>NC_083721.1:125987211-126623544 GCF_028564815.1 Eubalaena glacialis | reverse complement strand
TGCGGTAGTTTCTCTTGGGCTTCAGTAGTTGTGGCATGCGGGCTCAGTAGTTGTGGCTCGTGGGCTCTAGAGCACAGGCTCAGTAGTTGTGGCGCACGGACTTAGTTGCTCCGCGGCATGTGGGATCTTCCTGGACCAGGGCTCGAACCCGTGTCCCCTGCATTGGCAGGTGGATTCCCAACCACTGCGCCACCGGGGAAGCCCAGCTTATTTATTTTATACATGGTAGTTTGTACCTCTTAATCCCCTACCCCTATATTGCCCCTGTCCCCTTCCCTCTCCCCAAAGGTAACTACTAATTTGTTTTCTATATCTGAGAGTCTGTTTCTTTTTTGTTGTATCAGTTTTTTGTTTGCTTGTTTAAATTTATTTTTTGGCTGTGCCTAGCGGCATCCCGGATCTTAGTTCCCTGACCAGGGATGGAACCCGTGCCCCCTGCAGTGGAAGTGCAGAGTCTTAACCACTGGACCGCCAGGGAAGTCCCTGTATCAGTTTTTTTTAATACGTGGAATATAATTGCAGTAGACATATAATACTTCTAACTGATTTACATGTGCTCATAAAAATTATTCAAGGGAAATGTGGTATTTAAATTGGTTAAGAAGGGTATTCCTTGGAGTACTTTAAATTTTCCCTAACAGCTGCATCATAGTTTGCACCTCTGGTTACAGTTATCATGGTTGTTAATCATGTGAAACTTTTGGACCTGCTGCCTCCCAGGCCTGAGTGGTACCTTCTAGGTGTGGCAGCTATTGCTTTCCAGTCTGGAAGCACAATATTTTATTCATTTTAGCATTCATTGGTCCCAGACCTACTTGTGCATTCCTGCTGTCAGTGGCTGGAGAACTGGCATTTGGTAGTTGGAAGGCAGATAAGATTTTACAGACATTGCATGAGTAGATCTGGCTGTAAGTTAAAGGGACTGTCATGGAAAAGTATAAAAGATATATCAGGAAATCAGGATAGTTTGTGTCAAAGGGTTTAAATCAACATGAGTAAGTCTCTTTTCAAAAATACACTTGTAGTGAATGCAGTTGGAGCAGCATTGTAGTTTCTTCATACTGTCCATAATTGATACTGCTTTAATAAAAATACATTTTTTAAAACTATTTTTTGTGACCTAAAAACAGTTTGTTTTGTTTTCAACTTTAGGGTGAAAACACAGCAGTGCTATCAACTTATCCTTCCAATGGAATGATAGATTTAAAATATTTTCCATATTATGGGAAAAAACTGCATGTAAGTATTTAGAAGTTCTTAAGTGGTAGCGACTCTTGGAAAATTGGTAGTCTGTATTAAAATGCCAGTTGTCTGGATTAGGTAGACGTACGTCCTGTATAACGTGTGCATCATCTATTCTGGTTTTTAAATACAAATGGTGATGGCAAATGGAGACTCCAGATCTTAACTACAAGCACAAAACCGAAGCACCTAAGTTAAAGGATGATTATTTTCAAAATACAGTTTTCTCTTGCATTTGTTAGGGTGTGCTTATTTAAAGAGTATAGAGAAGTAGTAAAGAAGTCACTACCCAGAGATAACTATTATTGTAGTGTAATTTCTTCCATAGTTTTTCTTTTAAGTATATGTATGTAAATAGCATTTTGTATGTATACTAGTAAACTTTTTATTTTGAAATGATTTTAAACATAAAGTGGCTAGAATAGTACAAAGGGTTCCTATAGACCCTTTACACAGATTTCCCATTTGTCTTATCAGTCTCCATATATATATGTATATATATGTATGTATGTATGTATATGTATATATATGTATATAAAATATATATATATAATTTTTTCCCCCGAACCACCATTGGCACTCAGTGATAAACATGGTGCCTCTTTACACTAAATGCTCTTTACATTAAATTTCCTAAAAATAAGGACATTATCATATATAACCATTAACATTGATACTGTACTATTATCTAATCTACAGATCTTGTTGAAATGTCACCAGTTGTTCCAATAATGTCCTTTATTGCAAAATAAGAAAAGTTTTTTCCTGGTCTAGGATGTTACACTGTTAGTCACCTATAACCTGGAACAGTTCCTCCGTCTGTCTGTTTCATGCCCTTGAGCTCTTCAAAAATGAGTACAGGCCTTTTTTGGCTTACTTTGTTGGTTTATGTTCCTCAGTTTGAGTTTATCTGATGTTTTTCTTGATTAAATGTAGGTTGTACATCTTCAGCAGGAATGCCTCAGAAGAAATGTTATGTCCTTTTCAGAATAGCATATCAGGAGGGACGTGGTGTTGAGTCCCATTAATGGTGATGTTAACCTTGTTAAGGTGGTGTCAGCCAGATTTCCCTAATGTAAAGTTATACTTTTTTTTTTTCCCTTTGTAATCAATAAGTATCATGTGGGGAGAATACTTGGAGAGTTTATAAAATTATTTCTCCTATAACTTTAGCATTTGTCAATTCTTTCCACAATCAGTTACTAATAGAATTGTTCTCAAATGTTTTTTCTAATTTCATCTTTTCTTTTTCCATTTACTAGTTGGCATTCCACTCTAAGGAAGAGCTTTTTCTTCTCCACTGTTTATTATTTATATCAATATATTCTCATGGATTCTTATTTAATTCAGGGGTTATATGTTATAATCATTTATATTGGTGCTAATGTTGTCCCAGATTTGGCTGGTGGGAGACCTTCAGGCTGGCTCTGGCTCCTGTGTCCTTTATAGACATGTTCCCTTGATTCCTATAGCACTTCCTTACTTTCTGGCACCACAAGATGTTCCAGGTTCTTCTTGTACTTTCCCTGCCTCAGCCCTGGAATCAGCCCCTAGTTCCTTTTAGTGAAGAATTGTATTTAGAAACCACAGTGATGGCAAAACAATTATGAGTATATTTGTACCAAGTCCCACAGCAACCATAAGTAAGGATGTTAGAAACCTAAGTAACATAATCAGTGAGGTAGATCTTCTGCATGTTTACCAAACATACTAATATATAGATAGATACAATACATATCTTTCTCAAACACCCAGAACAGTCACAAAACTTTATCATAAAAAATGCATGCTCAAGTTTCATAAAATAGAAATACATTATAACAATACTTTCTGATCACAATGCAGGAAAACTAGAAATTACTGAAATAAAAGGGCCCTTCCAAAAGAGGGAGGAGGTGGGAACTCTCTAATCAACTCTTGGGGAAAGGGGGAAACTCAAACCAAGATTATAGAATATCTAAAAAATAATGAAGCACAACATAATCACAACCTATGGAATACATTTAAAGCAGTACTTAGAGGAAAATTCATAGTCATAAACACTTTTATCAATAAAAATTAAAGTGAAAATAAATGAATATCCAGCTAAGGGGGGAAAAAAGGTAGAGGATTAAAAAAATAATAGATCTAATTATTAAATTAAAATCTTGTTTTTTTAATTTTACAGAATAAACAAACTCCTGATAAAGTGTAAAGTTATTGCAGAATTTGATTTAATGTATTTTCCTTTATTTGCCAGGGGAGCTATCTACAGCCATTAGTTGCCGTCCAGCTCATCTTTGGTAATACAAATGACGTAAACGAAGTCACAGTTGAGTGCAAGATTGACGGATCACCCAACCTAAAAAACCAGGATGATCGTGACAAATTTTTAGGACGAGTTGTATTCAAAATCACCATGCGTCCATAGTAGGAGTTAAGATATCTCCACAGAGTAAACGTTGTGTTGTCTGTCTTCATTTTGTATCAGCTGGACCTGCCATTCCAGAATTATGAGACCGCCTTGGAGAAAGGTGGAGTGGTACATGACACTGGGGTAACATCATAATGTGCTTCCAGATCGTAGTGTTCAGTTTCCTTCAAAGTAACTGCCTGTTGCCTCTGCTGCGTTTTGAACGATGTACAGTCACCAGATGGGGACTGTGAACACCTGATTCTGAACATGTAGGATGGGGGTCTTGTCCAATTTGTATGTGGTTTAATTGCCAAGTGTCTAAAGCTTAATGTGCTGTGCTATGTAAATATTTTATAGATTTAACACTGGTTAACTGTCATATTTTGATGCCAGCAAAGTTTTAGGGGATAAAATGGTACCTGACCAACGTCAAATGACTTTATAGCTGCAAGAAATGCGGTGTGTGGAGAAGCTCTGTATGTGAGGAGGAAAAAGGAAAATAAAAGTGGATTTGAAAGGTTGTCTTGGATGTTTTGTAAAAATTATTTTTTACATGCTGAATTAGTCTGTGGATCTTTTTGACTAGGAGCACAACCTTTTTGTTGTAAAACATGTAAAAACAAACACACAAAAAAAGTGATGGGATTATTTTCAGTGCTGGAACTAAATCTTTTAAAGTATTCAGATTAAAGTATTTTAGACCATAGATAAAAACTGCATTTTTAGGTTAGCCGGTAAGAATATGTGCACCTAAATTTTTATGAAATTAAATTCATAAGATTTAAATTGTATAATAGTTTGTGAAATCTTACTGCTGCTTTTATTTAGCAGACTGTGGACTCTACAAATTGTGAAATATAAAAACTTGGAACTTATTCAAAGCTTCAAACCAAACAGTTTTATTTCAGCATTGTCTGATTAGTGTCATGAAATATTTCCTCCTTCAGTCTGAGGTGTTTGGTATGATTCTTTGTCATAATGTGAGCTACTTTCTCCTCTGTTGAGAAAGGTGTGCTTCCCACATGATCTGTGTTTTTTTTAAAGCCCATTTTTTGAAATTGTTACTTTTCTCCTTAAAAAAAGGCAGGGCTAATATTCTTGAGGTTTTCTTTGTGTTGGTGCAAGCCAGGACGAGTGGGACCCAACCCAGCTGGCTCAGGAATGGCTGTCTGGAGAAAACATGAGTGCTTTGGGTGGCCTTGACTGGCCAGATGGGCCTTGGTGGCCCAGGAGCAGCCTGAATGCTTTGGTAGTTGTCACTCAGCCCCATTGGGAGGTTTGCTCTGTCACTAAGATCTTAGTGATAACAGATTTTCATTTTAGAAGCCTCCTTTGCAACTGAAGAAAATGATTCTTGGAGTTGTTAATAAGGCAAACCTACCCTATCTCTTAAGAGTATAAAACAAGGAGAAAAGATGCTGTGATGGCAGAGCAGTGTCATGGGCTGCAACCAGGGCATCATTTTAGTTGGCCAAGTGTGAACAGGTCCTCAGCAGCTGTCAACTTTGGCTCGTGTGAAATCCATATCATTAAATTTTCAATTAAATTTGTATTTTTGTATCTTTTGAAGTATAGTGTGGGTGGAATTTTTGTTTCAATGAGCTTAGGCAAAAGCAAAGTAGTTCTCAGAACATGTGACAAGAATTGAGCTATCCAAAATGGGTGAGTGGGTTTTGGAAAGAAAGAAAAAAGGGACATAGACATGAGTCCCATTTGTGCCTCCTTGGTTCAGAAGGTTGGCCATGGCTTGGCCCCTGACTGCCTGTGACCTTAGTTGACCTACCCAACTCTTCCTGGCTCTCTTTTGTGTTGAAATTAGGGGAGTTTAGCAACTTTATCACAAGCCTGCTGTGGGCCAAGTAATGAGTTGCCAGACTCTGAGGATAAAGAGATGAAGAGACGTGGTCTCTTGAAGATCTTAAACTAGGAGGGAACAGGCTCTGAGATGATGGCAGGTACGTGTGAGGGAGGTGGGGCGGGCCTGGGTTATTCCAAAGGTCCCCCGAGACAGTCAGTATGGGAAGGGGCTGGGTCTGTATGGAACCGATGCGAAGGGTGACTAGGAATGAAGGGAGCCCTGGACGTGCTTTGAGTCTGCATTTCTGCTACATTTCAGGTTTTCCTCAGAGCTTCACTGGGCATCTTGTTAACAGGCAGATTCTGATTCCATAGGAGAGATTCTGTACACTCAGCAACCTCCTAAGTGATGCCTAGCCTGCTATTCACAGACCACAGTTTGAATAGCAAGGGGACAAAGGACTAAAGACAATCAGCTTTGCATCCTCAAGCGGTTGAGTCTGGCACTAGTTTGATTACTGGATGGAGAAGATTCAACTGTCAGTTGACTTTAGCTGATACTTAAAATTCAACAGGTATGTTATATATCTAGCTCAAAGAAAATTATGGGTTAGTTTCCTTAGATCTCCAAGCTGTTTTATACTTGGAATTTTTTTATACAAATGAACTCTATTTCACTTTGATCACTTCCATGGGTGGGAGGGAACAAATTACAGTATAGTTCAATCCCAATGTGGACATACAGACTCAGCCTTAGACTGTATCATAGTGTCTCTTAGTAGGGTTTTCTGTACAAGATACTCTCCCTACCTCGAATGTGTGTAGTTCGTCCTATGATTTAAGCCCCATTGTCCTTTCTTAGTGGTAGCTTCCCCGCCGTTTGCAGCAGTGAGATAAGAAAGGCTGGTCTGTCCTCTTCACGAAATCCAATAGGACTGCCTATCACTGAAGGTACAGTCTGTGAGGAGGACTTCCCAGATTCTGTGGAGAGTCTGTTGGAAGAGAGAAATTGATGTGAAATCCCCGATCATTCATTGTGGAAGGAGAGGGAGGGGAAATTGGCATTAAATCCTGATTTGCATTTGATTGTTTGGAAATCTTAGGCACGGTACTTACCCTACAGAGCTTCGGTTCTCATTTTAACTGTACAGTGAGGGTGTTGCCACCCTTCAGGGCTGTGAGGATTAAATGAGAAAATATATATGCCACGCCAACATGTAGTAGATGTTTATAAATGTTAGTTTCCAAAGGCTCCCCCTCCTTTCGAGGTTTCAGGTTTTTCGGGAGTGTTTCCTTCCTGGTAACTGGAAACAGGGTGTGTAAGTACAGTGTTGCTGCTGCATTGGCGGGTTGTTTATCACCGGGAGGGGTGTGGTAAAGAAGGAGTTGGAAGTCTTTACTGGCTGCCTGTGGCCTTGTGCAGCAGGTTTGTATGAGGGCGGCGGTCACAAATGGGTGAACTTGAAACTGTCCTCCATGTGGAATTGTTAATTTCCCTTGGCTTTTCTTGCTTTAATAAATTTGTCAAGTTGGAGTTTAAAGAAGACTCAACAGAATTTGCTATGTTGGTTTCAGTTTTTTAGCTCCATTGGTTCCCGCACAGAAGGAGCTGTGTTTGGAGCAGTGGGTCTCCGCGTGCGCCTCCCTGAGACCGGCCTGCGGGTGACTGGTACTCCAGGGAGGGAGAATCTGTTCCCAGGAGGGCTTCCTTCATACTGGAGGTCACAGAGAGATCAGTGTGTCTGCTTTTTGAACAAACCAATTTCCTCACATTCCAGTGACTTGTCCTTCAAATAAGTCCCTTCAGAACTTTTCGGGAATGATTTTTGGATTTGCTTTCAGGAGCGTAGAACAGCCTTTAACCCTTGTCACGGATGGCAGGATTTGTCCGTTGAGGACGGGCTTGCTTTTTAGAAACAGTCAGAATTCACTAGGGAGTCAAGACTGATAAGGGCTGATATTTAAGTATGAAAACCAAAGCAGAGAATGTCTCCTAACCCTCTCTTTCCAGATTATTTGTGTGGCCTTGGGATAACTCAGAAGGGCCTTCATAAGAATAAACTGGATTTGACTGGTGACCAACCAGCTAGTGACAGGCTAGCATTAGTTCTGGATTTGCTTGAAGACAGGACCACTCTATCCACTCAAATATGAGTCTGTCTGGAATTGGAGAGTATGCAGGGCTGCTGGCTCAGGTGATCTTGGGGTGGTGCTGAGCTCCCAGAGACCTTCTGCTGACACTCACGCGTCCAGTGCCCCTTCTGTTCTGCAGGTCAGAGCCCCAGGTCTCTAATGCCCGAGCTGAGGGAGAGTGAGGGGTGACATGAAGTGGCAGGCGTGGGTGCCATCTTTTTTTTGGCATTAGCCTTGTTCCTTGTGATCTTCCCTCTGGGTGGCTGAGTAGAGCTGAGATGGTGTGGAAAGGATGGACTTCCTGCAGAATTATGTGCACCCTCAGGTAAGAGCTCTCTTGGGTGGGAGGGAGTTGAGATGTGTTGAGACTGTATGGCAGGGTAGGGGGGCGGGCAGTGGTAACTGGAGTGAAACTAAGGGTCAGGCAGGAAGAAGCAAATGAGGTGTGGCAGGGAGAGACGCTAACAGAGATGACCGAACATGCAGAGCACTTGGGGGTGCCCTTCTGAGACCATTGATCCGGGTCTGGACCTACTGCTGATGAAATCAACTGTGGTAAGCAGAATTTGGGCCCCCATGACCTCTGCCTTCTGGTGTCACACCTGTGCTTATGTTGCATCACGTGGCAATAGGGACTTGGCAGATGAAATTAAGGTTACTAATCAGTTGACCTTAAAATGGGAGATTATCCTGGATCATCCAGAGGGCTCAGTGTAATCATGGGAGCCTGAAGCAGAAGTCAGGTCCGAAGTGTGAGAAGATACTCAGTTGCTCTTCTGATAATGAAGGGGGCCGTGTGGAAACCGGAGAAGGAACGGAATTCTGGAAGCCCAGTCTTCCCCGAGCCTCCAGAGGAGAGCCCAGCCCAGCCCACCAAGACTGCTGACCACAGCCATGGAGAGGATAAATGAGTATTATCTGAAGCCACTAAATTTGGGGTCATTTGTTTCAGCAGCAGATAGAAAGCTAAGATGGTCATTTTCTCAATGAAGATTGTATGCTCCAACCCAGTACTTCTCAAGTCTCGGGTGCATGTGATTCATTCAAGGAATCCTGTTTAAAATGCATATTCTGATGCAGCCACGTCTAGGGTGGGGCCTGAGAGTCTGCATTCCTGACGAGCTCCTGTGTGCTGCTGCTCTGAGGATCACCTTTGCCCACAAGGCTCTTGTGCACCATCCTGGTCAGTGCAGCACCTGGAATTCAGAGCCAGGGCAGAGGAGGGAGGAAATGAGAACTGAGAGAAGAAAGGCCTAGGATACGTATTGTTCTGCTGTGAACTAATATTCACAGAGGTTGAGGTGGAGGGGTGCCCTGTGTTGTGAGCCCCTGGCTTTTGGATCTTGAGCCTCACATCTGTGATCCTTGGCCTGCACAGCAGGCAGGACCTGGCTACAGATGGGGCATATCCATGTCCTTTGCTTATTTTCTGAGGCCCTGGGGGAGGACAAGAGCCTGCAGCCATGGTTCCAGCTTCCTGAGGACAGCATGGTGCCAGCCTGACCTTTAACAGCGTCCTCGCCAGCATACCCTTTCTCCCAGCTGAATAGAAGGTCAGCTTCTGGAGGCCACCAGCTTGGAGATGGAGGGAACCCACCTCATCAACAAAGAAAACTCTGCAAAGTTGCTATCGCTAAGTGAGAAGGAATGGACTCATTCATTTACAAAAAAATTTTTTTTTTTTTATCGAGCACCCAGTGTGTGCCAGGCAACGTACTAGGAGCTTGGGATACACTGGGGATCAAAACAAGATCCCTGCCCTTGTGGAACTTAACAGCCCAGCAACTACAGCAAGGCTGAAACTGCTTCTGGTAGGCTCTGTGTGTGGTGGCTGTCTTTGCTGCCCTTCCAGGAGGTGATGGCCTCTGGCCAGAGTAGGCTGGTCCACACGTTGCTCTCACCTTCAGTCCACAGCCCTCAGCCAGCACTCAGCAGGTCTGGGGAGCCTCTTTCTGAGGAGACATGTTGGAACTGACTTTAAATGGCTTTAAGTCTGGAGCCACCCAGAAGGATGGCAATAATCACACCTGCAGACACAGTCTTCAGGATACTTGCCTTTTATTTATTTTTTATTTTTTTGGCTGAGCCACGCGTCTTGCGAGATCTTAGTTCCCCAACCAGGGATCGAACCTGTGCCCTCATCAGTGAAAATGTGGAGTCCTAACCAATGGACTGCCAGGGGATTCCGCCCCCCCCTTTTTAAATTTGATATTTGCGTTTTGTAAATGCTCTGAGAGAAAGGATTGTAGAAGATTCTATCAGATCCTTAAATAACTCCAATGGACAAGAAGTTTATCTGGTGTAGCGAGCAGAATGTAAAATCCGTATTAGTTGGAAAAGAATAGTGTGATGTTTATACGTGCGTAGCAAGTAAATACAAGAAACACATATTAGAGTTTAGAAGTAGCACAAAGGCTCCTTGAAAATCTCATCTGTGGTAATTTGACTATCATCTGGATCCCTCAGAAGCAGCTGTTTTAAAGAGGGACTGTCCCAAAATCCATCCAAGGATGTTTGTTAACGAGGCATCCTAAGTAAGGTGGTTCCCTAGCAGACCCCAAGCATCGGCCAGATTCGGGGAGCCCCAGACCTCTGTGGCAGCTTTACTAGAGGAACCCCAACTAGTGGTTACCTTCCGTGTTGAAACTGCAGATGCGAACAGCAGCCACTGGTGCATTTTCTCCTTACAGTCTGAATGGGTTTCTTGGATGTCTTTTCCACGAAGAGCCTTCCGATTAGGGTTGGCCTGGGCAGGTAAGCACAGCCTGTTCTCTGAACTGTTGCAGAGACCGAGTGCAGACACGCCCAGTTGGGTCTTTTATTTATTTTTATTTTTTTTCAAAGTCTTTTGTTTTTATTGAAGTATAGTTGATTTACAATATCATGTAAGTTTCAGGTATACAGCACAGGAGATATATATATATATATATCCTTTTTCAGATTCTTTTCCTGTATAGATTATTACAAAATATTGAGTATAGTTCCCTGTGCTATACAGTAGGTCCTTGTTGGTTATCTATTTTATACATAGTAGCAGTCGGGTCTTTTCACCCTTTTCAGCTCTCTCCATGTACCATGTCGCCATCTTTTGTGTGTCTCCTAATTACAGGGCCTCTGAAATGGGTGGTCCTCTGAGGTAGCACTCAGTCTCTTGCCAGCCCGACTGTCCCCTGCCTGCCAGGAATATGCCTCTGTCCACAGCTGTCCTGCCCCGGGGATGTGCGGCTCCACGCCCGCCCGCTGTGTTCGCAGGCCTGTCCAGGTGGTGGCTCTTTGCTGGTCAGTGCTTCTCTGTTCTATTTAGACCTGATCGTTCGTGCCGTTTTCTGATGCAGAAGTATCAAGTCTGTGAAGTATGTGTTAGTTTTCTCAGCTGTGATTGTCAGTCCCGCGAGCCCAGGAGCCTGCCCTCTGTGGCCCTCTGGTCTCCTCCCCTCCCACCCGGCGCTGCCTGTGACATCCCATCCTCCAAGGCCCTGGAGGCCCCTGCACTTGTCGTCTGTCGTACTGACTTCTGGCCATACTCACTTTGCCCCAGTTCCTGAGGGATTTTGCTCAGAATTGAACATTCCTGCAACAGGGCTAAGCACTTTCACATTCCTACTTCCCCTGAAATGCCTGTGAGGCATGGAGGGCGGAGGTGAGGCTCCCCCCTTCTGTAAGGATGGAAACAAGTCCAGCCCAGGGACTTACTTTTAGTGGAGGCGCACTGGAAATCCAGGTCTTTGCTCCAGACCTGCCATCCCATGAATTCCAGCGTCTCAACGCACTATTGAAAAGCATGGCAGTTTTTATAAGCGCCCGGACCACCACCACTGGGTTTAACTTCACAGCAGCACATAAAACAGTGTTGCTCTAGAATGCAAATGCTTTCGCTTTTAAGAGGGTCTCCTCCAGCAAGGCTGCTCTGGGTAAGTGCGGGTGTCCATGTCTCTTCCTGCCCTGACCCGTCTCTGCCAGGCCCATCACAGCGCCTTGATGTTCCCCACCTCAGGCCACGCGGTCCAGGCAGGGCTGCCACACCGACCTCTTTCCAAGGGCGAGGGGTTGCCCGGGCCTAGCTCATCCGCATGCTCTTTGCAGCCACACCAGTTGGTGTCGGGGTGGCATGTGGCCCAGGCTGGTCCAAGAAGAGTAAACCCCAAGACACTGGTCAGGAGAAGCGCTCACCTCTGGGCTGGAGGGCAGTGAGGAATCCAGCGGCTGCTGGGGACCATCTGGCCACCATCTGGGGAGAGCTTGCCTGAGAAAGAAACTCACAGGGTCAAGAGGTGGGCAGGGAGGCAAACACAGGAGACTTGTGGGCACAGCCATGCCACCTTCAGACACCGCCTGCTGGGGAGCCCACTTCCAAAAGACACTTCCCTCCCTGGGAGAGGCTGGCGCAGGAGAGAGACGGGCTTTGTTCTCGGCCTTAGTCATTCTTTCCTGGGCCACTGTCCCAACTAACTGCACAGATCTCAACACCAGACTCTCGTTCCCCTCAAAACCCAGAGAACTGACCACCCTCACCCCGCCCCCAACTCACTCTGGGCCAAGTGACAGCCTGTTTGACCTGGATTTCTTTGTATAAAACTTAAGACTTAACACTTACCAGAATTGAAAAGACTGTCTTGGAGGGACTAGGGGCAGCTCTAATTTATCCTTAAGAGCGCAGTCTGGAGCTAGGCTGCTCGCTTTCAGTCCTTGCTCTGCCCCCTGCTCGAGCTGTGTGACCTTGGGCAATAATCTCTCTGTTTTCTTAGTTTTGTTTATAAAGTAGGGTGAGTGTTTAGAAGAGTGCCTGGCAATTAGTGCTAGAGGCCTTAGCTACTTATTATTACTGGTGTGTCTTTTTGTTTTTTTTTTTTTTTGGCCACGTTTCATGGTTTTATTAACACAAACACAGTGTGCACACGAGCTGTCTATTTATTTTCTTCACTGTGCAGCCTGGCGTGGGGATTGGTGACTGGCGGCCAGCTGGGCTGCTCTCTCCAAAATGGCTTTGCAGTTCTTGGAGGAGAGGTTGTGAGCAGTCTCAGCACAGCAAGATTTGTTGCACATCAGCAGCACTTCAAGCTCCTTGACACTGTGGACCAGGAACTTCCAGAAGCCACTGGCAGCATGTGCTTTGTTTCCTTGTTGCTTCCATAACCGATGTTGGGCATCAACATTTGGCCCTTGAATCTCCTGCGCACCCTGTTGTCAATGCCTCTGGGTTTCCACCAGTTCCGCTTCAGTCTGACATATCGGTCTGACTGGTGCCTGATGAACTTCTTGGTTCATCAGGTTTTGACCATCATGGGCTTCACGAGTGGTCTGAGGGTTGCCACGATCCCAGGTAGGAGATGCTGCCACCTCTGTAGGCAGCGCCGAAGAAGAGAGCTATTACTGTTAAAGAAGATTCGTTATTTAGGAACAAAGGATTTCTGTCTTCCCTCAGCGTCTCCCTGGTCCAGGCGCATCCCTGCACTCTGACCAACGTGGGCATCTGGAGCCAGTGCCCGCTGTTCAGCTTGGGAGACTTGCTCGGGGTTGGTAGCAGTTCCCTGGGGTAGCAGAAAAGTATCTTGCCCCATCAAAGACTAGTCGCTAATTCAACCTACAAATGACTAGAAGAGTTTTGCCCCAAGAGAGGTGCATCCCTGGCCTGTGAATACACCTATGGGTGCAGAGACTAGGAAAACAGCTCTGTGCCTGGCCCAGGAAGCCTTTTATTTTTTTTAATTAATTTATTTTTTATAAATTTATTTTATTTTTGGCTGTGTTGGGTCTTCGTTGCTGCGCACGGGCTTTCCCTAGTTGCAGCGAGCGGGGGCTACTCTTCCTTGCGGTGCGCGGGCTTCTCATTGCGGTGGCTTCTCTTGCTGCAGGGCACGGGCTCTAGGCGCACGGGCTTCAGTAGTTGTGGCACGCGGGCTCAGTAGTTGTGGCGCACAGGCTTAGTCGCTCCACGGCATGTGGGATCTTCCCGGTCCAGGGCTCAAACCCTTGTCCCCTGCATTGGAAGGCAGATTCCTAACCACTGTGCCACCAGGGAGGTCCCAGGAGGGCTTTTTTTTTTTTTTTTTTTAATTTTATAAATTTATTTATTTATTTTGGCTGTGTTGGGTCTTCGTTTCTGTGCGAGGGCTTTTCTCTAGTTGCGGCGAGCGGGAGCCACTCTTCATTGCGGTGCGCGGGCCTCTCACTGTCGCGGCCTCTCTTGTTGCGGGGCACAGGCTCCAGACACGCAGGCTCAGTAGTTGTGGCTCACGGGCCCAGCTGCTCCGCGGCATGTGGATCCTCCCAGACCAGGGCTCGAGCCCGTGTCCCCTGCATTGGCAGGCAGAGTCTCAACCACTGCGCCACCAGGGAAGCCCCCAGGAGGCCTTTTTAAACGGGCTTCTGAGTGAATGTCCCTGGGATGGGTTCACCTTTTAAACCAGGCATCTCAAACGTGACTCTGAACTTAAGGAGAGGGCTTGGGGGGAGCCTTGTGTTGGCTTTTCCCTCCCTGGATACAAAGATTGGGTGAGGTAAGCTCTCTGGCTGGAACTCTCGCTTTGCAAGTGATTTGGTCTCTTCATGACCTTAGGATAGTCCCTCACCTTCTCTCCCACTCAAGCTTCTCCTGCGGAGTCGTTACTGATAAATTCACGTGGAAAGCAGCTGGAAGTGCTACGGACTTCTCCATGTAGTTCCTAGTCATCTGTTTTCGACTGTGTAACAAGCTCACTCCTTCCCATGCTTGCTGGCTTCTCTGGGCAAGTGTTCTCTTGTTAACAGCTGCCCACTCTCAAGTATGGAAAAATCCAGTGGCTGCTGGTTAGAACAAGTGTGTTAATGGCAGCAGCGGAAAGACAGAACTAGCTGGTACTGGACTGGGGTGGGGTGGGGCATGAAGCAGCTGTTTCTGTATTGAAAACACAAACCACATTGGCTTGACACTTACCAGAGAGTGGAGCCCTCATCTTTCCGTGGTCTCTTACTGGCTCATAGAAAATAAACTACTAACGTCCTGGTGGGGAGAGAAGTGTATAGTACGCAGGGGCCTGGGCTGGTTGCAAAAACTCGAGCCTGTGGGCAAGTTGCTAGAAAGGATTTGTCAGGTAGGACCCAGAGGCGGGTGACAGTGAGGCCTGCTACCCCCGACCTTCTCCCCAAGAGGCAGAGTTTTTCTCCTTGCATCAGCTTATTTGCTCCTGTCACCCAGTTACTTCCAAAGCCAGGCAAATGTCTCACTCTTTTCACCATCTTGTCCTCTCCTGACTCAATCCAGCAGAACATAGGATGGTTAAGAGGCCAGTCTTTCCGGGTTAGCCAGGCTTTGGCCAGATCATTCATGCGGAAGGTGAGAGTGCTGTTTGGTTATTCGGGCTAAACAAAGGGTCAACATAAAGAGTGTGTAGCTCACCTGTTCATCCGTTCGTTCGTTCATTCACGCGTTCAGTAAAGACTAAGAACCTATCATTACATACCAGCTACTGTGCCAGGCCCTGAATTTACAAAGATGAAAGAAAGTCCATGTATAAGAAACAAGTTCCTGATTGTAGGTTATTTTCAGAGAACTAATTTCTGAGAGACAAAGATTTTCCCTGGGTTCCCTCCCACTGACAGTGAAGCCTGAGAATTCCCGAGTGGGGTGGGTGCTGGTTTGTGATGCTGGAGCCTGTGAGCTGCAGGGGCTTCCCTGCCTCCCCTTGCACGGAGGTCCCTCAAACGGCCCCAGCCAGCCCACCCCCACGTGCGCACATGCTCTCATCAGTGGGAGGAAGACAGGTCAAGGTGTGCAAACTACACTCCCTACTTGCCTGTCTCTCTTCACTTAAAAATCTGCCAAGAAAGTCAACAGACTGTCAACTGCAGAGTGTGTTCTAATACTGCTTATTGAACATGACAAAATCCTACAGAAAAATTAGAATTTTGTTATTGGACGATGCCTAGGAATTACGGAATTTGTGTACACACACGCAAATGTAAAAAACGTCAACTAAAATTTCTCGAATGCCAGCTCATCCAAGCTCATCCAAGCTCATCCAGTGAGGAGACTGTGTTACTGGCTTGTCTGGTCAATCCATTACCGTACACCCAGCAGGACTTAACTCCATCAGCGACTCCCAGTGCAGCAGCTGGTATCTGTTGAGTCTTACAAACAAAAACCTAAGCAAAGCACACGGCCACTGCACAGGAGATAGTGCTGCTTTCCAGCCGCTACTGGCCGACGGGCCAGGCCCTCCAGCGCCTGCCTCCACGGCCCACATGGCTCAGGCTACGTGGGTGTCGCAGGTTTTCACTCCTGTGCTTGTTCTGCCCGTGGTGTTGCTCCCCAGACTTTTTTCTCCATCTGCTCCGCGTCTGTCCTTCATCACGATGACTGGGGGTGGCCCCAGCCTGCCCCAGCAAGCACCTACCTCCCCGGCCTAGCGCCAGCCAGCCCTGCGACTTGCTCATGCGTTTGCCCTCCAGGCTCTGAGAAGACTTTCAAAAGGGATTCAGGGTGGGGAAGCCACGGGGGAAACTCTCTCCCCTCGGCAAGCGGATTTCTTTGGCCAGGCCTGTCCTTAACCTGCCCAGTCAACGTACAGGCCAGGTTCCTGGCACAGAGGCCCAACAGGGAGGGAACAGCTGCCCTGATACCGACCCTCAAGCCAGAGGTTTTAGAAATGCCTTCTGAGAAACTTGTCTCTGGAAGCCCTGGAGAAGGTGTTGCCCGTTAACAAACACTGTCTTTGAAGACAGACGCCTCCTCCAAAGGTCTGCATCCAGGAGTGCAGGTGAGGAAGCCAGAGCCTGGGGCTTTTGAAGCTGCCTGTCTTCTCCGCGGTGCCTCCAGGGTCGGAGCCAACACCTAGGTGGGAGAAGCAGGCAGCCCCACGTTCTGCCCCGGCCCGCCTGCCTGTCTGACGAGGCGGGGGGACACCAACCGCCCCCAGGAGGAACTGCAGTTTGATGGTCTCCGTCTCCTTACGTGCCTTTAGTCTGACTTTCAAGAGTGTCCACTGGGCTCACGTTTTGGTGTGCGTTTCTTTTTTTTTTTTTGCCGTGCTGCACGGCATACGGGATCTTAGTTCCCCAGCCAGGTATCGAAGCCGTGCCCCCTGCAGTGGAAGCGCGGAGTCTTAACCACTGGACTGCCAGGGAAATCCCTGGTTTTTGTTCTTAAAAAATAATTTCCACAAGTATTTTTAAAGTGAAAAATCTATCATTCTTATAACTGTTAATAGTGATTTATAAACTGAATTATGATAAACCTTGAGGAAACTGTTCATCTTTTAGATGATCGCAGGATGGGCAGGAGCGGAAGAGCCCAGCACTGCTCCAATGGCAAAAAGGCCTTGGTCTCTGCTCCAAGGACCCGTCGCACGAAGCAGGCCGCACCTAGATGTTCTACAGACACCTTCTGTGAAAGCACTTCTTGTATTCAGATTAAAGATGCAATACAAGGGACTTCCTTGGTGGTCCAGTGGTTAAGAATACGCACTTCCAATGCAGGGGACGTGGGTTCGATCCCTGGTCAGGGAACTAAGATTCCACATGCTGTGGGGCAACTAAGCCCATGCACTGCAACTACTGAGCACGCAAGACACAATTAGAGAGCCTGCATGCCGCAACTACAGAGCCCACGTGCTCCGGAGCCCACGCGCCACGACTAGAGAGCCCACACACTGCAACTACTGAGCCCGCAAGCCACAACTAGAGAGAAGCCCACGTGCCTCAGCGAAGATCCCGTGTGTCGCAACTAAGACCCAATGCAGCCAAAAATAAATATTTTTTTAAAAAGATGCAATACAAGCCTTTGTTCACTGGGGGTTCAAAAACAAATCTATTTATTTATTAGCAGAATCTGAAAATAATTCCTGTGGAGATGGTACCTTTTTAAGGACCATTATTTTTGGGCTTTAGTGCATACTCTTTTGGGGATTTCTAATTAAATTCTGGCTTTTGGGGGCCATGGCCAAGTGCTAGGGCATGAAAACAAATCTCCTGACCTCAGTACGACAGGCATCATAGTACTCGAGGCCCTTGAGCAAGGCAGGAGACAAGCAAGCAAGAAGGAAGTGGTTGGTGATGGGAGCTGTGCCCCAGTGGCAAAAATGTCCCAGTGATTTGCATGAAAGTGAAAGAGGGATCATGACAAATTGTACTTTGCATTCAGTGGGATTGGTTTCACCCACCCTGATACAGGCCTTCCTTTACCACAGAGCATTTTATACGCTTAGATTTCCTGAAAGCAAGTTTCAGCAAGAAGCTGGAAAGTCCTCTCAGGAAGAAGGCTGAGCTGGCAGTGAGCAGGGAGCTCCCGGGCATTTGGCAGTTGTTCACAGTATGAACACACGGAGCCCTCTTCCCAGGCAAGAAACCGGGGAAGTTTGGAGGTGTCTTCAGGCGGAAGCCGCAGTAAGAGGTGCCAGCGTTCAAATAAATAAGACACAGAAATGGAAGAAGGATGGAACTACAGGAGCAGTTCGTCTGTCAGATGGAATGGGGAAAAACTAGCTTCTGGGAGTAGGAACCGAAAAAGGTAACAGTCGATTGTCAGATGAGTTCTGGCTTCTGGGGAAGACCCTTGCCTGAGGCTGTCTTCTCGCTGATGCCTTGTCGCCTCAGCAGAGCCCAGCTCAAGGAGCTGGGTATTGAAGTAAACAACTGCTGGGGCTCTGTGGACATCTCCCCGGTTAACCGCGTGGCCACTGGCTGTGTTGACAGCTACCAACGACACTCCCAGCAGTCTCTCACGACATTCCCCCATGTGGCCACAAAAGCAAAGCACGTCCTCATGGCCAAATAAGTGATTCAGCGTTACTCGCGTGGGTCCCTGGACACGTTCGCCAAATGGCCCTAGGAAGTAGCTGGTCATGCTACATAGCAGAGAGGACCTGCTACCAGCTTGGGCTCACCACTCCAGAAAGTCCCTGGGAAAAGGGGCGGGCACTGGCTCCCCACTTCAACACTGGACAGTCCACACCACCATCACTGACTTGTCTGCTCAACTCAAGTGAGAGTCTTTAAGGGAGGATGCCTTTCTTCCTGGACATTAACATTCTTTTTTTTTTCGCCATACAGCATGGCTTGCAGGATCTCAGTTCCCCGACCAGGGATCGAACCCGTGCCCCCTGCAGTGGAATCGCGGAGTCCTAACCACTGGACCCCCAGGGAAGTCCCACTGGACATTAACATTCAAGTGAGTGCTTCCTTAACCATTTCCTAGTGTCTCTTTAAGACGTGGCCCCATCCTGCGACCCCCAAATTGCTCCAAACCCTTCCTTCTGACTGTCCACGTGCCCACCACGCACCCAGCTCAGACTGCATATAAGACAGCGTTATCAAGGGCTCCCACCTCTCGCAAGGCAGGCGGAGACTGCTTGAGCAGGAGGTACTGGGGGCCACGGTGGCCTGCACTCATCACTGTAGCTCTTCTCTCTGATGCCGCTTTGGTTAAAGGGAAGATGAGCATTCTCCCTAAAACACTGTATTCCAGTCGGTCGTTTCTGAGACTGTAAAGACATTATTCTTTAGGCAATTATCTTCTAAAGTGATCTCATAAAGATGTAAAATCATAGGTCTCCAACGCAGAGAACCTTTTCAATGCCTGACATTTCCATCCTAGGTGGGACAGGGGGTGGATGTGCACTGAAGTGCTCTGGGGACGTGACCTGTAAGTAGTGAGGGGGGCAGGGTGGGGTGGAGGGTAGCTGAGCCGTGACACAGTCGCCGGAGGCACCAGCCAATTCCCCGAGGCACTCTGACGCGGAGGCGGCCCTTCAGATACCCCAACTGCGGCAAGGCGGCTGGGCCTCTTGTACCCCTCACTGGCTGCGTGTGGTATATAACCTTGGGTGAGGCAGCTCCCTTTTAAGGGCAATTCCTGGGGAGAGGGACTCAGATGGGGCCGGGGTCTGGGCACTGCACAGTATTCACTAACCACCACCGCCATCAGCCTGCTAATAATGAGACCACAATTATTTTAAGTTATTTATTTTTTCTATAGTACATCTCATTCAAATCATGGAACAGTCTGATACATTTTTTTCCTCAAGCACAACTTAAACTCATTTCAAATGCTTATTCTTTCTTTCCTTCTTTTAATCTTTCAGGATGGACAAAGACACTCACACTTTAATGGACAAAAAAACCCACTCAGAGTTTATTAAAAATACAGCTTCCCAGGCTCCACCCCCCCCCCCACCAGAGCTTTTGAATGAGCGTCTGGGGTGGGTCCTAGGGAGGCAAAATTTTAAAACTCCCCCCATCAATTCTGCTGTGGGTGGTCCTTGAACCATCCTTACAGGAACACAGATTAGGACTTGTCCATTACCTATTGGAAGCAATTTCAGAAAACCCAGGAATAATTAAGTATACAGAAATAGCTCTTCTATAAAATTTCCATATAAAAATAATGGTATTTATTTACAAAGTTTGAGAATGCTACAAAATAATAATCATATTAGGTTAGATACTTCAATCTAATAAAGTCTACATTAGGCAGGTCAGATGTGGTGTTTGCATTTTCCCCTTATTTCTCTTGTTTAAACTGCTTAAAGCATGTGGCACCATGATGTTTCCTTCATGCAGAAAAAAGCAGAACTATATTTTCTGGAAATAAAACCTAACAGCACATGATCAGAGTACGACATCTCCAAATGAAAAGGTGAACTAGCTGGGGATGTGGGCTCATGGCCTTTCTTTTTTGTCTAACAGTCAGGGTGGTGATGGCAAGCAGCCGCCTCGAGACCTCACAGTATTGAACGGTGGGCCTCCGAGCTCCGGCGCGGCCGGTGGGTCCGCCTTTTGGGACACCGCACGGTTGAAGCCGCCACGGTTCTATTGGGAAAAACAACTGCAACACGCTCAGAGAAGTCTCTTAGCAGAAGAGAATCTGGGTCCCCAGAGACTTTGGGTTTGAGAAAAATCTTTGACCCCAGTCGTGAACACGCAGAACCATCAGGCCATTTGTTATTAGTGCCCGGCATGTTGAAGACAGCGCATGGGAAGTGACAACATGGTGAGTTTGAAGCGACAAAGCGATGGGTTTTAAAACCCAAACATGATCTGGGGACGTCTCCTTGTTGAGACGGACACGGACAGAAAAAAGCTAACATTGCTACAGAAGGGCCAGTTGACCTCCAATGTGCGTGAAGGTCTCTGCCCAGGGAGGAATGGGTTTCTTCTAAGCCTGGGTCTTCCGAGCCGGGAGAGGCCCGAAGCTGACACCACAGCCTCACGCCGGGACTCACGAGCAGTGTCCCACTCCTGCCCCTCAGCTGTTTAGCACTTGGGGTGACAGAGGGCTGATGCTAATCCAGAAGGCCTCTGGGAGGACCGGGGTGAGGGCTGGGTTTGTAGGAGGCAGCGGGGCCCCGGGAGGAGGGAGATTCGGGATGCAGGGCAGGCTCTGCCAGACAGGCTGAGGGGCGTCGGGCAGGTCAGGCCCCTGGCTGGTTTCACATGCCTGAGTGAGTGGGGAGGGTTCGCCCCTATTCTGAGGCCCTTGGTGGAGAAGGGGCGAGTCCTGCCCCCATGTGTCCGCTACACTGGCTTCTAAGGCAGCTACAGGCAGAGGACCAAAGTCCGATCTGCTGGAGTAGCAAGGGGTCATGACAGCATGGAATTCACAGGCCTTCGTGTAAAGCGAAGGCCCTGTAAGAACAATACAGGATTTTATCTGAAAGTACAGCTGCACAGAAGTAAGCGAATATACTTTCTTCTGTCACAGAAGTGTGGTCAGTGAACACCTGCGGCCACTGAAACTTCTGTGTCAGGGACTCCCAGGTCAGAACTGGAGGGGCAGAGTTTATGCCCTCACCTTTTCTTCCTTAGCACAGTGTGAGTGTAGAAGTAGGTGGGAAAATGGGGATCCCGAAGGTTATCTACGCACAGCTTTCCAGAGAGATCTTGGCTAATTCCTGAGAAATGTAATTTATGTGGGCATTAGCTTGAATTTTTTAGAAAACGGTAAAAAGTCAACGTCAGACACTTTTTCCTTTTGGGTAATAGTGTTCGGCTTGAATGGAAGTTAAGCAAATGAACTGAACGTTGTATGACTGTGAATCAGAGGGCAGGGAGGCACGTTTCTGAGGGCCGCTCAAGCGGCGTCATGCAGGGCCCTGGCACACACCGTGGGTCTGGATAAATATGTGTGAGTGATCGTCAGTGCTGGGGGACCACTGCTTCGGGTGCCTGAAAATGGGGAACCTAGTTGGGGGAATGATCCTCAGGTAGTCTTCAGCTCTGCTAAAACTAGTCCATATGCAGGATAACAGATTCTCTTTTATACATCTAATATAAAAAGTAGATCTTTATGTATCTAACAACTTGTAAAACTAGAAGAAAACACCTAGAAAAGTTCTCCATTTCTACTCACTTTCCTATTGTGTAGGTTCAATTGGAAGGTAACAGAGCCAACAAGGAGATCTCCATGGGTTAGAATGTTCTCTTAGTTTATGGCTACTGCTGGTAGCTAAGTTTGGTTTTCTTTTATTAATAAATCTTAGAAATTCCCTGACAGACTCCAAAATGTACACTGAAAGCTGGAAGAGTGGGGCCTTTGGAATTTAGCAGAGATTTCCAAGTGCACGTCATGGGGGAAGAGTGGCCTGGTAGGGAGACCTTTCAATTGTCTGATTCAGAACAAAAGTCACTTTCTCAGGGGGCCTTCCCTGGACACCGCCAGCCAAAGTAGCCTTTCCACCACTGCCCCATGACCCTGTCATTTTTTCCATAG
Organism: Eubalaena glacialis; assembly: GCF_028564815.1. Lineage (NCBI taxonomy): Eukaryota > Metazoa > Chordata > Mammalia > Artiodactyla > Balaenidae > Eubalaena > Eubalaena glacialis. The sequence goes on along the minus strand of NC_083721.1, from coordinate 126,601,294 downwards.
CACGCATCAACCTGAACGTCTTCTGTTCTGTATTCACTCAAACACTTACTGAAGGATTAAATCTTCCATTCACTGGCCAGCCTCTACCCTGCCGGGACCACTGTGGCAGTGCAGCCTTAAAGGCCACCTCACAGATGTGCCCGAGGGGAGGGGGCTGGCGAGGTGTCAAAGGCCACTTTAAGTGACTCACCCATGAAGCTAACCAGGCTTCTCCCCGTGTGTGGTTCTGGTAGGAAGAGCTGAGGCAGTCCCCTTCCTTTGCTAACCCCGCCCCACCCATGCCCGCTATGCTCTGACCGTCCCAGGGCCCAGGTTACACCCAAACTTTGCTGTCTCTACAACCTGAGCGGCCCAGAAAGGGCTGTGTTTTAGCAAACAGCCGAGTTTCTGATGTCTGCATGGCTAAAGTGAGCCACTCCTTTGTGGAGTATCTCCGCTTGAATTACCTGCAGGGGCTCGTGTGTATCTGGGGGCTGACCCCGGCATCATTTCTCAAGTAGGGCAGAGTACGGTGACAACTGTAAATTCTGCTAATGAAGAGAGAGTTATCCTCTTTATCCTGGTAAAATGGCAGCCAACTGCAGACAGTTTTCTCCCCACCATTTCTAGAAGACAGGGGTCATTTGTAAAGTTTTGCAGGGGGGCGGGCGGCGCTGAGAGGTGAGGAATCACCGTCTTAGCACCTCCTTTCCTGGCCCCTCCCCGAGGTCCTCCATGATCTTAAGGCACAGTTTATGTCAACACTTACTGAAGCTGCTCCCACCACCTTGTCATCACAAGAGAAAATGAAGCGGGTGAGACAGACGCACAGCGGGGAAGGGCAGGAAGTGTGGGCGGGTGCCTGGGCGCCGTGGGCACTGCCTGGACCCTCCCACATCAGGGCCAAAGACGGCAGGCTTGGCGCCACCTGCGCGGGTGCTAAACGGATCACGACTTCACTGACTGGGCGACACCGTGCACCGGAAAGGTTACCGGATACACTGGCGCTTGAGGGAAAAGGGGACTCTTGAACTTCCCCCAAGCAGCGTGTAACCAGCACCCTCTGGGAGGGGTGTCCGCCTGTGTGTACATGTGCATGTGCAAATAACCCCAAGTGCTACTCCTATAGAGAAGCCTGGATGTTGTAACCACAATTTCCTTTTTTGTTGTTGTTTGATTTCTATATGAAATTGTGACTGAGTAATGAACTTTAGAACCACATCATAAATCTGTTTAGGGGAGAAGCAGAAGAATGACAGAATTTCTCTTTCTAAACATGAGTCTAGCTTTCTGCTCAGGTAAAGCCTTACACCAGTGACACGTCCTGTGACCACCGTGTGACTCTGCTGGGCGTCCTCAGCAGTAACCCAAGTGTGTCACTGAGGAACGGAGGGCCACTTCCTGCCAAACACCACACACCGCTGGCTGCGGTGGCCAATGATGGGGCACCAGTAATGAATGGTAAGAGTCTTTGGTTGCTTTTTCTTTTAAACCCATATTTTATCATCAGCAGCAGAGAGAGAACAGAGGAAGGGATCAGTGCCCCACGAACTCTGGCAAGGCTCCTGCTACCTGGTAGAGGAGTGCTCACGATTGGTGTGCCTGTCATGAACGCTGGTGTGCGGCCCTGGGACCTGCGGCATGGTATTCTGAAGTCTGAAAAGCCCGCCGTGGCCCTGGGCCTCTCCAGGTCCCCGCTGGGCCCCTTTCAAGTACAGGGGCAAGAAAAGCTGGGCTTGGGAGAGGGAGAGGCAGCCTGAAGGAGACCCGGTTTTCCCTGATGGTGCAGCTGACACCTTCCAGGCAGAACGTGCCCTGGAGGCCCTCGGGCCCTCCCTCCCACCCGCCCACCCCGGCCTCAGGGGGGCCCTCCCGCACCTGCCTCCGCCTCTCCGGCCCCTCGGCACTCTGAGTCTGCGTTATGGCTTATTCCTGACGGAATGCATTTGTCTCAAAGGAACTTAGCGCTGTACATCCTTGTGTACTGGTTGGGTCAGCCAGGCCCCTCCCCGCCGGCTCACTGTGGGCACCGGCCCCCGAGCTCCCCCGCGGGGCTTAGGAAAGAGCCGCTTTGGGCTGAGCTCAGCGCCGAGCCCATAGATGCTGGATGCATAATCTCAGGGCAAATCCAAATGATTCAAGTCAGAGATTTAGAGTTAATCATCTTCCATTATCGTTTGCTCCTTTCCAAGGCCTTAACTAATGTGCGCTTAAGTAAGTAAGTCGGGGTCTGGCCGTGGTGGCAGTGTCTCCACACTCGAATTCAGAGGGGCGGGAAGCGAACCCAGCAGTGAGCGGTTCCCAGCGGCATCTTTGGCTCTGACCTGACGACAGTCTGTGTCCTGATCTACTGCGCACCCAGTCACCTGGAGTGCTCAACCTTTTTTGGTGTTTCTGTGAAACACTGAGTATCGGGTGACTTTGAAATGCGTTTGACCCAGGAATCAACACAATATGGTCATTTTGATGAATGAGAATGTACCAAAGGTGACATGTACAGGAAAACATTGCTGTTCATATTCTGGAAATACTTTTCAGACAAAAGTAATGACAGTTCATTTTCACAAATTGCACACTGGGTGAAATCATACAATTACGGCACGGAACTATAAGCAAGCAGCTCAGTCACGGGGACTTGTTCCTTTGTTTTGTTCTAGGTGAAAAAGCTGTATGAAATGCATAGCTCTGATTAAAACGATAGAGACAATTTCCTTCTCTTGTAAAACTCCAGATTTAGGTTGCTGGCGAAAGGCAGTGCTGGCAAAGTATTTAATGCACGTGGAAATGCTATTCTATTTTGGCTTCCAGAAGTAGCCCTAGAAAATTCTATGCACCAATGCATTGGCTAATAGTGATCATTTCAGTTTGACTATAAATTATTCTAAATGTCACTTAAGTACTCAAGAATTAGCGTTCGCTCCTTTCTAGAAGCCGTCTAAGGCAGCTGATGCGTAAAGCACCTCGACTAGACTTGCACCTAGTTCAGCGGTTCAATCTGCGCTCCTTGGGCCACGAGGGTCTCCATCCCTCGCTGTACAGCTCCTCCCACCGGGAACCTGTCGTGTTCAGCTCCGCCTCGTGAAAGGCAGCCCAGAGCAGGGAGCGGGGCGTGGGGCACACGGCCGTCGGGGACTGTTCATGGAGCCACCTCGACAACAAGGAGGGCTGCGTGGGTTTGGGGGCCGCGGCGCCCCGCCTCACGGAAGATAAATGCGCTGCGTTCGTGCTGTCAATTCAGGGACTATCCCCTCCGCCACCTCCGAGTACATGCTTTGTTTGCCATGTGATCTACTGCTCTGTCGTTCAGAGTTTTCATTCACACTACGTTAACTTTCATCTCAATCCTCTCAGCCTTCAGGTAATTTGCTTATTGTGTTTCCCTAGTTTTCACTGAACACACAGTGCAAACAAAGGCAAAGACCGAAGCAATCGTTTCAAACACAAGAGCTCACACTAAAAACACACATGAGCATCAAATAGTAGAACGTGGGTTTGCGCCTGTCTTTATTCTGGGGAGGAGGAATCCTCCTCGTCCTCTTCCTCGTCTTCGTCGTTGAAGGAACAGGGGGTCTCGCCTCGGGACTCAGAGCAGTGAGAGGCCGCACTGCCGGACTGGTGACTGTCTGGGGCAAGGAACCGCCCCGTTGCTAAGGCCACTTCAGCATCCAAGCACAACCCTTGGTTTACACTAGCAAACAATTGAAAACACACAGGCTCATTAACGTGGTAGATGTTTTAAGTTTTGGAAAACACAGGGAAAAGAACCCGGGGAAGCGGGGAGCCGTGGGCGAGCTCTGCCGGAGCCGCTTGGGACCCGGCCGGCGCAGCGCGCTGGCTCTCCCCTCCAGGGAGGGTCAGGGCTTCACGGCTCGCCCTTCTAACCCTGAAAAAATACCTACCTTGATTGGGACAAGGTGGCACCAGTGGGCAGGTCTAAGTTTGAAACTGACTGGGTAGAGTTCAAAAGCAGTCCCTGATTTAACCACGACGGTCCTGTGGAGATATCTACAGGGAAAAACAAAAACAGATGGCAGCTCTGTAAGTTCCGTGGCTGCTTTTGTTATGGCATGAAGAAAACACAGACAAGTAAGGCCATCGGCCTGTTCTAAATTACAGCCGGACGAGTCTCCTGCCCTGGGAAGAACCCCAGTTTCTTCAGCTTGGAAAAAAGAAATTTCTAGAACATAAGTGCGGGGGAGCGGGGGAGAAAAATACAGGAAGGCAGACTACAGCAGGAAAGAATTCAAATTAAACCAATCACAGACTCTCTTCGTTCTTTTTTCTTACAGAAGCCCTCGAGAGGGCAGCTCACACAGTACAGAGAGCTGTACGACTCCTGGACACCCGCCGGACTTAGCACAAAAGCCTCTGGCCGGGGTGTTAACGAGACGAGCACGAGTGGGTGGAGACAAAGTCAAGTCAGAGTATCTTGGGCTAGAAGGACAGACACATTTTTGCCAAAGCCCCCCAGCACGCCGTCTTTTCGTGACCACTGGTGAACTCAGTGCTATTAGGCACCAGAGGTCTAGTCTTCTTCCTGGTACCCTCTGCTTTATAACTTGAACTAGACCTTATTTTAAAAGGCCACGCACAGTCGCGTTTTTCATGAGGGCGAAACAGGCATTGCTGTTTTAGTCTGTATGAAATATTTTGGCTACGTCCTTGCAATCTCATTTTCTATGCATTTACCATAGTTCTCCTATCACAACCTTGACCAATTCTTATTGTACTTCGACTTGTTTAACCCTTGTCTCCTTATCTAGAATGTTAGCTCAGAGAAGGCAGTGACTGGAACATCTAAGATCTAAGTGTTACTGCATGAAGGAGTATCATCTCTTTCAACGGTGAGTTTACAACACAGGTGGTAGGTACAGCAGAAACGCATTCCTAAAAAAGAATCTTATTTGACTTACGTTGTGAGATCAGACCAAGTGTATGCTGAGAAAGTGTAATTTGCCAAATGAGCTTTTATTATATTTAATCAAAATAGTTTTATAATCACTGTGCAAAAAGGAAAAGAAACTGTGTACTGGGATTGGAAACTCCGCTATCCTGGCGCTACCTGACCAAGTGAGAGGCTTCCCACGTAGGAAAAAAGTAAACTAAATGACTACATTCATCTTAAAATGGCCTTGTGGATCTTTTCTTCACAGGCGAACTAAGGCAGCTGTGGGAAAAAAAAACCACCAACAAAAACCCTTCAATTCTAAGAAGAAGAGTAGACTTTAAACGCATACAATAAGAACAAGTCCGTACATAATGAAATTAAAGCCAGAATCCTGTGCTAAGTGTTATTAATTAGTATGTATGGAAACCTTCTGCCAGAACACAGCTCTTTTCTTTTCACAATGGCTCTGAAAAGCCGACGTCTCTTTCCTTCCCAGCACCCACACAACGGTTCTCACAACCCTCCTCAAGAGCTACCCTGTCCCTCCACACGCTGAAGGCACGCGCTTCTGCTTCTGAACTAACCAGAAAGTCTGTATCCCAGTCTGCAAACAAGGTCACCAAGGGATCAAAGCCACAGAGCCCGCCTAATCGCCCTGAGTCTTTTCACTGAGAATGAGCTAAAATAAAGTCCTGGTGATTTATGGAGTAAGAGCTTTATGCAGACCCTGCTGGACGGCTAGGATGCCTGAGCTGCTAATAAAACAGGAGGTCCTTCTCTGGGGGGAGCGAGGGGAGAACGGAGCGGGTTGGGGTGAGGATGGCGGGCTGGGTCGCTGAGGGGCAAGAAGAGGGGGTCACATTTGCAGGAGGCGGGTGGTGCGAATTTAAGAACTAAATCCAACAGAAACCAAATCTCAATCAACAGACTCTTGTGTTGTGACTAAAGGGCCAAAACCATAAAACAAAATAAAAACTACCTCTTTGCTTATATTTGACTTAATATACTTTAGAATTTCTCATCATGTTTTAAAGGCATTTTAATATTAGTTCTAGGTAGTAATGCTTATAAATGAAGGAAACTGGCAAAAGCAAAGGCAAAAGAATGCTTTTGTCCAAACATCCAAATTATATGTGCAGAATATACCACAGTCTTAGGAACTAGGACAATCATAAACAAGATTTCTGAATTAGTGAAAATCTGAATTTTAGAACATGCAAAACATAGTGTTTCCATTTTCAAGTATACTCACTATACTCTTAAAATAAAACACCCCAATTTAAAAATGGGCAAAGGATCTGAGTAGACATTTCTACAAGGAAGATATACAAATCGCCAGTAAACACATGAAAAGATGCTCACTATCATCAGTCATTAGGAAAATGCAAATTGAAACCACAGTGAAACACCACTTCACATCCACCAGGACAGTTGCAATAAAAAAGATGAACAAGCGTTGAGAAGGATATGGAGAAATCAGAACCCTGGTACATTGCTGGTAGGATTGTAAAACAGTACAACTGCTTTGGAAAATAGTTTGGCAGTTCCTCAGAATGTTAAATACAGTTATCATATGACCCAGCAATTCCACTGCTTGGTATACACCCAACAGAACCAAAAGCTTATGTTCATAAAAAAAAGTACAAGAATGTTTATAGTAACATCATTCATAATAGCTAAAAACTGAAAACAATCCCAATGTCCTCCAATTAACAAATGGATTAAAAAAATGTGGTATATCCACAAAACGGCAATAAAAAGGGATGAAGCAGGATGGATGAATCTTTAAAACATTACACTAATAAAAGAAGTCAGTCACCAAGGCTACATATTATATGATTCCATTTATATGAAAGGTCCAGAATGGACAAATCCACAGTGACAGGAAATAGATTAGTGGTTGCCAGGAGCCGGGAGGAAAGGAGGACTAAAGGGTGACTGCTAGTGTATGTGGGGTTTCTTTTTGGGGTGATAAGACGTTTTAGAATGAGATAATGGTTGGTGATGACTGCATAACCCTGTGAATATACTTAAAACCACTGAATTGTACACTTTAAAATGGTGTATTTTGGGCTTCCCTGGTGGCGCAGTGGTTGAGAATCCGCCTGCCAATGCAGGGGACACGGGTTCAAGCCCTGGTCTGGGAAGATCGCGCATGCCGCGGAGCAACTAAGCCCATGCGCCACAACTACTGAGCCTGTGAGCCACGACTACTGAGCCCACGTGCCTGGAGCTCGTGCTCCGCAACAACAGAAGCCACCGCAATGAGAAGTCCACACACCGCAACGAAGAGTAGCCCTGCTTGCCGCAACTAGAGAAAGCCCGCGCGCAGCACCAAAGACCCAATGCAGCCAAAAATAAATAAATTTTTTAAAAAAATGGTGTATTTTATGGTACGTGAATTAAATCTCAATTTTAAAAAATTACAATAGCATTTCGCATCCACCTGCTTGGGAAGATAACACTCACTCTGCAGGTGAGAGTGTAACTTGGCAAAATCAAATTGGAAAGCTGTGGCATCATCTAGTAACGATGAAGATGCACCCGACTCTGACCCAGCAATCTCACTCTATACACTTGCACACGGTCACCAGGATACAGTTACGGGAATGTTCGAAGCAGCACTGTTTAAATATCAAGAGACTGGAAACAAAACTAAAGGTTTATGATCAGTAAAATGAACAAATAAATTGTGCTTTACCCACATATTAGAATTCTATGCATACTAGAATTCTATGTAAAAGTGCATCAGTTACAGCTACATGAAATCATGTGGACAAATCTAAAGAACATGATGTTGAGTGAAAAAAGTCAAATCACAAAAGAATATATCACTATGATTCTATTTTATGTAAAGGTGAGAATTAGGCAAAACTAATAAATTGTTTCCAGCTTACTATATTTGTTTGTGTTTGTGTCTCTAAAGAAAAGCAAGTAGTGATAAACAAGAAATTCAAGAGAGAGGTTACATTTTGGGGTAGGGAAGGGCACAGAATTGAGGATGGGCATACAGTGGGCTTTAATTTTCTATGAGAAAGGTTTTAGCAAGTTAGGGTCTGACATTTAATCAAGGACAACACTGAAAAAGCATGAGTTAACATACCTGTGATATAACCTTCTAAAGCCTTTGGCACCAGTGATTTAGCAAGTTTCAGATCCTCCAAGGAGCATTTGCCTGACTCCAGGCCAAAGGACATTCCCATCCGCTTCAGCACTTCTATGTCATCATGAATCTCAAAGGTGTTGTCAAAATTAAAAAGGTATTCAAACCTGCATCAGGAAACAAAGTTAGTGTTGGGTTTTCTGCGGTATTGGGGAGGTCTGAATAGTTTTGTACTCTGCATATTCAATAAAAGAATGAGGACCTAAGCTCAGCTACAGTACTAGAAATTGTTACCGTTTAGGGCAATGAGTCATTCTGCTGGGTTCAGAAGAATGACATCTCACATAAACCACTTGCCAATTAAAACACCTTTCCTGTGACAGACAACAGGAGTCCATAAATTTCAGCCCTCATTAAGCTGTGGCAGACTGGAGACAGAAATTTTGGTCTAAATCTAATACTTTTCAAAGCTGTCTATAACTTTGTCACAAAAGATAACATATTAAGGAAGCCTTTCCATGTAGGCATTTTTCCAAAGTAGATATACAGGTGAACAAAAGACACATGAAAAGATGCTCAACATCGCTAATCATCAGGGAAATGCAAATCAAAACCACAATAAGATATCACCTCACACCTGTCAGAATGGCTATCATCAAAAAGACAACAAATAACAAATGCTGGAGAGGGTGTGGAGAAAAGGGAGCCCTTGTGCACTGTTGCTGGGAGTGTAAATTGGTGCAGCCACTATGGAAAATAGTATGGAGGTTTCCTCAAAAAATTAAAAATAGACTACCATACAATCCAGCAATTCCACTTCTAGGTATTTACCTGAAGAAAACAAAAACACTAATTCAAAAAGATAAAGTGCACACCCAATGTTCACTGAAGCATTATTTACAATAGCCATGATATGGAAGCAACTGAAGTGTCCATCAATAGATGAACGAATAAAGATGTGGTATGTACACACACACACATACAAAAACACAGAGGAATATTACTAGTCATCCATAAAAAAAAAACAACAAAAAACTTGCTGTTTGCGACAACATGGATAGATCTAGAGGGTATTATGCTAAATGAAATAAGCCAGGCAGAGAAAGACAAATATCATATGATCTCACTTATATGTGGAATCTAAAAAAATGAAACAAATAAAAATAGATTCATAGAGAACAAATGGGTGGTCGGTTGCCAGACGGGAGGGGCTGAAGGTGGTGGGTGAAATAAGTGAAGGGGATTAAAAGGTACAAACCTCCAATTATAAAGTAAGCCACGGGGATATAATATATAGCATAAGGAATATGGTCAATAATATTGTAATAAGTTTGTACGGGGAAAGATGGTTACTAGACTTATTACGGTGATCATTTTGTAACGCATGCAAATGTCAAATCCCTATGTTGTACACCTGAAACTAACATAATATTGTATGTCAACTATACTTCAATAAAAACAAATAAAGCAAGCAAAGCAGTCATTAAAAAAAAAAAAACGCAAAGAAAGCCTTTCCAATTTAATATCTAACTTTCCTACTATGAGTTGGCCTAACTAGGGTTGAGGAAAAAGCATGTTGGATGCTTACTTCATTTTCATGAGTCAAGTGTTAGCTACACCATACCTTAGATGAGCAGGAAATGGAAGACTTTTCACAAACTAACCAACCCCCAAATCCTGTCTTGAGGGCCTAAGGAGTAAAAACGCCACAAGAAAAAAGTGTCATATATAACACATAGCACGTTTCCAAACGTTTCTGTAAAGTACCAAATCAGGATGCCCAGCTGCCTGGCACAGGCTTTCAATAAAGAGGTGACTGTAAGAAGAAACACTCCATCTGACTCCCAGGCTATGCCCTGGGGCACCATCACCCAGAGCCTCAGCCCCTCTGGGACAGAGTGCAGGCAAAGTTCTGGGACAGGGGTGGGCTTACGTTGTCATGAAATTCTACTAAAGTCACGTAAGGGTAAAACTTTTTATGCTAGATCTTAAGGGCAAAATTTAAAACTTAAAGCAAAATGCCACATTTAAGTAATTTGAAGTATATGAATTTAAATAAGTACATTAACAGAAATTCAGAAAAAAAAGAAACCACACAAAATCTGGAGTGGATGCCTGCCCCAGGGGTGACTTCAGGCATACGTTAAAAGCTGAAGGTTTCCTAAATGTAATCGTCATTGTGGGAAAGCCTCCTGGCTAAGGGGAAAGGATTGCATCACCAAAGTAACTGAAAGACCAGGCTTTTGCACCCGGCCTTGAATAACAAGCTCCTACAAGCAGCTCAGAGCCTCCTTCCCTCCACTCAGGGGAGGGCGAGGAAAGGGCACGAGTCAGTAACCACCCAAGAAGGACAAGAATCCGTAATTCCCTTAGGTCTCTGGTCCCCACACTTTCCTGCTACTCTTTTAGACCTCAAAGATTAACCAAAGAAGAGAATTTTAATGATTTCCCACTAAACAGGAGACTAACTAGAGAGAATAACTAGAATTCTAACAGTTTGTTTTTCCCGAAAATATGTTAACCATTCTCTATAATTCTCAGATTTATGAAAACATGTGACAAGTCCTTGCAGACACATGTTTCTGTAAAGAATTTTAAGTGTGTGAATAATAATACATCTACCATTTGGGCTGGTCCTTTATGAATTTAACGTCTGTAAACCAGCAAGTTAAATACCATAATTCTTGTTTTTACAGAGGAAGAAATGAGATCTCAGGGAAGTTAAGAAACTATACAACTAGAGGAAAGATTGCAAAATGCATCTTCTGACGTCACAGCCTGCACGGTCCCTGCTATTTCTACTTGAGTCTATAGCCTTAATTACCAAATACTCCAGAAACCCCTACTGTTTCTCTTACTCTTCTTCTTCTTTTTTTTGGTTCCTTCTTATTTAAGTGACCCACAATCTCTGTATGCAATCAAGACAGGGAAGCAACACTGCCAGAGAAAAGAGTGGGAAAAACCAGAAATGGTAAAGCCCCACGGTGATGCAGTAGCTCTGAGAGACTAGAAGTTCCAGTCCCCAGGACAGTCCTAGGCTACGCCTCTGGCACCGATGTGGTTCCTGAGCCCTCTTTTGCTCTCAAACGTGTCCCAATTTGGATGATAAGTTATATGCTGACTTCTTGGAAAAGTAGCTAATATTTACAAAGCACTTTCCATGAGTCAGACCTCTTAGAGGCATAATATTATTTCATCCTCACAACAAGGCTAAGGAAGTGACAGAGGCCCTGGTATCATCCCCATTTGTTCTTTGGACACAGAGCTTTGAAGCAGTTAAATGGGGGAGCCACAACCCACACTTGTGTCTGCCTCACTCTGTACCCTATGCCCTTAACGACCTCGATACTGGTCACAGCCTGAAGACCACTACTGTTTCCATGAAGGGTAAAATAAGTTACAAATAAATTCTGTATTTTGAAAACTGCTATTTCTCACTTACTATGATAAATATTGCCATCAATCTTAGTTAAAGTGAAAAACATGCTGGTGGGAATGTAAACTGGTGCAGCCACTGGAAAACAGTATGGAGGTTTCTCAAAAAATTAAAAATAGAACTATCATATGATCCAGCAATCCCACTTCTGGGTATACGTCTAAAGGAAATGAAGTAACTATCCTGAAAAGATATCTGTACTCCCACGTTCATTGATTGCAGCATGATTTATAATAGCCGAGGCATGGAAACAACCTGTGTCCATCATCGGATGGGTGGATAAAGAAAATATGGTGTACTTAGAAAATGGAATATTCAGCCATGAAAAAAGAAGGAAATTCTGCCATTTGCAATAACATGGATGATGGACCTTATACGTGGATCTTAAAAACCGAACTTATAGATGCAGAGAACAGACTGGTGGTTGCCAGAGGTTGGGGGTGAGTAAAATGAATGAAGGTCATAAAAAGTACAAACTTCAAGTTATAAGATAATAGGAAAGCAAGCAAGCAGAGAATGCATCTAGCACTTTCATGTCTATTCATTCATTATGAACAGAAGCACACTCAAATATGATATAGCAAAAGAAACAACTGCTTTAGTGTCACAGGTTGATCTCAACTATTTCCACCATAAATGATGACAGTAATCACTAGTGAACCTACCTTGTCCCAGACCCCAGTGATGCTCTACTTTACTGCAGTGACTTGCCCAGACTTACACCACATACGTGTACATACATGCACATCCTGGCTTGGGCACCACTATGCCTGTAGCACCGGCAGCACAGTGCCAGGCTCAAGAGAGGGGGCTGCGGAGGGTGAATGAGGAAGCAAGCGCTAGTAGATGACAGCACTCCACGTCTGAAAAGCTGTTGCATGAGCCCCAAGGAAGTTAGCCTTGGTGGGCTCAGATAATGGGTACAACCTTCTTTATTTTGCAAATGATAGGAATCAGGTTAACAGAAGGTCAGCCCTGCCCTCTGCCGCTGGTTCTCCACTTACTTGTCACTGGAGATGCTGCAGTCTATGACTGTTTTTCTGCTTGTATTGATGATTATAAATGGCAGCTGAATGGTGGAATTCAGAGCTGGAGGGCCTTGGTTCTGCTGTTCGTTTTGCCGATTTCTCTGTACCAGGTTTTTGAAAGCGATTTGCTGTAATGATCAACAAAATTACACATATAGTTATTTAACGTGGGTAAGTGAGTTGGAACTAAATGAATTAAATGCATTTAAAGAGGCCCTTCACCTACGAGTTAATTAAACATTTAAGAAAAAAGATTAGAATGATCCAACTCAATAAATATATTTCGAGGGAAAAAAATATACATTTAAATGGTGTCTAACATATCCTAATACAAAAAACGGGGCCCATGGTTTCCATCAAGCATAGAAACAGGATCTTACAAATCTGGAAGAGCCAGTGGCACCTGCGACTCTTCTTAGAGTGATACAGCGAAAGGACTTGTTTTCTGTTTATCTAACACAGACTCCTGAGAGTTTAGGGTTAAGTACGCCCGTTAGATTGTCTAGCCCAGAAATATGCAAACTTTATAAAGCCACAGAACGCTTTCTTCAGATGAAATCTTCTGGGACATCCACTGTTTATAAAACAGATGAAAGCATCCTTGCTCTGGTTGGCTGCACTGGGGCTGAGTCCTGAGCCCGGCCAGCTCTGCCCTCATTCACCGCTTAGGTTCCTTCCCAGAACTTCTAAGCATCTTTAGGGCACAGTTTGGAATCTGGTCCAAGCCCCTCCCCACCTGATATCTTCCAGATGAGGGAACTGAGGCTTAGCATTGATTATAAGGTATATAAGGCCTGAATCTTTACAATGAATCTTGCTGCTACTTTTAGTTATAACCATTAATCAAAAGTCAAAGAAAGAGACCCTGCCACCCCCTTTTACTTTATTTATTAAAAATTTTTATTTTATTTATTTTTGGCTGTGTTGGGTCTTCGTTGCTGCGCGCGGGCTCAGTAGTTGTGGCGCACGGGCTTAGTTGCTCCGCGGCATGTGGGATCTTCCCGGACCAGGGATCGGACCCGTGTCCCTTGCATTGGCAGGCGGATTCTCAACCACTGCACCACCAGGGAAGCCCCCCCACCCCCCTTTAAATAAGGCAAATGTATCTCAGAATTCCACAGCTAGAAAGACCTTACGCAGCCGAAGTCTTTCATCTGCTTGTGGAACAGATACTGGTTTAAAAAGCTCCTGAAGTCACAGCCTTTCAACCCTTCCATCAGCATGTTCCCTCTTCTCACCCAGTAGTGATGCATTTAAATTATTTTCTATGTTTTAGCAACCTTACCCTACGAGTATTTATTTTAGGTCCTGGGCTTTAACTGAAGCTTGATTAAAATTACTGTCATCTTAAAATGGCTGGGTGCTATCTCCCTAGAAAGTAAACATTTACTCTTTTAAAATGCACAAAACAGAAGGGAAACCAACTTATTCTAGCCCTGACAGTGTGTCCAGAAACATCACTGTCAACACCATTCATTACCAAACATTACTTAAGTCATACTTGTTAATTTGTTCTTTTCTGCTGCTAACGAACTAAGGCTATTTTATAGTCAATGCTTAGTTCACTTAATAGAGGAAAAATATGCTGAAACTGTAAAACTGGGGAAAAGAATTATATGTTTGAATACTTCTGCCTAGCTTCCTTACTCTTCTAGAAAGAGCATCTCGGAGACACCCCCATACTTTTCCTAGCTTTGTGGTCCTAGTGCCATGGGAGGGCCTCGGTAGAGGGGGGAAATAAACAGCGGTAAGTAAAAGTTCTTATATATGTATGATTCATTGTTAAATACTGTGTACATTTAATAGCATCAAAGATTTTTCTTGTGCAAAGCACTGTGAATACAGATATGTTATTTGGATAGTAAAAAGAAAAATCATTTCCCATTTGTTTTGGACTGATTTCCTTATTTGTTGCCCTTTGATTGATTTCCTTCAGCCTTTTGTTCTTTTCCAGGCTCATTAACATCTATTTCAGAGGCTAAGCAGCTTCAGGTGTATTCAGACATTCATTTTTGCCCTGCATTAGTAGCTCTGGAAAAGATTTACTGGCTGGAAGGGACAATGATACAGACAAAAGTAGGGCATCTAGATTATCTGTAGGCAGAATCTACTCACACCATTCCTCTCCCACATCACCAAGGATGAAAGAGAAGTGGTGCCATGTAAGTAAAAGTGACCTGGGTCATGTTGATGTCAGTAGCTGTGACCTTAACTTGTTAAAAAAAAATTAAGCTAGCTTAGCCGCAGCGAGGCAAATTTTTCCTGTTTAGGGACAACTTGCTTAATTTTACGAGGAAGAAATAAGCTATATGTCTACCAGAAGATTAGACGTTATACTTGGGGTTTCATTTTAATGTTTAGAGAGACTTGCTTTTATAAATGTTGACAGCTAGGTTGTGCCTGGGTTGAAATCTTCCATAAACATTTACTTTGAGAGACAGTAGAGGAAAAGAAACTTAGGACTTCAAAAAAAAAAAAAAAAAAAAAAGCAATGTTCATTGTATAAAGATAAGCAGGGGAAAAAATATTCCAGTTCATCCTCTGTGCTGGCCATCTAGGGATGCGAAAGCCCCACATACATGAGGGCGATTCTGCCCAGCGCCAAGTCTTTCTGATAAACAGATAATTACAGGCATACTGATAAACAGGTTTTTATAATAACATATGCCAAAAATCAAGCTCCAAAATGTTCCATGAGGGTTTTGAGGAAATGTGAGGAAGGCCTAGCACAGGGTTTTAGGGCCTGTGAGTTGGGAGGGAAATACTGCAGACACTGCGGGGACAGGGACGACAGAGAGGCAGCCGGGGAAGGTGACGGCGAGGCAGGCCAGGTCTCTCAGCAGGCAGAGCTGTACGGGGAGCAGCACAGGAAGAAACTGTCAGCTTTCAAGTTTTGTTTTCCTTTTAAGCTGCAGAATGCTCTCTTCCAACAAAGCCTACTTTGGAAATCCAGTATGAAAAATACATAAGACGCCTGCTCCAGAGGTAGTTCCCACAGGGGCCAGCGCGAGATGCAGACGCAGAGCAGCCGGAAGGCGGTGCCTGGTGAGGAGGGAACATCACGGCGGGGCTGCCTGTGCTGGGGGAGCCTCTGTTCTGTCTGCTGGTGCTCCCCTGCCCCACTTCCTCCCCTCCTTCCTTCCCAGACCACACGCAGCTGTGGAAGGGCTAGCGGTCTTCTCCTTCCTCTCTGATGTGCACGTAAATGTGAAAAACAAACGAACAAAGAAAAAGAAATACACGTCTAGAAAGTGAAAAACAAAAATCTGGAACGTGTAGGAATACTTAACCTATTCTGTCCATGAGACAAAGTGAGTATTTTGGGGGGGGGGGGAAATGTTACAATTATTTGGTAATTTATTGCTTCCTTTATTTCTGAAAAGTAGATTACACCCAAAATAAAACAGGACCTATGGTTATTCAAATCCACATGGATTTCATGATTGGTTGGAAGCTTTTCATATAAAGATAATTTGCTGATTAAAAACAAAAATATAAAGACTCGCTGGCTCATTTTACAAAGTCTTTCTGATTGGACTGAAAATGACTCTCTGTACTGCTCAAAGTGAATTTTTACACCAACTGCAATTACCAAAAATAGGAAAAAAAAGGTCCATCTACCCTGTGATTTTACCTCACATGATTTTATACAAGGCCTCTACGATATTTTTTTTAAATTACCCAGATTCTAGACAGTTATCAAAAAAAAAAGAATACAGGGATCCTTATTACACTATAAAACTTAATTTTCCTAAACAGAAATGCATTTTAAGTTTTGGTATTTCTACAAAGCTTATTATGTTATAATGTCACAGATAATAAGTATTACAGGTGGATTAGATTATTTTACTCAAAGTGCCTAAAATTTAACTAGCCTTACTCCTTGATGTTCCAAATAAGGGCTAAAATAATTTCTGTTCAGAGTAAGGGTAAGAGTCAAAAGTAAACTGTTGCATAATATGTTCCACGTTAGAGCTGCTGTGAGGCCCCCTGATGTCGCTGAGAGATGGGGCAGGCAGGTCGTGAGCACGGTGATGAGCTCGGGCGTGGCAGAGGCTGCCCTAGCACAGCCCCACCAGATACTCAAAGGCACCCAAAGCAGAAAACGCTGACTCAAAGCAAGTAAGGGGAGAGGCAGAATACAGGTAGAGAAGGTAATGAAGCACACCCCTGCTTCTTTACCTGCAGGAGAAGTTCCTGAAGCTGGGCCCGCTTCTGCTTTATCCGTTCTATCCGCCTCTGCTTCTCTATCTTTAAAACACAGGTTACAAAATAGCATGAACATATACAGAGTAGAAAGTGCTGCTCGCTTTTCAGGTCCCAGTTCTGAGATATCAAGAATTTTCCTTAGAGACACTCAACCCGTTTTAACGACCAACATCAATAAAGGCAAATCACACCTTCTGGGGTTGGGTGAGCAAGTAGGCAAGACAGCAGAACTGTGGCAACTGCCATCATAATGACAACCATCCCCTTAGTGAACACTTGCTCTGCAGTACCTGTTGCTATTTATTACAGAAGTGCTAATCAGAGTAACAGCTAACACGCGGTGAATACCTACTCTACTTGCCAGCACTCCGCTGAGCCCTGGACACATGTTCTCTTAATTCGTCTTCACAAAACCCTAGAGGTAAGTACTGCTGTTACCCCTTCTGCAGTAAGGAAATGGAGGCACAGAGAGGGTTAAGTAACTGCCCAAGGTCACACAGCTGGTGAGTGGCAAGAGCCAGGATTTGAACCTAAGCCACCTGGTTTCAGAGACCCTATTATTAATTCCTTTGCTCTATGAACCGCCAAGAATGAGGTAAGATCTCATTTAAGATCTCCGTTTAACTGCCTTTTAAACGGGCACAGCTGCTAATACAGAGAGGCTACATATTCAATACGAAATCCCTACTTGTTGTAAGAAACATGCTTATGGGACAAATTTCCCAGCTTCAAACAACTATTATTTTCCTCACTCTCACAACTACCTAGAAAACATATATTGGGGTCTGAATTTCCCGCAGATGAATTCCTCACTGTGTCTTTGGGCAAAAGCCAACGACATCTAATAAGACATTTTTCTTATCTACTCTAGCAGCGTATTTCTTTTTCTTTTTTTTTTTGGGCCGCGCCTTGCGGCAATGCAGGATCTTAGTTCCCCAACCAGAAGCGTGGAGTCTTAACCACTGGACCACCAGGGAAGTCCCATAAATATGTTCTGTTTGTTTGTCTGTTTTGGCTGCACCGCGTGGCTTGCAGGATCTTAGTTCCCCAACCAGGGATGGAAGCTGGGACCACAGCAGTGAGAGCGCCGAGTCCTGACCACTGGGCCACCAGGGCACTAAGCAGCGTCTTTCTTGTTTGCTCCCCATCTAGTCCGCACCGATGCTTTCTCTCATGGTGCCTTCTAACCACTACCACACTTGAATCCTAAAACACTGAAGACCCACTGTAAAATCTGTGCTCTCCCCCGTTTGAAAAGATGCTGCAGGGGGTTCCTCCTGTGTCTGAAGCTGCGACAGGGCAGCCCCCATCTGCCCCTCATGCTCTGCACCCAGCCAGGTCAAGCTGTACTGATGCTGCCTCTAAAACACTTCTCCAGCCTCACTGCCACAGCCAGAACTCAGCCCCGCTCCAACCCACCCGCCCTCACTTTCCCTCCTCATCTTCCTGTCAGTTCAACTTCCAACCCACTAGTAGAGTGACCCTTTCGAACACACGCCCTCAGCCCTCTTCCTTATCATTCTCCAGCAGCTTCGGTTGTTTATGGGATCAGGTCCCTACTGCTTTAGCACTCAGAAACCTATGCCCCCTCTCCTCGCCTGTACCCTG
Organism: Eubalaena glacialis; assembly: GCF_028564815.1. NCBI lineage: Eukaryota > Metazoa > Chordata > Mammalia > Artiodactyla > Balaenidae > Eubalaena > Eubalaena glacialis. Next base: position 126,583,043 of record NC_083721.1, on the reverse strand, counting down.
GCCACACCCACTGCGGGCATGCCCTCTTCAGCCTGCCTCAGCCCAGGCAGTGCCTCTGCCTGGAGAGCCCTCCCTGCCCTAAACCACTTGGCAAACTCCTACTCCTCCCTCAGGACTAAGCACAGGGATTTCTTTTTCTTGGTAAAGCCCTCCCTTATCTCCCTTTCCAGACAATCTGTACATACTCCTTTCGCAGGAGTCATCGCATTTCTGGTTAACTCCTTTTACCTTTCTGCTCTCCTCAATTACTATGAAAGCTCCTTGGGGTCAGAGATTTTGTCTCGTATAATCTTTGTTTAAGCACATGGTAGATGCTAATAGATTACTGCTTCCTGAGTCTTTGTTATCGGCTTAATATTACTGGTAATTAATATAACCCTCAAATTTCACTCTATCAGGAGGAGAAAAAAGGACATATCCACCGTAGCACATGAAGAACATTATTCTAGAACGTCTGATGTCTGCCTGGTTTCTCCCTCCATCCACAAGTGTAATAATACCAAAATTTTTTGATTTGCTGGAGGGAAAAAGGGACTAAAAAAAACACGAAATCAACCATATTCACCTCTAAAGCTGTAGTCAGCCTTGGTCTATTACCTTCAATGGCCATGACAGTAAAATTACGTCAAATCAATTTAGAAATAGTATGTCAGGACACATGCTCACTTAGGAAAGATTTTGTCTAATGATTAAACTCAACAGAATAAACAATGTTTTGGCATATATCATCCACAAATTCGTGTAAGTTGAACATTCCAATAAGGATTCAAATGAAATACCATACCATTCTGTTGCCACTGATTCTAGAGTCAAAGGTTAAATACAAGAAATAAACAGCCAACTCGATCCATTTTTTTGGATGGATACAGCAAACATTTCATCAAATAAGAGAGCATTTCTATCACACGAGTCACCAAACATTTATTAGTAGAGTGCTCAGAATGAAATTAGAATAAAATAAAGATCTCCAAAAAAACAGTAAAAATCAAGTCATTTAATTTCTCTGTCCCTCGGTTTCATCAGGACATGAGTCAGACTAGACTTCTCTAAATCTCCTTCCAGTTCTAAAATTCTACATAGAAGAATCTGCTAAAAAAAAGGCATAGTATACATGAACAATTAGGAATATTTTAATACTATGTGATTATATTTCTAAATTAAAATGTCTCTGATGTAAAAGAAAGCAAACTACTATCTGGAAACAGACTTTCCTCACTTACCTCCAGGTTTTGACATTCCTGAGCAGAATTGGTAGGCAAGCCGATCCACTTGATTTCTTTTTTTTCCTTTGAAATTATGTTCATTGCCATTAGCACATTTAAAGCATCATAAACTCTTCGCCTAATGTTCTTCTGGTCATAAGCCTGCTAAAAAATATTTTTATTGAGTGATAAATTTTAAAGGTTAAGATACAGTCACAGGATATTACAATATTTAATTAATATTATTATAATATCTTCAAAGTCCTGAAAGAACTGTACACCCAGTGAAAGTATCCTTCAAAAGTAAAGATGAACTAGATACTTTCAAGCAATCTAAAACATAAAACAATCTTAAGGGGCTTCCCTGGTGGCGCAGTGGTTGAGAATCTGCCTGCTAATGCAGGGGACACGGGTTCGAGCCCTGGTCTGGGAAGATCCCACATGCCGCGGAGCAACTAGGCCCATGAGCCACAACTGCTGAGCCTGCGCATCTGGAGCCTGTGCTCCGCAACAAGAGAGGCCACAATAGTGAGAGGCCCGTGCACTGTGATGAAGAGTGGCCCCCACTTGCCGCAACGAGAGAAAGCCCTCGCACAGAAACGAAGACCCAACATAACAATCAATCCAATCAAGCAATAAAATATATCTTTAAAAAAAAAAAAAAAAATTAGTATTCTCTAAAAAAAAAAAAAAACTAAAAAATAAAGATTATGTTACCAACAGATCTAAATTAAACAATACTAAAGGGCCTTCTTTAGGTAAAAGAAAGATAATCTAAGATGGGAGCTTGGAGATACAGGATGGAATGAAGACCAACTCAAAAGGTAAATCTCAATACTCGCTGTATAAAACAATATCTTGTAGAGTCTAGAATATATATAGAACTAATATACATGACAATAATAGTATGTATATGAGAAAGGTGTAATGAAGTCAAAGTGGCTAAGGCCGTGCAGTGCCTAGGAGGATATCAGACTTTGAAAAGTCCAGGACCCATGTTTTAAGCTCCAGTAAACAGCGCTTCTCAAAATGTGGTCCATGCACTAGTGCTGACCTGCGAACTATTACTAATATACAATGAAAATAGTGAACTTGCATCACTACACACACAGTTTAGTTCAGCTGACTTTTTTTTGGGGGGGGGTGGGCGGCGGTTAACAAGACTTTCTTAATGAAGGAAACTGTGTTAACTTACATTGTGGAAAAGCCCCTTATCTCACTGTGCCCAGGTGGGTCATAAGAACCAAATCCAATCAATCCATGAAAATAAAGGATGGTGGAGCACTGAATCAATTTAAGTATAGAGCTAAACTTAAATAAATGGGAGATTTAAGTTATAGAACTAAATGTAAATATTAGAAATCCTGACACTGTAGAAATAATGATAATACAACAACAAATATCACAAGGAGGCAGCAAAGGAAGTCTGCTGGTTTCCTCCTCTTTGATATTGGAAGGGGCATGAATTCAAAGCAGATGAACTAAGTAACAATTTTGGTACAATATATTCATTTAAAGTCATAAAAACAACAATAATAATATTCTTCTAACAACTGCCACTAATATATTCAATCTGAATCCTGTGGTAGAGGGGAAAACTGGGAGATGGGAGTAAATAATAGGCATATTGATTTATTCTTCCCTCCATAATCAACAGATACTGGTCTATAGGTGATAACTCAAGAAATAAAATACTGAAGTTGCTTAAAGTTGTAAAAAAAAAACACAAAGAACTACAGACTACAAACCTTCCAAATTATCAGAAAAAAACAACAAAGCAGTGAATAAACAGAAAAAACCCCCAACCCTTGCTTATATTCGGGAGTGGGGGTGGGTATTTAGTAAAAATGTATGTACGTTAGATGTTGAGAAGTGCTAGGAAGAAATGCCTCATTGTAGTGACAGCTGAGTGAAGATTCGGTGGAGAGGAGAGAGAAACCATATGGATCCCTAGCAAAGAGAATTCCAGGCAAAGGAAACAGCAAGTGCAATGGCTTGATTAGGAGCATATCCACGAAATGTGTGGCTGGAGTGTAGTAACTGAGGGAGTGGATAGTAGGAGATGAGAGGTAATGCTGGGCCAGGTCACACGGGGGCTTGGAGACCATTTAGAGAACTCTGAAGCTCATTGAAAATCAGAATGTCATATACTTTTTTTTTCAAGTGCCCAGGGTAATTAAAAGAAAAAGAAATCACCACATAATGGCTCACAAGAAAAATCTCAAAGCAATCCCCCCAAAAAGGAAAAAGTTCAACTCACAATTTCTGATCATAGGTAATAAAGGTAAAAATTCATGACAATGAACAAAAATTCCTACCACCTGGAACTATAAGAAACTTTTCTAATGCAATTCTTGGGTCAAAGAGGAAATTAAAACCAAAGTTACAGAATATCTAAAGAATAACATATCGGAATCAATGGGATATGGCTAAAGCCATGCACAAGAGGAAAAGGCGGGACTTCCCTGGTGGTCCAGTGGTTGAGAATCGGCCTTCCAATGCAGAGGATGCAGGGTTCAATCCCTGTCAGGGAACGAAGATCCCACATGCCACAGGGCAACTAAACCCGCACACCGCAACTACTAAGCCCATGCACTCTGGAGCCTGCGTGCCACAACTAGAGAAAAGCCAGCACGCCACAATGAAGAGCCCGTGCACAGCAACGAAAGACCCCGCATGCCACAACGAAGATCCCATGTGCCACAACTAAGACCCAATGCAGCCACATACATACATATATACATACATACATACATACATACATAAAGGAAAAGTCACAGCCATAAAGACTTTCATTACTAAACAAAGATAATAAAAGTAAATAAAGTATACATCATAGTCTGCAGGGTAGAGAAATAGCAAAAGTAACTTCAGGAAAGAGAACAGACTATTAAATACAGATAAGAACAGAAATCAACTGCAAAACAGGAGGTCGATACAAACAAATCTAAGAGACGTTTGTTTTTTTTTATTTTGGAAATATAATTGCAAATAATTTTGAGAGCATGGATGAAATGGAGGATATTCTAAGAAAACATAAAATACCAAACTGACTCTTAATGGAGAAAGCAATTGTAAACAGACTAATTACCAAAAAAGAAACGGAAAAAGCTATCTAAACTCTACCTCCCCACCAAATCACCAGGCCTATTTCTATAAAATTTCAGGGAACAGAACTAGACATCCAATGCCATTAAATCTGTGATGGAGTAAAGAGACAGAGAAAACCTCTAAATCCATTTTATAAAGCCAGCATAACACTACTAATCAAAATTGCGAAGATGGTACTGAACTGCAGACGGGCGCCACGGAGGCCTGCGAGCAGGTCCAAAAGGGGCCCTTGAAGCTGAAAGGCGTCGCAGAGCTCAGCATGACCGAGCAAAGACAAGGCCAAACGCCTGGAAGCGACGGGAATGAGCACAAAGGACAAGGAGAAGAGGTGTGGCCTGGAAAAGTGGACCTCGGCCCAGGTGGCCTTGGAGGAGATGCAGCAAATGCAGAGGATCCTGAAGAAAGCATCCAAAACCCACAAACCGAGAGCAGAGGACTCAACAGAGACCTGGACACACTCATGGAGCACTACGACATGCCCAGAGTCAGCTGGGCAAAGTGGCTTCCCTGCCCCAGGGTATGGAGTGGCATGGAAGGGACGCAGAAGGCAAAGTTGGGGTTATGTTTGGTGCCTTTGGTATTTTCCAGAAACATTCTTTTACACACACCCTTGTGTCTTCTGCTGAGACAGTGCTTTTCAAAGCAGTGTGCCCTCATTCTGGACTTGATTAAAGCAAGACTGTCCTTTTATTCTATTTTGATTTCTTGGTAGCACATAGGAGGTAAACCATTTTTTTTTTAACATCTTTATTGGAATATAATTGCTTTACAATGGTGTGTTAGTTTCTGCTTTACAACAAAGTGAATCAGTTTTACATATACATATGTTCCCATATCTCCTCCCTCTTGCGTCTCCCTCCCGTCCTCCCTATCCCACCCCTCTAGGTGGTCACAAAGCACCGAGCTGATCTCCCTGTGCTATGTGGCTGCTTCCCACTAGCTATCTATTTTACGTTTGGTAGTGTATATATGTCCATGCTGCTCTCTCACTTTGTCACAGCTTACCCTTCCCCCTCCGCGTGTCCTCAAGTCCATTTTCTAGTAGGTCTGTGTCTTTATTCCCGTCTTGCCCCTAGGTTCTTCATGACCTTGGAGGTAAACCATTTTAGTTTGGACTGGGAATTTTTGAAAGTTTATCCAGAGATTAAGGTTATTTCTGGGTAAGTGCCAAGGAAAAGTGTTTTCACCCCTGAGCTGCATCTACCTCTTTGACAGCCATCCAGCTGCCTTTGCCTGCATGAGGCTGACTCCAGAGGATAAGGAGCTAATGCCAGGGTAGCCTGCAGCATGTACACCCCTTTAGGGCCCTGCATGGGCTGCCCTGCCAAGCTCCCTCTAGCTTGGGGCTTCTGCTCTTCCACCTGGGGAAGAGCCTGGGGAAGCTGTTTGAAGCTTCGTGGCCTTCAGTCGGCCTCCCCAGCCACCTGGCCAGTGAGACAACGCAGCCTGGGCAGCAGAACCACCACCTAAGGCGAGGATGGAATATACCCCTTGTCCCTTTCTGAATCTGGGCCAGCTCGTAGCCTCGTCTCCCAATACCCCATTCCCGACATGTCTCGTGAGTGTTGCCAAGGCAGACGTTGCTAATCGAGCACAGCATTCTTTGTAACAGAACTCGGACACGGTCTGCTTCCCTACTCTCAACGCTAAGATCGAAATAGTTCCCGTATTTATTCAGACTTGGCATGTTAATGTGTTTGGCATTCCTGGCCTAAGGACACCTCAAGGGTGATGGGACCAAGGCGGCAGAGTCCCAGCATAGACAGACGTGGGTGCAGTCAAAAAGGAGGACCCAGGTTCTGATGCTGGAGAACCAGGAACTTTGAAGGCCTACGTGTACTCACTGGATAAGGATCAAACTGCATATGCTACTGGGAGAAATGTCTGTGTTGACAAAGACACTGAAAGAATAACAAAGCCAGAAGAGAAACCAGTCTGGGACTCATATGTGAACTGCAGACTAAAGGGAAAAAAGTTATTAAAAAAACAGCAAAGATGGTAAAAACAAAAGTAAAAAAAAACCCTCACCAATCTCATTCATTAATACCAGTGTAGGGGCTTCCCCGGTGGCGCAGTGGTTGAAACTCTGCCTGCCAATGCAGGGGACACGGGTTTGAGCCCTGGTCTGGGAGGATCCCACATGCCGCGGAGCAACTAGGCCCGTGAGCCACAGCTACTGAGCCTGCGCGTCTGGAGCCTGTGCTCCGCAACAAGAGAGGCCGCGACAGTCAGAGGCCCGCGCACCGCGATGAAGAGTGGCCCCCCGCTCGCCGCAACTAGAGAAAGCCCTCGCACAGAAACGAAGACCCAACACAGCCATAAAAAAAAAAAAAAAAACAGTGTAAAAATCCTAAAATTTCAGGAAACTATCCAGAATTTGATTAAATTCAGCATCCATCCCTAATTGTTTTAATTAAGAAAAAAGAAATAAACATTCATTAAAAAATTAAGTTATGGTTACTATCACCTCAAAATAAAACCTTTATCATAATTAAGGTTGCAAAACTACAAATATTTCCACTAAAGTCAAGAATTAAAGATTCAATATGACTACTGTTACTACTGTTACTTAATATTGTTGTGGAATACATATAGTATGACTACATTTAAATAAAATGCAAACTGATTTATAATGATAAAAAGCATATCAGCAGTTGCCTGGGGATAGAGGGCAAGGGAGGGATGGATGACAAAGGCAGGAAGAACCCTTTGGGAGTGATGTAAATGTTTTGTGTCTTGATTATGGTGGTGATGACACAGGTGCATACAACGGTCAAAACTCACTGAACTTTACACTTGAAATGAATACATCTTATTGTATGTAAATTATTCCACAATAGATAAGGAAAAAATAATTTAATTGTACACTTAAGACGTGTATTTCCCTCCCTGCATGTAATTTTATCTCCATTTTTAAAAAGTGAGAATGATTTATACGTGCTAAAAAAGAGGCTCTAAGATAAATATTGTTAAGAAAATGAAATTTAAAATGAAGCATGCGGGCTTTCCTGGTGGTGTAGTGGTTAAGAATCCGCCTGCCAATGCAGGGGACACAGGTTCGAGCCCTGGTCTGGGAAGATCCCACATGCCGTGGAGCAACTAAGCCCGTGTGCCACAACTACTGAAGCCCACGCGTCTAGAGCCCATGCTCCACAACAAGAGAAGCCACCACAATGAGAAGCCCGCGCACCGCAACGAAGAGTAGCTCCCACTCACAACTAGAGAAAGCCCACGCACAGCAACGAAGACCCAACGCAGCCAAAAATAAATAAAATAAATAAATTTAAAAAATAAATGAATAAAATAAAATGAAGCATACAAAAGCATAATCACATTTGTGTTTACAATAATAAAAGAAATAAATTTTATTATATATATGCATAAAGAATGTCTGGACTGATACTCAGGAATCTGGTAATAGTGAATAGTGCCTTTGGGGAGGCAGATTAGGGTCTGTGGTAGAAGAGAGATATTTTTTATTACATACTCTTCGGTACAAGTGAATTTTTATAAACATGTTCATGTAGTATTTTTTCAATTAAAAATGAGATAAAATTTTCTTATTGACTTAGACATAGAAGAAACACTAAAAGGTTCAGAAATGTATCTGAAGTCATTCAAATATAAAAAGCATATTTTTAAAAAGTATGTTTCTTTAATAACCCCAAAGACATTTAAAAAATACTTGTCCATCTTTATGTTTAAATAAATTAGTAAAAGAATTCTTTCTAAGACAAAACAACAAAATATCAAAACAACAAAATTCCCCAACAGACAATATGAAACCCTCAAGTAAAGGAGGAGTTGGGGATTCCCTAGCTTGTCTGAATCCTTGAATTGACACAGACAACCCAGAGAGGTACACTGCTGCATCACTCATCACAGTCAACGTCAAGTGCATGATCTACCTACCGAATCAGCTGCCAAATGGTTATTTGAATTGGTGAACTCGGACACCAGCTCATCAGCTACTTCATTATATGATGTTGTACCTTTCCGCTGAACTTTCTCACACACTTTCATTGAAAAATGTCTCAAGCCCTTTCCATTTTTATCTCCTTTTTTGCTTCGTTTGCTAAAAGAGAAAAAAAAATTATACTCCATTATGCTTATTAGAGATTTCCTTTACAAAACATAAAATAATGTGAGAAGACAGGAATTTGATAAATTTCACATTGAATTAGAGATAAGGAAATGTTTTAATCTTAATTTTTGCCTTAAAAGCCTAATAAAGTGTAAAGCTAGAGTGCTTTTCTATGCCCACTCATTTATTCAATAAATATTTACTGACCAGTTATTTACTATTATGTGCCAGGTACTGTTTTACACACTGGGAGAAGATCCGTGAAAACAACAGACAAAAACTCTGCATTTGCAGAGTTCATATTCTCAATACTTATCATTTTGTATTCTATGTATGCTACAGCTTTTTTTTTTTTTCCACCTAAAATTAAAAGTACCACTATTCTCAGGTTCAGTTATCTACTCAATTTTCAATCAGAGGTCACTGGTATTAATAACGAGTCTACATCTTTGGTTATCTTAAGTTAGGTTAATGCCTAGGTCTAACCTTTGATAACTTAATCATTAAAATTTCAGGGGCGCAGTTTAGTTCTACTAATATCTGAGTACCAATTATATAATAGGAACTGTATTAGGGACCAGAAGTACAAAAATGGTAACTGAGGCAAAATCCTTTCCCTCAATGAGTCTTGAGGCTGGAAGAGAGACAAAACAGACATATAATGACAGATAATTCTAATATAATAACATAAGTGCCAAGTCAGAGTTATTCACAATGTTCTATGGGAATTGGGAAGAGGGATATCTAGTCTAACCGGAGGAAGTCTTCCTGGAGTAAGAATCAGTGAAAACAATCAACAAAATGAAAAGGAAATCCATGGAATGGGAGAAAATATTTGCAAACCCTTTATGTGGTAAGTGGTTAATATCTAAAATATCTAAGAAACACCTACAACTCAACAGCAAAACAAATAACACAATTAAAAAATAGGCAAAGGACATGAATAGACATTTCTCCGAAGAAAACATACAAATGGCCAACAGGTATATGGAAAGGTGTTCAACATCACTAATCATAAGAGAAACACAAATCAAAACCACAATGACATATGATCTCATGCCTGTCAGGATGACTATTATTAAAAAAAAAAAGATAACAAGTGTTGGTGAGAGTGTAGAGAAATTACAATAGAACCCTTGCACATTGTTGGTGGGAATGAAAAATGGTACAGCTGTTATGGAAAAAAAATATGGAGGTTCCTCAAAAAATTAAAAATGCAACTACCATATAATCCAGCAATCCCATTTCTGGGTATATACCCAAAAGAATTGAAATCAGGATCTCAAAGAGATATATCGGTCATGTTCATTGCAGCTTTATTCACAATAGTCAAGATATGGAAAACTCATAGATGGATGAATGGATAAAGAAAACGTGGGGGGTGTGTGTGTGTATGTGTGTATATATACACACATACACACACACACAGGAATATTATTCAGTCTTAAAAAAGAATAAAATCCTGCCATATGTGACAACATGGATGAACCTGGAGGACATCATGCTAAGTGAAATAAGCCAGTCACAGAAGGACAAACATTGCATGATTCCACTTACATGAGTTATCTGAAATAGTCAAACTCACAGAAGCGGAGAGTAGAATGGTGCCTGCCAGAGGCCGGAGGGAAAGGGGAAATGGGGAGTTTGCTATGCAAAGGAACCTAGACTTTATCATATTCCATCAGTATAATTATATTCATTTATAAGTTATTTACATGTTCTACTGTGTTATGTCCATTAAGAAATAGATGCTAAATGTACTTTTCAGAAGAATAAGGACAGATGTCTACTTTCTTTTTCCCACATTCCCAACCATCTGTGTAGTACTCATTGTGGTCACAGACTACTACTGAAATACTGTGATGCCACTAAATGATATTGAGTAGGGGAGTGGCCTGGTGAAATTTTCAGTGAGGCAGAGATTCTGGCAGCAGAGTAACTCACGAAGGGCAGAAGCAGAAACAGGAAGACCTGTGGAGAGGCTACTGTAATAGCCCAGGCAAGCAATGTTGAGTTCTGGAATTCAGGAAACTGGTAGGACTGGATAAGAAGAGATGGATTTGCAAAAATGTTAAAGATAAAAATCAGTGGAGGACTTCCCTGGTGGCGCAGTGGTTAAGAATCCGCCTGCCAATGCAGGGGACACGGGTTCGAGCCCTGGTCCGGGAAGATCCCACATGCTGCGGAGCAACTAAGCCCGTGCGCCACAACTACTGAGCCTGCACGCCACAACTACTGAAGCCCGCACGCTCTAGAGCCCGCACTGTGCAACTACTGAGCCCGGGAGGCACAACTACTAAAGCCCACGTGCCTAGAGCCTGTGCTCCACAACAAGAGAAGCCACCACAATGAGAAGCCCATGCACCGCAACAAAGAGTAGTCCCCGCTCGCCGCAACTAGAGAAAGCCCACGCGCAGCAACAAAGACCCAACGCAGCCAAAAAAAAAAAAAAAGATCAGTGGAACTAAACGATTGATTGATGTGGATTGTAAGGAAGAAGAAATAGGACAATGATCCTTAAAAGGAGGGGTCATTTACTGAGATCAAGGAGACAGGAATGAATTCATGAATTCCATTATGAACCTTCTCATTTGCACTGTCCAGTACTCTAGGTGTAACCCACATGTGGCTATTGAACACCTGGAATGTGCCAAGTCTGAATTGGGTATGCTGTCAGTGTGAAATACACACTGCATTTCAAAGACCTTCATGAGAAATGAAGGTAAAAGAGCTCATCTATAATTTTTATATTAACTACATGCTGAAATATATTATTTTAGATATACTAGATTAAATAAAAGATATAAAATCAATTTCACATATTTCCATCTACTTTTTAAATTGGCTGCTGGAAAATTAAAACTTACATGTGGCTTGTATTACATTCTATCGGGCAGCAATGATGTTGAGTTTGACATGCCTATAGAACATCCAAATGGGTATATTCAATAGACAGTTGAATATATTAGTCTACAGCTAGTGGGAGAGGTCACTTACAAACTTATCAGCATGTGTACCCAAGCCAACTCTCCTTCCTACCAGTCTCAGACAATTAGGTAACCCTCTTCTTTTTCAAATCGAACTTCCTTTTACAAGATAACAGCTTTATTGAAATACAATTCACATACCATGAACTTCATCTTTTTAAAGTATACAATTCAGTGGTTTTCAAAAGTTATGCAACCATCACCACAACCTAATTTCTTCATCCTAAAAAGAAACTCTGTACCCATGAGCAGTCATTCCTCAACCTCCCTGCCCCCAGTACCTGGCAACCACTATTCTATTTTCTGGTTCTGTAGATTTGCCTATTCTTCAATGTCAACTTTGCAAATGGAGTGCTTCTGTTTCTGTATTGTTTGCTTTCCTTGAGCTGGCCCATCAAGTTTTTTGTTTGTTTTTTGAATGTACAACCTATCATGGAAGCTGAATCTGTTCAAGACTCCAGCTCCACCTGCCAGTTTGAAGGAAATACCGAGGACAGAAGAACACGTTAAACTATACAAGAGAGATGCGATAAGCAAAATCTTTAGGATTTCTCTTCAGGACATACAATGTGGTTTCTTCAACTAATAATTTGTAAGGGAAAAGAGGAGCGAAAGAGTGAGCGACATACAGAGGGGGAATCTACAGATTATAAAAGACATCAATTTATTTAAATTCTGATTCATACAGACTGTAAACACACACACACACACACACACACACACACACACACACACACACACCCCAGTTATGGGGGAGTCTGGGAAGACAGCAATAGCAGCATAGTTCTCAAACTCTCCAAATCCCCACATAAAAACTGATGGAACAACTAGGCAGCAAAACCTGAACCCCTTGACAACATTTACAACAAAACTAGATGACAAAGTACCTTCAACAAATGCCAGAATACAAACTACCAATAGCCAAAAGGCCTACACAGTAGTGTCTGTGTGGGCAGAAAAAGAAACATTCAATGAGGCTGCATTTAATGGAACTCAGAACAGGATAAGCCCAAAATAGGCAACAAGAATTTGCTAGAAAGCACAACAGGCCAATTTGAGAGCAGCAGTTGAAATGAGAAGTTTTGACCTCTCAGTACCAGCTGAGTGCAAGAGGCTGCAACAAAGACTGAAGAGGTTACAACAATCTAGCCCGTATGACTCCCACAATTGATATTCAAGAGAAAATTAGAAATATTGGAGGTAGGCAAAGAATATATAGACAATAAGAGTATCTGAAGAAGAAAATCAAGGCAAGGGAACAGAATACTAAGTGCTAAGTAAGTCAAGAAAATGTTCATGAAATAAAAGAAAAAAGAGACTATCAACCTAGAATGACAAATACCAAAACATTCTAGTAAAACTGCTGTATTTCAAAGAAAAAGAACTTTTTAGGTATCTAGAAAAAGAGAGTATCTTATTTTTCAACAGCAAATTGTTACATTAGAAGAAAATTAATATATTTAAGAATTTGAAAGAAAGTATGAGCCAAGGATTTTTGTATCCAGCATAACTGACTTAGACAATCAAAATGACTAAAGAAACATTGACATAAAGGCCTTGTGAGTATTTATGTATGGTTACCTGTAGACGTGAGACAAAATGAGGGCTAAGAGGCAGACAGTATAGTATTTAAATAGGCAAATGCTCAAATACTGTGGGACTATTATGTATGACTATAGAAAAATGGGAAGAGAATGGAGACAGCATATGTAAAACAATTTTTTAATGTTTTCAATAAACACATTAATGGTTATATTAGTATTATTATTTGGGACTATTGAGCACATAATATGGGATAAATTCAATGAGTAATTACCATATACATTAATTCTAACATCTCATCCCCAAGGTCCTTAAAGATCAAGATTCTTGGAATGGAAAAAAGAGGATTGGGATGTAATGGAGAAGAGGTTTAATAAGATTTGAATTGGAAATATCAATATGAACTCATGAAGTACTGTATCTTTGTGGGTGTGTATCTTAGCTCTCTCCATTTAAAAGGACTAGAAAATATGACCAACCTAGTAGCAGAGAGCATCCTTAGCCCCTAACTGGAGCTTGACATATAATTCACCCTAAAGGAAACCAGAGCTTCTTAGAGAAATGGCTGATTCCATGCACAGGGCAGGAAATGGACAAGATGAACTTGGAACATCTTGTCACACCAGATAACAAACAAGCTATCAAAGACATCTACGGTCATATCAAAAGGACTTATGAGTCAAGTATTATAGAAGAGGCTCCCACAGACCTAAGACGGGACAATTTAAGTTTCAATAGTGATAATAATTGCATTGTATGAAACCCATCAAATACGTTTACATTCATGAGTTTATAATGATTTTTTTATTTTTATTTTTTATTTTTTGGCCACATTGTGCAGCATGTGGGATCTTAGTTCCCCGATCAGGGATTGAACCTGTGCCCCCTGCATTGGGAGCACAGTCTTAACCACTGGACCACCAGAGAAGTCCCTATAATGATATTTTTTAAAGGGAAGACTTGTTCACCTTTGGAGGAAGACAGAAACAAACTCATCATCTTGAAAACTGGTCAGTAAAGGGAAGGAATCAAGCTTTATTCTGCTTTCCTATATAAACTGTCCCTTCAGGTAAACAAATAGTAGAAGAGGGAAAGAGTCTTTATATAAAAGTAGTGCCAGTAGTAAATGAAGTAGAAGTGACAGAATAACACTAATAGCCACACACAATGAATTAATAGATACAAGCATTAAGCATCAGTGGCGTTCACATCATAAAAAGAGAGATAATCAAATGTTATTTGCCTTATAACGGAAGAACACACTACTATCTATATTCTAGCCAAAGGATCAAACGTCAGTCTAATAAAGCCTCTGAATCTTACTGCCAAACTACAGAAATACAGGGAACAGAGAAATATACTGAGATGCACGTGAGTATGCAACCAGCGAAATCTAGGCTGTGGGAAATTTGATAGGTCAAATGGCCTAGTTCCTTCCACAACTGAAGTATAGGAAAATAATGGGACAGAGGAAAATTCTATATATAAAAGACAATCAACTTTTGTTTTTAATAAGCAAGACTAAAATGTTCCAAAGGATGCACATTTAGGTGATAAAACTAATTAAACATGCAAGGAAGTGATAACTATAAAAATCAGGATAATGGTTATTTATAGGGGAGAGAGGAGATGGGGGCATATGGAGGGGCTTCTGGGGTTCTACTTCCTCATCTGGTGATGGTTACAAGAGTGTTTGCCTTCAAGTAACTCATTAGTTATACATTTGCTTTTTGGTGATTTTCTGTATCTGTATTTTATTTTACAAAATTAAAAAAAAAAAGCAAACAAACAAAACATGACATTTGAAACAACTCGAAATTTGAATGCTTACTAGGTATTTGATATTAAGGAATTACTGCTAATTTTCTTAGGTATAATAATGATATGTTTAAAAATGAGTCTTTTTAGAAATAAATATTGAGATATGATGAACATGATAGGATGTCCTGGATTTGCTTTAAAATAATATAGAAAGGGTAGGGACTTCCCTGGTGGTCCAGTGGTTAAGAATCCATCTTCCAATGCAGGTGACACGGGTTCGATCCCTGGTCAGGGAACTAAGATCCCACATGCTGTGGGGCAACTAAGCCCGTGCACCACAACTAGAGAGCCTGCGTGCCACAACTACAGAGCCCATGTGCTCTGGAGCCCGTGCACCACAACTAGAGAGAAACCCACGCACCGCTACGAAGAGCCCGCACACGGCAACAAAGTTCCTGTGTGCCGCAACTAAGACCTGACACAGCCAAAAATAAAAAATAAACAAATAAAATAATATAGAAGGGGTATATACAAAACAAGATACACCATTATTGCTTAAGTTCAGAGATGGGTACATAGGAGGCTCATAATATGAATCATCTACTTCTATATTTAAAATTCTCCAAAATAAAGAGTTTTTTAAAAAAGAAGAGAAAAATAATGGTTCTAGCATATCCTCAGTTATTTACACAGATTTAGTCCTTAGGCTCAGTTTCCTCCACTCAGCCCAGCCTTCTCAGGAAGGGGTCCTTATACATCACAATACCATATTAATACAAAGGAGAACTCAACATGTCCAACCCATAACTCCTGATCCTACTCCAGTTCTCATCTAGATGAGTGATGGCACCATCCACCCAACCACCTGAGCCAGAAACAACAGATTCATCCTAATCTCCCTTTCTATCTAATCAATCTAATTCTATCAAATCTAATCTAAGTCTTATCCTAAAGAACTCTTAAATTCAACCTCTTCTCTCTGTTCCCACTGCCCTAGTTCAGGCCCTCATAATCTCTCTCAGAATATAACTAGACATAAAAAAGAAGAAATAATGCCATTTACAGCAACATGGATGGACCAAGAGATTATCATACTAAGTGAAGTCAGAAAGAGAAAGACAAATATCATATGATATTGCTTATATGTGGAACATTTTAAAAAACGATACAAATGAACTTATTTTTACAAAACAGAAATATACTCACAGACATAGAAAACAAACTTATGGTTCCTGAAGGGGAAAGGGTGAGGGAAGGATAAACTAGGAGTTTGGGGTTAAAATATACACACTACTATATATAAAATAGATAACCAACAAGAACCTACTGTATAGCACAGGGAACTATACTCAATATCTTATAATAACCTATAAGGGAAAAGAATCTGAAAAAATATATATATACAGACACACACAATATATAATTGAATCACTCTGCTGTACACCTGAAACTAATACAATACTGTAAATCAACTGTATTTCAATAACAGTTTTTTTTTTTAAAAAAAGGAAAAAAAAAAGAATATAACTAGAGCCATATAACTGTTTTCCTTTGTGCTGCGTAGAGGCGAGGCCTTTCAATCCCTCCTCCACATGGCCATCCTGGTGACCTTTCTACATAACCCTGATAACCTGGTGCTAATGGTAGTAAAGAGCATACACTCCCTGAATGGTAAGTGTGTACCAGTCATTGGACTAAGTCATTTCATTTCTCAAAAGAATCCATCAATTCCTGTCTGCTACATACATTTCCCCACAAAGCCCACTCTATGCTGATTTGCCCTTAGAGTTTAGTGTATTTAGACATAAATGGCTAGTCACACCTAAATTTATGTAATTAGTGCAAGTTAGGTAACAAAATAAATAAGAATTGCTAGAGACAGGAGCACAGGAGTTATTTTGAAAGAAATATGTTGTGTGTGGGATTTTACATTTATGTTAAGAATTGGACAATGGCTTAAAGTAAATAAAATCCTTAACTCAGTGTTTACATACTTTTTAAAAGCCAGGGATGAAGCATTGTTTTTCATATAATTCTAGGTCTTTTTTAAAAAGGGAATAATAAGACAATCATACAGTAGTTTTGGGGGGATCACTTGACTAATTTGCCCTCTACAATCATACCTGGATAATATTTAAAGGAAGAAACTAAATAGGAATAACTAGATTTTTTAACAACTATTAAATGCTTATGAACATATTCTCGAAACACAGACACAAGACTACAGTATGAGTTTTATATGGTTAGTTCAGTGTATGAATTGATAGACTTGAAGAAAGCTGTGGCTAAGTATCAACACTGGTAAACTATTTATTAGCTATATATTTTCAGCAGTTTACTTCATTTAACGCTGATTCCACAGTTTTCCTTGATCTGAAAAATAGAGACACAAATACCCATCTCACTGTGAGGATTAAATCATACACCACATATAAAACTGGTCCAGGAAGATCCCACATGCCGTGGAGCAACTAAGCCCGTGCACCACAACTACTGAGCCTGCGCTCTAGAGCCCACGAGCCACAACTACTGAGCCCGTAAGCCACAACTACTGAAGCCCACGTGCCTAGAGCCCATGCTCCACAACAAGAGAAGCCACTGCCATGAGAAGCCTGCGCACCACAACGAAGAGTAGCCCCTGCTCGCCGCAACCAGAGAAAGCCCATACGCAGCAACGAAGACCCAACACAGCCAAAAATAAATAAATTAGTTAATTAACTTTTTTAAAAAAAGAAATTAAGCCTGATCTTTGGAAGGCTGGTGGAGCAGCATGCCAAAACCCAATCAATGTCTACATTAAAATTCAACAGAATTTAGAATAGCTAATACCTGCAGTACACAGACAGGAGATTTGGTCCTGCGACCAATTCTGTAAACCACTTCTTTAAAATTTAAGTGAACAACACCTCTAGTAAAAGAACATTAAAAGGTAAAAGGCTATATAAAGAACTCAACAACAACAAAAACAACTCAACTCAAAAATGGACAAAGGACTTGAAAAGATGTTTCTTCCAAGAAGATATACAAACGGCCAGTAAGTACGTAAAAAGATGATCAACATCACTAATCATTAGGGAAATGCAAATCAAAACCACAATGAGATACCACTCACACACATTAGGATGGCTATTATTTAAAAAAAACAACAACAACAAAAAACAGTAAGTGTTGGGAGGATGTGGAAAAATTGGAGCCTTCGTGCACTGCTGGTGGGAACGTAAAATGGTGCAGCCATTGTAGAAAATACTATGGTAGTTCCACAAAAAACTGAGCATATAATTACCATATGATCCAGCAATTCCACTTTAGGGTATATACCCAAAGAAATTTAAAGTACGGTCTCAAACAGATGTTTGTGTACCCACATTCATACCAGCAATATTCTTAACAGCCAAAAGGTGAAAACAACCCAAATATCCATCAACAGATAAATGAATAAACAGAATGTGGTATATGTACATAACAGATTATTCAGCTGTTAAAAAAATGAAATTCTGATACAACATGAATGAACCTTGAAGACATGATAAGTGAAATAAGCCAGCCACAAAAGGGTAAATATTGTTATGATTCCTCTTATATGAGGTACCTAGAATAGTCAAATTTATAGAGACAGAAAGTAAAACTATGGTTACCGGAGACTGGAAGAGGAGAAAGTGGGGAGTTATTCCTTAATCAGTATGGAGTGGCAGTATGGGACGGTGAAAAAGTTCTGCAGATGGAGAGTGGCGACAGATGCACAATAATTTATTTATTTTCTCAGTGGTTTTTTTGGTTTTGAACTTATTTATGTTTTGTTGTCTTTTGTACTTAAGTGTTGATGGCTTCATGAGCCTGAATATCTATAAAATAAGATGTTGTGGTTTGAGCATTTCATCATTAATTATTTCTAAAAAAGCCAAACTCAGTATACAAGGGATCATGCTTCTGAGCAAAACAAATACAAACTTTATTGTTCTTCATTCTCTAAACTATTTCCATTGTCACATTTGGCTTACTACTACTGTCACCACACTCAGAAAAGATGTGCCTTTTCTTGACAAAAATAGTTCAGGAATGCTTGTTTCCCCACCACAAAATGAGGGTTAAAAACAAAATAACTCAGGACTTCCCTATTGGTCTAGTGGTTAAGATTCCACGCTTCCACTGCAGGGGGCGCAGGTTCAATCCCTGGTGGGGGAAGTTCCACGTGCCGCGCAGTGTGGCCAAAAAAACCCAAAGTTAATTTAGCTTTGTTAAACTTAAAAAAACTTAAACTTTTCTAATTTAGCTAATAATTTAAAATGATAAACTTAAAACCAGGCTTATTTTAAAAATTTAAATGGTTGAAAAATGTTATAAAAATAAATGTCTACATTTTCACATATCTTCTATATGCTTTGGGGTTACATTAGACAAATTAACCTTATAATGTCACATGCAACAAAAATTAACTCAAGATGGATCAAAGATCTAAATGTAAGAGCAAAGCCATAAAACTCTTAGAAGAAAATATAGGCGTTAAGTCTTTGTGATCTTGGATTTGACAATGTTTTTTTTTTTTAAATAAGATATGACACCAAAAGCATAAGTAACACAAGAAGAAAAACAAAACCCAACAGATAAACATAATCAAAATTTAAAACTTCTGTGCTTCAAGTAGGTGAAAAAACAATCCATAGAACAGGAGAATTTTTTTTGCAAATCATGTATCAGATAAGCCTCTTGTATCTATAATCCATAAAGAATTCTTACAACTCAATAGAAAAAACAACAACAACAACCCAAAAGATCGGAATAGAGTTTTTCAAGGAAGATATTTACACTTCCTTTCAGCAAGAATGCCATCTTCTAGTAATTCACCAAAATGATAAACACAAAGGGATGGAGGAGTACCCGCTATATGTTCTCTAGGCCTTTTAGAAAACATGGCGTTGTTCCTTTGGCTACAAATATGCCAATCTACAAGAAAGGTGATATTGTAGGCATCAAGGGAATGGGCACTGTTCCAAAAGGAACACCCCACAAATGCTGCCATGGCAACACCGGAAGAGTCTACAATGTCACCCAGCTGCTGTTGGCACTGTTGTAAACAAACGAGTTAAGGGCAAGAGTCCTGCAAAGAGATTATGAAGCAAATTAAGCACTCTAAGAGCTAAGATGGCTTCCCGAAACGTGTGAAGGAAAACGATCAGAAAAAGAAAAAAGCCAAAGAGAAAGGTACTTGGGTTCAACTGAAGCACCAGCCTGCTCCACCTAGAGATGCACACTTTGTGAGAACCAATGGAAAGGAGTCTGAGCTGCCGGAACCCAGTGCCTATGAATTCATGGCATGATAAAAAAAAAAAAACACACACACAAAAGACCTCCGAACTGTAAAAACGTTTCTCTTAATTGAGAAGTGTGGTATCCCCTCCCCCAAAGAAATATTTAAAGCAAATTTCAATTGTGTCCTAATTCAGTGGGTGATGTCATTACTATTCAAATTTAGTGTTTTTTTCTTCCTGGAAGATGTGAGGTGGTTTATTGTGCAATATATTCCATTGGTTAGAAACTGCCAGAAATTATTTATAAAATATTTATACTAGTAAAATAAAAAAAAAGACTTGGACAGCTGCATGTAAATCAATAAAGTTAGAACACACCTTCACATCATGCACAAAAGAAACTCAAAATGGCTTAAAGACTTAAACATAAGACATGACACCATAAAACTCCTAGAAGAGAGCATAGGCAAAACATGCTCTGACATAAATCATACTCTGACATAAATCATATCAATGTTTCCTTAGGTCAGTCTCCCAAGGCAATAGAAATAAAAACAAAAATAAACAAATGGGATCTGATCAAACTTACAAGCTTTTGCACAGCAAAGGAAACCACAAAAAAAAACCCAAAAAGACAACCTCCAGACTGGGAGAAAATATTTGCAAATGATCCAACAGACAAGGGATTAACTTCCAAAATATACAAACAGCTCATACAACTCAACAACAAAAAAACAAACAACCCAATCAAAAAATGGGCATAAGATCTTAATAGACATTTCTCCAAAGAAGACATACAGATGGCCAGTAGCCACAAGAAAAGATGCTCAACATCACTAATTATTAGAGAAATGCAAATCAAAACAACGAGGTACCCACCTCACACCAGTTAGAATGGCCATCACTGGGACTTCCCTGGTGGTCCAGTAGTAAAGAATCTGCCTTATAATGCAGGGCATGCAGGTCCGATTCCTGGTCAGGGAACTAAGATCCCACATGCTGTGGGGCAACTAAGCCCATGTGCCACAACTACAGAGCCCACGCACCCTGGAGCCTGCATGCCACAACTAGAGAAGAGAAAACCACAACTAGAGAGAAGCCCGCATGCCTCAACGAAGATCCCGTGTGCCACAACTAAGACCCAACACAGCCAAAAATGAATAAATTAAATAATACATAAATAAATAAATCTTTAAAAAAGTAGGGCCATCATTAAAAAGTCTACAAATAGCAAATGCTAGAGAGGTTGTGGAGCAAAGAAAACCCTCACGCACTGTTGGTGGGAATGTAAGCTGGTGCAGCCACTATGGAGAACAGTATGGAGGTTCCTCAGAAAACTAAAAATAGAATTACCATATGATCCAGCAATCCCACTCCTGGGCATATACCCAGACAAAACTATAATTCAAAAAGATACATGCACCCCTATGTTCACAGCAGCACTATTCACAATAGCCAAAACATGGAAACAACCTAAATGTCCATCAACAGATGAATGGATAAAGAAGATGTGGTACATACATACAATGGACTACTACTCAGCCATAAGAAAGAATGAAATAATGCCACTTACAGCAACATGGATGTAACTAGAGATTATCATACTAAGTGAAGCAAGTCAGAAAGAGAAAGACAGATACCACATGGTATCACTTGTATGTGGAATCTAAAATATGGCACAAATGAATCTATGTACAAAACAGAAACAGACTCACAGACACAGAGAACAGAGTTGTGATTGCCAAGGGGGAGGGGGTGGGAGAGGGATGGAATGGAGTGGGAGTTAGGGATTAGCAGATGAAAACTATTATATATAGAATGGATAAACAACAAGGTCCTACTGTATAGTGCAGGGAACTATATTCAATATCCTGTGATAAACCCGAATGGAAAAGAATGTAAAAAAAAGAATGCCTATACGTGTATAACTGAGTCACTTTGCTGTACAGCAGAGATCGGCACAACATTGTAAATCAGCTATACTTCAACAAAAAGAAAACAAGATATGAAAAGATGCTCAACATCATTAACCATCAGGGAAATGCAAATCAAAACCAAAATGAGATACCATTTCACATCTACAAGTATGGCTATAATAAAAAAAGATGGAGAATAAGTATTTGCAAGGATGTGGAGAAACTGGAACCTTTTGCTGGTGGGAATGTAAAATGGTACAGCCACTCTAGAAACTGTCTGTTAGCACCTCCACTCCTAAGTATATAATCCAAGAGAAATGAGAACTTATATCCATGTAAAAACTTGTTCACAAATGTTCATAGCAGTATTTACAATAGGCAAAAAGTAAAAACAACTCAAATGTCCATCATTAATGAACAAATATAGACAAAATGTGGTATATCTATACAATGTTATATTATTGGGAAATAAAAAGGAATGAAGTACTAATATATGCCACAACATGTAATTTTTATGTGTGTGGAGACAGGATGGTAGGGACAGTGGATCTGGAGGGTTGAGAAGGTTCCACTGGCCCAGGTGCTCCTTGGATAGTTTTCATTTCATTGCCCTCAGCACCTCCCCTGCCAATTCCTTCTTGCTTTTTATACCTGTCAACTCTGAGCCTGGGGCCTCTCCATGTCAGTGCAGGCGAGAACAGCTTCCAAATCTGACTTCTCCCATGCATATTTTGGGATGTGGATTTCTCTACTTTCACTTGTCATCATTATAATCACACCAGCTTTCACCTTCCAGTCCTTGGAAAATCTACATCTCTATCACGTTTTATGGCAATTCAAGAGATTTATTTTTTATTATATTTTTACACAAAAAATTTCATTACGATCTTAGGGGATGGGGATTAAAAATAGGTGTTCAGTCCATCATCTCAAACTGGAAGCTCCCTATCGAAATCTTAAATAAGTAGCGTTTACACATTTTCTTAAAACCTGAGCTCTTTGAAACACCAAGACCCTCTTTCCAAATAACACCAAAATTTGGCCACAGGATGTAAACACTATCATCTCTATTAGTCCCTAAATCAAAAAAAAAAAAAAAAAAAAAAAGAACCAGTAGGAAGCATTCCTTGCCAAATAAAACCAAATAGAAATTTTTTCTAATATTTAAGAAAATAAAACTACTATTACAGCACAGTTTGAAAAACATGTTGTATTTTATTTCATTTGAAGTATTCATAATTTCATATTCATATTTCATATGAAGTATTTAAAAGAATTACTCCCAAGGAATAAAAAGTATTTATTTTTCCAGGCACTTAACTAGAATCCACAATCACTGTCTTTTTATATTTTCCCATAATAATTTATATTTATTTACAAAAGTAATATAAAACTCAAATCTGTAGTGTAACAGTATACTCCAGGTATAAGTTATAATAAATGTATTCCATTTACATAATAAATTATATAAAATATACAATAAAAACCTCATTTCCCATTCGAATAAGTTAACTAGAATGTTTAAATCAGCAAAATAATTTAGTAATTTAGTAAAATAATTTAGGAAAAAAAACCCAAACCCCACTTTCCTGTACATATGTATTCATTGTGTGTGTGTTGGGGGGGATTGTTGAATGGGAAATAAATGTTGATCACTTACAGATCTTCACTCTCTCCCCTCCCTGGGTTATGTCATCCAGGCCTGTGACCAATTACAAGCTGATGATACTATTTATACACTAATGATATGATCACTTAGATAACTAATAAACTTATCAAACTTTGTATGTCCAAAACAAAACTCAATTCCTCCCCAAACCTACTCCTAACTACAGTAAGTCTAAATGGCATCAATATTCACCCAGCCCTTACTGCAAAAAAACAGGAGCCATCTTTTATTTCTCTTTTCCCTTCATCCAATCTATCAATAAATCCTGTTGATTCTACTTCCAAAATTTATCCTTTTTTTTTTTCCATCTCCACTGCCAGGCCAGTGCCCCCTGCAACAGCCTTCTAACTGATTTCCCTGCTTCTGTTCTTGTCTTCTCAGAGTCCATTTCCCCCTCAGCAGTCAGTGTAAATTAGATCATGTCACTTCCCTACTTAAAACCCTGTTTAGAATAAAAACCAGATTCTCTACCATGACCTACAAGGCTTTTCATGTTCTGACCCCTGCCTACCTCTCCATCCTCATCCCACTTCACTCTTTGACTTTCTCACTCTCTCCAAGCCACTGTGCTTCCCCAAATACAACAACCTGGTTCCTCACTTAGAAGCTCTGCATTTGCCATTCCCTCTGCCTAGAATCCCTGGCTCCCCGAGGGTATTTACATGCCTGTCTTCCTTGCATTCAAATGTCACCCCCTTAGAAAGGCCTTTCTAAGGTAGCCACCATCCTTCCAATACTCTACAAATCGTCCTTCTTAGTTTTCTACATACCACCTATCACAATCTAAAATTAGCTTATTTTGTTTATTGTTCCCCCATCCCAAATATAAGCTCTTTAACGGCAGAGACTTATCTATCTTATTATTCTTGCCAATGCCTAGAACATACCAACACTTAGCACATCAAAATATTTGTTGAGGGCTTCCCTGGTGGCGCAGTGGTTAAGAATTTGCCTGCCAATGCCGGGGACCCAGGTTCGAGCCCTGGTCCGGGAAGATCCCACATGCTGCGAAGCAACTAAGCCCGTGCGCCACAACTACTCAACCTGTGCTCTAGAGCCCGCGAGCCACAACTACTGAGCCTGTGTGCCACAACTACTGAAGCCTGCACACCTAGAGCCCATGCTCTGCAACAAGAGAAGCCACTGCAATGAGAAGCCCATGCACCGCAATGAAGAGTAGCCCCCGCTCGCCGCAACTAGAGAAAGCCCACACGTGGCAACAAAGACCCAACACAGCCAAAAATAAATAAATAACAAAAGTAATTTTAAAACAGCTGTTGAACAAACAACTTCATAAACATCACTGAAGCAGTACAGATATTATATTGATTTTTATTAGCTTACTATAGTTTAAATTATATTAGGTTATTATAAATTATTAGTTTATTCTAAATAAAAGGGTTTTAACTGTATTCCAACAGAATTTTTAAAAAAAGGTCTTAAGATTACATGAGCACAAAGGAAGAGTGAAACACCACTGTGCTAAATCCTAGTCATTTAAGACAGGAATAAAGTAAAACATATGCAGGCTCTTGCCGTTGCCCATCACACATCCAGGACCTTCTTTCCCCCAAGAGATCCCAAATAGGTCCCTTCCCTATTTGGAAGAGATGCATTGAGAAGACACCACCAGATTCTGTCCAAAGGGAGAAAGAGAAAGTGAACAAACATCTTTCAGGATCAAAACCCCAGGCAAGACCAGAAAGGGGGCTTTCGCAGCTCCTTCCACAAACTCTTTGCAAAGAAGTCCATTAGGTCAGAACACAGGGAAAAAACTAATGAGAATACTTCAATGGATCTCTAACCAACAAAAAATTTCTTCAGAAACTGACTTGCTCTTGCAAATGAACCTGACGAAGGAATAGCTGTGTAAGACATACTGAAGGGTGTACTGTCAAGTGGTAAGATGAGGATAAAAAGGTGACACTTATCTATGTGGGAGTATGTGTGTGTGTTTTCTCTCTCTCTCTCTCTCCATATCCCTGAGGAACAGTATTACAAATACTTACGTATGATACTAAATCAACATATAAGACATTAAAGAGATGAAGAAGATTACTTTGGGTTGAGAGCTGGCTTTTTGAAGCTCAGCACTTGGGAAAAGGGAACCGAAGACTTTTCGCGGCATTATAGAAAAACACATAAATTTGGAGGAAAATAACATTTGTAAGGTCAACAACAACAAAAGAAAACCACACGTAGTAATTGTTGTGGCTTGATTAGGGAGAGGGAATGGGATTCATTATAGAAAAGTTATATTAAAGAATAAAAAGAGAATAATAAAAAGCACTAGGAAAAAAGGCCACTGAACCAAATGCAGAAAGGGAAAGTCGAATCAGTGGCTATACCAACGAATTTAATCTGGTACTTTTATACACGCTCTTTAGAGTTTTCTCTCTTATAAAGAATAAAAAGAACCTTGTTTTTTATATTATTTGCAATACATAGGTGCCACCAATCATAACTAATGAATAGTTCCATTTTAAGGCCTTAAACAGTGCTAAATATATGGTTAAAAAAACTTGTGCTGTTGCCCTTTCCAAGGATATACATGAAGAAAAACCAGTATGAGCTGGAAAAATGAATTTCCATTAGCGAGAAAAGACCATCTCGCCATATATGTCTATATGATATAGCAGTTCCTCAGACATGAGTTTATCTGTTCAAAACAGTTAAGATGTAAGAAGTAACAAAGGCCACCAAGGAACTAAAGCAGAGCTAGTGTCAATGCAAGAAAACACACATTCTTTTATACAGCCCCAAGGTCCTCACTCAGAACCTATTCACTTTTATTTTAGACTGAATTCTAACACATCTGGCCAAGTAGTTTCTCAGTGCACAGCAAATCAGAGAAAGCAACTAGAAATTGGAGAAACAGAAAACTATTGTATTGAAAGCAGACGACCTAACAGGAGAAGAGATGAAAACACAATTGAAAAAAGCAATTCCAAAATCTCAGAATCAAAAGTAAATTTTAAAAAGCACTGATGACAAGGTTTTATCTAAAATAGTATCTATCTTACAGAATTCAACAGCCTCTGAGATTACGTGTCTTGTTTTAACATAGTGTGACATTAACACGATATTCAGTAGAGTG
Organism: Eubalaena glacialis; assembly: GCF_028564815.1. Classification (NCBI taxonomy): domain Eukaryota; kingdom Metazoa; phylum Chordata; class Mammalia; order Artiodactyla; family Balaenidae; genus Eubalaena; species Eubalaena glacialis. Next base: position 126,556,428 of record NC_083721.1, on the reverse strand, counting down.
GCTTGGGTGGAACACTGAACTTAAGTTCAAATAACGACCCTAAAGTGACAGTTTTCAATCCTGGAGTTTCTGACTTAGTAGGCAATTACAGTTTATTCAACAGACCACAGGTGATTCTGATGCACACCAAGAACTGAGAACCACTGTCCTAATAGTCTAAGGAAAGGTTATATTACACTGGATGTCTTATTTAAGAAAAAAGGGAGATGTAATGTACAACTTGATAGATTAACGCTGATGTATGTTATATATGAAAGTTATTAAGAGTAAATCCTAAGAGTTCTCATCACAGGAAAAAAATTTTATTTTTTATTTCTTTAATTTTATACCTATATGAGATGGTAGATGTTCACTAAACTTACTGTGATAGTCGCTTCATGATGTATGTAAATCAAGTCATTATGCTGTACACCTTAAACTTACACAGTGCTGTGTGTCAATTATATCTCAATAAGACTGGAAGGAAAAAAAAGAAGTGAGAATTTACTATGATCTTTAAATGTGTTCAATGAAACTTGTTTTTAAAAAGTTTGTGTATTTGGGGGTAATGGGGAGTATTCACTTTGGCAAAACACTTCATCTCCCAAAAGGAGGGAGGGGGCTAAATGGCATACTGCCAACAGACAGTCTACTCACAGAATAGTATCTTTTGAAACCACACAAATACAATAAATTTACGTAATGATGAGTGAAGCAGAATACTCAATGTGGAATGAAATAATGGTAGAAACTCAACGAAGTTAAAGTTATATGAAGAAAACCATCTCATTAGAGTCTGGGTACCAAACCCGTCTCTATGCAGTAGCATCTCCTAAACAAAATAGTTAAACTTAATACTCACCTTTCTGAAAAATCAGAGTCTATAAATTCTCTAGCGCGTTTTCTATCACTGAAAAGAAAAAAAGATACCATAAAAAGAACATGCATAAAGAACTTTATTTCATGAATAATTTATTGTAACTTGTCTAATTCCACATTGAAAATATCCAAACACAAAAGTAACAAATATAAAAGATATGTACATGAAATAAAAACTTAAATTTTATCACCAACATGATAGCCATAGTTTGAAATGAACTCAATGAATCTTTAGGGAGGAAAATACTGCAGATTTATAGAGGAGAAGGCACAGAAAAGTTTTATTTGCTCTGGGAGAAATGACTATAAAAACATTAGATAATCATACTACCCCCAGCACAAAGCACAGCTGGTGTTGAAAATAGCCAAACTCTGGTCATCTCCAAAGTAGGCCAACACTACTGGCACAGGTTTGGCTTTCATTAAATTCTCTCTCAAGGCTATGAAAAAATCCAAGGTAACTTAGATCTACATGAGAATGTTGTTAACGACTGACTAAAGGCAAAGGAATTACAGGTGACTCTGTCACTTCATCTTATTTGATAATGGAAAAGACATTATGTATACACATGAAACTCTTCTGTCTCTGTGTGTATGGCTTAAAGCACTTTGCCAGGATTGTTATTTCATTCATTTCTTTAATATCCTTGAAGCAAGGAGATTCTTACTCAACCAAGATTTACTGTGTTTGCTAGAACTCACAATTGTAAGTCAATGATACAACCACCAGTGTGGCATGCCACCTTAGAAATAACTTCTAAAGTGACAAACTAAAATTTTGAGTCATTTCTTTTACTACTTCTTTTCTTTTATGGAAGGATGAGATGCTAAAATGATAAGGAGTGGAGAAAGGTTGAATAAAGGTATTTTACAGGTAAAGAAACGTAGAGATTTGATACTAAAAGTGGCAAATGAGTAGCAAAGAAGGGATACTGATTTAATTGCCCAGTGTTTAAAGGAATGAAGATAAAACTCAATGAAAGTTTTAATATATTTGGGCTCTTTTTCCTAGTTCCTTTTCTGGTTTTAAAGGAAATAAACATGCTGGTTTTAAGGGGAAATTCTGAGTACACACACACGTATATATAAAACTCCTTTCTTAAGTTTGTTAAAACAATATAAAATGCAGTTTTTACATCTCCAAAGTGGCTAAATGTCATAATCATTAAAAATAGTCTTCTTTCAGAGTTGAAGAAAGAAGATTCAGTTACAAGTTATTGTTCTATTTTTCTGTTTAAAAATGGTTGCTCCAGGGATTTCCCTGGTGGTCCAGTGGTTAGGTCTCCGTGCTGCCACTGCAGGGGGCACAGGTTCAATCCCTGGTTGGGGAAGTAAGATCCTGAATGCTGTGTGGTGCAGCCAAAAAAATAAATTAATTAATAAAATAAAATAAAATAAAATAAAAATGGTTGCTCCAGAGCTGATTTATATCTAGGATATAAAGTGAAATAAAATAGGTGATTTTAAAGGAAACATATTAGTTTTTAAGAACATAAAACAAGAACAGAAGACAAGATAGTGAGAAAAAAAGATCAGAACTTAAAAAAAAAGAAGTTTTTAAAAATGGTAATTTGCAGCACCACTCTTACCCAGGGACCCAGCCAGTAGCTTCTGCTATGTGTGTCTGAGTAACCATTGCTGGTGCAGGGGTATACGGACTCCCAATCAGAACACTTCCTGAACTGGTTAGTCTCTGTGGTGTGCTTATAATCTGTAAAGTCAGTACAAAGAAAAAAAAATTCTTAGTTATTAAGGAAAACCTACAGGCAGAAAATAATGCTGAATGCTAACCTATACACAAGGAGTAAACCTTACTGTCTAAAATGTACTTAATATCAATCATCTAAATATAAGCAATACCTCTGATACACTTATATCCTAAGATCTTAAAGCACAAGTATCCTGAATACTGATATGAAGTCACAATGTAGATTTCAGCAAGTGAACAGCAATTGGGAGGGATTAAGTTGGCAACTGACAACATTTTAAAAATCAGATAAATGAAAAGCTTTCTTTGAAATTATGGAAACTAACTTCAGTTGAACTCTATTTACTAGAACTGGGGTAACAGCAAATTAATTCTTCACAGTCCAAAACATATACAAAGACATTATACAATTTGGATTCTTATACAGATACAATTTTACCTGTTTTTTTCAAGAGCATTTCCTCATGTCATTAAATATTCTTCAAAGACATTTTAAAGACCATAAAACACTCTATCATGTGGATTAATTATCCCATTATTTTTATGAATATTCAAATATTGAATATTATAAATAATGCTGTGATAAACATTTTTGTAAAATGATATTGGCTTTAATTTCTATTTCCTACGGATAGACTCCAGAAAGGGAATTAATGGAACTAAGGACATGGACTTTTTTTTTTTAATTTATTTATTTTGGGGACTTCCCTGGTGGCACAGTGGTTAAGAATCTGCCTGCCAATGCAGGGGACATGGGTTCGAGCCCTAGTCCGGGAAGATCCCACATACCACGGAGCAAGTAAGCCCGTGTGCCACAGCTACTGAGCCTGCGCTCTAGAGCCCATGCTCCGCAACAAGAGAAGCCAACGCAATGAGAAGCCCGCGCACCGCAACGAAGAGTAGTCCCCGCTCGCCGCAACTAGAGAAAGCCGTGCGTAGCAATGAAGACCCAACACAGCCAAAAAGAAATGTTTATTTTATTGTTTTTATATATTTTTTGTTTTCTATTTTATTGATTTTCACTTTTTATTGTTTATTTTGGGTTTAATTTGCTCTTTTCTTTAAAATTAATTAATTAATTTATTTTTGGCTGCATTGGGTCTTCGTTGCTGCGTGCGGGATTTCTCTAGTCGCGGTGAGCGGGGGCTACTCTTCCTTGCTGTGCGCAGGCTTCTCTTGTTGTGGAGCACGGGCTCTAGGTGCACGGGCTTCAGTAGCTATGGTGCGCAGGCTCTAGAGCACAGGCTCAGTAGGTGTGGCGCACGGGCTTAGCTGCTCCGTGGCATGTGGGATCATCCTGGACCAGGGATCAAACCCATGTCCCCTGAATCGGCAGGCGGATTCTTAACCACTGCACCACCAGGGAAGTCCAAGGATATGAACTTGTAAAAAACATTTCTTGATCTGTGTTGCCAAATTGCTTTCCAGGTCTTACAGTTTTCATTGGTGAAAATAATTTGGCACCCTAGTAATATCTTTAAGTATTTTCATAAGTAAATAAATAAGTAAATAAATAAATAAATAGAATAGAATAGAATAGAATAGAATAGAATAGAATAGAATAAAGGCATGCTCCAGGGAATGGGGATATTAATGGGGCTAGGGAGATGTTACTACATACAAATGCTTAGGAAATGATTTTAATATGTTAATTCTATAGTTCAAAAAAAACAAAACACAACAAATACTGACAGATGTCTGGGGAATTCTGATTCTCATAATATGCCAAGGATTATTAAAGAGGGCATTCAGAAGTCTGCCTCATGAGAAAATATGAACACTAGACAAGGTGTTTGTACCTCCTAGCCCTGCACATATTCTACACCACCTCCTCACTTCCATTTCAATGCAAGATCTTCAAAGGTAGAGAGTGTCTGCAGGGCCTACCATAGTGCTAGGGGACTCTCATAGGAAAGAATCAATAAATATTTATTGAACTGAGACAGAAGACCCAGCTTTTAAAATGATGGATAATAGCAGCTTCTTTGTTCATTGATATGCTAGAAAGGATTATATAAAATCCTCTAAGAAAAGGGCATAGTTCTCACCAATCACTGCACCACACACTCAGATGTTCTCTATCATGCTGACCCTGAGTGTGAGAGCTTGAGAGGGAAATTTTGAGCGTTTGATCAGTCTCTGGTCTACTCTATTCTTAGAACAGGAGTCTCCAGAAAGCAACTCTAAGCATTCTGACTTACCCGTGAAACAGACTGCATTACTTGTGCAGCATTATTACTAAGGAGTTTTTTATTTATCTGTTATTAGGACCCTACAGGCTTGGTTTTACCTGATTTAAAGGGCTTTGCAGAAAAAAAAAAAAAGAAGATGAAGAAAGGAGGAAGGGAAATAGGACATAGAGAAAAGCTGGTTATCTTTATTGAGAATGACTTTGGAAATAAATTGTTATGTTCTACTTTATTTTTCTTCCTTAATGTCAGATTGTCAGCTGCTACTCTTTCCTGATCCGAGAGTGATTAGCAATACTCTCTGTTCCTTTCTCTAGCACAGGGCCTGGTACATAGGAAGTCCTTAACAAACATTTCATGAACGAACGAACTGGAGGGATGCTAGACTTGAATTGGAGCCACAAGTCAGAAGTCCCTATGAGACGCGATGAGTTCTTAAACTAGGAGAGTGACAGTGACTGAGCCTTAAGAAACAAAACTAAAGGAGTCAACGAACACAGGAAAATCAGTTCATATAGGTGATAAGTCACATATGCTTTATAAAACTGAACCTTAATTTTGAAATCCCAAATTAAAATAGTATTCAGTTGATCTGATAAGGAAAATGAACATTTATTTTAAATTTAAGTCTTCCCCACCTCCCCACAAAAAACCCCAGACATCCTTAATTTAAATGTAATCATGTGGTTTCTTTGACAATAGATTACATTTAGCCATAAATCAAATAGCAACTGAACCTCATTCTGAAGATTTTCTACCTTCAATCAAGATACCTTATGTACTACTGCCATCTACAGTAAGAAAAGCCAAGAGAGCATCTATACTTTGAAAAGAAAGAATCTATATAACTATAAAGTGTTATATTAAAGGATTTCATTATTTGACAAAATTTTCATTTTCACTGTAAGAAACAAGCAATTTTTAACCATGTTAAAATAATCATGAGATTATCTTATATAAAAAACCAGATACCTTTTTTTTTCTTTTTAAACTTTTCATTTTATATTGGAGTATAGCCGATTAACAATGCTGTGATAGTTTCAGGTGCACAGCAAAGTGACTCAGCCATGCATATACATGTACCCATTCTCCCCCAAACTCCCCTCCCATAAAACCAGATACCTTTAAGAAAAGAGCAAGTATCCCAAAGTAAAAGTTACTGCTAAACTAGTTTCTAGAAACACAAAAAACAACTTTTTCTTGAGGCCTTTTGAAATTTCTATCTAACATGAAGATTTGGCTTCCAAAGGGACATGTAAAATTTAAAGGGCAAGTAGAGAAAGACAACTGTAAGAAGGAAACAGGTGAGGTTTTAAGAATTTTCTAACAAAAAATTTTTTTAAATCATGGATGAGAGACTGAATGTGAGGGGACAACGTTCAAAAGAGACAAGCAAGAGGAGAGAGAAGCAGCTCTCGCTGGGGTTCCACGATATATTAGGAAATCAAAAAGATAACTCTGATTCCTGCCTAGGGACTAAGAACTACAAAAAGCACCTCAGAATTTGGGAGACAAATGAAGGTCTTGGGCTGGCCTGTTTCAAAGGAGAGGCCCAAATCTCCTCTCTGTCTGACCTTTGCTTTGCTGATTCTGAGGTTTGCAGTAATTGGGTATGTCATATACAGGACTACTTACCACTGTTAGAACTGAAGTGTGTAAAGGCTTACATGTACATTAGTTTAAATTGACAATGGGAAGAAAAATTATGTTTCTAAAAGAGGAATTCAAATTTGAGCCATAGCAGCATCACTGAAATACCAAGAGGAAACAGTCTTTCAAAATAGAGGAGTACTGTAAGAGTCAAAGTCATGAAAGTTCACATCTGTTTGTTTAATGTTGATGTTTATATAATCACATTTCAAAATACCGACTTTCAAGTCAGGTGTATAATCTCATTTGCACCTACTGTAGTGGCTGGTGAGGGGCAAATGCTTAGCAAACGTTTGAAAATATACCCTGAACTACCTTGAAATGCAGATATTCACCTGAGCTTAAGTTTCTATGAGGCTTGGAGCTAGATTACATTCTTCACATAGTTACAGTATTGTGCAACATCTTTAGCTTGGATTCTGCAGATGATTAACAGTCCTCAAGGGATCAAGAAAAATGTTGTGTCTAGAATGGCTTAAGATCTCAAAGACTTTCTGAAGCCATTCAGTATGTTAAAAGAGATTTTTGTCTAAATAATTGTGCATTTAACATAGTCCACAGTACCGTACATTACAAACAAAATTTATACTTATTGCTTTATAGATAAGAAGATATAAACACTGACAATGAAGAGTTATTGTTCAAATGTTTACATACTTTTGCTAATGGTGGGCGAGGCCATTTAAATTAGGTATAGTTTTTAGATTAGCTGCATGCAACTGTTTATAAATAAGGTTTTCTTAAAAGTGCTATATACTTTAAGCTCTAGCATAATTAATGGAATACCTTCAGAGAAACAGTTAAATACTTTCCATTTTAATTCATTATTTCTACTGCTAAAGATTAAAATGAACTGGTGAGTTGTTTCTTCCTAAATGTCCTTTCATCAAAGAGTTTCAAATTAGTAGCTCCAAATATAGATTAACTGTTGGGTCATACTCAATTTATATGATATTCAATTTATATGAGATTACACGGTTTAGTGCAGTAAAGGCTATTTTACAAGAAAAAGAAAAAGAAGAACATAAAACGTAACAGATTTCAAATCAATTTAATCGAACAACTGAAAACAAGAGAAGCCTCATATAGGGAGCAAAAACCTTAATATTAACACATTCAGAATCCACAGATTCAATGTGAAAATTAAACATTGAAGAGTACAATGCCTTTCTTTTTCTTAAGACTAATCAGTTACAGTCAGGTAAAAACAAAACTTTAAAAAATAAGTGACTGAGATAAGAAATTAACTGGAATATCTGACCAAGCATCTTTGGTACAACTATCTTTTAAATAAGTCTTGCCTAAGCAAAGTTTCAAGTCCTAAGATATGATGATTTTCTTACCATTTGGGGTCCAACATTCACATTTATTGGTCCTAAGGTTTTTGGTAAAATCTTTGTTGGTGAGTTGGTGCTGGAAACTGGAAATGCAACAAATGAAACGTTACCTGAAATTATATCAAAACACTAGGTTAATGTTCTGCAATATCAAGACCACCTTCTACCTATCTATACATCCATGGTCCTAACCAGCTGTGCTTAAGTAATTTATAATTATCTTGATAAGGAAGTTAAGACCAAAAAGCCATACTGAAAAGCCAACCAACTATTGCTTTGCTGTAGTGAGGACAATTAGTCCTGCTGAACAGCACACCTGTAAAATAAATAGTTCAGTCTATCTGAAAACTACTGAACATTAAGTTGGTTTTTTAGAGGAAAAAACATTTTGAGAGTTCATAATGCACATCATAGTTTATATCAGAGTTGAGAATTCCAGTTAGATCTTTATTAGAAATCATAGAACAAAAATAAATGCATGAAGTATAACATGAAATAAAATAAATATCTATTAGAATTTCTTTACAGTATAACATTTTATACTAAAAGTTAACATGTTTTCAAAATGTTGAGTTGGCAGTGTTTTGAGATTTTATCACACTGGAGAAATAAATGATGCCACCTAGTTACTGACGGTGGAAACTATGAGACCTGTATTGTGTTTTCAAGTGATTTCAACAATTTAAATTTCAAATTAAGGTAGCAAAATGCCTTCCCCCCCAAATGAAAAGCCAACCAATAATTTTCTGAACTACCATGTCAACTACTTAACTTCTCTGGACAAACTTCAGTTTACCAATGTTTCTCTTAGAAGATAAGAGTGTAATCCAATATAACAAAGGAGATCACACAGGAAGTGCGTGAAAGAGGGTCTATATTGAAACTCGGGGGAAAAAAGAACATTTAAGGGCAGGACCAGAAAGGCACCTCCTTCTCACTCTCCCTCCCCCTTCCTGAGCTCCTCCAAAGCTTGCCCAACTCCTGAATGCCCTTCTCTTATCTCCTAACTCTCAGTAGGTCTCCTGCAGTAAGGAACTCAGGCCACCAGGCTCTTCTTCCTCAACCTGGGAACTTACGGGCACCCTCACATATTTTTACTTATTTCTCTCTGAGTGGAAGATTCTCATATGAATTACTTCTTTCATGTCTGCTCTGCACTTCCTGTCTTCTCAGGGAACTCATGCATCAATTATTTACTCTGTCTTCTGAGTTTTCAACTATACCACTGGTTCCTTCCCTCAGTTTCTCTCTCTGCCCATCTGCCTTGTATTATTTCCCCTCAAATTCTACATTTCAAAATCAAATTCTTTACTTTCTCATGCCCACTCAGCAAGGCCCAGTACCCAAATCTGCTTCTCCTTCTTGGTACAGATCATCATGCACCCAGTGACCCGAACCAGAAACCATCAACCCCTCCTTATTCAACCGACTACCACATCCTACTTGTTACCTTCTTACCCTGGTTCCTTTATATTGCCGGTGCTTGTTTAATTTGGAACTTTATCAAATCTGGTTTGAAAACAGTTACTCTCTAATCCAGAGGTTCACAACCCTGGCTGTGCAATGGAATTATCTAGGAAGCAATAAAAAATGCCAGTGCCTGGGTCTTACCCCCAGAGCTTCTGATATAATTGAACTGGAGTCAACCTGGGCATCAGACTGTCAAAGTTCTCCAGATAGTTCCAAGGTGCAGCCAGAGCTGAGCCCCACTTCCCCGACTGGATATCCTACCTCAAACAGCTTTCCTACCCCTCTGCACATCTGTGACAAACCAGTCTTTCCACAGATGAAACTGTTCTGGACACTCCCCTATTTAAGGCCTTCAGAGATTCCACGACACTTCCTAAATGGCTCTCAGACTCCTCACATGACACAGAAGCTCCCGTTTGGAGATCTCACCCCGCCTCCCTTCCCAGTTTCATCTTCAGCTACTCTGTCCACATGTACCCTAGGCTCCGATCAGATTAAATACTTTGCAGTTCCGCAAAGGCCCCAGATCAACCACTCCAGCTTTGATGCACACTCTTCCTTCTGCTGGGAAGTCTCTCTCTACTGGGACAAGGGCTACCTTCCAGCACTTCAAAATGGTACTCTCCTTACCATTTTCTGAGAAATCACCATGTGCCAGAGTCTGCTCTAGAGGCTTCCCATATATACATCATCTCATTAATGCTTAGGAGAACAGTGAGACATATATTATTGACGACTCCATTTTACACATGAAATCAACACAGAGTGAGGTTAAACAGTCTGTACAAGGTCCCACAGGCAGTAAAGGGCCATAGCTCCACCTCCAAAGCTACTGCTCTCTGTGTCACCTCCGCCTTATTACGCGTCTCCAGCCTCTAGGGTCTAGGTCTTGGATGCCCTTCTTCTGGCTTTTCATAAAACCTATTATTATTTACTTGTAATTCTACTATAAGTAGGCTATGTTGTCAGCTTTGTATCCTAGCACCTGGTTTAGTCCCTGGCACCAAAGAGGTACAGGAAACAATAAAAACTGTTTGATTTGCACAGATTGGAGCTATTACCTTTCCTAATCTGGATGCCATACTTCCTGTAATGTAGCCTAAATTGTATCTTTTGTTACTTTTTAACAGGCGAAATAAATTTAAACACCAGGTCCTTTGTTTATTGTTTTTAAACATGACTGACCAACTGGTATTAGCAAATAGTTTCCTTACTTTGTAACTGTGCAACTGATCTTTTATACAACATGCGTATACGTTATCAAATATGGTTTGATATTTGATATTATAACCCAAATACGGTTATTCACCTGTTTAAGAATTCACTTAACTGGAGAATACTAATTTATAATTCCAGAGGGAGGAACAGGTCTGTAATTGATAGACATGTGCCATAAACTCAGTCCTAGACAGGAGGGGAAACACCACCGATCCATGTGAGGAAGAACCCAGCCATGATAAAGTCTGGGTCTCAGATGGTTTTTTAAAATGACCTTAAGGTTGCTGAATGTTTAAGATGAGATCATCTGTGATACACCATATTAGAAACAAAAGCCAAAAACTTACAAAAAACAGTGAAGCAAGAAACATACAAAAAAAAAAAAAAAAGATGATTAAGGTTAGGGAATGACCCTAAATTGAAATTTAACAGTAAAGACAAATTAAGAATATAAAACTTAGGTCAAAAACAAAAAGAAAGGGGACTTCCCTGGTTGGAAAAGGGGTTAAGAATCTGCCTGCCAATGCAGGGGACATGGGTTCGAACCCTGGTCTGGGGAGATCCCAAATGCCACAGAGCAACTAAGCCCGTGTGCCACAGCTACTGAGCCTGCGCTCTAGAGCCCGCGAGCCACAACTACTGAGCCCATGTGCCACAACTACTGAAGCCCACGCACCTAGAGCCCACGCTTCACAACAAGAGAAGCGACCGCAATGAGAAGCCCACGCACCGCAACGAAGAGTAGCCCCCGCTCGCCACAACTAGAGAAAGCCCGCGCACAGCAACGAAGACCCAACGCAGCCATAAATAAATTTAAAAAAAATAATAAAATTAAATTAAAAAAAGAAAGGGCTTCCCTGGTGGTGCAGTGGTTAAGAATCCGCCTGCCAATGCAGGGGACACGGGTTTGAGCCCTGGTCCAGGAAGATCCCACATGCCACGGAGCAACTCAGCCCGTGCGCCACAACTACTGAAGCCTGTGCGCTCTAGAGCCCGCGTGCTGCAACTGCTGAGCCCGAGTACTGCCCGTGCTCTGCAACAAGAGAAGCCACCACAATGACAAGCCTAAGCACTGCAATGAAGAGTAGCCCCCGCTCGCCACAACTAGAGAAAGCCTGCGTGCAGCAACGAAGACCCAACGCAGCCAAAAATAAAGAAATAAAGAAATAAATTTAAATCTTAAAAAAAAAATAGAAAAACCTCGTTAAAGCCAGATCTGTCATGGCAGTTAATATCAAAGAATTTAGATGGAACTTAATAAACCTAACAAATTGATTCTAAAGTGTTTCTGGAAGAGTAAAGACAGAGAAGAGCCAAGAAAATTTTGAAAAAAGGAATAATGGGGAAGAGAGGAACTGTAGCCTCCCAAATTTCAGAATTATTACATAGCTAAAGGGACTGAAATCATGTGACACTGGCTAAGATGCAGACAAAGAAATTGACAAAACAGAAGTTAAAGTCCAAAATTTACTTCATTTATACATGCAAATTTTATATATGGTAAAATAGCTTTTCAAATGAATGGAGAAAGAGTAGATTACTTAAGAAATGTTGTTGAGACAAGAAATTGTCCATTTGGATAAAATAAATCTTAGATTTCTCATCTTGCACAAAAATAAATCCCAGAAAGACCAAATGTTTAAATATAAAAATTAAACATTCCAAGCATGTTACAGAATTCAGAAATCTTAAGTGAAAACAGACTGACAGATTTGACTACCTAAAAATAAATATTTTCTAAATAGCAAAAGACCCAATACACTTAAGACAAATCTCAGAGTTGGTAAACAAATTTGCACAGGAATAGATGCTTAATTTTAAAAATAAAAAATTCACACACACAAAAAAGAAACTTTTTAATGTACCAGATTGATAAAGATTAAGAAGTTTGATAATGTCCTGAGTTGGTAAAGATGTGGCAAAATGGGTGCATTTAAAAAATATTTAGGGAATTCCCTGGCGGTCCAGTGGTTAGGACTCCCTGCTTTCACTGCAGGGGGGGCATGGGTTCGATCCCCGGTCGGGGAACTAAGATCCCGCATGCCGTGTAGTGAGGCCAAAATAAAAAAAAGATAAAAAATATTTACTTGGCACCTACTGTATGCCAAGTACTAATGCTAAGCGCTACGGATACTCAGAGCAAGTGAACTGCCCACTGCAGTCAAGGGGCTAACACTATTGGAGAGCCTTTCTGGATGGCAGTCCGACAGTGTAATTAGAGAGGAGTTTGAGGATTGTGTGTTAGAGTATAAATTTTTAAGTAAGTGCTTTATAAACAATTATACACATTTTAAAGGCTCTTTCTACCTCAACAAATAATCTTTCAACTGCCCTCTGCTGCCTAAGTGGCAAGGTGATCCCTGGCCTCTGCAACAACATCTCAGTTAATAATGGGTATACCCTCTGACCAGCAATTCCTCTGCGGGATGTGTACCCTAATAATCTAAGCAGATAAGAACAGTTACACATGTCCTAGGATTGCAGCACTGTGGATAAAAGCAAAACCCCGGAAACAATTTAAATGTTTAAACATCTTTGGTACATGCATATGATGGGATATTATAAAGTCCCTAAAAAAATTACAAGTATGTATTGCCATGGAAGAATGTTCCCATTATAAGAGAGGATGATTAAATGGTATGATTCCATTTACCTTAAAAACTACATATACACATAAGTTTACATACGCATAGAGTCTGGCAAGATAACAATAATAGAGGTTAGCTCTGAGTGAGTAGTATGGAGAAGTGTTTTACTTTGTTTTATACTTTATCATTAATAAAGTTTTATGAACATGCATGCACCTGTTTTATAATGTGAAAAGCTATTGCCATTCTGAAGGAAAAAAAAGACAGTGACAGAGAATCAGCCACAGCTGCTGAAACAAGGTGAAGATCTATAAATGAAGTATCTGTGTTTTAGAATTAGTACAAATGAAATCTGTTTTAGAAGCAGTTAAAGGGGCTCTACTGGGATTTCAGTAATTGTAATATCCAGAAATAATAGCCACGTATTTAGACATAGTTTGCTTTCATCAAATCAACTAGGTTCAGCAGCAGAAATATAATTTTTTGGGCTCAAAAGGACATTTAAATAGGTTATAAACATCCAGTCTCCTGAAATTTCAGCCACATTAGGAGTAAACCAAACCAAGCCTAAACAATTTTTCTTAAGTACCTGGCCTTAATTCATAGCTCCGTGGCAACAGGGTCCTGACACTGTCCAAAAGCCAATGCCTGGCACTTGATGTATTTATTAAAAACAAAACTTTAAAGACCTGCCTGGATTTTGGTGCTGGCAGTTCCCTGAATTAACTAAAATGAGATCGATCACCTAGGAAAGGGGCTAAGAAAAGCTAACACTTATGCCAAACCCTGCACAGGCACAAAATTTCGGCTCAAATTTTATTTCGATATCTTGAGTAACTGGAATCCTTCTGTTTTCCATTAGAATTCTCCAGACACCAAAGATTTCTTTCACTCATAATCCTTTGGGGGGTTTCAGTTATAGTTAATCACCTTCAATATGTCCAATTAAAATGAAAAATTCAGTCAAATAATTGTGGTTTGTCTACATGAAGCCAATATAAATTATTTTTCACAGTACTGACCTTCTGGGGGAAAAATTATTTTTGGCCTGAATAAGCTTTGGGGAAAATCTTCACCCAAGCCTATATCACATTCTCCCAGAAGAACCTAATTAGTAACTTATTACAGGAAAGAATATGCTTATTTTATGGGTTTATAAATACCTCAGATCAGAAGTAGTGTATATCCCATATATACAGGGTCCAAACTTCACAGGACAAGCTAAACTTACAGCCCTAAATATAAGTTTAAAAATGACCTACACTGGGCTTCCCTGGTGGCGCAGTGGTCAGGAATCCCCCTGCCAATGCAGGGGACACGGGTTCGAGCCCTGATCTGGGAAGATCCCACATGCTGCAGAGCAGCTAAGCCCGTGCGCCCCAACTACTGAGCCTGCGCTCTAGAGCCCGCGTGCCGCAACTACTGAGGCCCACGCGCCTAGAGTCCGTGCTGCGCAGCATGAGAAGCCACTGCAATGAGAAGCCCACACACCACAACAAAGAGTAGCCCCCGCTCACCGCAACTAGAGAAAGCCCGCGCGCAGCAACGAAGACCCAACGCAGCCAAAAATAAATAAATAAAATAATTTATTTTTTAAAAAAAATGACCTACGTGTGGTGGTGTATGTATGTGTTTGTCAAACTCGGAGAACTCTAGGCTAAAAAGGGTTAATTATACTATATACATGTAAATTATACCTTAATTTAAAAAATGGGAAAAAGTGACCTAGGCAATTTCATTATTTATTAGTAAGAAGCTAATTACAGATTATACAACCCTCTTGCCTTTCCTCTTCTGTTACCTTCTGCTATCTACTTTTAAAATTTATTTTATAAACAGGTAGTTCATGGATTTGTCTAAATTACATCCCTCCAGCTACCTTCTCTTTTGAAAACTTCCTGCATCATCACAATCCTTCCCCTTCTGCTGGATCATTCTTACCAGCACATAAACATGCATTTTTTCTTTCATCTTAAAAACAAAACACAAAAACAACTTTTATTAACCATACACAGCTCTCCAGCTACCAACTCATTTCTGTTGCCCTCTACAGCAAAACTCACAAAATCTGTCAACATCTGCTGTGTCTACTTCTCCACTCTGTTTTCTTTAACCCACTCCCATTCCCGCCCCTCAACTTCACTGAAACAGCTCTTGCCAAGATCACCTCCACGTTGCTAAATCCAATGGTCAATTCTCAGTTTTCAACTTAACCTTAACGTACCAGCCGTATCTGATACTTTTTAAAAACACACCTTCTTTTCAAACACTCTCCACTTGGCATCCAAACCTCCCTTCTCTCTTGGTTCTCCTCCAAACCCACTGGTTTCTCCTTCTCAGTCTTGGTGGCTGGACCCTCCTCTCTAAAAACATTCGGGAGCCCCTTACATCGGTCCTCCGACTATTCTCTGTCAACTCTTCCTCACTAGGTGGTCTGACAGCTCCCGTGTATCTTTCTCCAGATTAAACCTCTCTCCCAAACTTCAGATTCATGTATCCAACTGTCATTTCAAATATCTCCATTTTGATGTTTAACAGGTATCTCAAACTTAACATACTCAAAATATAATTCCTGACTGCTCCCCATCCCAGCCGGAAACCTCCTTCTCCCATCTCTCTCTTCATCTCATTAAATGTCAACTCCATTCTTCAACTGTTTAGACCAAAAGACATCACTGTTGACCTTCTCTTATAGTCTACATACAAGCCATTAATAAATCCTATTGGTCCTATCTTTAAAAATGTATCCTGAATAGAAAACAAACTAGTGGTTACCAGTGGGGAGGAAGGGGAGGGACAATATAGGGGTGGGGGAGTGCGAGGCACAAATTATTGGGTGTAAGATAGGCTCAAGGATGTATTGTACAACACAGGGAACATAGCTAATGTTTTGTAGTATCTGTTCATGGAAAATAACCTTTAAAAATTGTATATACTAAAAAAAAGGCAGATGGACAATGTAAAAAAAAAAAAAGAACCCCGAACAATCTATGTAGCAAGAGGTGGCTGTGTCAGAACACTGCTGGTTTACATTTATGATGGTGGTCCTTCTTTTAAATTTTTACTTAGTTCTTTGCTATACGTCTGTATCCATACCCACAATAAAAATGATTTAATGTTGGGCTTCCCTGGTGGTGCAGTGGTTGAGAATCCGCCTGCCAATGCAGGGGACACGGGTTCGAGCCCTGGTCTGGGAAGATTCCACATGCCGCGGAGCAACTGGGCCCCTGAGCCACAACTACTGAGCCTGCGCGTCTGGAGCCTGTGCTCCGCAACAAGAGAGGCCGCGATAGTGAGAGGCCTGCGCACCGCGATGAAGAGTGGCCCCCGCTCGCCACAACTAGAGAAAGCCCTCGCACAGAAATGAGGACCCAACACAGCCAAAAATAAATAAATAAATAAATAAATTTTTTTTAAAAGAAAAGATGACTACTATCTTAAAAAAAATGATTTAATGTTTACAAAAAATAAAATAAAATGTCATCTGGAATACAACCACTCCTCATCCACTCCACTGCTACCACTATGATCCAAGTCACCGTTTCTAGACTCAATTATTGCAATATCTTCCTGATTCACCACCCGTCCTGCGCTAGGCCCACCTCACCCCACAGAACTACCCCCAAGCTTCCCAATACAGTAGTCACTAGATCAGAGGCTATAAAGCACGACTTTCGTAGTCAGTACAACTGAGGACCTAATTTCTAAACGTATTTAATTTTAACGAATTTAAATTTAAAAACTGAAGCAGTATAAAATATTTTCCCATTAAAAACAGCATTATTGTTTTGGTAGTACTACATTTCACCTCAATTGTTGAAAATTTAACATCTAAACAGAAATGTACTCTAAGTGTAAAATACAGATTTTCAAGGTTAAGTAATCAAAACCTAACTCTCTAAAAATTTGATTTTATTGATTACATGTTCAATGATAATGTTTCGGATACTGAATTAAATAAAATCTATCATTCAAATTAATTTTACCTGTTTCTTTTTACCTTTTTAAATGTGGCTACTAGAAAATTTTAAATTATGTGACTTACATTATCCTACTGAACAGCACTGCTCTATCTACCATCACACAGCAGTCAGAGTGATCCTGCTTTGTGGAGTAATTCTCTTTGAAACTCTCCAGTGGGCTTTGCATCTCCGTCTGTGTGATGGTTTACAGAGCCCTGTGTCACCTGACCCCTCCTTTCTGACCTCATCAGCTGTCAAATCTCTCCCTTCAATCCACTACATTCACCCAGGCCTATTTGCTGTTCCTCAAACCATGACAAGCAAATTTCTACCTCGTGGCCTTTGTCCTTAAAAGTTTCCTCTGTCGGTAACTTTCTTCCCCCAGATATCTACGTGCCTTATTCCCCAGCTTCCTTGAAGACTGCTCAGTTGTCAGTGTATCAGAGATGCCTGATCACCCTACATCAGCACTTCTTCACTTACTATGACTTTCCACCAGAGTACTTATATGTATATGATGTACTGCAAATTTATATTTACTTGCTTATAATCATACAAGCACCCACTCTCAGAATGTTAAGTTCTATAAGACCAGGGGATTCGTTATCTCATTCACTGCTGTATCTCCAGCACCTAGCACAGTGCCTGGGACATAGTAGAGTTCAACAAATATTTGTGGGATGGATGAATGAATGAATGAATGCACAAATACATGAATGCCTGCATGGAAGCATGTGATACAAATTCCGGAGACAGGAGTATACAGTTAAACTAAGTCTCCTCTCATCCCCCACCACCACCTAACCATTCCCTTCCCTAGTGACAGCTACTGGCGCCAGTTCATATATAACCTTTCAGAAATACTCTAGGCATATACAAACATATATGCATACATATCCTTTTTTCCTTACACATATGGTTTGCATGTTGCTTTTTTACCACTTAACAATATTATATCTATTTTAGATGTCTTTCCATACCTACGTACATACATATGTAATTTTGCTTCAATATTTACTTCGTTAGCTATGCAATACTTTTTATGGCTCTAGCAGCTTATCTGAGTCCCTTAATAATGGAAAGCTTTTAGTGTTACAAACATTATTAACAGTAACATCTTTTATTACTACAAATAATACTGCAATGGCTACACATATGTCTTTACACACATTGGTTGTACCAACTGGCTGTACCAATTCACCCTCTGTTCAGAAATGTATGAAATGTATTAATTTCCACATATCCTTACCAACTCAGTGTGTTATCAAACTTTATTGTTGTCAATCTTTAGATTAAAAATAGTATCTCACATTGATTTTATTTTGGTTTTATTATTATGAATAAGACTGACGTGTTTCGTTTAAAAGTCATCTAAATTCTCCTTCCTGAGAAGTATGACCAACTTTCTATTGGCTGTTGATGATTTTTTTTTATTGGTTGACCCTCTTTAAATATTGAAGGAATAAGAGTATTCTTTGTTATACCTGCTGAAAATATTTTTCCCAATTTGACATTTGTCTTTGGCTTTTATATATGATTTTCTTTCCACATTTTAAAAGAATGTTGTCAATCTCATAGTTCTTTCCTTTTATGACTGTAGTGTCATTAAAAAGGTCTGTGAGTCTGTTTAAATATAAAAATAAAGGAGGTCGGAGTAACTGCAAAGTTTATTTATTTATCTTCGCTTCCCACCCTGAAGCTGCATGTTATACGTGGGTGTGCTATGTTTTACTCATCTTACAGGTTTGGTATTTCCAGTTGGATATGCTGTTCGTTGAATTTAATTATCATTCATTACATACTAAAGACTGTATTAAACATCCCCCATGTTTTCTTATAATACTTCGATGCCTTCATTTTAAATTTTACATCCTTGACCATCTGGAATTTATTTGATGTGAGAAGTGAATGATCCAATTTATTTTTCCTAAATGGCTACTTTTAATGAGTAATCTACTCCCCCTCCCCCATGCTAACATGAAAGTCTACCTTATTGACTTTCTATTTGCTCCACTGATCTGCCTACTTATGTGACAGTATCATGTGCTTCACTTCATTCACAATTAACATTTCAAACAGAGAATAAGGAGACTCAGAAAAAGAAAAGTGTCAAGCATCTCTTTCCTTCCCACACTACCTTTTAATTATTTGTTAATAACTGTTTTAAAGGACTATCGATCAGTTTCAAATACAGTACTAATGAGGTCAAGTCACAGGTCGATTCTGGAATAGGCCCATTCATTTTGCAAAGAGCAAAGATTCTACAACCTTCAGAGTCTATTTCTAATTTCAGCCGGCCATCTAGAAAGCAACATATGTCCCTGAAGAGAGAGTAAAGTAGGGGGAACAATATGATGGCTCTGGGGATATCTACCACCTTTATTTGAAAAATAACTCAGGCCCAATAGATCAACAGCACTATCTTCATAAATGAAACGCATATTAATTGCTCGTAATTAATTTGAAAAGACAACATATCCAACTGGAAACAGCAAATCTGTAAGATAGTAAAATACAGCACATCCACGTATAAGGTGCATGTCAGGAATGGGAACTGAAGGTAAATAAACCTTGCAGTCACTCTGACTTCATTCGTTTTTGTTTAAATATACTCAGATTTTTTTTTTTTTCGTTTTCATTCTATTTATAGGTTAGCTACTATAATGTGCATTACCTACATGCACCCTATAACACTGTTATGTTCTATTTTGTTGCATCTGTACTCAATCATGTTCACCAAAGTTGCCAAGATTAAATCCAAAGGCCACCATCCATTACTAAACTTTTTAACGTGGGTGACCATAATATCACTGCAAATGGGAAGGGAGAGAAATAGAAGATAAAAGTTCATAATATCTCCAAAGTATAATGGTTAAAGTGACCTCTAGAACCTCCCTCTCTGTATGTGGTTCCAAAATGGAAATCAAGTATCCTTAATGCATAGATAAAGACAGAAGATCTGCAATGCACATTCCTACATATCATAGGCATGGAAGCCAAAACCGGGATGTTTTTGCAGCTGTCAGAGCACAGGACTTCTGGGATTTCCCCACAGTGGACCACCTCACCAGAATCTTTCCAAAGAACCACAGAAAGGATCCTTGAAATGACCATAACAAAAAACAGCTCTACAGCCCTCAGGGCATACTCCTAATGGGTCAATAAATCTTTTATGTCAGTCTTTCCTACATACTTTCCCTAGAGGATCAAGTCTTTTCTCTTGGCTTTGATAAGCATTTTTACTTGGAGGACACCTTTTAAAACAATTAGCTAGCTCCCTCTTTCTCTGGTATCCAGAACCATAAATGCCCCGGATTCTTCAACTTGAAAGGAGAAAAACATTTCTCTTTCCATCTTCCTACATGTCAGGATTTAAACAGGGTCTATTCATTTCTTAGATGAACTCCTTAATTCAAGCTCTAGTATCTGGAATATTATAACTGTTTTCATTTAGTTCGTCAAACCCCAAAGCTAAAAGATCTTAGAAATCATTTAGTCCATTCTCACTGGGTTTCTTTTGTAGGACCCTTCCCTTTCAATACTTTGTCGATGTCCATCCAAAAACATGCATCTCATCTAGAGGCTGGATCCTTCTGCTTCTTCACTGGCTTCTTTATCTTTATTTAAAACATGTCCTTTTGTCCTTTTTCTATTTACCCTGCTCAGACAAGGACGTCTTTTAATTCTTAATTTTCTCATTTCTCTTCCACCTCCTTAATTAGAATTTCTCAGTTTTGGACACTCTATCTTCTGATTAATAATTGAATTAGTTTACCATATGGCCTCAAACAACTTGGTTCTTCCAAGCCTTCCCAGTAATTCTTACCAAATGTGCTTGGACATAGGATACAAAGGGGGTGAACAAAAGTGGGAGAGGGCAGTGTCCCTCTTATTCAAAATACATATTTCCGGGCTCCACTAAACACCTAAAGAAACCAGGTGGGAATGCATATTTTAAACAAGTGCCTCAGATGATTATTAGGATCAAGCAAGACTGGGACAAACTGCTGCAAGTGTCCCTTTCCTCTCTGTTCAAATTAAGGAAGTAATGGAGTCTAAGTAGACTCTTTCTACTACACTTACCTCTATTTTCATTTTAAAAAGAGAAAGGGCCAAGTGACCCTTATATTATTATTATCATCCTCATCATTTGTCTCTTGTTCTTAAATGTTGTTATCTTTTCAATGTTTAGCCTATTTTCAACCACTACTTCTAGCACCATCACCACAGCCAACACACCTGCCAGATGGCACACAGACGCTGTCTGCACGCCTAGAAAAGAGTGTGAACAGAAAGCAGCACATTTTATCTGGTATTTTATCTAGCCACTGAATGGCTAGAGTAGATCAACGCAGCTGGGTGCAACCACAAGGGTCAGAACTGATGAGCATTAGAACACCCAAAGGCACTGAATTGGAAATCACTCTCAAGAAGAAGCCCACAACCCTCTGAGATGGTAACTTGCCCCAGACAGTGTTAACAAATAAATCATTTCAAGTTTACAGTCAAGAGAAGCTATTTTTCTAATATTTACAAAAGGTGGTAATGACTGCAGACAGATCCAGAGTTTAAAAGGTGCGTTCTTAAAATAAATTTAAAACTTTAGGACACAAATTCAAAAAGACCAAAGACGACCTGTGAATCAGAATTTCAAAGGCAGTTCTTTTCCTTAGCAAATAAGAAAAGGGATCATTATATTCTATATGTCATGCTAAGTAGCTCATTCAAAATTGCATTGTTACAAACTTATTTCAATAATATGTTCCACTGAGAGCGATTACTGAAGCTACATTTAAACCATACTGTCAAGAGTAGGAAATCTTAGACACCAGTATCAACAAACTCTTTTGTATTAAAATCTTGCCCATTAAAAGATTCTGCAAACTTTTATAAATAAGTTCTACTGGGTCTACTTGGCACACAGTAAGTGCTCAGTTAGAAGTCTCTTCATCTTTCTGTCAGAGAAATTGCCAAGAGAGCTGCCAAACTTTGCAAGAGAGAGCCAAATGCTGAAAACAAAGACCCCTGCTGATGATCTCCAGCTTTAGAGTCAAGACCCAAAAGTTCACTTGAAAACTGGTTGCTTAAAACTTGGTAGAAAGGAAGAATGCTATTACACCATCGGTTCCTGGAGCCACTTGCAAAACAGAGTTAGCTCATAATACACTTTAAGGCACAACACTCATACCTGCTCCTAAACAACAGCGTAAAAGGTTTTCTTTTCAGAAAAATGTAGGTGTCCAGCAAATCTTCCCTCTGACTTCCACACCAGAAATGAGAGATTTCTAGGTCACCATCAATAGTTTCTAATTGCATAAAAATATGTAAGGCAGAGAGAATGCTACATCAGTCACTCTCTGGGTATTCTGAATTGGAGAAAAATGAATAGGGAAGGCTCAGACTCCCCCAGACATCAGTTTTTGCTAAAGAGTTCACATATAAGGCAGGAACCACAGGTACTTCACTCTAGAAGTCTTCTTTCAGCCAGTAGATTGTTCTTAAACTGAAGGGTTAACAGCCTCAATTACTTCTGCACTGCTGTTGCTGATGCTGTAATGTACTGTCATGCCTACATTTATGATCATAAGTGACACACTTTTTTTAATATAAATTTATTTATTTTATTTATTTTTACTTTTGGCTGCGTTGGATCTTCGTTGCAGTACGTGGGCTTCTCACTGCGGTGGCTTCTCTTGTTGTGGAGCATGGGCTCTAGGCGCGTGGGCTTCAGTAGTTGTGGCACGTGGGCTCAGTAGTTGTGGCTCATGGGCTCTAGAGCGCAGGCTCAGTAGTTGTGGCGCATGGGCTTAGTTGCTCCGTGGCATGTGGGATCCTCCCGGACCAGGGCTCAAACCCGTGTCCCCCTGCATTGGCAGGCAGATTCTTTTTTTTTTTTTTTTTTTAAAGATTTATTTATTGATTGATTGATTGATTGCTATGTTGGGTCTTCGTTTCTGTGCTAGGGCTTTCTCTAGTTGCAGCAAGCTGGGGCCACTCTTCATCGCGGTGCGCAGGCCTCTCACTATCGTGGCCTCTCTTGTTGCGGAGCACAGGCTCCAGACGCGCA
This sequence comes from Eubalaena glacialis, assembly GCF_028564815.1. Lineage (NCBI taxonomy): Eukaryota > Metazoa > Chordata > Mammalia > Artiodactyla > Balaenidae > Eubalaena > Eubalaena glacialis. Next base: position 126,533,381 of record NC_083721.1, on the reverse strand, counting down.
GGCTCAGCAGTTGTGGGTCACGGGCCTAATTGCTCCGCGGCATGTGGGATCTTCCCAGACCAGGGCTCGAACCCGTGTCCCCTGCATTAGCAGGCAGATTCTCAACCACTGCGCCACCAGGGAAGCCCGGCAGGCAGATTCTTAACCGCTGTGCCACCGGGGAAGCCGCTGACACACATTTTTGATAACTGCAATCTATGATGCTGTCAAAGTTATGTATCACATGTGAGGTCACCAACTTTTTTTTAGGGCTGTCTATTCCATCAAAACTATACATTCTTTGGTCAAAATTATAAAAGTTCTTACTCTAATCAAACCTATAACTTGGTAAATCCATTTTGAACTCCATGTAAGTTGGTTATCTTAGAAAAAAATTCAACTGCTCCATATTGCTATTCCTTAAAAAAGCAAAATGTACATAGATCGATTTTAAACTCAATCTTAATTCAAACAATGATCTGAAAAGTTTTGAAATCTCTAAATTCTATTGTCATTATTTGAAGCAAAGCAAATCTTCAGGGAAGCCCACAGATCCTAGCTCAGAGCAAGAGACATTTTTAATAACCTCCTTGAATCTTGCTATCTTTACCAGTCCTTTCCTTAGACCAACTAAACATTTAGAAAATCGTTTAACATTTGCTCAATATGCAAATTTTGAACTACGGTTCAAAGAATTTTTTGGCTATTATATGTTATTACTAACTTTACAGTGTAGGGTAGGGCAAAATTTTAGTAAGTGCCTAATATGTGAAAGATCTGGCGCTCAGCACTGGTTTTCTAAGAGCTAACTTTAAGAAATACATAAAGTTGTAATGTATATAAACACACAGTATATGGGAGCATAGAACTTCTCTACGTGTTACTTGTAAAAGGACAGATTTTTACTTTACTCATTATGAACTCCAGGAATTAAAAAACTATTTTTTGACTGCTTTCATTACATGCATATCGCGTCCAAGCTCTTCCTTCTTATTCTTTTCAGCAGATAAACATTTCCCTCTTTCCATTAGCTTACTCTAACCTCACTATCTTTTTTTTAAAGAGGGAAACTGCAACACATCATTTCAATTAAACTCAAAGTATTTCTCCCACATTTCTTATTCAAAGATCTTTAGAAATAAGTCTCATGGCTTCACACTGAAGATAAAATAGTCTCTCACTAAATGCAAATGATGTTTCATACTGCAATTTCATTTTGAGCCTTAATACCTATTGTGTAATTACAAACTTTTGCCACCTAAGTATTCCTTATATATTTTATAATGGCTTCGCTTTTTCCCCTAATATTCTTTATGACTTAATAATCATTTTCTCCATCACTTAAAGGCACTAAAATTAGCTTTCTCACATTTCCACTAATTACACATAAAATTTTTAAGATTAAGGAAAGCCTCTTCAAAAAGTATGTTACAAAAAAAAAAAAAAAGTATGTTACTCAGAATATGTTACTCTATACTGTTTCTCAAATCCTGAATGTAAAAGAATAAATTTGAAATGACTAAGTTTTCTTTATTCACTGATTAAGTCAGATTTATGGCCGCCCCTCCCGTTTACAGCTACTGTGAATTTTGAATGAAACAACCTCAATTGTAACAGAAGAAACATCTGTTGCTTTTTCTCTTCATCAGGGCTTTCCCAACTGAAAGAAAGCCTCTCTGCCTGACCTCCTCTCCCACTCCCCCTCCCCCCAACACTAAGTTCCTTCAAACTTTTTTAAAAGTAAATGTATGATTGAAAATTGTACCGTGTCCATTTAAAATGTCATAGTTTATCTAGAGATATTCACTTTACTACAGTTCAAATAATGAGTAAATATTACATACATCACAAAACCAGAGATGTGACTGGGAGACTATTAATTATAACTAAAATGCAGGCTTCAAGAGTATACTTGAAGTGATCAGCTCAAGTTGTCACACATTCCAGGCTCACGCAGTTATTGTTTATGGTAAAGATTCTCTTCACAGGATCCAGATTCATATAGGATCTTGCACGCTATATTTTCTTTGCCAATCCAACGCGAACATAATGGCAGTCACTACCCCAAGAGGCAGACACCAAATGGTGCCACCCAAACTCTCACACTGTGCCTCATAATAAACCATAAAGCAGTGGAATGCACCGGCCCCTTTATGAGCAAACAATGCCTGAGCTTCATTAGAATACAGCTGACATTTTCAAAGCACAAATACTTTTAAGAAAAATGTACTAGGAAAAAAGGAGAATGAAACAGCTATAAAAGCTGAAATGTTTTTGTAAGTGTCAGGTTTATTTCAAAGATCCTGAGGAAGCATATTTTGCTGTTGACAATTTCAAAGTTTTCATAAATGGAAAAAAAAATGTAGAGTTAGAGGCAAAGCTTATTTTATTAACTACTGGAAAGAAATGAAAGTAAAAACTCACATCTGAATTGCACTCACAAGTAAGAACCACGAAGTACCTTTAATATTATTCATTTCTTTAACTGCTTCTTTAGTTCTTGCACGGAGAAAATGGAGCTCCAGAATTATCTTTATATTTCAATTGATTTATATAAGTAACTGAGTGATAAACTAAGCTTACTCTACCCCTCCCCCCCCACCCCAACCCCCATACCCTGTAGTTTTCCTGTCTGCAACAAGCAAGGACGTCTTGAATTCAGCGTGCTCCTGGCTATTTATCAATTTAACACTGCTGCTGTTGAAAGAATATAAAATAAACCCTGTAAAAATGCACCCAGCAGTAAGAAACAAAATGATCTCTCTTACCTGGTCTAAAGAAGCATGCCTCTCACTGCAGTACCAACAACACTCTACAGTCTTTGTTACCATTCAGTGGAAACTTGAGACTGTGTCAGACATGAGCAATCGAGCTCAGAAACACTCAATTTAAAATACTTCTCAGTAAAACTAAAAAGATGCTCAAGAAAATAGTTTCGTTACTGGCTTTTAAAAGACATATGAATACTGTCTAATGCAACAAAGACACTTAAAAACGAACAAAGTACAGGTCTTACTGTTTTAGAAATAGGCTTAAAATAGAAGTGGTGAAACAATACAATGCCTAACTCCACCCTAACATTTTTCTAAAAATAACTTGAATTTTAACTGGCTAAAAACCAAGATGGAACTTACTCATGAAACCTGCATATTTCAAATTATACATGTCAGGGTATTTGCGGGCTCCGAAGCAGTCACAAAGCAGGAGACCTTAGTGCATCTTGAAAGCAGAGCAAAAGCACCATGAGTTTCAGGGGGAAAAAAAAAAAAAAAGGAGAAACTCTTGAAAAACTAGTCAGGCTTTTCAACCTGTAATAACTGTCCAGCTCCTCTGGGAGGAAAAAAAAAAGTCCTGGTTCTGCCCCCTGAGATAGGAGGCTATGCTTCAATGCCAAAATGAATGACAGGCCCATTTCTGATATCAACAAAGAACAGCTTAGTGGTGCTCGAATTTTTTTCACTTTCCCACACAGTCAGAAGTTCTAACTTTTTCAGGTTAGTACCTTTGTATCTAGGGTTAAGTACCTTTCTCCATTTTCTCGAGAGAACCCAATTATGTTGTCCTAGTTTTTTAAATGATTAATTAAAAATACATACCTAATTATCTTACTCGGTTTTTCCTAGGCAGGAAGCTGAACAAAAGATGACCTCTTAGATTCCTTTCCAAATCTAACCTTTGCAATATCAGATTACCATATGACTAATTATTAATATTAATAAGCTGTTCCTGCATCCTGACAATGGGCACCAAGAGAAACAAAAAGTAGGTAACAAACATAAAAATAAGGTAAAGGAGACTATAAAATTTTCAACCAGCTCGGTGTAAAGATCATTTATTAAAGTACATGTCTCTGATTATACAAATTCAAAACAATAAACGCTTCAATCAACAGACATATGAGCCAGGCACTATTTTGGGCTCTGTGGATACAGCAGTGAACACAAGAGACAAAAGCCAAATGAAAATCCCTGTCTTCAGTGGTTTATATCTCAGTTCCCTGAAAGTGTAACTCTCTTGGATGAATAAGGTACCTTTCCTCCTTTGATCAGGTACCACCTAATCTGAAACATTCCTCTCTGGAAGTATGTCTTGACAACAGCTCCAGCAGGGCAAGGATCTTGCGCTTGGTTTAGTGCTGTATCCCCAGTGGCTAAAACAGAGCCTGTTAGACACCCCAATAAACATATACTGAATGAAACAGATCAAAGAGAGCTTTTTCTTAGTCAAGTTTTTCTTTGTAAACAGACTATGTACCACATATTACACTTATATACACACAGAGATATGTCAAAAATAATATAGCATAGGGTATAAATTAAATTGAGCTGCAAGTACATATTAGCTTAAAATTGAAAATACAACCTCTATGGCTCTGTATCTTTTCAGATTCTAAAATCTGTTTTCAATATCAAATATGAGGTCACTATAATATTTGAGTAAAGGAAACAGTTAAAATTCTATATACTAAGGTTTTGTGGACTATCAGTTTTCAGAGGAATTTTGAATAAAAAAAGAAGAAACTTGAAAATTACCCAGCATCCAATCAGTTTTGTGTATTAAAATCTAACATGGTTACATCTGTTTATATATCCACATTTGGAAATAATTTTAATCTCCCTATCCTGCTTCTCACCATTCTTGATCGCCTTACCAGAAACCACACAGAGTAAATAAGCACATACCTCTAACCTGTGAGGTTAGCCAGAAGTGATCGCCCGTGTCACCCAAGGCCAGGATATTCAGGGGCTAGATATTGTCATACCTACTCTGCTACAGTCTTAAAAGGAAATTAAACTTTCTAATACTCAGGTACACTGATCCTACTACTTCTAGTAGTAGGAAGTAGGCAGAGCATCCCCTCCCCTGCACCCAGAGCTGGACGGTGATTTACATGTTCAAATATTCTACCTGGAATAGTTAGCATATATTCTAACAATAAATTAACAGTAACCCAAGGTCAGGAAGACATTGTGATGACTGAGGTCAAGTAATGAATAAAATAACATGGGCCCAAAGTAGGATTCCATTGGTCCTGCAGGAGCAATGTTTTTTCTCCCTAACCATCATTCACCTTTCCTTCAACAAATACTTATTGAGCACCTATTATGTATCAGGCACTGAGCTAGGCAGCAAATTGACCTGCTCCTTATTGTCTGCTCCAGAGGTCTGACCTTAAGCCTTTCTCTACCATGTTTCCTTGTCCCTGTTTCCCTTCCTTGCCAGTGCCCCCTTTCAACTCCCAAATTCTTCATTAACGCTGCTCTTCAATCTACTCCCAAGCCTTTCTCAGCAGGCAGCTTGATCACTACCTTCTGTATGCCTTCATGAGTGTACGACACATTGTGGGGAAGTTCATGAGTCTTCCCACTGGCATAATAAAATGCATCTTATGTAGGTTCTCCCAAACAATTTCTCCTTAATCTTAGATAGAAAATCTACTTAAGGGAATTCCCTGGCAGTCCGGTGGTTAAGATCCTGCACTTCCACTGCAGGGGGCCTGGGTTCGATCCCCAGTCAGGGAACTAAGATCTTGCAAGCCGCACAGAGTTGCCAAAAAAAGAAAGAAAGAAAATCTACTTAAGCATTATATTATTTACAACTACTGATTATCTAGCAAACACCAAAGGGGACAAGCCATTCTCTTCCCCAAGTTTATAAGCTAACTTATTTGGACTAGGGTTTGCTATGTCTATTGGCCATCTGACCAAAGATTAACCATATTTTACAGATACACTTGTGATTCTATAGGCAGAAATACACTATGATAGCACAATAATAGTTTTTACTTGCCCCATGCCTGCTAAATATAACTATCTACCAGATCCATATCATGAGGGACATACTTATTCACATTTTCAAGTAAAATGTCTAATCTCCCTGATGAGGGCTATGCCTAAAGCAAAGAGTTCCTGCTACCCCTCGCATGGGTAAGTGTTGGTTTCTTAAAAATATCATATAGTATTTTTTTATGCACTCTCATGTTTATTGCAGCATTATTCACAATAGCTAAGACATGAAAGTAATCTAAATCTAAACTGCCAGCTATAAGATGAATAAGTTCTGGGAATCTAATGTATAGCATAGTGACTGTAGTGAACTTCACCTTTGCACCTCCTCTTCCTCTACCTTTTAAATGTAGACATCTTTCAAGGTTCTGCCCTTGATGCTCCTTTCTCCAAGATTTATATTTCCTCTTTGGAGGACATTACCCATTTCTATGGCTTTATCACCTCTATGTAGACGACTACAAAAATGTATACTTCTAGTCTTGGGCTTCTCTGCTCTAAACTCTTATTTGCAATGGCCTATTGGACATCTTTGTCTACAAGTCCCACGACGTCGATGCAACTTATGCAGGATTGAGCTCCACGTCTACTGTCCCAAAGCAGCTCACCCTCCTACATTCCCCATCCTTGTTACAGGCATCATCATCCTGAAAAGAAAGTGATTTTCTATTCTTGCCTCTTCCTCACCATCCAAATGACCACATTGTTTCCAGTTGTTTTTTTTTTTTTTTTTTCTAAAACACACATCATTTCCCTGATTTAAAAAACAAAACAAAAGAAATAAGAAATACACCTTTTGATGACCTCCTGATGGCTAGAGCTGCACTATCAACAGTGGTAGCCTTAGTCACATATGGCTATTTAAATTTATACTGATTAAATTTAAATAAAATTAAAAATTCAATTCCCAGTTGCACTAGACACATGTTAAGTCCTCAACATGTGGCTAACAGCTTGCAGATACAGAACATTTCCATCATCACAGAAAGTTCTATTAAACATCTCTGGTCTAGACAATAATAGCAAACGACCTAAGACTGCTGTCTAAATTTTCCTCAATCTGGCCCCTTTCTAAACTTATCTTCTACCAAAATCCCTTTGCGTGCTTTAGTCACAGCTGAATTAGCGGAGCCGAATGAATCAAGGCGAAGGCTTTCCAGGATGAGGGAGGCATTTGCCAGTACCTCAGAGAAGGATCTATGGAAAGGGAAGAAACCAAAGGCGCTAGAGAGGACAGACATAGTTCACTAAAGCCCTCACAAGTTAGGAAGGGACAGAACTTTAGACCTAAGATTTTCAGCCCTAGAGAAAGAATATGTTACAGTGGAGAAAGCATGAGCATTGGAGTCAACACTTCACCCAAATTCAGGTATTAGTTGAGTTATAAGGTAAAGAAACTCAACTCACACTAGTCTGACTTGAAAAGAAATTAGTTGGCTCAACTGGCTAGCTCACCGAATGCAAGAAAAGGTTAGAGAAACAAACTAGGAGGGTCAGGGGGCAGCAGGGTCTCAGGAACTCTCAGGCTGCTAGGACTGGGTCTGTCTGACTCCTTTCTTTTACCTCTGATTTTTCTCTCACGCCAGCATCATTCTCTTTCACTACAGATCAGTATTCTTCAGCTGGTGGGAAACATGGTCATTGACGTGTCACTAGTTTTATATCTTACAGATTCCACTAACCCTCTCTCAGCCTGGGCCTTAACATACCAGGAAGACGTTCATTGGCTGAATTTGGGTCAGGCGCTCGTCCTGGCCAGTGAAATGCTGTCAGAGCGATGATGTGCTGGGGAACAATCAACTGTGGCCAGAAGGACATAATCACGAAAATGTAGTAGCTAGGTAGATGAGGAAGAGATCTGTGGAGGGGTTTCCAGGCATCTCACAGATGCCACTAAAATCTCTAGCTGAATCATTTAAATATAAGAGAGTAAATGATTTGCCACTAATCTAGTAAAAGGTAAAGTCAAGATTTAGCTCTAGGTTTTCTGACTCTGATGTCTGTATTCTTTTCATTAGAATATTCCTAAATCATCAAAGGGTTGGGGGCGGGGGTGGAGGGTGGGGTTGGAGGGTAGGTGAGGGTATGTTATCCACTTACCTCTTTAAGGCCACACTGTTCACTTTGCAATAACAGACTCTTCCCTAAGCGGCAAGAACTTTAGCTTTCAGACTTCCTTCCCTTTTCAGAAACTTTAATTTTTCCCTCTTCACTGAGTTCATCTTAACGTTTAAGATGCAGAGATCGTTCCTTTCTAACTGCTGCCCAACTGAAAACATCCTCCTTGCCGTCTGACCGAATTTTTTTAAAGTGTGATATCCATAGCTGCTCTCTCACCTTTTTACAAACTATTAATTATATTTCAATTCTTAAAAAAAATGCACCAAGTGCCTCCTACATGATACTTACTGTGCTAGGCACTAGGGCTATAAAAATAAAGGGCATAGTCCTTAGCCTCAAAGAAACAACCCAATTTGGCTTCTCTGCAAGTGCCCAAATGAAACTGTACTGTCTAGAGTAGACAAGGAGCTCTACTTGGTAAATCAATGTACGCTTATGCTCCACAACCTTGCGAACTGGACCCTGCTGACCTCACAAATCTCACGTTCTTAACACCATTAAAATTATCCTCTCTTGGCTTTTGTAAAGATTTTTGTAAAGACTATTTCTTCTCTAAACGTTTCACTCCAACCTTCTAGGCTGGTTCCTTTTATTTTTTTCTCATTACTTGTATTCTAAATGGCTCAACCACGGCTCTCTGCTCTTACTGTATTTTTGTTTTAGAAGGTGACTGGCCACAAAATTTATTATCCACACTGGGTTAACCATTGAGAGTTAAAGGGTGCACACTATTAATAATTATACTGGGATACAAGTGAAGCAGTTTGGAAAAACTGGATCATATGGATTCCTGCTTAAAAACCTTCAGTGGTTCCCTTCTCCAAATCCTTAAGCATAGCATACAAAAACCTATTTAGAACTAATTGTCTCTTATAGATTAAATGCACACCTTTTTTATGGCCTTCACTCAGTCCTCAGAGTACACTCAGACTACATTACATCCAGTGGAGAGTCTCACTTGATTTCTTCCCCACTCAACAGAAATCTCATTACTTCCCCCCTGTCAATAGTGCCCAGAAACTAAGAAGCCCAATTATTCAGATGAGAAAATGGAGGTTTACCACATCAAATAACTTGTATAAATGCTACAAAATGGTAGAACTATGATTCTAATCCAGTTCTTAATTTCTTAAAGTCCACACATTTAAAGTCTATGGATATTAATTAGAGATATAAATTCAATGAGTAGATATAATCAAAAGGCTTACTAAAATCTAGTATTGTTCTTTATGTCAAATATTAGTTCATTAATGCCAATTAAACTATTCCAGATGAGAAAAAGATAAAGAAAATCATTTCAGTTCCCCTGCCTAAAAATCTGATGGTTCCCTCATCAAATAAATCACACTACACCCTTAATGATCGGATCCCAAATTGCTTTTCAAGGTCTATTTCCCACAACTCCAGAGGCATGAATTATTTACCATTCCCTGAGCAGCCCATGACCTTACTGTTAAGCTCTCAATATTCTTCACCTGGTAAACTAGTATTCCTCCAAAACCATAAAATGTTACCTCCTCAATTAAGATATTCCCAATTCCCTAAAGCAGACCTGGTCTTATTTTAAGTTCCCATATTCCTATTCCCACATCATATTCCTTTGTAAGTTACATGTCTGTGAATTCCTCCACAACAGGTTTTTGGCTCTCCAGCCCTCCCATTCCATCCCTGTACCCTTCCTGTCTAAAAAACCATCTTGTACACAGTATATATTCAAACAATACCTATTAAACAAATAAATGAATAAGTGTCCTTTACTGATCAAATACCTTCAGTTGCTTCCCTTCTGTTAAAAGAACTCCACTGACAGCAGAAGAAATTTTATCTGCTTTTGCCTGATTTCCAGGCTCTTAATGATTAGACCCAGATGAATTTTTATAACTAATAACTTTCCATTACTAATTACCATCAACTAGCTGTCCTCTCCATTAGTAATCCACAATTTTCTGTAATGGTTTCCCAAACATGCCAGAGATATCGCTGCAGTTCTGTCCTAAAAACTCATGTTGGAAAAAGGATTCTGAGAAGATGCCAGAATAGGAAGCATCAGGAATCCGTCTCTTCACCTGGGCAACAATTGCACTGGCAGAATCTGTCTCATACAACTCTTTTGAAACTCTGGAGTCTAATGAAGTCTTGCAACTTCCAGAGGAAGGCTTGGATGGTAAATTTCAGCTAATTTTGGTCAATTTATAGCTGATGGTGCGGTAGTAGCTACCCCTCCCCCAACCCCAGCCATGTGGCTGGCAGCTGTACACTGTTGCTGGAGCAGTTTGCACACAGCATGTGGGAGCCAGGGTGGGCAAAAAGGGCCCGGTCTCCAAATATCAGGCATGTGTGTCCTGGTTGGGGACTGCGGCTTCTGCTCACAGAGGTGCAGACAAAGAAGTGGGCAGCACTGCTGTTGTACCTCCTCACATCGTTCCACCCACCCCCCGCCAGCCCCCCCCCTCCAGCTGAAGGGACTTCCAGGGGACTGAAAGGACTCCTGGCCTTCCCTCCCTCCTTCATACTTCTCTTTTTACCCTTTCCACAGCCAGACATTAAAGACTAGGACATTGCATATATGGGAAAATTAGAAAGTGACCACACACGCCCAGGGAAAAGCTCAGAAAAGACCTGAGCAGACCTTAAGTTTACACCTCAGGCTGATCCTTGGCACAGTGACAGCCCACAACAATTTTTTTTTTTTAATGAACAAAGCCAGTTAACAAACAACAGCAAACCTTGGGGACGAGGGAAATTCTGATTTCCAGAGTTACTACGTTATTAGATTTAAACACCCAGTTTTCAACAACGAAAAATCACAACAGGAAATTATGGCCAACTCAAAGGGAAAAAAGAAATCAGCAGAAACTGTCCCTGAAGAAGTCCTGATGGCAGATATATCAGACAAAGACTTTAAAACAACTGTCTTAAAGATGACTGCATAACATTATGAATATATTCTGTACCCCTGAACTGCATACTTAAAAATGACTAAGGCTGTGAATTTTGTTACGTGTATTTTACAGCAATTTTAAAAATTGAAAGAAAAAAAAAAACTCACATAGGAGTGGGGACAGAGGGTATGTGGGAAACAGCTGTATCTTTTGCTCAATTTTGCTGTGAACTGAAAACTTAGCTAAAAATATATACACAGTGTATTTAAAAAGTATACAACAGGACTTCCCTGGTGGCACAGTGGTTAAGAATCCACCTGCCAATGCAGGGGACATGGGTTCAAGTCCTGGTCCGGGAAGATCCCACATGCCGCAGAGCAACTAAGCCCATGCGCCACAACTACTGAGCCTGAGCTCTAGAGCCCATGAGCCACAACTACTGAGCCCACGTGCCACAGCTACTGAAGCCCATGCACCTAGAGCCCGTGCTCCACAACAAGAGAAGCCACTGCAATGAGAAGTCCACGTGCCGCAACAAAGAGTAGACCTCGCTCGCCGCAACTAGAGAAAGCCTGGGCTCAGCAACGAAGACCCAATGCGGACAATAAATAAATTAATTAATAAAAATCTTACTTCTGCCACTTACTAGCCACATGACTTGGGCACCTCATTTAACATTTTCAAGCCCCCGTTTCCTCATCTATAAAATGATACATTACAACTATCAATAAATGTTTTTTACTCTAATATAGATGTAAAAAAAAAAAAATCAGGATCATGAATGCCATTCTGACCAGAAGACTAAAAAGGAACAAGAGGATTATCAAACCTCAATAAATATTCTCTAAAACACAATCATGACTGCATAATATTCCACTGTGTGGATGTATCATATTTTATTTCCTTATAAATGGATATTTCCACAGTTTCCATATTTTTGCCATAATAAACTATTAGGTAATAAGCACTTCTACACTCAAATCTTTTTCTTTTCTAATGACAAAATCCCAGAACGGTTTCCACTGGGTGAAAGAATATAAATTACTTTAAGGGGTTTGATAGGTATTACCAATTTTCTCGCAGAGTGCGTGTACTGATTCACACTCCTAATAGAAGTAGGTAAGAAGAAAAGAATAAATAGGATAACAAGAAGTGGATATGAAATGAAGATAATCAACTTTTCTTACCTTTGCCAACACAGGTCATAATCTTAAGAAAGTCTTTGTTAATTTGATAGAGGCATAAGATTTTGTTTTTAAATAGCTTTTTACATGATGTCCAAAATACTACACATGTACAATGCAGAAAAATTACAAAATATATAAAAGCACATAGGAGAAATTTAAAATCATCTATAATTCAAACACCCAGAAATAGTTATAATTAATGTCTTACATACATATATCAAGTCCTTTTCTATGCTACATATTTTTCTTTTTCTAAAAAAGGAAGGGGGGAATCATACTGTATATGCTGGTTTAACTTTTTGAACTTAATAAACTGCTTAGTTTATAATATCTATAGAATACCACCATACAAGAGTGTCACAATATACTCATTTATCACACTGCTTCCAATGTTTCATTCTTATCAACAACGCCATGGTAAACATTCTTTGTTAAAATCTTCCCACAGATCTTTCTTTAATTAGGATAAATCCACAAAAGAAAAAATGTTGAGTCAGAGGTTGCATATTTTTAAGATTTTTGATAGGTACTGAGCAAATCATCCTCCAAAGAGGTTGTATCACTCTATGAGTTCCCATAATTTCCTCTACTTCCCCAAAGTGAGTATTAACAAAAAACTCACTTTGCTAATATGACTGGCAAACATCGGCTTTGTCATTTAAATTTGCATTTTGATTACTGGTTAATTGAATATATATTCATATTTTTATTATTCATTTGCATTTCTTCTGTGAATTTCCCACTCTGCTACCCTGTTTTTTCTTGTAATGCCAATATTTAATTTATATACTTGTATGACATTTAGCTATGGTGTTTACTAAGCCTCCTTTGGTCTCTGGCAGTTTCTCAGATCTGCCTTGTTTTTGAAGATCTTGACAGTTTTGAGGAGTACTGATCAGGCATTTTGTAGAAAGCCACTCAATCTAGGTTCTTCGGAATTTGTTTTTTTCCCTCATTGTTAGGCTGGGGTTGTGGGTTATTGGGAGGAAGATCTCTTCACATCACATGGAGGACACATGCTATCAGAATGACTTATGACTACTAACGTTAACTTTGAGGGTCACCTGGACAAGCTGGTGTTTCTAGGCTTCCCCACGGTAAAGTTACTCCCCCCCCTCCTCCCCATACAGACACAAGTCACCCTTTGGAAGCACTGCAATAAATGTAGCCCACACTCAAGGACAGGTTGGAGGGTTAAAGCTCTACCTCCTTGAGCGGGGAGTTAACTACATCAATTTTTTGGAATTCTGTACAGGAGACTTGTCTCTTCTCTCCTACTTAATTATTCAGTCACTTATTCATATGACTATGTACTTGTTTATTTTTATTTTATACTTTAGGTTAAAATCCAACATTACATCATTTATTTGTTGCTCAAACTGCTCCAGTTTCAGCCACTGGGATCTTTTTCAGGTTGGCTCCTGTGTTGCTTTGGCATGTTCTACTTTTTTCTTTTTTTTTTTTTTTAATATTTCCTTACTTTCTGGTACCATGTTCATTTTGTATATTTCCTGTGCAAACATAGATTAGCTATTTTTCCAAGGAGTCCTGGATGCTTTTATTGGAGAACAGTATTAGAAACCAAGATCTGGGCGGTGAGTGACATTACTGGCTTTTAAAAACTCTAAAAATATTTGATTGAAATGGCATTATATAACTGTTATTTGCTTTGGAAGGAATTGTCAACTTTAAAATACTTATTTTTCTCTGCTAGGAATATGGAATAACTTTCATTTATTGAGTTGTTAAAAGACAAGACTTGCCTTGTGCTAAGTTGTTTCTTAGCATAATAAAACAATTGCTTTTCTGTACATCACAGCAATGATAGTAATTTAAATACCACTAGTATTTCCTCCATCTGCTAATGCAAATCTTCCAGACCTTACAAAGTCTCCAACAGCCCACGGGATTTCTGTGAGCCTTTAGAGGAGTGAGCCTCAGCCTTGGCTGCACATTAGAATCACCTGGGAAACTTAAAAATCTCATGTCTAGTCACATCTCAAACCAATTCCATTGGAACCTCTGAGGGTGGGAAGTACTGTTCTAAAGGTCTCTGGTGATTACAATGTGTATCTTAGCTAGAGAAACACCACCTTAGTCTGTTTCATGGCCTCAATGAAAGCTCATTACCAGTAAGTATTGCTGAGCAATGCTGCCTGCAGTAGGCACAGATCACCTCCCCCTTCCTCTGCAAAACACTGGGCATCCATAAAATGCCTAAGCTTCAAGTTTTGCCTTTTTTGAAATAAGGAAGAATATTTTGCTCCCTTACTAGACTGCCATATAAGAGATACACATAAGCAGCACTGCTTGTGTCTTAACAAGATGATTCTTGTTCAATTATGTTTTAAAAGATAACTGTTTTGTTGTCTTCATAAAAACCATACCCACCCTATTCTCATAGGATTCACACATGAGTTGAATAGGCCTGGCCATAACACAAAACTTAGTAATTACCATCATGCAATATTCAGAATCATTTCCCTTTTCCAAAGACCAAGATTTTTCTTAAAGGTTCAACCTCTTCTTCCCTCTGAGATACAATGAACATAATCATGGCAACATCAAAACCCACATCCAGCTCAACTCCTGACTGACTGACTCAATCCCACAGACAATTGCTCTAACAGAAGTAGAAGTGTGCCCATTTCCATGTATAAATGCTACTTATTTCAAGCTCTACTGTGCTTCTGTACAAGGCATCTGGCATTAAATTAAAATTGTAAAACACACACAAAAGGGAAAAAAAACCCACTGCAAGAAATATAGCAGCCAAGAGAAACAGACTCATATATGACCTGGATGTTGAAAATATCAGACAGGGGCTTTAAAATAACTATTTAAACTTTCTCATTATTAGACTGGAAGAAAAAATTTTTCCTATCTTTAGTCATCACTTGAAAAGATAATTGAGAGTCTAAACTAGAACACTAATAACGTATTACAGGGCTTATAACTACGTAAAAATAAAACGTATGCTAACAATAGCACAAAAGAGGAGAGAGGAAATGGAAGTATACAAGGTATGGTATAAATTCTTTGAAAGCAGACTGTAATAACTTAAAGATGTACACCCTAGGGCAAACCACATTAACAAACTGAAGAACAAAAATCATATGATCATCTCAATAGATGCAGAAAAAGCTTTTGATAAAACTCAACATCCATTCATGATAAAAACTCTCATCAAAGTGGGTCTGGAGGGAACATATCTCAACATAATAAAGGCCATTTCTGACAAACCCACAGCTAAAATCATACTCAAAGGTGAAAAGCTGAAAGCCTTTCCTCTAAGATCAAGAACAAGACAAGGATGCCCACTCCCACCACTTTTATTTAACATAGTATTGGAAGTCCTAGTCAGAGCAATCAGACAAGAAAAAATAAAATAAATAAAAGGAAGCTAAATTAGAAAGGAAGAAGTAAAACTGTCAGTTTGCAGATGTCATGACACTATATATAGAAAACTCTAAAGTTGCCACTAAACAACTTTGAACTCATCAGTGAATTTGGTAAAGTGGCGGGATACAAAATTAATATACAGAAATCTGTTGCATTTATACACACTAACAATGAACTATCAGAAGAGGAGAAATTAAGTGAAAAAAATCCCATTTACCATTGCATCAAAGAGAATAAAATACCTAGGAATAAATTAACTAAGAAGGTAAAAGAACTGTACTCGGAAAACTACAAGACACTGATGAAAGAAACTGAAGACAACACAAACAGATGGAGAGATCACTTTGTTCACTGATTGGAAGAATTAATATTGTCAAAATGAACATACTACCCAAGGCAATCTACAGATTCAATGCAATCCCTATTAAAATACCCATGGCATTTTACACAAACTAGAATACTCCTAAAAGACCCCAAATAACCAAAGCAATTTTGAAAAAGAACAGAGCTGAAGTTATCATGCTCCTTGACTTCAGACTATACTACAAAGCTACAGTAAGCAAACCAGTATGGTACTGACACAAAAACAGACTCATAGATCAATGGAACAGAATAGAGAGCCCAGAAATAAACTCACATACTTATGGTCAATTAATCTATAACAAAGGAGGCAAGAATGTACAATGGGGAAAAAAAGACAATCTCTTCAGCAAGTGGTGCTGGGAAAACTGGACAGCTACATGTAGAAGAATGAAATTAGAACATTTTCTTACACTGTATACAAATATAAGACCTGAAACCATGAAACTCCTAGAAGAAAACATAGGCAGAACACTCTCTGTCATAAATTATAGTAATATTTTTTGGATCTGTCTCCTAAGCAAATGAAACAAAGTAAAAATAAACAAATGGGACCTAATTAAACTTAAAAGCTTTTGCACAGCAAAGGAAACCATCAACAAAACAAAAAGACAATCTACTGAATAGAAAAAAATATTTGCAAATGATACAACCAATAGGGGTTAATATCTAAAATATATAAGCAGGTCATACAACTCAATATCAAAAAAGCAAAAAACCCAATCAAAAAATGGGCAGAAGACCTGAATAGATATTTTCCCAAAGACATACAGATGGCCAACAGGCACATGAAAAGATGCTCAACAATGCTAATCATCAGAGAAATGCAATCTAAATCACAATGAGGTATCACCTCACACCTGTCAGAATGGCTATTGTCAAAAAGACCACAAATAACAAATACTGATGAGGATGTGGAGAAAAGGGAACCCTCATGCACTGTTGGTGGGAATGTAAATTGATACAGCCACAACGGAAAATAGTATGAAGATTCCTCAAAACACTAAAAATAGAACTACCATTTGATCCAGCAATTCCACTCCTGGGTATATAGCCAAAGAAAATGAAGACCGCAATTTGAAAAGATACATGCACCCCAATGTTCATAGTAGCATTATTTACAATAGCCAAGATAATGGAAGCAATCTAAGTATCCATCAACAGATGAATGGATAAAGAAGATGTGACACACACACACACACACACACACACACACACACACACACACAATGAAATACTACTCAGCCATAAAAAAGAATAAAGTTTTGCTATTTGCAACAACATGGATGGACCTAGAGGGTATTATGCTCAGTGAAATAAATCAGACAAAGACAAATACTGTATGCACTTATATGTGGAATCTAAAAAATAAAACAAACAAATGATTATAACAAAACAGAATAAAACAAAAACTTAAAAACAGGTATAACAAATAAGCAAAAATAGAATGTAAATTAAATGGAATCACAAAAAAAAATTCAATTTATCCAAAATAGATCAAGAAAAAGAAAGAAACAGAACAGGAAACAGATGGGATATAGAGAAAAAAACTAGCAATATGGCAGATTTAAATTCAATCATATCAATT
Source organism: Eubalaena glacialis (assembly GCF_028564815.1). NCBI lineage: Eukaryota > Metazoa > Chordata > Mammalia > Artiodactyla > Balaenidae > Eubalaena > Eubalaena glacialis. The sequence continues at coordinate 126,516,076 of NC_083721.1, read as the reverse complement.
ATTATATTAAATATAAATTATCTAGAGACCCTAATTAAATCCAGAGATTCCCAGAACAAAGAATGTTACCAGGGATAAAGACAGGTATTATATAATGATAAAAGAAAACAGCACAAACAAATGAACAAAATAACACATAACAATCCTAAATGTGCATGTGCCCAAAACCAGAGTTTCAAAATATATGCAGGAAAAACTGACAGAACTCACAGAATAGAAAAATCAACATCATGATTGGAGACCAACATTTCTCTCTTAGTAATTAACAGAATAAGCAGACAGATAGAAAGGATACAGAAAGTCTGATCAACACTAGCAATCAACTTGACATCATTGATATTTATAGAACTCTCCACTCAGCAAAATCCACATTCTTTTCAGTGCACTTGGAACATTTACTAAGCCAGACCATGCAAGAGATTGTGAAGCAAACTTCAAAACTGCAAAACAATTCAAATAATCTCCAAAGGATGTCCTCTGACAGCAACAGAATTGAACTAGAAATCAGTAACAGAAAAGATCTCTGGAAAAAAAATCTCCAAACATTTAGAAACTGAACAACACATTTTCAAATCCATTGACAGATACAAACTATCAGAGCTCCCTCGAGGAAAAACAGACAACCTGAATAGCCCTATACCTATTACAGAAATTGAATATCCAGTTTAAAACCTCTTCGCAAAGAAAACTTCAGGCCTACATGGCTACATACAAACCCTTCCAGAAAACAGAATAGTAGAAAACACTTCCCAACTCATTTAATAAGGCCAGCACAACGCTGATACCAAAACTAAACAAAGAAATAATAAGAAAATTCCAAGCCAATATCCTTCATGAACCTTAACAAGTCTTAGAAAGGAATGAAATTCTGAGACATGCTACAACATTCATGAATGTTGAAAACAATATGCTAAGTGCAATAAGCCAGATACAAAAGGACAAATAATGTATGTTTCCACTTATATAAGGTACCTAGAATCATCAAATTCAGAGACAGAAATTAGAACAATGGTTACCAGTGGCTAGAGGAAGGGGAATAGGGAATTATTATTTAATGTGTAGAGTTTCATTTTGAGATGATGAAAAAGTTCTAGAGATGATGGTGGTGATGGCTGCACAACACTATGACTGTACTTAAAGCCACCAAACTATACCTTGAAACTGGTTAAAACAGTAAATTTTATGTTATGTATATTTTACCACCATAAAAAATCCTTAACGGAACTTCCCTGGCAGTCCAGTGGTTAAGACTCTGCACTTCCACTGCAGGGGGCACGGGTTCGATCCCTGGTCAAGGAACTAAGATCCCACATGCCATGTGGCACAGCCAAAAAATTTTTTAAAATAATTTTTAAAAAGTACCAAAAAAAAATCCTTAACAAAATGTTAGCAAACTTAATCCAGCAATAGATAAAAAAGGATAATACATTACAAGCAAGTGGTATCTATCCAAAGAATGCTGGTTGACGTAGATATTGCAAAAGAATCTAGAAAAAAGCTATCAAAAGTAATAAATTTTAATAAACTAATGAGTTCATAGCAAGGTAGCAGGCCCCAAATATACAATATACAAAAAACACCAAAAAATAGTAAACTTTACTGCACATAGATCATACCTCAATAAATGTGACTTTAAAAAACAAAACAACAGGAAACCAAATAAATAATAGTGGTACCAGTGAATCTCCTTATCTTGTTCCTATCTTAAATGAGAATGTCTGTTTCTAATGGAAATGTATTAAATATAGTATGTTTCTAATGGAAATGTATTAAATATAGTATTGACTAATAATGATAGACATTTTAAAAATATATTTTAAAATATCTTTAATCCCTAGTTCATAAGGATATTTTTTTAAAAAGTGACCAAATCTTTTTAAATGTAGCCTGAAAAGTATTACAGACAAAAATATGGTTCCTCTTTAATCTACCTATGGAAACATATTATTGGTAATTTCTTAATATTAAACCAACCATCCTTACTTTCTTGAAGCAAATTCTGGTTCATGGCATATAGTTCTCTTAATATAGTGTTAATCTTATTTGCTAATACTTAGGTTTTTTGCTTCTATAGTTGTGTAATTGGTTTATAACTTTCTGTACTGTTAAGTTTTATTTATGAGTTAAATCAGTTTTGTTCCATGTACTGGAAGTCTTTGGTTTTATACTTTGCATGTTTTATTGGCTGGATTATCTGTTCTTAGAAACAGGGAAAAGCTTGCCCATAAAACTGTCAGGAATAGAGTCTTTTTTAAAGTAATTTTTTTGGACAACATTTGCTATTTCTACCAACATAATTAGAATTTTCAAGTTTTCTACTTCAAAAAAAAATCAATCTTGGTAATTGATATTTTCCTCCAAATAATTTTTTATCAGTATTTTCAAATTCTTCAACATAATTATTATATGACTCTGTTAATTTTAAAAATCCTCTAATATTTCTAATATTTCTCTAATGTTCCTAATATTCCAATATTTTGCTAAGTGACTTCCTAGAGTTTATTATGGCCAATCTACCTGGATCTTTCAATTCTACACTTTTCTATCTTCTGATTTTGCTCAATTTTGTTTCTATTTTTATTACATGCCTCCTGTTGCTAACCTTTGGCTAAATTTGGGAGGTGAATACATTTTTCCTTTCATTTAAAAATAATAAATGCAGGGCTTCCCTGGTGGCGCAGTGGTTAAGAATCTGCCTGCCAATGCAGGAGACACGGATTCAAGCCCTGGTCCCACATGCTGTGGAGCAACTAAGCCCGTGTGCCACAACTACTGAGCCTGCGCTCTAGAGCCCGCGAGCCACAACTACTGAGCCCTAGCGCCACAACTACTGAAGCCCGTGCGCCCTAGAACCCGTGCTCCACAACAAGAGAAGCCATGACAATGAGAAGCCCGTAAACTGCAATGAAGAGTAGCCCCCGCTCACCGCAACTAGAAAGCCCACGCGCAGCAATGAAGACCCAGCACAGCCAAAAATAAATAAATAAGTGAATAAAAATTTTTTTAATTAAAAAAAAAAATAAATGCACATATACAACTTTGGCTGTATCCCATAAATATGTGTATATGTGTGTATTTATATAAAATTACAATTTGTTATTTTTAATAGTCATTGCAGTTGAGGTTTCTGCCTTGATTTAATAGCTATTTAGGAAAAGAAATGACAAGTGAACTTCTTTCATTAATTCCAAATTTTATTGCACTGTGGCCAGATACAATGGTCTATCAAATTTCTGCCCTATAGACTATATTGAGATTTTTCTGTTTTTTAGCATGGTTACCTTCTATAAATGTTCCATGAACGCTTGAGGAGAAGGGGTATTCTTTGTAAGGTACCCAGTGATAGAGCTGAAGTAACGTGAGGAAGGTGTTCACTTAGTGGGGTGGCAGAGATGAGAAAGTAGTTATAAATGGGAGATTAAGCACATAAGTAGACATATAAAGGATAATGGGATCCAGAAGAACAACTTCTAGAAGAGTGTTTAGCTTTGTAAGGAACTACCAAACTGTCTTCCAAAGTGCCTGCACCATTTTGCATTCCTACTAACCATGAATGAGAGTCCCTGTTGCTCTGCATCCTTGTCAACAATTTGGTATTGTCAGCTTTTTGGATTTTGCTCATTCTAAAAGGTATGTAGCACTGTTTCACTATTGTTTTAATTTGCAATCCTTTAATTATAAAAGATATTGAGTGTGGTTTTATATGTTTATATGCTGTCTGTACACATTCTTTGGTGATGTGTCTGTTTGGATCTTTTGCTCACTTTTTAACTGGGTGGTTTGTTTTCTTGTTGTTAAGTTCTTTTTATATTTTGGATACAAGTCTAGGTAGTAAAGAATTTAATCTTACCCAAAGACAGGTCTGCCTTTTGCCCTTAGCTCCTGGGAGGTAATCTCTAAACCCTTGGAAAGTCTTGTCTGATAAAAGTGCCTTTGCTTAACTGGGGGCATTGGGCCAGCCACAGAGTAACAATATAATTTAGGGTGGAGGCTTTGAGTCACATCAACAATGAGATTTAGGCTGGGGGCATTTGGGCCATGTGGTATCAGCTTGACCTCCTGAGGGAGCGGAGACTTAAATCTGCCACATGAGTAGCTGGTCAGGTTTAGATGATCAAATCCCAATAAAGCTCATGTGAGCTCCTCTGGTTGGCAATCCTCCACATGAGCTGTCAAACATGAATACCAGGAAAGTAATACTGTCCATGACTCCATGGGGAGGACAACTTGGAAGCTCCACATATGGAACTTTTCTGGACTCTGCTCTAGGTGCCTTTTTACTTGATTGATTTTAATCTGTATCCTTCAGCTGTAATAAATCATAACCGTGAGTATAACAGCTTTCAGTGAATTCTGTGAGTCTTTCCAGAGTATTAGCAAACCTAAAAGGTGGCTTTGGAGAACTGTGAATTTGCAACTTGTGTCAGAAGTTAAGGGCAGCCTTTTGTGCACTATTCCCAAACTTTGCAATTGGCTAACTTCACTAAGTCCTTTGTAAGATATGTTTTGCTGTTGTATCTAAAAAATCATTGCCACACCCAAGGTCACCTAGATTTTCTTCTATTTTTCTTCTACTAGTTTTATCTTTTTTTTAAATAAAAATTTATTTATTTATTTATTTTTGGCTGTGTTCAGTCTTCGGCGCTGCGCGCGGGCTTTCTCTACTTGCGGCGAGCGGAGGCTACTCTTTGTTGCGGTGCATGGGCTTCTCATTGCGGTGGCTTCTCTTGTTGTGAAGCACAGGCCCTAGGCATGTGGGCTTCAGTAACTGTGGCACATTGGCTCAGTAGTTGTGGCTCGCGGGCTCTAGAGCACAGGCTCAGTAATTGTGGCTCGTGGGCTTAGTTGCTCCACAGCATGTGGGATCTTCCCAGACCAGGGCCCAAACCCATGTCCCCTGCGTTGGCAGGCAGATTCTTAACCACCGCGCCACCAGGGAAGTCCCTAGAAGTTTTATCTTTTTATGTTTACATTTAGGACTATGATCCATTTTGAGTTAATTTTTGTGACAGGTGTGAGGTCTGCATCTAGTTTTTTTTGCACATGGACTTCAATTATTCCAGCCTCATTTGTTGACAAGACTCTCCTTTCTCCACTGAATTGCCTTTTCTCCTTTGTCAAAGATCAGTTGACTGTATTTGTATATATAAATAGGTCTGTTTCTGGGCTCTCTATTCTGCTCCATTGATCTATGTTTCTATTCTTTCCCTAATACTATACTGTCTTGATCACTGTAGCTTTATAGTAAGCCTCAAAATCAGGTAGTATAAGTCTTGGATATTGTTTTTTGACCCAACCTGAGTCTCTGTCCTTTAAACTTATATGTTAATGTATTCACTTTTATTCTAATTACCAATTAGGTGGTCTTATATTCTGTCACTGTTATTCTTGATGATTTTTAATATTATCCCCTGTATTTTCTGTCCTTGTCTAATCACACTGTAGACATTTTCTTTTTCATAATAACACTTTAAATATTGTTCCATTGTCTTCCGCTATTTAGTAGTGAACAGATTGCTTTTTGTAGCAGTATCCTTTTCACCCCTTGCCTGGATGTTTACAGTACATCTTTTAATCTTCCTCAAAATCTGCAGTGATATATTGAGTACTTTCCCTATATCAGTGAAATCCTTTAAACTGTAAACTTTGGTCCTTCTTGAGCTCAAGGATGTTGTCTTCCATTTTACCTTTGATTATTGCTTCTCTTCTATCTATATGCTCCTTTATTCAGGAATACTACTTATCTACATACTGAGTCTTTATCCTCTGTACCTATCATTTTCATTTTTGACCCTTTTCCATTGCTGTATTTTGGAAGACCTTCTCCAGCTTCTCTTCCACATCACTTACTTGATTTTCACCATTCACCATCTTCTGACTCCTTCATTGTGGATTTTAATAGTACATTGAATTTCACCATCTTTATGAGTTTTGAGTAGTCTTGAGGAAAATTTAAAATGCAGAAAAGTACAAAATGATTCAAGATCCTTCGCAATCATCTTTATTTGCTCTAGTTCCAGGGCCCTGCAGTCAGTCTATCTGGATTCAAATATGAAACCTACCTCTGACAAGTTGTAAAATCTCAGGGGAAGTAATTTAACCTATTTACTTCAATTTTCTTGGGAATAGTCATTTAATTATTTAATTAGCTAATTCATGAAGGGTTTTAATACAGTATCTGGTACTCAATAAGTATTTAGCTATTATTACTATAATCTTCACTAGTATCTCAGCTGGTTCCCTTTTATGTCAATCTGTTATCTTTTACATACTATTTCAGATTCATTAGATAATTCTGAGAAGAAAGCAAATCCCATCTAATATTTTCTTGTTTCCTTTATCAATTTTTTCCAAGTATGATTTTCCCCCGTGTCTTAAATATAAAATTTCCTTCTTTTATTTTGCAGAATTTTTAATAAGCCCATGATGCCTTTTTAAAAAATGCTGTCAATTATTTGAAAGTTGAGAAAACTATCTAGGTTTGGTGTTTGCTAAGAAAAAAGTTAGGCAAATTCTAGTTAGTTTCTCCCCTTTACTGTCCACTTGGACATTATTTGACTTTTAACTCTTAGTTCTTAAGTTGGAGAAAAGATTGATTCACACAACTCTTAGCCAAATTTCCGGTGCTAGGCAGTCACATCATTATTATGGCTATTATATGTTTTGGAGATTAAGGATCTCTTTGAGGATCCCATTAAAATTATATACTCTCTCTCCAAAACATGGAATTTTAATTACCAATTTAGTCTGTCATGCCTTGAAGTCAATTTGTGGATTCTAGGTTAAGGATCCCCTCCTTTACTATGGTTCTGATTAGCTAACGAAGGCTCTCCTGATCCTGTTGTCTTGTTATGTGATGCATATGACTGGTAATTTAATCCTGGTTACTTTGAAACAGAATATAGTTCTTCCCTAGTCCAAAGTAGGGCTTAACCAAGAGTTGTTTAAGCTGGTGACTGGTGCAAGGGCATTCATCAAACTGTTCTTCTCTTTGTAAATATTTGAAAATTTCAAAATAAAAAGCTTTATTTTTGAGTTTATTTGTGTATAGGGCCTAAAAAAATGCATACCACCCTATGGGTTTTCCTCTCCCTGCCTGTTCCTACTTCACATCTGAAAATACACCATAACCAGTCCACCTCTGCCCCCGCCTTTACAGAACTGTGGTCACCAAGGGAAGTAGAGCGGTAATGATAGGAAAGATGGGAGGGAGAAAAAGAGCCCTGGAGGCTGCAGATAGCAGTTGCAACACCGCAGGAGGTAGTTGGCAATTCTCTCGTGGGCAAAGAACCTACTTCCTTAAATTGTAGGTATGCAGTAGAGATGGGTAGGAAATTACCTTTTTCCTGCCTGTCCCTGCTATTCTGTCTTGGGGATCTGTCTTTACTTTTACTGGTAGAAAAACCTCCTGATGCCTGGCATATTTTAATTTGTATTTCTAGTTTCTGATTCTATTTGTAATCCTGCTTCTCTGTGTATCTTCACCTATTTGACCATGGGAGAACAGAGGAAATTAAGTCGGGTCCCACTAGCTGGCTGCCAGCTAAACCCAGGCTTCCCACAGTTGAAATCTTGAGGCTAAAATGCCCTACAATAACCTGGCACGTGTTCAGCCTGGGAACAGCAGATAAGTGGAAGAAATAGCTTCTTATCTACTCTTGCCTCCCTTAACTTTCAACCACACTACGAATTTACATAAACAGAAATGTTCATGGATATTACTGAGCATATAGAATAGAGCATATTAAAAAGGAAAGTGTTATTTTTCTCTCAAGGAAGCTCTAATCCAGATTAAAATGTCAAGAAACTGCCAATAGATCTAAGGTTTAAACCTAAGCATTGTATGGGCTTCCCTGGTGGCGCAGTGGTCAAGAATCCGCCTGCCAATGCAGGGGACACGGGTTCGAGCCCTGGTCCGGGAAGATCCCACATGCTGTGGAGCAACTAAGCCCGTGCGCCACAACTACTGAGCCTGCGCTCTAGGGTCTGCAAGCCACAACTACTGAGCCCGCGCACCACAACTACTGAAGCCCGTGCGCCTATAGCCCATGCTTCGCAATAACAGAAGCCATCGCAATGAGAAGCCCACGCAGCGCAACGAAGAGTAGCCCCCATGCGCTTCAACTAGAGAAAAGCCCGCGTGCAGCAACAAAGACCCAGTGCAGCCAAAAATAAAATAAATAAATTTTTTAAAAAACAAAAAAAACAAAAACCTAAGCAATTGTAGCAACCAACTAGAAAATCTCAAGTTCCTCCACAATAGAGTGTACATGATAAAACTTATAAACTGGTGAGATAATAGGCCAATTATCAGAGACACTCTCCAAATAAATTGAAAAATAAGTTAGCACACAAATAATACTAAAACCAGTTAGCATAACAAGTGGCATTGAGATTACTTAGTGGTATAGTTCTTTAAATTACTTCTGGTCTTGTCAATAATGTTCCATGTTAATCAAAAATTTCCTGAGAAGGATATGAATGTGTAGCAATGTGTTTAGAAGATTGACCTCTGATCTCAAAGACATGATTTGAATTGCCTCTATCACTTGGGAAAGTTAGTTAACTGCTCAAAGCCTCAGTTTTCTCATCTCTAAAATGGGTGCAATAATAGTACTTATAAGGAGATTGTGAGGATTACATGAAATAATGAACACAAAGAGCTTAGCACAGTTCCTGGCAAATAGCACTCAAAACACAACAGACTTTTTATAGTAAGTAAATTGACCTCTTCTTTCAGTGTTAATCCCTTGAAAATGCTGAAATTAAACAAGGTGGCAACTAAAATCAAATGGTACTTCAGAAAAAGAATCATGATAAAAAGAAAACAAAACACAAAAACATTAAAAGCAAATTACAGACCAATATCCCTCAAAAATTCTAAACAAAATTTTAGGAAACTAATCCAAGAATATATAAAAAGGATAATACATATCATGCCTAAGTGGGGTTTATCCCAGGAATGCAATGTTGATTTAATATCAAAAAATCAATCAGTGTATTTCACCACATATCAACAGAATAAAAAAGAAAAACTACACTATCAACAGATCAGGTATTTGACAAAATTCAACAACCATTCATGATAATAACTTTCAGCAGACAAGGAACAGATGGGGAACCTCCTCAATGTGCTAAAAGGCAACAACAAAAAACGTTTAGCTAAAACTCACACTTAATGGTAAAAATATGAATGCTTTCCCCCTAAGATCAGGAACAGTGATGTCCACTTTCACTACTTAAACAGTGAACAGGAGTTTCAGCCAGTACAATAAGTCAAGAAAAGGGAAAAAAAGGCATAAAAATAAAGGGATAAGTAAAAGAGACAAAATGTTGGTCTATGCAGAAAATTCTATGGAATCTATAAAAACTTACTAGTAAACTAGTGAGTTTGTTAGCAAGGTCACAGGCAACAAGGTCAATATAAAAAAAATCAACTCTTTTTCTATATTCTAGCAATTAAAAAATCAGAGATTGAAATAAAAAGATATAATTCATAATAATACCAAATATGAACATGAAATACTTAGGGATAAATTTAACAAAACATGTGCAAGGCCTGTACAATGAAAACTATAATATTTTGCTGAGACAAATTATAGAAGATTTAAATTAATGGGCAGATCAACCACGTTTATAAATTAGAAGATTCAATATTAAGTTGTCAAAGCTTTCCAAATTCATCTATAGATTCAATGCAATCCCAATCAAAATCTCAACAGACAGTTCAGTAGAAATTTACAAGCTGATTCTAAAATTTATATAAAAATGCCAGACTTAATATAGCCAAAACACCTTTGAAAAAGAACAAACTTGGGGGACTTACACTACCTGATTTTAAGACTTAATATACAGCTACAGCAGAGTTTCTCAACCTTGGTACCAGTGACATTTTGGACTGGCTAATTCTTTGTGATGGGGAACTGTCCTGTGTACTGTAGGATTTTTAGCAGCATCCTGGCCTCTACCAGAGCAAATCCTCCACACCCCAAGTTGTGACAATTAAAAATGCCTCCAGACACTGCCAAATATCTCATAGAGGGCAAAACTGCCCTTCATTGAGAACCACTAAGCTATATAAGTATGGTGTGTTATTGTCATAAAGACAGATATTTAAATCAATGGAACAAAATAGGACCTAGAAATAGACCCTCAACTATGTATCAGTTGATATTTGACAAAGGCACAAAGCAATTCTATGGGGAAGGATAATTTTTTCAATAAATGATGCTGTAATGATTGGTTATTCGTATGTAAGAAAGATATACCTCATCCCTCACCTCAATCCATATGTAAAAATTTAATTCAAAACTTACCCCAAGCTTAAATTTAAGAGCCAAAACTATAAAACTCCAAGAAAAAAATATAAGCAAAAACATTAGTAATCTTGGGTTAGACGAAGATTTCTTAAATAGGACACAAAGAAGAACAAACTATTTTTTAAATTGACAAACTGCATATGGAAATAGAAAAGATGGGGAATTCCCTGGCAGTCCAGTGGTTAGGACCCGGTACTGTCACTGCAGGGGGCCTCGGTTCAATCCATGGTTGGGGAACTAAGATCCTAAGAGCCGCACAGTGCAACCAAAAAAAAAAAAAATTTTTTTTAATAAAGTAAAGAAAATAGAAAAGGTATTTGCTCTTCAAAATTTAATGTTAAGAAAATGAAAAGGCAAGATACAGGTTGGGAGAAAATACTTGCAAAATATATATCTGATAAAGGACTTGTATTCAGAATAAGACAAACAAACCAATTTAAACATGGGCAAAAAAATTTAAACTGTTATTTCAAAGAAGATATGCTGATGGCAAATAAGCATGTGAAAAGATGCACAACATCATTACTCCCTGGGGAAATACAAATTAAAACCACACTGAGATATCATATAAACCCACTAGAATAGCTAACATGAAAAAAGTGACTACATCAAGTGCTGGCAAGGATGCAAGGCAACTAGAACTCTCATACATTGCTGATGGGATGACTGATTTGTACAGACACTCTGGGAAACATTTTGGTGATTTCTTATAAAGTTAAATATACACATACCATTGACCCAGCAATTCCACTCATAACAAAAACTTATGTCAACACAGAAGTTTGTATTTGAATGTTAATCATAGCAGCCTTATTCATAATAGTCGACAACTGGAAACAACACAAATGTTCATCAACTCATGGATGGATAAACAAATTGTGGTACATCCATACAATGGAACAAAAAAGAACTGACACACAACACAAATAAATCTCAAAAGCATTATCCTGAGTATTGATACAAGAGTCTAGACAGAAATGACATTAATAAAATATATAAAAATATTCTATATGGCTAAAAATAATTCTGATTTTCAGTAGCCTTTTTTTTGGCTACATGAATCATTGGCACTTACCATCTTCTGTTATTTAACTTATGTCTCCTTAAATCAACTACAAACCCTTCTGCCATAGGGGTTGCTGCGTATCTCTGTACAGCACTTCACAATACTAAAAATAATACCACATATTTGTCCATCAATCCACAGGCTGCATAATTCTCATTTAATAAAACAAGTGGAATGTACTATGCATACCACAATGCAGTCAGGATACCAGGATTCAAATCCCAGTTGACTACGTGGGTGACCTGTGGTAAGTCATTTAATCTATATGAAACTAAGTTTCCTTATTCATTAAACTGAACAGCACTGGGGTAAAGTGGGGAAAGACAACGTTGGGGATTTGGGGTGGTACAACCAGCAATCCTAATATATGTGAGGCCAGTAAGGACGGAAACCTCTTGAGAAGCAAAGGCCCAAAAGTTACACTTGAACTTGATTTTTCAGAAGCACCACAGACTGAGAAAATGGGATCTCATGAGCCTTCTTATATTTTGGCTTTTAAGCAGGAGATATCACAAAAGTCATCACAGGGCAGAAAAATAATCATAGTAAACATCCATTTTTGATCCTTCAATGTAGTTTCCTTCCATCACTGGGAACAGGATCCAACAAGTACTACATATAGGGAAAATTAGCTATTTTAGACTGATATAAAACAAGTTAGTTTCACTCTACGGATATGTTGTTACCATAGTAATCCATCTCAATAAGAGAAATCACAGGATCAAATATTTTGTATATGTGTTTGGCTGAGAATTTACAGTTGGTAGAATTATGAATGTCTATAAATCAAAAGCCAAAGTCACTCAAAGAATTACAATATGGCGAGGCTGAGAGGCTTCATTAGGGTTTTGCTGTGTACCTACCATGTGCCAAAAACATGTGCAAGGTCACATGTGTACCATTTAATCTTCACAATTGCCCTTATCAGGTATCAGCTAGCTGTTTCAGAGATGAGAAAATTGACATTCCGAAACACAATTTAGTAATTTGCCCATTAGTATGTGACATTAGTGTGGCAAGGCTAGGATTCAAACTCAGAGCTTTTGATTCCATGTCCTTACCACTACTTAAAGCCTATTACCACTATATAAAAGCCCAGCTTCCAATTATTGAAACTAGCACATTTCCTAGAAAATAGCAGGCTTAGTAATTTTGGGGTTTTTTCTAAGGGAGACAGGAGGCAGCTATGATCTAAGATAGGCAGGAAACAGGTATTACCTCCAGCTATCAGAAGGGGAAACTAAAGTTTATATATAAAGTGATAAAGCAAGTTTTTGAATCCTGGAATTCCTTGCCTTTTCTCTACACTAGTATTACTTTGACATTCGTCATGATAATGATGATGGTGAAGAGGAAAAAAAGATGGAGGAGGAGAAAAAGTACACCGAATTATAAGGCCAAGTATTTTCCTTCTTTGAATAGCCTACGCATATTTACTGAGTACCTATAAAGGTCAAACACAGCGCTTGGCACTGGGGATATATCGGTGAATAAACAAACAAGACGTTGTTCCTACCCAAGGGAAGTTTCACCCTAGTAGGAAGATACCGACAACTAAATAGATAATTAAAATATAGTGTGGATGCAAAGACAGGACAGTACAGGGTGCCATAGGAGCACAGACGAGACAAATTAAACCCAGAGAGCCCAGAAGCAGGTCTCCAAGACATCCAGTTAAATCTGAATTTCAAATAAACAATGAATACGTTTCTAGAGTATGCCCCTAATATTGTCCTGTATTTTTATTTGCTATATCCGGCAACCCTTTGTGGGGATGATGTTTAGAAAAGTGTCTTAGAGAAAATGATACCTAAGATGGAAAATGAATTATCACTATTACTTTTCCCCAACAAATTTGGGGACCTCCATGCAGCGAGGATCTGAAACCCCCTGACAACAGCCAGGGAAGAACTGAGGGCCCATGCCAAAAGCCACATAAGTGAGCCATCTTAGAAGCAGATGTTCCAGACATAGTCCAGCCCTCAGATGACGACAGCCCTGGCCGAGGGCTTGATTACAATACACGAGAGACCCTGAGGCAGAATCGTCCAGCTAAGCCACTCCTGGCCCTCAGAAACTGTGCGGGATAATAAATGTTTGTTGTTAGCTGTGAGGTTTCAGGGTAATTTGTTATGCGGCAACAGAAATGCTCTGCCCATCAGAGGAGTTCTGCATCCTGTAAGCATGGGCCTATGCTAGTACTCCATTGTGCTCATTCGTGGCTGAGAGCAGCCACCATCAGTGTGGGTGGCCTCAACAAGAATGAGGTAGTGGATCCAGAGGGGCCACAGCTGCCACTGTCAGTCAGTTAACGCCTCCCTTCAAGCAGGAGATCTGAATGGTGTATTTCCACAGCCTCCATGGGATAACAAAGTTTGTTAACGACAGCCTATCCTTTCTGAAACAAAATACTTTTAAAAGATCTTTCTAAAATTACAAAATAAAAAATATTTCTCTGAGATCAGCTTAATCACTTAAGGGAACTGTGTGAAAATAGAAACACAAGCAAAATAAGAGAAAAAATTAGCAGAGCTAAGAAAACTCCAAATCTTGGTTCTCAGCTTGATTTCATGTACGTTATGAATGGAAACCGCTCTGCCAACCAAGAAAATAGTTTGTTCCTGGGTGGGTTGTTTTGACTCTCCCATCCAGAAAGGAATTTCTGAAACTTAAGGATAATGTGCAACTGAAGAGCTGTGAACTGTGGTTAATCAACTAATCCAGAATTTCTAAGAGTATCTGTTGAAACAATTTGAGTGTTATGAATTCCATAAATTATTTTATTCCAATAGATTAAGTGATTGCATTCTAATTATCTAATACGAATAGAAAAATCTCAGAGAAAGACATTTCCTTCCTTTTCCAAAAATACAGGATGAGTTGGAAGGGAGTAGGTAATAACAGTAGAACTAAATGTGGCTGCAGGGAGATGCTAGAAGCTTTCTTTGACCACAGGCCCCAGACTCAGCCCCCTTGGCTTTACATAATAAGGTTTTCCATCCAAACCATCTCAGAGGTCATATGCTATTATGACACATTATTCCCCAGGCCAGTTCAGCACCAACTGAGCTTAGTATGAGTTAATGCTGGAATCCTTTAAAGTCTGTGTTCCAGATATACCAGATGTTACTTTTCTCCTTATGGTTTGCAAAACAGTCACAATTATCTTAACAAGATCCCCAATTCAAATTTCACAGAAACTGAGATAAGGACACTGCCTTAAAAAACTTACCTCTCCAGGATAGTACAATTCACTGATTTAAATAAAGCCTGATCTAACCTATGTTTTCTAGAAATTTCTATGTGAATTAATATTTTTAAGTAAACTTTTAAATTTTATTTATTTATTTTATTAAAGTTAGTTGATTTACAATATTTTATTAGTTTCAGGTATAAGCCGACAAGTTTTAAAATATCCAGTTCATTTAACAATCACCTTGGGATACTAATCCAAGAGAGAACACAGCAACCTAAACAAATAAAATCTAGACTATCTTTGAATTTGAGTATCTGATATTACTGAATAAAGCAACAGTTACTTAGATATTTTTATACAAAATTAAGTAGCAGTTTTATTTATTTGCTTTGATCAATTATATAAAATTGAAACACACATTAAACAAAGCACTGAAGTTTCAGGTCTAAGCCCTGTGCATTTTCTTTGTAGCCACTCTAACACACATGGTTAAGATTTTCCAATGACTGTATCCAATGTTTCTCAACAACTGGGTTGGTTCATAGTGAGGTTTAAAGATCTGGAACCAAAAACCAAGGAAAGCTTTAAAAACTGGCAGCAAATAACAATTTCTAGAGGATTAGCTGTCTTTTCTAACTAAACAATACACTATAAAATTTTGTGATCCAAAGTAGAAGAGAGTTGAGGAAAAAAACATTCAACACAAAGCTCTTTAATGTCATCTAGGATAACAGATGCTGGTCAGACAGTTTCACTGTTCCTGATCTCTCTGCCTCTAGCTTTCTTTCCTCGTATTTGAAACTTCTTTTATTTTCCTCCTCTTAAAGCATTTTTTCCCCTAGTTCTCTTTGTTCATAAGTATCCAATATATATTGTAGAATTTACTTCACTGATACACCTTAACTAATATTATGACAACACTAACCTTGTTTTTTATTTTAATGGGAATTTGAATAGACTCTCCCAAATTAGAACTATTAAAAAAAAAATCACTAAAATGTATAATATCTCCAGTGATTTCACGATTTTACCTTTCTCTCCTCTGACTTGTCTATGGGGTTATCTTGAGAAAAAGTTCCACTTTAAAAAATTCCACTAATAACAATTTTCTCTTATTCATTTCAAATACCCGTTTTTAAACTAAAGATCCAAAATTTGAGGGGAGTGGACAAGTGGAAACGCCAACAAAACCTGAGAAGAGAAAAACTTGATAGTGGAATTTTGTCTTTGTTTCATCCACTCAACAGATAGATGCTAAGCCCCTGTGAGTCACTTACCTAGCACTGTGCTAGGTACAAGTCCAACTTTGTCTCAAAAGCCTGCCACTACAATATAATTTTAAAATACCAACGAGGCTAATAAGATTATACATATATAATTTACATATTATATATATAACCTGGATTTTTTTTTTACTGGAGAATTTGAATTATTCTGTGCTTTCCACCTTGTTCTAAAGACTCAGCCAATAGGAAGAAGGGAATAAATTCTGAGAACTATACTTTTAGAGTTAGGAATAAGGGTATCAGTGGATAAAACAGAAAGAAAATCAAGATGATAAGAACATTTCAAAGTTATCAAAGCTCTAAAAGTAATATAAAAATCTGTGTAGTCTGCAGAAATACAAAGCACCCTAAGAGACTACTACAAGCAACTCTATGCCAATAAAATGGACAACCTGGAAGAAAAGGACAAATTCTTAGAAAGGTATAACCTTCCAAGACTGAACCAGGAAGAAATAGAAAATATGAACAGACCAATCACAAGTAATGAAATTGAAACTGTGATTAAAAATCTTCCAACAAACAAAAGTCCAGGACCAGATGGCTTCACAGGTGAATTCTATCAAACATTTAGAGAAGAGCTAACACCCATCCTTCTCAAACGCTTCCAAAAAATTGCAGAGGAAGGAACACTCCCAAACTCATTCTATGAGGCCACTATCACCCTGATACCAAACCCAGACAAAGATAGTACAAAAAAAGAAAATTACAGACCAATATCACTGATGAATATAGGTGCAAAAATCCTCAACAAAATACTAGCAAACAGAATCCAACAGCACATTAAAAGGATCATACACCATGATCAACTGGGATTTATCCCAGGGATGCAAGGATTCTTCAATATACACAAATCAATCAATGTGATACACCATATTAACAAATTGCAGAATAAAAACCATATGATCATCTCAATAGATGCAGAAAAAGCTTTTGACAAAATTCAACACCCATTTATGATAAACACTCTCCAGGAAGTGGGCATAGAGGGAACCTACCTCAACATAATAAAGGCCATATATGACAAACCCACAGCAAACATCATTCTCAATGGTGAAAAACTGAAATCATTTCCTCTAAGATCAGGAACAAGACAAGGATGTCCACTCTCACCACTATTATTCAACATAGTTTTGGAAGTCCTAGCCATGGCAATCAGAGAAGAAAAAGAAATAAAAGGAATACAAATGGGAAAAGAAGAAGTAAAACTGTCACTGTTTGCAGGTGACATGACACTATACATAGAGAATCCTAAAGATGCCACCAGAAAACTACTAGAGCTAATCAATGAATTTGGTAAAGTTGCAGGATACAAAATTAATGCACAGAAATCTCTTGCATTCCTGTACACTAATGATGAAAAATCTGAAAGAGAAATTAAGGAAACACTCCCATTTACCATTGCAACAAAAAGAATAAAATACCTAGGAATAAACCTACCTAGGGAGACAAAAGACCTGTATGCAGAAAACTGTAAGACACTGATGAAAGAAATTAAAGATGATACAAACAGATGGAGAGCTATACCATGTTCTTGGATTGGAAGAATCAATATTGTGAAAATGACTATACTACCCAAAGCAGTCTACAGATTCAATGCAATCCCTATCAAATTACCAATGGCATTTTTTACAGAACTAGAACAAAAAATCTTAAAGTTTGTATGGAGACACAAAAGACCCCGAATAGCCAAAGCAGTCTTGAGGGAAAAAAACGGAGCTGGAGGAATCAGACTCCCTGACTTCAGACTATACTACAAAGCTACAGTAATCAAGACAATATGGTACTGGCACAAAAACAGAAATACAGATCAATGGAACAGGACAGAAAGCCCAGAGATAAACCCACGCACCTATGGTCAACTAATCTATAACAAAGAGGCAAGGATATACAATGGAGAAAAGACAGTCTCTTCAATAAGTGGTGCTGGGAAAACTGGACAGCTGCATGTAAAAGAATGAAATTAGAACACTCCCTAACACCATACACAAAAATAAACTCAAAATGGATTAGAGACCTAAATGTAAGACCAGACACTATAAAACTCTTAGAGGAAAACATAGGAAGAACACTCTTTGACATAAATCACAGCAAGATCTTTTTTGATCCACCTCCTAGAGTAATGGAAGTTAAAACAAAAACAAACAAATGGGACCTAATGAAACTTAAAAGCTTTTGCAAAGCAAAGGAAACTACAAACAAGACGAAAAGACAACCCTCAGAATGGGAGAAAATATTTGCAAATGAATCAATGGACAAAGGATTAATCTCCAAAATATATAAACAGCTCATGCAGCTCAATATTAAAAATACGACCCAATCCAAAAATGGGCAGAAGACCTAAACAGACATTTCTCCAAAGAAGACATACAGATGACCAAGAAGCACATGAAAAGCTGCTCAACATCACTAACTATTAGAGAAATGCAAATCAAAACTACAATGAGGTACCACCTCACACCAGTTAGAATGGGCATCATCAGAAAATCTACAAACAACAAATGCTGGAGAGTGTGTGGAGAAAAGGGAACCCTCTTGCACTGCTGGTGGGAATGTAAATTGATACAGTCACTATGGAGAACACTATGGAGGTTCCTGAAAAAACTAAAAATAGAATTACCATATGACCCAGCAATCCCACTACTGGGCATATACCCAGAGAAAACCATAATTCAGAAAGACATATGCACTCCAATGTTCACTGCAGCACTATTTACAATAGCCGGGTCATGGAAGCAACATAAATGCCCATCAACAGATGAATGGATAAAGAAGATGTGGTATATATATACAATGGAATATTACTCAGCCATAAAAAGGAACGAAATTGGGTCATTTGTAGAGACGTGGATGAATCTAGAGACTGTCATACAGAGTAAGTCAGAAAGAGAAAAACAAATATCGTACATTAACACATATATGTGGAACCTAGAAAAATGGTACAGATGAACTGGTTTGCAGGCAGAAATTGAGACACAGATGTAGAGAACAAACATATGGACACCAAGGGGGGAAAGCAGTGGGGGGGTGGGGTGATGAATTGGGAGATTGGGATTGACATTTATATACTAATATGTATAAAATGGATAACTAATAAGAACCTGCTGTATAAAAAAATAAATAAAATTAAATTAAAAAAAATTTTTTTTAAATCTGTGTAGTGCTTTAAAAGTATTGAGTCTAGTAATGTTCCTGATTACAATCGCCAACAGTCTATCAACTTATCTGTCTTTGCCAAAAAAATTTAAACTCATTCTACTGAAGAATTTTCATATGAGAACATAACTTCAATTATAATATAAGTTAATAGGTAAATAAAATTCAATTACGAAAATACACTTGACAGACTCGGTATTTTACAATTATATTGTGAGATCACTAATTGTAATATCCCCAAACTGAAAACTACCCAAATGCCCAATTGCATTAGAATGAATAAATAAATTATGGTTTAATCACACAATGGAATATTACATAACAATGAGAAAAGATCAACTACAACTACGTACAATATGGATGAATCTCACAAACATGCTGAGCAAGAAAAGCAAGTCACAAAGAATAAATGTTGCATGATTCCATATGTAAAGCACCAAAACAGACAAAAATAGTCTATCCTGTTAGAGGTCAAGACAGCACTTAGCCTTCAAGGGGAGCACAAAGCATGCTTCTGGGGTGCTGGTATTCTGCTTCTAGTTTCGAGTGCTGGTTTGTGAAATTTCACTGAACTGTACACCTGTATTTGTACTTTTCTCTATATATTTCAACTAAAACTTTATATATATATATATGTGTGTGTAAATATACGACATGAATATTTTCATTACAAAATACCCCATTCTGGATACATTACAAAATGCAGAAAATATATAGTACCAATCAATCATAATCTCATGTTCTAAAAGATACCTGTAATTTGATGTATTTCCTCATTTTTCTAAAAATGTCACATAGTTAAGAACATAGAATACATACAATTTTACTTAAATGTGAGAGGTTAAATTATATCAAAACATACCTACATAAAATAATTATGTGTATTAAGCATTTTCTATTTTCAAAATGTTTTTCTTCATAAGCAAAATATGACTACAAATTTAGCTATCATATACATACATACACAATTTACCTTAAAATCACCTAGTAATATACTTCTGTGTGTGAGCTACTTTTTTACTATTTACAAACAACGCTATGATAAATATCTCTGTCTTTGTCTATATTAATTATAAGTCAAAATTTACTTCCTTAGGAGAGATACCTAGAGATAGAATTACAAGAGCCAATGTTTTTGCATTAAAATTAGCAAAAGATAAAATATTGCTATAACATGAGGACAGAGGTTTGAAAAAGCAACAAAATGGATAGCTTATCCTCCTTTCTTCACTCGTCTTTTCTTTTAGAAGTGCTCCTTAGGCAGTAGAGTCCTTTCGTAAAGCAAAAATCTGTGGTTTGAAAGTCTAAGACGTGAGGCTTGATGATACTGCAGTACTAGACACATAGAAGGTACTGGAAAAAGTTTTCTGAATTGAGTGAAAAATCTTAGGCAGAAAAGTCAGTCTGATTCTACCTTTTGCTTAATCCCCACTTCTTCTACATACCCTTAGAGTAGTAATTCTCCAAGTGTGGTCCAGGGCTAGCAATATCGGCTTCACCTAGGAACTTGTTAGAAATATGAATTCTCAGACCCCACCCCAGACCTACTGAATCAGAAACTCTGGAGTCAATCTTTATGAGATGCCCTCCAGGTGATTCTGTTGCTTGCTAAAATTTAAGAACTACTGGACTAAAGCACTCTAAACCTCCAGGCATACTAAGAAAACATCACCTTTATTAATCAGGGAATGGAAAAAAGATAAATAATTTTTAGAAACTATTATTCTAATTGCCCATCTGAGAGACTGAGGGTCTTTGTGTTAGATAAATGTTTTCATCTTCTGTTCCACTTCTTTTAGATTTGTGATTTACATGTCTGCAGTGTCAGTCATGCTACTCGTCACACTTTAATGGGTCCCTAATGGACTCACTAAAGGGGATGTAAAGGATGTCACTGAAGAAAGGGATGACAAAACAGTTCCTAGCTTATTCTGAGATATGCCAAAAATTGGATTTAATTAGTTTCACAGGCAGAAAATGAAAGAAGTAATTTGTATTACCAGTAAATCCTGATAGCAATTTCCTTTTACTTCAAAATACAGTTTGTAATTAAATGTATTCAGGCTGGTCTTTTTCAATAATTTAACCAGCAACTTGCAGACATTTTCTACATAATTGATACAATGATAAGGAAAGGCTCAAATATCAAAGGAACACTGAAGGAAGTAAAGGAGAAGAGAATTAATATTTTATTGAGCACCCACTACATGCTAAGTATTATGCATAAAGCTTTACACATGAGAGTTAAATGAGAAAATATAATCCCTCCAAGGTAGGTATTACAATCACCAAAGCACAAATGTGAAAATCAGACAGAGAGATTTAGTATATTTTCGATGTTATCAATTGTAGATCTAGTAAATAGCAAAGCTGAAATTTGAAGCTCTGCTTCAATGATTCCAAAACCTGAGCCTTTTCAAATATATCAAACTTACTTTACAACATGAAGCAAAATACAATGTGTTTTCATTAGAATGAATTTAAAACTCCTAAAGAAATACAGTTAGTAAAATTTTAGCAAATTTTATTAGTTTTCCTATTTAGTATTTTTTAAAGACACAGCTTTAGAAAAGAATATTTTAGCTACCATTTTTATTTACTATGTAATTTATAAAGAAGAGGAGAAACCAGGTTAAATGCAGAAGAGGCAATTTAGTCTTTCCTAAATAACATTTGCAATTTAAATTGCCAAAACACTGTGCTGGCAACAAAGCTGTTAAACAACTTTAAGGCATGATTTTTGATATTTTGCTTTTAGATTTGGCAACTCATGCAAATTTTATGTTGGTCATAAACAAGATAAACTTAAATGAGGAAATTCAAAAAAAGAAAACATTTAAGAAGTTGATTTTAGAACTAAATTCCAATTGACAATCAAAATTATCATCTTCCCTTAGTGCTGTGGGTTTGAAATTAACCAGTACCAATAGTTGTTACCAATAGTAAGCAAGATGGCTAGCTAAGTTAAAGGTGTGGAAAAGTTTTCTTCTAGAAGACAGTGAGCCATATAGGAATAGGAAATAAAAACAGGCAATTAGATCAACTCCATTTTCCAACTACCTAGCAAATAAGAAATCACATAAAGAAGGACCTTTTAACATCAACAGTATTCTACTCTGCCAACTAAGTTACAAGCTGATTCACTGAAAATGAACTTTGAAATACTACAGAAGCAAGACTGCAGATATCCTTTCCTCCAAAAAGAATAATATCCATTTATCATACTTTCATAAGAAATAGTGACTAGTTATTTCAAGATATTAAAAATAGGTATCATCATGTCACGCTCTATAATAAAGCAATTTATATTAACTATCAGAATAGAGAATAAAAATTTATATTAAAAAATGGGGGAAAAAAGCCATTTTATTTGGTCTCAGGTACAACATATTGTGTTATCAAAATTATTTATAAATCTACAACATGCAATCAAAACACAGAACAAAAGTTATGTAATTCTACCTAACCACAATATACATTGCAAAAGCAGTTAACAGGAAGATAAAAGATGTAGTAAGCACAGTCTATATAAAAACATTTTAATTTTTCCTTTATTTTTTGTTTTAAATCAGGAACTTAACTTTTATTTCTAAAAGATAATTCTTATTTAATTTTAGTATTTAATTATGTAGTATGGTAAACTAAACATGATTACTGAAATAAAACTTACCTTGTAGATAAACACAAGAGAAAAAAAGATCAGAAAAATACAAGAGAGAAAAAGATCAGATGGCACGGGTCCTACAGGAAAAGCAAGCTACTGGACTGAACAGGTTGATAAAACTACTTGTAGAATGGGTTAGTCTATTATCAGATCATTAAGATATTTTTAAATATCCTGAAACCAAATTCAGATTCAAAAGGCAAAGCCAGAACCAGTCACTGTGTTTATTAAAATACAATCTCTCAGTAAGCCTCACACAGCAAGAGAGGCCAAACTTACCCTAACAGGACCTCAGATTTAGAAGCCTGCCAAAGAATTTTCATAGAAATAGCAACCAAATGTTGCTTATACCTACTGTTCAAAGTAATATAAAATAAAACAAAGCTTACTAGATATTTGAGGACTTAAATCTGTGAAGTAAAATTTTTTTAAAAAAAGGGGGCAAACATTAGCAGCCTTTTTAATGAAACATATAACTCCAAAATATACAAGCTACTCTATTTTTAAGATTTTGAGGACTGAAATAATCTCTAACACCAGTTCCTTACCCTTTCACCTTTCCAGCTCCTTTTAAACTTTTTCTCATCAAGAAAGGTAAGTTCTCACATTCCCTTCTTAGCAGACATGCATTCATATGGTCCCTATAAGGTCATTCCAGCAACACTTTTGGGAAAACTCTGAATTCCTTCTCTTCCTACTGCTTTACCCACAAAATGCTTTCTTTTATTCCTATTTCCAGGCTGTGAAGATCTTTTCAAAAAATGTTACAAAACCTGAACAATTGGTTCCACTATAAACGTATGTACTCTGTCTAACCTCAACTGGTTCCCTGCTGTTACACAGGGATTCCAGAATCATCTCTAGATTATAAGGGATTAAAAATAGTACAAAACAGGCTCTAATCAACAATATTCTCCAAATGGAGAATTCATAAGCTCCTCTCAAAATTAAGTGGTGTTAGGCTTCCCTGGTGGCGCAGTGGTTAAGAATCCGCCTGCCAATGCAGGTGACACAGGTTCAAGCCCTGGTCTGGGAAGATCCCACATGCCACAGAGCAACTAAGCCCGTGTGCCACAACTACTGAGCCTGCACGCCACAACTACTGAAGCTTGCGCGCCTAGAGCCCGTGCTCTGCAACAAGAGAAGCCACCAAAGTAAGAAGCCCGCGCACCGCAACGAAGAGTAGCCCCCGCTCGCCGCAACTAGATAAGCCCACGTGCAGCAACGAAGACCCAATGCAGCCAAAAATTAATTAATTAATTAATTAATTAAAAAATTAAGTGCTGTTTATACAAGGAATCCAAAGTCTTTGTGACATGTAAAAATCAATCAATGTAGTTCACCATATTCATGGGCTAAAATTACTCCCACCATATATAATCACTGCAATAGGTGCAGAAAAAGAACATTTACCAAAATCCACCATTCATTATCAAAACACTCAGAAAACTCAGAAGGGAAACTTACTCAACCAGATGCAGGGTGGCTATGAAAACTCTACCAGCTAACATCATACCTAATAATAAAAGACTTAATACTTTCTTCCTAAGATCAGGAACAAGGCAAGGATTTCTGTTCTCCATTTCTACTCAACCTTGAACTGGAAGTCCTAATCAGTGACATTAGGAAAGAAAAAGAAATACAAATTGTAAAGGAAAAGTTAAACTTTTTATTTACAGATGACGTGAGAGTATATAAGGAAAATCCTAAAAAATCTACAAAAGAATTACTAGAAATAAGTTTCACAAGGGAGCAGGCTACAAAAACCAACTGTGTGTCTACATACTAGCAAAGAACAACTGGATATTGAAATTAAAAATACCATTTACAGGGACTTCCCTGGCAGTCCAGTGGTTAAGACTCCACACTTCCACTGCAGGGGGCACATGCTTGCTCCCTGGTCAGGGAACTAAGACCCCACATCCCACATGCCACGCAGCGTGGCCAAAAAAAGAAAAAAAAAAAGAAAAAAGAAAAGAAGAAAAAAAGACACCACCAATAACAAAATATCATTTACAAAAAAAAAAAAATCCTGGAACTAATACATGATTTATAGCAAGGTTGCAGGATACGAGGTTAATAAATAAAAGTCAACTGCTTTCTTATATACCAGCAATGAATAACTGGAGTTTGAAACTACGAACACAAGTCCATTTACATTAGCACCAAAAAATGAAATACTTAAGGATATATCCAATAAATATGTATAAGATCTATATGTGGAAAACTACCAAATTGTGATGAAAGAAATCAGAGATCTAATTAATGGAGAGAGAAGTCCACGTTTATGCATAGAAGAATTAATATTGTTAAGGTGTCAGTTATTCCCACTGACGTACAGAGTCGATGCAATCTCAATCAAAATCCCAGCAAGTTATTTTGTGGATACCAACAAACTGATTCTAAAGTTTATACGGAGAGGCAAAAGACCCAGAATAGCCAACACAATATTGAAGAAGAAAAGTTGGAGGACTGATACCACCCAACCTCAAGACTCACAGTCATCAAGACAGTGTGGTATCAGCAAAAAAATAAGAAAATAGATCAGTGGAATAGAATAGAGAGCCCAGAAAAAGACCTACACAAATACCTTCAACTAGACTTTGACAAAGGAGCAAAGGCAATTCAATGGAGAAGGGACAGTCTTTTCCACAAATGAGGATGGAACAACCAGACATCCACATGCAGAAAAAAAAAAAGAATTTAGACACATACTTTACACCTGTCACAAAATTAACTCAAAATGGATCACAGACCTAAATGTAAACTGTAAAACTCCTAGAAGAAAAATAAGAGAAAAATCTAACTGACCTTCAGTGAAAGATACTGTTTCTCTAACTACCAGATAAGGAATGTCAAGTCTTTGTGTATCCTTACAAGAAACATGATACGTGTGTTTGTATGTCACTGCTTTTTAAACAAATGGTTATTCGGCACATTGTTCTGCACTTTTCTTTTGTTAACTTAATAATGTGTCTTTGTAGATCATTCCATATTTGTACATAGCTTTCTCACTCCCAATTTTACACCTGCATAGTACTCCATTATATGTATTGAACATAATTTATTTAGCCAGATCTTACTGATGGATTTATACTGTTGCCAATATTTTGCTATTACATACAATACCGCAAAGATTCAATGTTATTTCCCAAATTTATAAACATATCAGTAGAATACGTTCCTAAAACTGGGACCGCTTGGTCAAAGGAAATGTGAATGTTAAATTAATAAATACTGTGAAATTGCTTCCCATAAAGGTTATGCTCCCACCAGCAGTATAAGAGAGCACATTATCCTACACCCTTGACAACAGTGTTTTACCAAACTTCTTAATACTCGCCAGCCTTATAGAGTGAAAAATGGTACTCAAGTGTAATTTTAAATTACGTATGGTTTGTGAATGAGGTAGAGTGCCTTTTTATCTGTGTTAAGAACCATTAATATTTTTCTGTGAACTGTTTATTCATAAGTTTTGCCCATTTCCTAAAAATTGGATTGTTGGGTAGATTGTTCCTTTCATCACAATACAATATTTCTCTTTGTCCCTTTAATAGCTTGAGGCTGTTAGTATATTTATTTAGTATCAATATTGTTTTGTTCATGGTACACCTTTGGCCATTTTTTTGTTTTTAATCTTCCTTAGATTCAAGACTTGTGAATATATTTTTAGTTCCAAAACAACTTTCTCGGTGTTCCAACTGTATCCTCTTGAGAGCTTCCTTTCTTCTTTCTTCCCGTCATGCTTTCTCTTACCTTTTCCATTAGTTCTGCCCCCATAGGAGGAATCTGATTGTCCAGGGATATTCCCTCTTTTGAGTTGCTGCATTCCTTTTAGTAGGTTGTCATTTCCACAGCTGTAGGCTACTGCAATCTCTTGGACAGTGCGGAACTGGCAGTGAGTAAAAGATACACCTATTTTCAATCTTATGTGCAAGCAATGAAGGAGCTGGCAAGGTGGCACTGCTAGCTCTGCTGAGGACATAAAGGAGCAAGAGGAGGATACACGGCAGGGCTCATCTACCTGCAGGGACACAAGCAATTTAGCCCACAGCAGCTGCCCGAGAAACGCATACAGCTTACAGGCAAATATGGCCTCTTTCACATGCCAGAACCACCCAAAGACATAGCCCAAGAAACAGCATGTACCTCTCAGATAATGAAGGAATTCCTGATCTTCAACAAAGGTTCCGCTGGGCTTTCAACACTATAGATAATGAAGCCCTGAGTTACAGTATCTTTTTCTTTCATTTAAAAAAATAATACAGGGCTTCCCTGGTGGTGCAGTGGTTAAGAATCTGTTTGCCAATGCAGGGGACATGGATTCAAACCCTGGTCCGGGAAGATCCCACATGCCGCAAAGCAACTAAGCCCATGCGCCACAACTACTGAGCCTGCGCTCTAGAGCCCGTGAGCCACAACTACTGAGCCCACGAGCCACAACTACTGAACCCGAGAGCCACAACTACCAAATCCAAGAGCCACAACTACTGAAGCCCACACACCTAGAGCCCATGCTCCACAATAAGAGAAGCCACCACAATGAGAAGCCCACACACCGCCATGAAGAGTAGCCCCCGCTCGCTGCAACTAGAGAAAGCCCACGCACAGCAACGAAGACCCAACACAGCCATAAATAAATAAATAAATAAATGTATAATAAAGTAAAATAAAATAAAAAATAATACACAATTACATGATTTATGACAAGGATATACAAATACTCAACTGCTTTCGAATCCTCTGCAACTCTCCTGGTTATGGCGGAATATAATCATCTTCAGGCTTGTTCTTATTTTAATTAATTATGTAACTTTCAGACCTCCAACTCTTAGATAGATGCCCTAAGACAAAAAGCTCAGAAACCTTCCTCACTGAATACCTTAACACTTTGTTTCAAAAAGCATTCAAAGTAAGTTCCTTCTTTATACATTTCTCAAAGGTTAGATAAATAAATATTTGCATTAAAAGTCTGGAAATGCTATGGCAAAACAAGCTCTTGCAGTTCCATGTTTACTTAGTATGCAAAAGGGAAGGGAGGGGAGGGATAAATTAGGAGTTCGGGATTAGTAGATACAAACTACTATATATAAAATAGATAAACAACAAGGTCCTACTGTATAGCACAGGGAACTATATTCAATACCTTGTAATAACCTATAATGGAAAATAATATGAAAAAGAATATATTTATATGTATAACTAAATCACTTTAATGTACACCAGAAACTAACACAATGTTGTAAATTAACTATATTTCAATAAAAAATAAACTTTAAAAAATTTACTGAGTATATATAACTGCGCTAGATGCCAAGCTAGACTCTAAAGACAAAAATATGAAAAAAGACCCTGGGCTGCCCTGGTGGTGCAATGGTTAAGAATCCGTCTGCCAGTGCAGGGGACACAGGGTCGAACCCTGGTCCAAGAAGATCTCACATGCCGCGGAGCAACTAAGCCCGCGAGCCACAACTACTGAGCCCACGTGCTGCAACTACTGAAGCATGCGCACCTAGAGCCCGTGCTCAGCAACAAGAGCCCGTGCTCACCACAACGAAGAGAAGCCCCGCTCGCCACAACTAGAGAAAGCCCGCACACAGCAACGAAGACCCAACACAGCCAAAAATAAAATAAAACATAAATAAATTTATATACATAATAAAAAGACCCTGCCCTTAAAGAGCTCAGTCCAGTAAAAAAAGAAAGGACAATCTTATAAAGAAACACAATATAATGTGATAAGGACAATAATAAAGTATGTACAGGGTCCAAAGGTTAACACAAAGGAGGCTCAGTAACAAGGAGGTACAGAAGAATTCGTGCTCAGCTAGATTTTAAAGCATAAACAGGAATTTGCCCAGTGGCCAAGGGAATTATAGGTAGAAGGAAAGACACACATTCTTTCAACAAAGTTCCAGTTTGGGACAGCTACTATGGAATAGTTACTTTGAAATATCTATTCTAGAGAAACAGTGATGAATAAGATAAAAAGTCTCTGACTTCATGGAGTCAGGTGGGGATCAATAAGTAAATCAGTAAAATTAAAGTCCAGTGTGATAAATACTGCAATCGGGATAAGTAGAGAGTATTAGAGGCTTATGGGCCAAGTGGGCATAAGACCTAAACCTAGATGCTAGGAATGAACAGAAATTAGCCAAGTGAAATGTATTTCTATCAGGAGTGAAGTGAGGATGCTGTCAGAGAGGTATGGCATTATAGGTACAGAGAAGAGAATACAGAAAGACAGAGAGAGAGAGAGAAAAAAGGGAGGGGAGGGGAGGGAGAAGAGGGACAGACAGACAGAGAGAATGTAGTTCAGTGTGGCAGAAGCATAAATGTCTGAGATAAGCCTAAAGATGAAAGCAAGAACCATATCATGAAGGATCTTTTAAACTGGAGTTTGGACTTTATCTTGAGGGCAATAAGGAACAAAAAATGTTTTTTTAACTTGGGAAGACTTGTTCAGATTTGTGTTTGAGAAAAAGTATGTAGCTATAGTACAGTGAATGAAACAGAAAGAAATAAAATCTCAAAGCAAGAAAAATAGCTACAGTAATCCAGGAAATAGTTTATAGTAGCCTGAACTAAGATAATAGCAATGGAATAGAGAAAGTGGGTGGGGAGAACTGAGATATTTCGCTGGAATCAACAAGTCTTGTAAGTGCTGGAATCAACAAGTCTTGTAAGTGATTTGACTGGGAGTAGAGAGGTCAAAAAAGGAGTCAAAGACGATGCTTCAGTTTCTGGTTTGGGCAAAAGGTGAAAGTTACTACTGTACTATCCAGTAAGATAAAGAAAAGGGGAAAGTAGGTTTTGAGAGGGTGAAATAATCACTTTAATTATGGACAGATTGAGTCTGAGATGCATATAAGTTATTCAAATGAAGGTGGTCCCATAAGCAGTTAAATATACAAAAACTCAAGACAAAGGTTTGGGCCGGAGGTACAGATTTGAGAATCAACCATATACAAAGTAAAAGCAGTGAGAATAGATGAAATTGCCTAGGGAAAATGTACAAGGTGAGGGGAAAAAAAACTAAGACAAAAACCCCATGGAACACTAACATTTAGAAGACAAACAAAAGAAGAGCTAGGAGCGTAGACTGAAGGGAACGGCCAAAAAGGAAGATGAAAATATTAACAAGAGGAAAAGGAGTAAGCACTTAATGAATGCTTACTATGTGCTAGGTGTTGTACTAAGTGATCTACGTGCACTACCTCCTTTAATCCCTACATACCCTATGAGCAATTTACCATTATTATCTGCATCGTTACAGGTGTGGACATTTTGGCTTGGAGAGATCACCTTGCTCAGATTTACACATTTGGTGGAGTATGAGAAGTGCAACCAAGATTACACCCTCATCCTCCAGAGCCCTTGCTCTTAACCGCTACACTGTACTGCTTCCTATAAGACTTAAAAAGTGTGGTATCACAGACACAAAGAAAAACAGTGATTCAAAAAGAAAGACACCACCCCAGTAACGATGAGCTCGCTTAGCAGCAAGACCTTGATTTCTAACAACATTCTCTATAAAAAGGAATCAGGACTCTTTCGGAAAATGGCTGATCTGAGGAATGGGCAGGAAATATGTCAAAGGGACACAGAAAAGCAACTGAACGCTCCCAATGGCCATAGTCCTAACAATCTGAGCAAAAAAACTGAAGTAGTATTGGACTATGACCCAGACTATACACTAAATATCCATGAGTCCATACTGGTATAAAGAAAGAATTAACTAACTAACTAAATAAATAAATGGAGGAGAAGAGACAAATCTAGGGTGGAAGAATTCCAAACAAATCATGTAGATACTCAAAACTCAAAGAAGTGGAGCAAACTCTCCACTCCTCAAGTGTGGGCTCCACATAATGACTTCCTTCCAAAGACAATGGTACGGAAAGGGGGAAGGGGTAGAGAGTACCTTTACAGTAGAGAAACATGACAAACACTACATCAGCCAAGTGACCAAGTTTCACACCAATAATGATAAGTCATGTTGATACCCTTAATATGTTGTGATGAAAATGGCCCTTTATCTCTGTGGTCTTTCTCTCAAAAACCTATAACCCCAATCTAAGTATGAGAAAAACAATTAGAAAAATTCCAATTCAGGGACATTCTACAAAATACCTAACCAGTACACCTCGAAACTGGCAAGTTATCAAAAACATGGAAAGTCTGAGATACTGTCACAGCCAAAAGAGGCGAAGGATGCATGATCATGAAATGTAATGTGGTATCCTGAATGCTCTCCTGGAACAGAAAAAGGACATTAGCTACAAACTAAGGAAGTCTGAATAAAATATGAACTTCTATTCATTATAATGTATCAATATTGGCTCATTAATTATAAAATCTGTACTAGAATAATGTAGGATGTTAACAGTAGGGAAACTGAGTGAGGGGTTTATGAGACCTCTCTGTACTATTTCTGTGATTTCTCTGTAAACCTAAAACTGTTCTAAAATTAAAAGGTTATTTTTAAGGGAGGGGGGGCACATTAACTGTGCCAAAAGCTGATAAACCGAAAACAAAAAAAGACAAAATCAAGGGCAGTTTCAATGGATTAATGGAGTCAAAAGCCAGATTACATTGGGCAGAGAAATGAATGAAAGCTGAGAATGGGACTGTAAGTGTATAGCTTCTTCCAAGAAGTCTGATAATGATGGGGAGAACAAATGAGAGCTGGAAGTAGAGATTAAGTTGAAGAAAATGTTTCTTGTTTAAATCAAGGTATAATTCACATACCCAAAAATTCACTGATTTCCAGTATATACACAAGGTTGTATAGCTACAACCACTATTTCCAGAACATTTTCATGACTTCAAAAAGAAATGGTAAAATTAAAGAAGGCTTAGACAAGTTGAATATGTTCATAAATAAGAAGACATAGCATTGTTAAGATGTCAATAAAACCAAAGTGATTTAGAGATTCAATGCAATCTCTATCAAAAATCTAACAGTCTTTTCCACAGAAATGGAAAATGTAATCTTCAAATTCATGCGGAATTGCAAGAGATCCTAAATAGCCAAACAATCTCGAAGAAGAATAAAGTAGGAGGACTCACACTTTTTGACTTTGAAACATACTACAAAACTACAGTAATTAAAACATTATGGTATAGACATATGGACAGACATATAGACCAATGGAATAGAATAAAAAGTCCAGAAATAAATCCTCACATATATGGCCAACTGATTTTTGACAAGGGTACTAAGACCATTCAATGGTCAAAGGACAGTCTTTTTGAGAAATGGTACTGGGAAAACTGGATATCCTTATGTCAGTTTGACCCTGACTTTGTATCATATACAAAAAGTAACTCAAAATGGATCAAAGACCTAAACCTAAGAGCTAAAACTTTAAAATTCTCAGAAGAAAACATTGGGGAAAATTTTCGTGACACTGGATTTGGCAACCATTGAATGGAAATGACACCAAAAGCACAGGCAATAGTAGAAAAAATAGATTAATTGGACTTCATCAAAACAAAGAAGTTTTGCACATCAAAGGATACTATCAAGAAAGCAAAAAGACAACCTGATGAATGGGAGAAAATTTTTGCAAATCATTTCTCTCATAAGGAATTAATATCCAGAACATATAAAAACTTCTAGAACTCAACAACAAAAAACAAATAATCCAATTCAAAAATGGGCAAAAGACTTGAATAGACATTTCTTCAAAGAACATACATGAATAGCAAATAAGCACATGAAAATACGCTCAATATTACTAGTCATTAGGGAAATGCAAATCAAAACCACAATAAGATATCACTTCACACCTATAACGATGGCTATAATAAAAATAAGTTAAGTGTTGGCAAGAATGTGAAGAAACTGGAACCCTTGTGCACTGTTGATGGGAATGTAAAATGGTACAGCTGCTGTAAAAATCGAAACGGCAATTCCTCAAAAAATTAAAAATGATTCTATTATTTGACCCATATGACATATGACCCAGCAATTCCGCTTCTAGGAATATATCCGAAAGAACTAAAAGCAGGGTCTCAAAAAGATATTTGTACTCCCAGTTCACAGCAGCATCACTCACAATAGCTAAAATATGGAAGCAACCCATGTGTCCACTGATGGATGAATGGATAAGCAAAATGTAGTACATACTTAAAATGGAATGGTATTCAGCCTTAAAAAGGAAGGGAATTCGGCCATATGCTACAACATGGGTGAACCTTGAGGACACTAAGCAAAATAAGCCAGTCACAAAAAGACAAAAACTGTATAATTCTACTTATATGAGGTACGTAGAGAGTAGGGAAAATCATAGATACAGAAAGTAGAATGGTTCTTGCCAGGGGTTTAAAGGAGGAGGAGAAAATAGGGAATTGTTTAATGGGTGTAGAATTTTAGTTTTGCAAGATGAGGAGTTACGGATATGAATGGTGGTGATGGTTGCACAATATGAATGTACTTAAATGCCACCAAACTGTACACTTAAAAATGGTTGAAGTGGTAAATTTTATGTTATGTGTGTTTTACCACAATAAAAAAAATTGGGGAAAAAATGACAAGCATCAAGGCTTCAAGTATCTCTTTCATTGCTTCAGAATACATTTAAATTCTTAGAATACTTCTACAGACCATTTCTACTCTTAAGCTAGCAATTTTTATACTGAAATACAGATTTCTCTAGCCTTCTCTCCACCTTAGACATACATAGCCCACCTTAGACATAAAGCCTTTGAGGAAGCTGATGTTTCCCTCACAGCTATCTGTATTGTAATAGTAGACACTTTTGTTTTCAACCTTT
Organism: Eubalaena glacialis; assembly: GCF_028564815.1. Classification (NCBI taxonomy): domain Eukaryota; kingdom Metazoa; phylum Chordata; class Mammalia; order Artiodactyla; family Balaenidae; genus Eubalaena; species Eubalaena glacialis. The sequence goes on along the minus strand of NC_083721.1, from coordinate 126,482,611 downwards.
GTATATGTATAATGGAAAAATTTAAACATATACAAAGGAAGAGAGAAAAGAATAATGAAACCCCGTATAACTATCACCCAGCTTAAACAATTAATCAACTCACAGACAATTCTGTTTTATCTATAATTCCACTCACTTTACTCTTCTTCCCTCACTGGATTATTCTGAAGCCAATCCCAAACACCATATCATTTCAACCATAAAGATTTCAGATGTTATTTCTACACACTAAAAGGTACTGTTGAATGATACATAGTGAAAGATACTGACAAGTGTCCTGCACAAATTCTTGTATGGATGGGTCAGATTTCTGATATAAGCATTCCCCCAGTAAACCATCTATTACACAAAGGAATTACATATATATTCATTCATTCTACTGTATTCCTTACAAGTTAAACCACTAGCAAATAGGGTCTCTCAAAACACACACACACACACACACACACACACTCTCTCTCTCTCTCTCTCTCCCCCCACCTCTCCACCTCTCAGAGGTAACTGACTTTTATATGATAAAAGTTCTTTGGAATATGATAACACAGTAATATTATATAATTATTATACATAAAGTAATTCTTCATTTAACTGCTTGTTTTATAAAACAAATGCAATAAAACTAGCTCAATGCAGAAAATTTTTATTCAACTGTCCTTACCTTTTGTTGGACTGAGATTCTGATCTATAAATCCTCTTAATTCTGCATTTGTAGAAGTCAAACCAACCTGAATAAAATAGTTTAAAAAATTATACATAGGATCTTAAATAATATGTGATCACTTAATAAGCTATTATTAATAACCTTCCACCACAGGTCCATATCAAATATTATACATTGTCACATAAAGATGAGTTAATGATATCAACTATAGGAGCTGGATTAAAACATTGTCATTTTGCTTGAAATGGGAAAAATAACGCACTGTCCAGATCAAGATAAAAATTAATGAAATAATGTTACTTATGAGCAGATGTGAGATCTACAGATTTTACTGACGGTTTTTTTTGAAAGCAAGTAATCTGGCAACCGTGAAGTTGCCAAAAGATATACCAAAATTCCACCCTCATTGCTGCCCTTAATTTTTACTGTTCACAATCACTGCATATAATGCTTTTAAACATTATGACATGTAATGGACCAAATAAAGACCATTAATACCACAACGCAGACGTGAGGTCCACTGGCCTTGGGTTCATCCTCCAGTTCATCAAGCCCACTATATGTATGGCCATGGTCAAGTCACACAAGCTCTCTATATCTCGGTCTCCTCGTCCATAAATTAGAGGCCGCTAAAGGTGCTTACCAATTCAGGTTGTTAGAAAGATTAAGAAAAAGAATTCATGTAAAGCACAGGGCTTGGCACAAAGTGCTCAATCCGTTTTAATGTTCATTACTGTTTGTAAGATACTTGAGGGACTACCTAAAGCAAGTGTGTTTATAAATTCTCCTTTAGACAATTTATTTCTTTTAATGTGATGTCTACTGGACTACTTGGAATCATAAGCTGAATATGGTAGTATCATCAAGTGGAGTTTTAAAATTTCATTATAGATACAGCCAGCAGGAAAAAACCCCCTATTTTTAAAAACTTGTCACAAATCAAGTATCCAATAAATGGTTCTACTATTACTACTGTATTATTGTTTTAATCCTTGTAGATTTGTAACCTTGAAACATCCATGCTAATTTGGTACCCCAAACATCCTCTCAAAGTACTAACACACTGAAAGGATTTTAAGGCACACAAAGCTCTGTCAATTTATATCTCTGTACTTGCTTTATGTTTTTAAACTATCCACTGCTTTAACACTGTATATTCTTCAAAACCACTCATTTGATACTTTATAATTTCATAATATAAGAGCTAATTATTTCATTATTTGGGAATTCAGATGTTCCACTAATAGCTATTTCTTTTTTTCAAGAGATGCTACAAGAAATATTTCTACATATCGTTCACATCATAGAAAAGTAATTCTGATGCAAACCTATGTCTGGCATCTAATATTAAATTTTTATGGAAGCAGCTGAAGACAGAGGCATCTAAAACATAGCCTCTTAATTCTATGTAGATAATGGTGCAGATCCTTAATCCTGTCTAGCTTCTTGTAAGTATTCTATTAGAAGTAAAGTAAACCTTTTGCAACACAATTTCCAACAAAATACCACTGCATGGATTTCCAGAGTTGCTCACAAATACTAACGTTAAGCGTTCAATTTGTAAATGCCAAGAGTTTACTGTGGCATCACTAACATGCCTCTCCTTTTTAAGCTCTTCTACTACAAAAAAAGAGAAAGGCGAAATTTTTGTTGGTGCTCTACTGTAAACAGAAAGCAAAGAAGGCAAAGACAGCCTTTAATATATTTCATGCTTAATACAATGTGATTATTTAATACATGTATTACAATAACTTCAAAAGTATCAGTTTATACCTTTTTCTTATTATACAAAGATAACAGCAAAAACCTCAAACAAAACCACATATTCACAGTCGAGAGTTCAGTTACTGGAACTGTTACATTTAAACACCTGCTCTTACTGTTCAACTTTTGCTACTTCTAAGTGAAGTAGCAAACGGATTTGGAAACGTTTTAAGCAGCTGTACACCTGCACCTTAGTGAACAACAGGTTATACCCCAAAAAGATAAAAGTCAATTGTAAATCAACAGTGTGTGTAATTTTGGTCTCATGGATGGAGGGGAGGTGTTTGTATTCAGAGCTTAAATAAATACTACTAAAATTTATTTAATTAAAACTTCAAAAATGTATTAATTTCTGCTTTCATAAACACTGTATAGTTTAAAGATTCAAAGAAAAAGTAGATTTGCAAGTAGAAAAAGTTGGGTAGGAAAGGCATTCAAAAATATTAGCTATTCTTTCTTTATTCTGTCCATTTAAAAAGGATCTTTCGATATAATGTTTCTCAGATCAAGAGAAAAAAGTAAACTAATTTTATGTAAAATTTTTCATCTAATAAGATCCTGAGAAAAGTTTTCTATCAGGATATTCAAACACTGTGTTGCATACTGTAAGCAGTCACTAAATGTCTATTGAATAAAATATATCCAAAGCCCAAATGTTAAGAGTCAAACGATATTCCCCAATAACAGCATTATAATTTCACTGATCTTTAACATTTCAGATTGATATAACTGAAAGATTCAAAGCGAGATGGTCTGTGGTCAAAGTTCAGCTCTACCATTCATTCACAAGCAAGGTGTTCCTGGAACAGTCACTGCAAAATGAGGATGATACACATGTGTACAACAAACTCAGACAACTCTTCAGACCAAATTAAATAATTATGTGAACATGTTTGTTAATGGCAAAGCAATATTCAAGTTTGGGTGGTTAATTCAAAGGGCAATGGCTTTACTACTTCAACACTGACCTAGACAATTCATAAGAGAGACACAAATGACCAATAAACATAGAGAATACCAATTTGACCTAACTAGCAATTAGAGAAATGTAGTAAATTACATACCATTTTTTTGCTGATTAGATTGACAAAGATTAGAAAGAAAATAAAGGGAAATGGCACTCTCATACACCACTGGTGAATATGTAAATTGGTGCAATCTTTCTGAAATGCAATTTAGCAATATGAATCAAAAGTCCAAAAAGTACATACTCTTTGGGCCAGTAATTTCATAAGACTTTTGTTTCACGAAAATAATCCAATGAGTAAACAAAAATAAACAAAAAGTTAAAAAAAGAGAAAAAATGGAAATAACGGCCAGTATTAGGAAACTAGTGTAATATCCATAGAATAGATAACATAAAAGAGCCATTTAAAATGATGTTACAGAGTTATCAAGACAAGAAAAGGTTTTCATCATAGAGACTAAGCTAAATAGTAGGTTACAAAACAGTCTGGCCTCATTTTTATTAAAAAAAATATAATACACATAGATTTTGGTATATATATATATGTGTGCATGTGTGTGTGTATATATATATATTTGTGTATATACCAGATGTGTTCTTAGGCAGAATTTTGCTGATAATCTCTAGGCTAGTTTCTTTTCTTTATCTGTACTTCCTAATTTTTCTGTAATGAGTATTATGGCTTACATATTGTTAAAAGATTCTTTGACAAGGCAAAAAATTACACCTCAAATTATCTTTCAAATCCTTTATTGTATACTAAGTGAACTTAAGTGAGAACACATCTGCATTTTTGGTCTAGAAGAGTATCACTGGATACTAGATACTACCTGATAACAATTTTATCCCAGATACAACGAATATATTGCCAGCTCTGCAGAACTTCCTTTTGTAAAATGAAACATCCCACACCCCATGCAGTTCTGGTAGGGCTGTTCATCTTAGAGCCTCAAATGTGCTACGACAACAGGAGTGGACCCATGACCCACAGTGAAGCAGCAAACCATTTATGGTACCCTACTTACTTCTCTACAATGACTTGTCTAAGCGTGTGGGCCAAGCAGACTCAACCAAAGCTCCTCCATGGAATTTGAAATATAAATGCTAAAAAAGAAAAGTTCCCTCTCTTCTTCTGAGATAAGCATTATGAGGCCAATGTAGGCTATTATGCCTCCATATAGAGCCAAGAGATGGAAAAAGGGAGACAGAGCCCTGACGCCCATCATTTCCCTGAACCCGGTTGTATTTGAAGCCAGAGTACTCCAGACTTTTCAGTTATGCCAATCAACACATTCCACGTTTTGCCTTAAGTGATTCTGAATAGGGTTTCTAATACCTGCAACCATAAGGGACCTAGGATGGCATGGCTGAGGCAAAACTAACGTTTCACAAAAAACTGTTCTCATAAGAGAAATGCAAAATGAGAAACAGAAACTGAAGATGCAAATATTTGAACATATGTTTAATAACGCTTCCATAAAACCTGGGCAACCTCTTCTATATCTAAGAGTCACTTTTCAGCGGCATGTGACACAATTATCACTCCCCCCTTCTTGAAACACTGTCTTCACTTGGCTTCCACATCATCAGGGTAACGTTCTTTCCTTCCTTTCTGTCCATTCCTTCAGTGTCCTTTGCTGCCTCTCCTCCTCCCCAGTTGTTGGAGATTCCCTGCGTTCAGACCTTGGTCCTTATGTATTCTCTAGCCACGCATGAACTATATAATCTCATGGAATCATACTGCTTTAAAATAATCAATCTAATATGAAATGACTCCAAAATTTTTAGATCCAGCCCCAAGCTTTCCCCTGAGCTCCAGAGTCATTATTGATCATTATATTAACTGCCTGGCCAATATCTCCACCTGGATGTTTTCAGGTCCCTCAACTTTAATATATTCAAAACAATTTTTGAGTTTGCCACAAAATCCTGTACTTCCCCAAGGGTTCCTCTTCTCATTAAACCGCAAAGGCACTTACCCAGTTACACAAGCCAAATACTGAGAAATCTTTAACTTCTTCCTTGTCCCCATATCCTAATTACTCAATAAGTCCTGGTGGCTGTCCCTTCAAATACATCCTAGATTCAACCACTTTTCCCCATCTCTAATATCATTACCCCAGCTCAAGTCACCATACTCTGATGTCTGAACTACTGGGACAAGTACCAAATGAGTTCCCCACTTCTACTATGCCCCGCTTCAGTCTGTGCACTCAGCAGCCAGAACAAGCTTTTGAAAATGCTAAGTCAGGACATGAAACCATCCTCAAAACCTTCAAAGCTCCCCGCTGACATTTAAAGCACACGCTGCTCACCCCAGTGTTTGAGGCTCCCCATGACCTGGCTCCTCCCACTCTCCCCGGCTTAATTACTCCACTCCGTCTTATCAACTGGTCCTTTGCTGCTCTTTGAACGACCACACCTCCTCCTGCCTCTTCCTGGAATGCTCTTTCCCCAGATATTCACATGGCTGGCTCCTTCTCACACTGAGACTGAAGAGCATTCTTCTGTCTAAACATCATTTCCCTAAAGAGGACTCTTCTGAACACCTCGCTGAAAGAGATCTCCCTCATCGCTGTCACTTTCTCTCCTCTTACCCTGTTTTACTTTTCTTCGTAACAGTTATCGTTACCTGACATTATATATTTACCATCTTCTCTCACTACACTATGAACCCCAAGAAGGTGGGAGCCCGGAACAGCGTCAGACACTTCTATTTGTTGGAGAGAGATGGGGAGGGGGGAGATGAGAATGAGTTGCTCATGGCATTGTAAACTGGTATGAGCCTTCCAGTAAGTACCTTGACAAAACATATTAAAAGTCACAAAAATGTTCTTATCTATTGCAGTATGGCTAGTGAACCTGATTAGATGTTTAGCCTACTTCAATTCTTTCCCACATGCTTCAGCCCAGTCTGAGGCCTGACCTCTCCATGTCCCCAACTCCAGGGAATCAGAAGAGGGTCAGCTCATGACGTAGCCCTTTCCCCCTAGGTTGCTGTAGCAGAAAGAGAAACTGTTTGCATGCTCTTTGATTACTTCCAAATATACAAACGAAATAATGGGAGAATAGTTACCACTGGTTCAAATGCTTTGTTACTTTAGGGAAACAACTTTTAATATAGCAAACTGTACATACGGCTAGAAAGATTTAAGGTACATTTTTAAGCCAAAATATACTTGCTAGTTGAATGTTAACCATCTTGTTGCTCAGGATAACTTTTACATTCTCTTTTTTCTAGAGGAGAGAAAATCAAGAAAATATCCTGGAAGAAAATTCCCAATACACAGACTAAAAATTTGCTTCTTCTTTTCCCCAGACAGCACTTAAACGAATATATACAAGAGCCATAGATTAAAGCAGACTACTCTTAATGGATAAAGAAGATGTGGTACATATATACAATGGAATACTACTCAGCCATAAAAAAGAACAAAATTGGGTCATTTGTAGAGACGTGGATGAACCTAGAGACTGTCATACAGAGTAAGTCAGAAAGCGAAAAACAAATATCATATATTAACCCATATATGTGGCATCTAGAAGAATGGTACAGATGAACCGGTTTGCAAGGCAGAAATAGAGACACAGATGTAGAGAACAAACGTATGGACACCAAGGGGGGAAAGCTGGAACTGGGAGATTGGGATTGACATATATACACTAATATGTATAAAACAGATAACTAATGAGAACCCGCTGTATAGCACAGGGAACTCAACACCACTTCGCTGTACAGTAGAAACTAACACAACACTGTAAAACAAATGTATCCCAATGAAAAAAATTTTTAAAAAGCAGACTATGCCTGATAATTTATGCTAAAAAAATTAATTAGATGATAATGAACCAAAGTCTATATCTGCTTATAGCTACTCATGTGTGTTGAAAGCAAGGTCAATAATGGGAAAATAGAGATAAGTAATCAGGGTGTTTTTCTGGTTTTTGGCTGTTTTTTGTTTGTTTGTTTTTGATGCTCTTCTTTAAATGTATAATGGGTAGTATCTGGAACTATCTGTCTGGCTCACAAGATCTTTTTATACAATATGACACTTGCCTCTGGTCACAACTAGCCAGACTACTAGCAGATATCAGGCTGGAGTAGTGCCGGAGGTCCTTCCCAAGGAGTCTGAAATTAGAGCTGACATAGGCAGACAGGATTTGTCAGGCTGCCTGCCCCCATTTCCTTCACCCCTCTCTCTCTCTCTCTCTCTCTCTCTCTGAATAGGCTGGTACTGTAACAAGTAGATCAAGATGCTGACTGAGAACTCAGGAAGATGATTTGCAGAGAGACAGAGTAATGAAGCCAATGCACAGAAACAAATAGAGATGACAAATGGAAACCAAATACTGCTTCGATTCCTGGTAGATTTCAAGTTTCTGGACCCAGATCTTTCTGAGGACCCACTAAATTCCTACTCTTGAATTCCCTGAGACATCCGGTATCTTTATAATAAATTCCCTTTTTGTTTAAGGTAGCCCAAGCTGGTTTCTGTTACCTGTTATCAAATATTCCAACATAATCTGGGAACAGTAATTATAATAAATTATTTCCCTATATGTTGTAGTATTTCTTTTCTGGCATAATCCTTCACCATGACTGGAAATAAATCCATTGATACAGGGTGATAATAAGAATGTAACTTGAAAGGAAGCAGATTCAGAAATGAGAGCCTTAAGCAAAAGAAAAACAGAAATAACTTCTCCAAAAAAACTAAGTCTAATGTTCCCTCAGGAATCATCTCATGGAGGACAGCAAGCTTCTTCTGAACAACATCTGACTGTACACATTTCCAAGAGTAAATCCAAAAGAAAAAATGTGAGCCAAAGAAAACAGTGATTTTTCTCAATAATGCCAAGTAAGTCTCCAGCAAGCACCAAAACAAATTTATCACAGCACACAAAACAGGAGGGGTGGGGGCGGGTGGGAAACTTTCTGGAGATGGCAATTTTGCAGCTGTTGAGATGGAGCAACCTGGCAGCGATTTGCAACGGCCATGAGAGCACAATATTCAACAGTGTTAAAGTTTACTATCTCATTCTTTGCAGGAACAAAAACAGTGATAAACCAATACCGGTAAACTGAATTTCATTAATCAGAATGGCAAAGAAAATATGCATACGAAAAAGTACAACTCATTTTTTAAATACTTACATTTAAAAATTTACAAATACTTACATTTTTTGCCGTCATGTCAAATTGTATTCAATTTAAAATTCTGTAAAGCCATTAAAAAACAAACAAAAAAACAAAACAAAACAAAAAACTTCGTCTTCAATATTCTTTAAAAGAACATCCTGTTAAAGGGAAAAAAGGGAATAATAATGTAATAATAATAATAATAAGCAACATTTATGTCATATTTACTATGTGGCATGCATTGTTCTTTAAATTATCTAAATTAACCCTCACAACAACACTGTGAGATATGTACCATTCTAATTGTCATTTTCCAGATAAAAATTGAGATTTAGAGATGTTAAATAATTTGACCAAATCAACTCAGCTAAGAAGTGACAAAGACTGGGCTTTGAAATATTATACCATGCTGTTTTAGATAATCCATTGAAAGCAACACCAGGGCTTCTTGGAGAAACAGCCAATTCCAGCACTGGGCAGGTAATGTATAAGATAAACCTAGAACATTGTATTGTACCTAAAGTAAGTATGGGCTCGAAAAATGATGGAGACGTATCAAAAGTATACAGGAGCCAGCTTAAAGGGTCTACAACTTAAAGGGACAACTTAAGCCAGCATAAAGGGGCAATTAAGCACCTAAGTATATACTGACAGCAACAGACTATAACAGATTCTAAACCCATTAAATAAAATAATAATCCAGGAGTCCATACTGATAGAAACAAATAACGACGAAGAAGGGAAAGCTCTTCTTTGCAATACAATGCCAACTAATATGTATACAGAAATTGAAGCAGTTAGAAAACTACCAATTTGTAAACACTGATATTAATGGATTAGGCAAGAATCACCAAAAGATGCTAAAACTAGTAGATGAAAGTTGGTGAGCAAAAGGATATTTACATAGTCTTGAAATATTTCCCTACAAAATACCTCTTAATTCAAATTTTACAGTGCAGAAACCTGGCACATACCACTTCACCCAAGTTGATCAAAGCTACCAAATGACAACCAACAATGAGACAAACCAACATCACGCATCTCCTCAAGTGCACTGCAACGGATACAGTATCACTTCTGAGGTATTTCCCAAAATGTATAATCTAAATCTAATCATGAGGCAGCAACTGAGAAATTCAAATTGAGAGACTTCTATGAAATAATGGCCTGAGCTCTTAAAAAAATATTAGTATCATGAAAGACAAAGGAGGCTTAAAGAAACAGTCCAGATTTTAAAAGACTAAAGTCATATGAAAATTAAATTTAATGCGTGATCCCGGACTGGATTCTGAACCACAAAAAATAATTGCTATGAAGACCATTACTGGGGCAATTGGAGAAATCAAAACATGGTCCACAGGTTGGATAACTGTATTGTTTCATTTCTTGCTTTTGATCAGAGGATTGTGCTCTTTTTTTAAGTAAATGTCCTCATTCTTAGAAAAAATATACCAAAATATTTAGTAGTGAAAGGGTATGATAGGAGCTACTTACTTTCAAATGATGAAAAAAATATATAATCTCTATATATGGAGAAAGTGGGAGTGATAAAGCATATGTGGCAAAATGTTGACAATTGGGCTTCCCTTGTGGTGCAGTGGTTGAGAATCTGCCTGCTAATGCAGGGGACACGGGTTCGCGCCCTGGTCTGGGAAGATCCCACATCCCGCGGAGCAACTAGGCCCGTGAGCCACAATTACTGAGCCTGCGCGTCTGGAGCCTGTGCTCCGCAACAAGAGAGGCCACGATAGTGAGAGGCCAGCGCACCGCGATGAAGAGTGGCCCCCGCTTGCCACAACTGGAGAAAGCCCTAGCACAGAAACGAAGACCCAACATAGCAATCAATCAATCAATCAATCAATCAATCAATTAAAAAAAAAAAATGTTGACAATTGGTGAATCTGGGTGAAGGGTACTCAGGAGGTCTCTGCCCTATTTCTGCAACTTTATTTTAAAATTATTTCAAAATTAAAACTTTTATAAGACATTCAAGGGGAAGGATAAAATAAAATTTCACCTCAAAAAGACCATAAATAATAGGGGCTTAAAGAAATGGAGGCTCCATATGTCCGCCTTCTATGCTAGAATTTGAATCTACAAGTCAAACTGTTGGGGGTTGGGGGGTGGGGAGATGTTTTTACTTTTCAGTAAAGCAATGTAATTTTTCAATGATAAAGAAAACATATATTTAAAAACCCAAGCAAGACCTGAACTACGCCTGTGATTTTTGCTTTCCCACTGTAGCTGCAGATTTGTTCACGTCTGTCATGACCTAATATGAAAATCAAGTTCCTACACTGGAACTGCTTCACATTTATCAGTTATTTGTTATGTCCTCTTCAGTGTTACAAATATGACGTAAATAATGAAGCACAAGTTCCTGACATCCCATTCACCAAACTACCTGACATATTCAAACTAAGGAACTTAAGGCTAAAATGGAAATATTGCATTTTGAAGATTAATATTTTAAGCAAGTTTGATTTAATAGATCTACATAAAACTCTGTAGCTAACAGATATGAAACATCTCTTTAAGCACAGACTTACAAAATTTGTCCACATACAAAATCACCAACGGAGTAGCAACAAATTTCAGAGACAATATTATGCAGATTATGGTCTCTGACCACAATGAAATTAAATTAGGAGTCATTTTTTTCTAAAGTATACTTAGAAAATAAAACTATAGCATTGCTCAAACAATCCATGAATTAGAGAAGGAAATTTAAAATGTTTAGAACTGAATGACAATGAAAACAGTAATAAAAAAACAGTAAAGTGCAGCTGAAATAGTACTTAGAAGTAAATTTACATTTCTCTTCATTCATTAACTAATCAACTTAAAAGCTTTTTAAAAAGATCAGTGGGAACTCAAAGAAAGAAGAAAAGAAACAAAAGAGTAAGAATTAATGAAATAGGGGGCTTCCCTGATGGTGCAGTGGTTCAGAATCTGCCTGCCAATGCAGGGGACAAGGGTTCGATTCCTGGTCCGGGAAGATCCCACATGCCGAGAAACAACTAAGCCCGTGCGCCACAACTACTGAAGCCTGCGCTCCTCAACAAGAGAAGCCACCTCAATGAGAAGCCCAGGCACCGCAAAGAAGAGTAGCCCCTGTTCACCGCAACTGGAGAAAGCACACGCACAGCAACAAAGACCCAACGCAGCCATAAATAAATTAATTTTAAAAAAAAGAATTAATTAAATAGGAAAAAAAATCAAAATAACAACTGGTTCTAAGTGTCCTGCTTGAAGTAGACATCTAATAAGCAGCAGTGTAGCAGAGTGAAAAGAGCATGATTTTTTTTTTTTAACTTAGGCTCAGTCTGAGCTCTGACACTTATTAGCTGTGTGACCTTGAACAGGTGACTTAACCTCTTTGAGCGTCAGTGTCCTCATTTGAAAAATAGGTATACAGAGTTTTTCAGGGTTATATTAGTGAAAGAGGAGGGAAGGGGGTAGGGCACAACCTTTGAAAGAATGACATAGCCCTTGAGGTTACGACATAAAACAGGTTAGAACCAATTAGGTCCAAGAGGGCAGAAGATTCGACTTCCAGGAGACCTTGAGCCTCATTACATGCCCATTGTAATACATTAGCATGTGCTAAGTGACACACCCACGGGCGCCATGACAGTTCCGAGGTCAACCATAAAAGGCCAAAAAGTGGACAGTGGTGGCCCAATTCCTGGAAATCTCCGTCCCTTCTCCAAGAGAGGTGGAATAATCCTCCCACTCGTTAGCCTATGAAATTACTCAGCCCATAAAAACTAACCACTCCATATTTTGGGGCCTCTTGCCTTCTGAGATGGCCCACACTCTGTCCGTGGAGTGTGTTTCCCCCAGGGCCATTCTCACCTTTTCAGATGGACCACATTCTGTTTACAGAATGTGTATCTCTCTAAATAAATCCACTTCTTACCTATCACTTTGCCTCTCACTAAATTCTTTCTGTGACGAAACATAAAGAACCTGAGCTTCATTACATCCTGAGACCAGATGTGTGATCTCAATTAAAAGACAGTGGGCTCAAGTCCCAATCTGGGTTTTGGCTGGGTTTGAGTCCCGATTTGTGGGTTCAAGTCCCAATCTGGGACTCGAGTCCCATCTGAGTTGTGCTGTTTCATTAAGAGTAAGTTAGACACATTGTGTCAAAGTGAAAAGCAACAGATCACCCAAGCCAGTGTAACAAATGTCCTCCAATTTATAAATACATAAACACTGAACACTCTGAACAGCCAAAAAAAATCAGTTTTAAATATTTTTAGATGGTCTTATGACCTATTGAAATATAGTTATAACAACAACAACAAAATAAACTCTTTTCTACCCAAAGTACTTGCTAAATTTTAGAAACCTGCTGTATCTACCTAAGGCAGATCCTGTTGCCTACCCAATATCATTTTCCTCTTCTTCCTTAGGAGAAGTTGAAGGTAGCAATATGCCCAACTGAAACTACTACATTGTGTCTCCCCCTCAGATGGGTTGACCATGACATAATTCTAGCCAATGAAATATAAGCAGACCATCATTGGGCTCGGCTACTAGATTCAGCTAGTAAATGCTGTTTCCCCCCCTCCCCATTTCTTCATTTCCAGAGTATGGTTGTAATGGCTAGTGCTCCTTGTTTCCATGCATCTGCTTCCTTATTATACTCAGTGTTTAGTATGGGATTATATTTCCTAAGGGCCAGGCTGCTGAGTGACACTGTTACTCATGCAAACAAGAAGAAATTAACAGGGTGTTACTATTTCAACACACTGTAACAGGAGGCAACCAATAAGAATACTTCGTAGCCACATTAATTGAGCTTAATAAGACAAAACATAATTTTGTTTAGTATTCCCTTTGCATCTTCTCACCAAAGATAAGCATAAACTGCAACCTCTAAATGTTACCTAAATGATAAAAGTTTGAAATAGAGCCAAAGTACATGAATATCTTGAGCACATTTACATTAATATCTCTGTGCCTCAATCTCTTCATCTACAAAATAGTATTAGTACATCTACTTAATTAAATGAGTCAAGACATGGAAAATAATTAGGACACTGCCTAGCAAAAGGTAATCAATGTAAAAGAAAAAAGTGGTTCACTGACTCATGACAAATTAAGGTTTCTTCCTCCAAAATAAATACTTAATTCACATATAGTTGAAGTGATAAATACCACAACATTTAAATATGGTAAAATGTTACTAAAACATTTAAATGTGGTAAAATGCTATTACATTTAAATCCAAGTTTAAAGCAGAAAAAACAAGTGTTTAACCGTGGTTAAGAAAAACTCATCTTAACAAGAGTCGGCAATAACTTCATTAATTTATCTATCTATCCAGCATTTACTGAATACCCACTATGGGCAAAACACAAATCCAGGTACTGGAGACCTCCTAGTAGATGACAGAAACAGGAAGCATAAACCTTCAAGTGTAATTTAAATGATATAAAATTACATTAAGATAAATGTTATAAAAAGAAATGGGATTGCAACAGACATCTTCATTCAATTAAAAATGAAGAAGTATGCTGTACTGGCTTTGAGTGATAGCCTATAACCTTTTAATTAAAAACATACATTTCTAAGTATTTTTAAAGCTTTTATCTTTCTTTTACATTGCCTTCAATCTAAAATCATTTGCAGTATATGACTTGAATCAAGGGCCTAGAGAGTAAATAAATGCAGCACTGAATGTTTCAAGAAACTGCCATCTTTGGCAGTACTGGTGATTCTCAAAGATAAACCAGTCATGTGCACTGATGCCTTATGTTTCATCCCGACTCAACAATTGTACTGTTCTTCCTGTCACCATGCTCTGCTGTTGGTTAAAAAAATAAGTCAGATTTCTTCTTCCAGCTTCATGAACACATTATGTCAAGCTCAAAAAGTCAATCTTAGTGACCTCACCATCTGCCATGATCTCTTGTCAGACTCAGACAATTCAACTCCCACAGATGGTCTCAAAATGCAAGCCCCTTTCCTTTCCAATCACAACTTAGCAGCTGTGGGCACAAAGCCTTCTAAATTGGTACAACATTAATCAAAATATAAGGAAGAAAGCAAAAATAATTATGAATACATTTTACAGAACTAACATCACTTGAATCGGGGTTTGTAGACTTTCTCACACTGCTGAAAAAGATGTTACTAAAAATTAAATTTCAGCAAAGCCAGCATATTTCAATGGACGGCAATAGTAATTTTAAATACATGCTCACGTTTCAAAGTTTGGAAAATATACACAACAATAAAACAGATAACAAATAGCAGCCATAATCCCACCTCTGAAAGGCAACTACCATAAGTTTTTGACATAACTTTCTTCAGTATTCTCTTTCTGCACTCTAACTTTTGATAAATGGTATTAATTAGAAGATATTTTCATAAAAAGTGACAGTATGTAACTTTTTCTTAGGTGATGAGCATATCTAAGTGCTTCACCTATATAATCTCATTCAATTCATATCACAACTCTATCAGGTAAATGTTATTACTGTTCGCATCTTACAAATGACAAAACTGAGCTTTAAAGAGTTGAAGTAATTTGCCCAGTTAATCAACTGTGTAAAATGGCAATGCCAGAATATGAAGCCAGGATCTTAGACCAGCAGACATATTCTTAACTACTATGCTAATTTGTAAAATATATTTGCCTTGCGATACAATAAATATATCCTCAAAATAGAACAAAATAGGGCTTCCCTGGTGGCACAGTGGTTGGGAGTCCGCCTGCCAATGCAGGGGACACGGGTTCGAGCCCTGGTCTGGGAGGATCCCACATGCCGTGGAGCGGCTGGGCCCATGTGCCACAACTACTGAGCCTGCATTCCAGAGCCCGTGAGCCACAACTACTGAGGCCCACGCGCCTAGAGCCCATGCTCCACAGAGGGAGAGGCCACCACAATGAGAAGCCCGCACACCGCAACCAAGAGTGGTCCCCGCTAGCCTCAACTAGAGAAAGCCCGTGCACAGCAATGAAGACCCAGTGCAGCCAAAAAAATAAATACATAAAATAAATAAGTTCAAACAATAGATAAATAAATAAAACAAAATACATAATGACTATTACAATAAATCCATATATAAAAGGATAACTTATACCAAAAGAATTATTTTCATATAGTACAAATCATATATCATTGGGTCAGGTTTTTCCCCTTTTTAAAGGTTCTTTCTTTATTTAAATTTCAGTATTAAATTTACATTTATTTTTCTGGGTAGGTAGTAAACTTCCTCATTTTTTTTACAGCTATATAGTATTCCTTTACATTGTTACACCATAACTTATGTCACTAGTCCCCTACTGATGGACATTTAGATTTCCTACATTTCTACACTGGTGACAGTAATCACAATTTAGTGACTCAGTCCTCAATGTCTGATCTGCTCTCTGACCACCGTGCCAGCTCTGTGTTGAACCACTTTCCCATATCCTTCTCTCATCTAGGTCCACTGGCCTTCCCGTCCGTTCTTCAAAGACAGGCTGCTCCTGCCTCAGGGCCTCTGCACATGCTGTTCTCTCTGCCTGGAACTTTCCCCAGCAGTTAACACTCCGTCCTTCAGATCTCTTCTCAAATGTCACTTTCTCAGGGAAAACTGTCCTTCTCCCACTACCCAGACTAGGTCAGGAGTCTCCAGTTAATGCTCTCCTACCTTCTCCTTTCATAGTACACATCTGGTTGTCATTATCTATTTATTTGTGTGATTATCAGATTGTGGCCCATCTCTACAACTAAGGAGTAAATCCTATGAGGGCAGGGACCCTATCTATTTTGTTTGTTTGTTTTTTGGCCGCATCACACGCCTTGCAGGATCTTAGCTCCCTGACCTGGGATAAAACCCAGGCCCTCGGAGTGAGAGCACAGAGTCCTAACCACTGGACCTCCAGGGAATTCCCAACCCTATCCATTTTGTTCACTTATTATATATCCAGTGTCTGGCACATGGTTGGAACTCAAGAAATATTTGTTTTTTGTTTGCTTTTTAAGAAATATTCATTAAATTAATTATGTACTCAATATTTTATTTATTTTCATGTTTTAATAATATATGATAATCTCATTTAATATGACTTGGTAGCAGAAAATGAGAAAACATATGAACGTTGAACACATTCACACATCCAAAATGCCACTAAGCTACATAGCAGAATGTTGTGTCACTTTCCTGTCATGAACAAAAAGTGTTTTGGAGCCAGCATTATATCTGTGTTCATTAATTTCAAAAAATGTTATTATGGGAAAAATTTTATAATAGAGTATATTTAATTTCACTCATGTTTAAGGTGAAAAGAACAGTAGGCAAAAGTTAACTTTTCTTTTTTTTTTTTGGCTGCGCCGGGTCTTAGTTGCGGCACACGGGATCTTTGTTGTGGCACCTGGGTCTTTAATTGCAGCATGCGGACTTCTTAGTTGCGCCATGCAGACTTCTTAGTTGCGGCACGCACTCTTAGTTGAGGCATGCGGACTTCTTAGTTGCAACATGAGAACTCTTTGTTGTGGCATGCATGCGGGATCTAATTCCCTGACCAGGGATTGAAGCCGGGCCCCCTGCATTGGGAGCGCAGAGTCTTACCCACTGGACCACCAGGGAAGTCCCAAGAGTTAAAATTTACAAGCTGCCCTTCTAAGAAACCATCAACATCTTACACATAAAAAGAAAAAGATAATTGCTTTTATGTTCATTGCTCACTTTTTTTAATTGAAAAAAAATGTGTCCAGGTTTACATAAGCTTTCACCCAGGACACTACACAATGATAAAAACTGGTTAATACTACAAGCAATCAGTACAACTTTTAACAGTCTTCTACATATGTGCAGGGAAATTACGAATAATGTTGTCTGAGCACTACTCATTGGTTCACTTATTCAGTAAATACTGATTGACTGCCTGCTGCTTGTCAAACAGTAGGCTGAGCATTAAAGATACTTCGAGAAACAATGACACGGTCCCTGCTTTCATGGAGCCTACATTTTAACTCTGAAGGTAGGCATTCAACGTTTCCCAATTAACTATGTAATTACAATTACTATAAGTGCTACTACAGAGGCAAAAAAAAAGATGCAAAGGAAGCACATACAATAAGGGTCTGGAACTCTGGTGGTTTTCGAGAAGATTCCTCTGAGGAAGTGAAGTTTGAGCTGAGCTCAACAGACAAACAGAGTAAACCACTGGCAAAGAGAGAGGGGGACCTCACAGCCAGAGGGTGCAAACATCACAAGGGAATGCTCAGAGGAAGAAAAACATATGGCAAGTTCCAGTAGCTGAAGGAAGATCTATGTACCTGAAAACAAAGGGCAAGATGAGGAAAGACTGAGAGAGAAGGTTGGAGGCCCAATCATGCAGGACATTACTTTTTTCTTTTCTTTTTAATTAAATTAGTGGGAAGCCTTGGAAAGATTTTAAAAGCCAAACATCTGAACCAGAGATACTAAATTACATTCACCAAAGATTAAGTACAAATTACGTGCATTCTAATTCTTTAAAAACTGGTAATATCACCTATAATATTCTGTAATTCTTTGGTAACTGAAATATTCACTCACTTCTTGACTATACCAGGTAGGTGTATATTCATCATCTACAATTCATTTATCTAACAAACACCTTACCCTATTAGAACAAAACTCAAAGCTCAGAAATAAGCCAAAAAAAAAAAAAAAAGTCCCCAGCTCTCAAATTAGCTTTCATAAAACCTATGCACTTGTCAGTAACTCAAGTACATAGGCCTTTCTTCACTTGATTGATTTTATTTAAAATAAAATTCTCGGTAAATTTGCTTATCTTGATTTTCAGGCTTCAAGCCAATTATACTCAGTAGAAAGGATGTGCATATCAGGGAGCAAATGGGTTAGGCGCTGCTATAGATGAGTACATTGACAAAGTAATTGACAACTGGCAGCTTAATACTAAGGAAAACTAGACATATTATTACATTTTACCAAGTAAATTCACTGAAACAGAATTTCCCCCGGGAGTTCCCTGGTGGTCCAGTGGTTAGGACTCTGCACTTTCACTGCTGTGGCCCGGGTTCAATCCCTGGTTGGGGAACTAAGATCCCGCAAACCAAGTGGCACCGCAAAAAAAAAAAAAAAAAAAAATTCCTCCCTCATTCCCTGGCAAAACCGCATTAATGACATGGTCTTATACAAGCTTTCACAATAAAACCTAAGGAATACTATTGTTTAAAACATTTTCATAGATCATAACATTTATTATTTGTTCTTAATTACAGAAAACAAAATTCTAAGAGAGAAAACTTATTTCTGCCCTGACCAAACAAGCAACATCAGAAGAAATTACCCAAATTTAGAAAAAAATCACATTTCATGATCCTGCCAAGAACCTAACAGAAAGGTTCTTTTATCAAGTGGTACAAGCCAAATTTTAAACCATTAATCAATTTATGCACAATGCATGGATTAGATCACCTGTTGTCCATATGCTCTTTAGCAAAGTCTTATTTCCTGATAAATGTAGCTAAGGATAAGTAATACAAATGTTAAGATTTATCCCTACTTGATACATCACAACAGACTAGATGAGTTTTTAAAACATCATTTGGGTATTAATATAATTTACAGACAAAGTATTGTACAAAAAACTATGCAAGTGTAAAATGTTCAATTCACCTAAGGGTCCAAGAAGAAAAGAAAAATGGAGGCAATCAAAAGGAAGCAACTGACTATATAAAATAGGTAACTAATGAGAACCTGCTGTACAGCACAGGGAACTCTACTCAATGCTCTGTAGTGACCTAAATGGGAAGGAAATCTAAAAGGGTGAACATACGTATATGTATAACTGATACACTTTGCTGTACAGTAAAAACTAACACAACATTGTAAAGCAACTATACTCCAATAAAAAGACAAATACTGTAATTCTACTTACATGAAGTACTCAGAGCAGGCAAAATCGGAGAGTCAGAAAGTATACCGAATGGTGGTTGCCAGGGGCTGGGGGACAGGGGATGGAAATGGGGGACTGCTGTTTAATGTGTATAGAGTTTCAGTTTTACAAGATGAAGAGTTATGGATATGAGTGCTGGTGGTTACACAACAATATGAACTGCATACTAAAAAAGGGTTAAAGTGGTAAATTTTATGTTATGTGTATTTTACCCACAATAAAATAAAATTCTTTAATGGACAGAGAATAAAGTAGGGGATGAGCAAAAACAAAAACAAAAAACTCTACACGGAAAAATAAGCAAAACAGCCACACAAATTCTGGAAAATACAGAGTAAGGATTAGCCCCATCTAATTATTAAAACTAGTTATAAAGTTACAACAATTAAAATGTTATACACTGTAAATGAAAAAGCGTATAGATGGATGGACCCGAAAAACAAGTGCAAGAATAGATTTAAATCTACAAAGAAATTTAGTATATATCAAAGTTGACACTTCAAATTAGTTAGGTATTAACGGTTTAGGTAGATTACTCAATAAATAGCAATGGATACATGACAGTTGAGTAATCATCTTAAAAAAATTAATTGGAGGGCTTCTCTGGTGGCGCAGTGGTTAAGAATCCGCCTGCCAATGCAGAGGACATGGGTTTGAGCCCTGATACGGGAAGATAACACATGCTGTGAAGCAACTAAGCCTGTGCGCCACAACTATTGAGCCTGCGCTCTAGAGTCCGCGAGCCACAACTACTGAGCTCACATGCTGCAACTACTGAAGTCCGCGCATCTAGAGCCCTGGCTCCACAGCAAGAGAAGCCACCGCAATGAGAAGCCCACGCACCGCAATGAAGAGTAGCCCCCGCTCACCGCAACTAGAGAAAGCCCCCCAAGCAGCAACAAAGACCCAATGCAGCCAAAAACAAATAAAATAAAATAAATTTATATAAAAAAAATTAATTGGAGCCATAATTTGTACCTCGTTCGAAACAAATTCCAGATGGATCAAAAAATCCAATGCAATTTTTTAGGTATTAGAAGAAAACATGGGAGCTTGATTTTTTAATCTGTGTGGAAACCTCTTCTAAAATATGAACCCAAACCCAGGAGTCATCAAAGGAAGAAAACTGATATGACTACATTTTTTTACATTTAAAGAAGACACCACAATGCAAGTCATGAGAAAAATAAACTGGAAAGAAGTATTTGCAATTCACATTCCAGAAAAAGAGTTAATTTCTAACCTATGAAAGCTCCTATAAATAAACAGAACATAAATAGAGTCTAAAGAAAAATGGGCAAAAGATACATAACAGAAAACACAAATGGCTTTTAAACATAAAAAAAATATTCAACCTCTCTCATAAGGGAAATACAAAATAAAGCTGTAATATACAAGATCAAAAATATTGACACTGGTATACTGTACTGAGAAAAAGGAGGGAAAACAGACTTTATCATACTTGCTGGTGGTAGAATAAATAGGTACAATCTTTATGCAGGGTAACTTCACCATATCTATGAAAATTATACATGCATATATCCCATGAAGTTTTTTTCTAGAGTCATGTGAAACCGTGGATATAAAGGATACTCACTATGGTATCACTTTTATAGCAAAAGTTAAGACAAACCCTGTTTACCAATATTAGACTAGTTAAACAAATCATGGCCTAAAACAAGAAATAAGGGAGCGCATTGTGAACTGATAAAGAATGACCTCCAATGTAAACCTTTCACAGTGAAAGGAAGCAAGTTAAAGAGAAGTACGTGTAGCATACTAGCATTTGTATAAAAAGACTACCTCCTAGGCAAGGAACTGGATGGATATATGGCAAAGAGTGGGAAGAACACATTTTTCTTTTCTTTGATCAATTTTAATGAAATAATAAGATGAGCTAATTCCATCCTTTATACATTCTGTATTTTTCCCGTAAACACAAAGTACCTATGTAACACACCAACTTAATTTTTAATTCTGTATTTTCCTTCATACGGAAGCAATACTTCTGGACTTCCCTGGTGGCGCAGTGGTTAAGAATCCACCTGCGAATGCATGGGACACAGGTTCGATCCCTGGTCCGGGAAGATCCCACATGCCGCGGAGCAGCTAAGTCCGTGCGCCACAACTACTGAGCCTGCGCTCTAGAGCCTGCGAGCCACAACTACTGAGCCTGCGCACCACAACTACTAAAGCCCACGTGCCCTAGAGCCCACGCGCCTCAACTACTGAAGCCCGCACGCCTAGAGCCCGTGCTCTGCAACAAGAGAAGCCACCACAATGAGAAGCCCATGCACCGCAACGAACAGTAGCCCCCGCTCACTGCAACTAGAGAAAAGCCCGCGAGCAGCAATGAAGACCCAATGCAGCCAAAAAAAAAAAAAAGAGAGAGAGAAACGATACTGCTTTCAAAAAATAAGTAGAAATAATATCTGAAGTACAGAGTCAGGGTATGGTTTTTGTAACATTTTAGATAGAATCCTTGCTTAAGGAGTTTGAAAAACCAGAATTATTGTATTCTAATCAAATCCTATGTAAAGAAAAACCTTTTTCTACAATAAGGTTGAGAACTAAACAAGACCAAATTCACCAAATCTGACACACAGTGCAATGTAGCGACATGTGGGATTCCAAGATAAAATTACAGGAACACAGGTTTTAAAAAGCCAGAAGATGGCACCATTACTTCATTAAAGTCTCACTGGTACCTACATGCAAGCCTCTCAAGGTCTTATTAAGAGACCTGTTTTTCCTTTTCTCTATGTCTCTCTCCTGTTGCCCTTCTGCATTCGTGCCTATCCTTCTACTCTTCACCCAAGATATGAAACTGAAATAAACATTAGTGGAAAAGGAAGATAGAAGAAATTCCTGAATTTATAACAATACTATTTTAAGTGAATACAACATATTTAAAACGTATTATAAGGTTCTTTTTGCTTTAAAATTGTAGTTGATTTACAATTTTATATAAGTTTAGGTATACGATATAGTGATTAACGATTTTTAAAGATTATACTCCATTTATAATTATTATAAAATATTGGCTATATTCCCTGTGATGTATAACATATCCTTGTAGCGTATTTATTTTTATACACAGTAGTTTGTACCTCTTAATCCTCTAACACTATTTTGCCCCTTCTCCCTTTCCTCTCCCCACTGGTAACCACTAGTTCGTTCTCTATATCTGAATCTGGTTCATTTTTGTTATATTCACTAGCTCATTTTTTAGATTCCACATATAAATAATGTCATACAGTATTTGTTTTTCTCTGACTTATTTCACTAAGCATAACACCCTCCAAGTCCATCCATGTTGTTGCAAATGGAAATTTTTCATTCTTTTTAACGACTGAGTAGTATTCCATTGAATATGTGTACCACATCTTCTTTATCCCCTCATCTGTTGATGGACACTTAGACTGCTTTCATATCTTGGCTATTGTAAATAACGCTCCTATGAACACTGGGGTTCATGCATCTTTTTGAATTAGTGTTTTCCATTTTCTTCAGATATATACGCATGAGTGGAATTGCTGGATTATATGGTAGTTCTATTTTTATTTTTTTGAGGAACCTCCATACTGCTTTCCACAGTGGCTTCACCAATTTACACTCCCACCAACAGTGTACAAGGGTTCCCTTTTCTCCACATCCTGGCCAACATTTGTTATTTGTGGTCTTTTTGATGACAGCATTTCTGACAGGTATGAGGTGATATCTCACTGTGGTTTTGATTTGCACTTCTCTGATGATTAGCAATGCTGAACATCCTTTGATGTGCCTGTTGGCCATCTATATGTCTTCTTTGGAAAAAATGTCTGTTTGGATCTTCTGCCTATTTTTTTATTGGGTTATTTGTTCTTAATATTGACATGTATGAGCTGTTTATATATTTTGGGTATTAATCCCTTACCAGTCATATCATTTGCAAATATTTTCTCCCATACAGTAGGTTATCTTTTCGTTTTGTTGATGGTTTAGTTTGCTGTGCAAAAGCTTCTATGTTTAATTAGGTCCATTTGTTTATTTTTACTGTTGTTTCCTTTGCCTTAGGAGACAGATCCAAAAAAATGTTACTACAATTTATGTCAAAGAATGTTCTGCCTATGTTTTCTTCTAGGATTTTTATGGTTTCCAGGCTTACATTTAGGTCTTTAATCCATTTTGAGTTTATTTCTGTATATGGTGTGAAAAAATGTTCTAATATCTTTCTTTTACATGTAGTTCTCCATAAGGTTCTTTTGTTAAATATGAAAACACAGGTTTATATCCATTCTCTTTTGAAACTACACTAAAATGAAGCTAAAGGACTAAAAAAGGATAAAACCATCAAAAAAAATATACATATTGGTACTACCCTGGTGGTCTAGCAGTTAAGACTCCACACTCCCAATGCAAGGGGGCCGGGTTCCATCCCTGGTCAGGGAACTAGATCCCACATGCCACAAGTAAGAGCCCACATGCCGCAACTAAGACCCAGCACAGCCAAATAAATAAATAAATATTTTTTAAAAAACATATACATATGTAGCATGAAAGGAGACATCAGGGACATAAATACAGCTTATTGAAGCTAGACAGAGGGTAGCTGAACTTGGCTTGGTAAAACAGAACAAGCCAAACCCTATGCATGTGAGGGCAGGTGAGGGTATGAAACCGATAAGCTGCAAACACCACAGAAAGGCTTAAGAATGGAGACATCTGTGTCGGGGCTGAAAATAGGAATATTGGTTGAAAGGCTGTATAAGGAACAGTTTTCACCCAGAAGCCTTATCATGTAGCCAAGAAACGGCTTCTCCTGCACCCTAGCAAGAGACAAGTGATTTGTCTTAAGACACTAAACTAGACAGGATGTAGAAACCAGGTACACACAGGGGTTGTGTGTCACAGCATACCACAAAGAGATTAAATTAAGATTCACATGCTGAACAGTGGACCCCAGCCCTCTTCCCCAAATCAGCTTCCAGAACACAAGCCAATCAAGCAGGAGACTAGGAGATTCCTCCATAGGGAATCTGACCCAAGAGAAAAGACCCTCAATCACTCAATCACCCTGTATTAAGACTTGCAGTTAACAACTCCCCACGGACAGAGTTTTTACTGTCTCACTCTTTAATCTAAACAGATGGCCAAAGTTTACTGAACAAATGAGGAAAGTCTCTAACATGAAATAAAGAGACCGAATTAACAAAACAGAAGAAGGAAAAGAAAGGAAGGAAGGAAGAGGAGAGAAAGAAAGAAAGAAAGAAAGAAAAGAAGGAAGGGAAGAAAGAGAAGGAAAGCAAAGGAAGGGTGGGAAATCTACAAACTAGAACAAAAAGCTTTTTAAAATTAGAAAAAAATAAGAATCACAAATCTAGAATGTCCAACTAAAAGGGAATTTCAGAAAAAGAAAAGAGAAAAGAAGGAGAGAAATTATACCCCCAAAAGGACATATTTGTTTCTGGTAACATAGTGAACTAAAGGGTCTGTAAACTTCACCTTAACAAATATCTAGAAATGTTGGATAACTTAAAATACATATTCTCTCAAATGCTGAGCTCACAAGAAAGCGAAGTTTTCAGCTGCATGGAGGAATTTGTCAACACAAATAACCAAAACTTTTAACTTTTAATGGCTTTAAAGTGACAAGAGACGAGGCCTTGGGAATCACATGAAGTGAAGAGTTGGAATTAAGGCCCCCACTCCCTTTCTTTTTTTTTTTTTCCACCCCGTTTCAAACATTCTCAGTGAAAGGATGGACTAGGGAAGGGTAAGGAAATCAACCACCAGCAAAGACAAGACAAGAAAATGTCTCTATCTAGCTCTGGAAACTAGGGGAAAAAGCAGTCTCCTAAAAATCCTCAGATTCAGATATCATAATGATCTCCAATTAAAAGAAAAAAAAATTCATCCAGACACAGCAAAACACTAAAAATAAAGAGATCTTAAAAACAAGCAGGGGGCTTCCCCGGTGGCACAGTGGTTGAGAATCTGCCTGCCAATGCAGGGGACACGGGTTCGAGCCCTGGTCTGGGAAGATCCCACATGCCGCGGAGCAACTGGGCCCGTGAGCCACAACTACTGAGCCTGCGCGTCTGGAGCCTGTGCTCCGCAACAAGAGAGGCCGCGATAGTGAGAGGCCCGCGCACCGTGATGAAGAGTGGCCCCCGCTTGCCGCAACTAGAAGAAGCACTCGCACAGAAACGAAGACCCAACACAGTCAAAAATAAATAAATTAATTAATTTTTTTAAAAAAATTAAAATAATTTACAAAAAAAAAAAAAGAACAAGCAGAGAATGACACCAAAGGCACAGGCAGCAAAAGAAAAAATAGACAAATAGGACTTTATGAAAAATTTAAAATTCTGTGCATCAAAAGACACTATCTACAAAGTAAAAAAGCAACCCACAGAATAGGAGAAAATATTTGCAAATCATATATCCAACAAGGGATCAATAACCAGAATATACAGAGAACTCTTAAAACTCAACAACCAAAAAAAGAGAAAAAAAAAAAAAAACCAAGTAACCCAATTCCAAAATGGGCAAAGGGCTTGAATAGACTTTCCTCCAAAGAAGATGTACAAATGGCCAACAAGCACATGAAAAGATACTCAACATCACTAATCATTAGAAAAAGGCAAAATAAAATCAGTGAGGTTCTATCTCACACCCATTAGAATGGCTACTCAAGAGGGCTTCCCTGGAGGTGCAGTGGTTGAGAGTCTGCCTGCTAATGCAGGGGACACAGGTTCGAGCCCTGGTCTGGGAGGATCCCACATGCCGCGGAGCAACTGGGCCCGTGAGCCACAACTGCTGACCCTGCGTGTCTGGAGCCTGTGCCCCGCAATGGGAGGGGCCGCGTTAGTTAGAGGCCCGCGCACCGCGATGAAGAGTGGCTCCCGCACCACGATGAAGAGTGGCCCCCGCTTGCCGCAACTAGAGGGGGCCCTCACGCGGAGCGAAGACCCAGCACAGCTAAAAATAATAAATAAATAAATAAATAAATAAAGCGTAGCTATTGAAAAAAGAAGGAAATGCTAGTTCCTTAAAAAAAAAAAACAACAAGAAGTGTTGACAAGGATGTACAGAAATCGAGACTTTTGTGCACTGCCAGTGGGAATATAAAATGGTACAGCTACTGTGGAGTTTAAACAGTATGGAAGTACTGAAAAAATTCAAACTAGCATTACCATGTGATCCAGAAATTCCACTTCTGGATATATACTCAAAAAAACTGAAGGCAGGGTCTCAAAGAGATATTTGTACACCCAATGTTCACAGCAGCATTATTTACAACACCTAAAACTTGGAAGTAACCCAAGTATCCATAGACAGATGAATGGATAAACAAAATATGCTACATATACACATACAATGGAATATTATTCGACCTTAAAAAAGAAGAAAATAATGACACATACTCTAACATGGATAAACTTTGAGAACACTATGCTTAGTGAAATAAGCCCATCACACAAAGACAAATACTGTATGATTCTACTTCTATGATTTATATGACTACTTAGAGTAATCAAAATCATAAGAGACAGAAAGTAGAATGGTGGTTGTCAGGGGCTGGAGAAGGGGAGAATGGGTACAGAGTTTCAGATTTCAAGACGAAGAGTTCTGGAGATGGTGGTGATGACTGCACAACAATATGAATGTACTTAATGACACTGAACTCTATACTTTAAAGTGGTTAACACAGTAAACTTTATGTTATGTGTATTTTACCGCAATTTTTTTAAATTGGGGAAAAAAACACAGGCAGAGAGAAAAACAGATTATCTACAAACAAATGACGATTAGACTGCAGAAGACTTCTCAACAGCAGTAAAAGCAAAAACACGGTGAAGTAATATCCTCAAGGTGTTAAGGGAAAATAATAGCAAACCAGAATTCTAAACTATTTTAGAATAGTTTTCAACTAAAAATAAGCACGAAATAGGACATTTTCAGTGAGTTTACCTTCAACAGACATTCAATAAAGAGGCATCCAAAGGATATACTTCAGGAAAATGGAAACTAAACTGAAAACGCAAAAGAAATTCAAGAAAGAGAAATAAAAAAGGTACGAGTATATATAAACATACATCATCTGTATGATAGTTATATTGAATAATTTTAGAAGATGAAGAAAGTGGGGGGGAAAACAGGAGGAAATATGCCTGGACAACAAAAATATAAGAAGGAAGGCATTTGATCAGAATTAAAGAATTCAAAGGGCCTTGTGTTGTTTAGAAAATACTGTGTTAAATTAAATATGCTCACTAAAAATGTAAAGGCAACCACTAAAAGGATAAAGGAATTATCAAAAGCTGGCAGGATAGAAAAACAGAAGCAGCACAGAAAAAGCAGTATAAATGGATGGTAAAAAGAAATGCAAATACATAAATAAACTCGTTAGTCAAAAAGATTGTCACGTTGGGGGGCTTCCCTGGTGGCACAGTGGTTCAGAATCTGCCTGCCAATGTAGGGGACACGGGTTCGATGCCTGGTCTGGGAAGATCCCACATGCCGCAGAGCAACTAGGCCCGTGAGCCACAACTACTGAGCCTGCGCGTCTGGAGCCTGTGCTCCGCAACAAGAGAGGCCGCGACAGTGAGAGGCCCGCGCACCGCGATGAAGAGTGGCCCCCCGCTCGCCGCAACTAGAGAAAGCCCTCGCACAGAAACGAAGACCCAACACAGCCATAAATAAATAAATAAATAAATAAATAAATAAATAAATAAATAAATAAATAAATAAATAAAAGATTGCCACATTGGGTTTAAAATAAATAAAATGGAGAACAAAATCCAACTGCTCTTTGCAGTATCTAACACATACCTCCACAGAAAGTAATAGAATGAAAAAAGACAATGTGACTCTATAAACACACAAATGGTCTTTATAGTAAGAGCATTATAGAGGATAAAGAGGATATAACGATTAAAGGTTCTTTTCAGCAGGAAGACACAAATATTCTAAATTTGAATGTATTTTATAACAGTTCACAAGTGTATAAAGAAAAAAATAGACAAATTTACAAGGAGAAACTGAGAAATCTACAATAAAGGAGATTTTAACATACACCTCGCAGTAATGATGAGTTGAACAGACAAAATAAGAAAGTCAGTAAGGGTATACACAAAATTTCATCAACACAATTAGTAAGTGTGGTCTAAGAGACATATGTACCAACCTGCCCCCAAAATAGGAGAATACACATTTTTTTCCAAAGAATTCTCTTCAAAACAATGCCTCATTTGATGAGGTCAGTATAACCTTTACAACAAAGCCAGATAATAGGAACAATATGTTAAACTACAGTCGATTTTAACTTATGTACAGCAACAAAATCAATACAGAAAAACACAAAAATCAATAAACACTAGGAGGATTACAATGGTAAAGAAAGTCCAATAGTAGGAAAGACTAAATACTTAATAATAAATTACAAGAAATGTATAAAAACTTGTATGAGGGAATTGAAAACATATGTCTACACAAAAGCCTGCACACGAATGTTCATAGCAACATTATTATAATAGCCAAAAAGCGTAAACAAACCCAATGTCTACCAACTGATGAATGGATAAATAAAAAGGGCTGTATCTCTACGATGGAATGCGTATTATTTGGCAATAAAAAGGGAGATGAAGTATTGTTACATGTTACAGTATGTATAAACCTAGAAAATATTACACTAAGTGAAAGAAGGCAGCCACAGAATGCCACGTTGTATGATTTAATTTAAAGATGATTTAGATATTATACATGAATAGTTCATTTACATGAACTATTCAGAGGAGGCACATCCAAAGAAACATAAAGTAAATTAGTAGTTGCCCAGGGCTGGAGGGAGAAGGAAATGAGGAGTGACTGCTAATGGGCACAGGTTTCTCTTCAGGGTACTGGGAATGTTCTGGAATTAGGTGGTGGTGATGGCTGCATATATCTGTGAATACACCAAAACCCACCAAATCATATACTTTAAAAGGTGAATTTTATGATAATTATAATGCAATAAAGCTTTTTAAAAAAAAAAAACGAGGAAATTTTTCAGTACTCCTAAAGAAGATTTGAACAATGGAAAGACATACCCTGTTTTTGGATAAGACAATTGAACATTATAAGGATATAAATTCTCCCTAATTTATAAATTCAATGTAATCCCAATAAAAATACTAACAACCCATTTTATAGATTTAGACAGGTTGACATTAAAGTTGACATAGAGGGACTTTCCTGGTGGCACAGTGGTTAAGAATCCGCCTGCCAATGCAGGGGACACAGGTTTGAGCCCTGGTCCGGGAAGATCCCACGTGCCGCGGAGCAACTAAGCCCGTGAGCCACAACTACTGAGCCTGTGCTCTAGAGCCCACAAGCCACAACTACTGAAGCCTGCGTGCCTAGAACCCGTGCTCCACAACAATAGAAGCCACCGCAACGAAGAGTAGCCCCCGCGAGCCACAACTAGAGAAAGCCCGCGCGCTGCAACGAAGACCCAACACAGCCAAATAAATAAATAAGTAAATAATTTTTTAAAAATTAAAAAAAATAAAGTTGACATAGAAAACAAACATGCAAGAATAACTAGGAAAGTACTGGAAAAGAAAAACTATGAATGGAAAATAACCTTACCAGATATTAAAATATGCTATACAGCCTCCATAATTAAAACATTGTGGTACAGATGCACAAATAGGCCAGTAGACCAGTGGACAGAATAGAAAGTACAGAATTAGACCTAAATACATATGGAAATTTAGTATATGACAAAGTTGGCATCCCCAATCATTGGGTAAAGATGGACGCTTTTCAGATTTTTTAAAAATTGTGGTAAAATATACGTAACATAAAATTTACTATCTTAACCATTTTTCGGTTTAGAGTTCAGCAGCATCAAGTACATTCATACTGAAGTATAACCAACCTCCAGATCTCTTTTCATCTTGAAAGACTGAAACTACATAATCATTAAACAATAGCTCCACATTCACCCCTCCCCCTAGCCCTTGACAACCACCATTCTGCTTTGTCTCTCTGAGTCTGACTGCTCTAAGTAACTCATATAAATGGAATCATACAGTATTTGTCTTTTCGTGACTGGCTTATTTCACTTAGCATCAAGTTCCCAGGGTTCATCCATGTTACAGCATGTGTAAGAATTTTCTTCCTTTTTAAGGTTAAACAATATTCCACTGTATGTATATACTACATTTTGCTAATCCATTCATCTATTGATGGACATGTGGGTTGCTTCTATCTTCTATAAACATGGGTGTAAACATGAGTGTACAAATATCTCTTTGAGGCTCTGCTTTCGATTCTTTTGAGTATATATCCAGAAGTGGAATTGCTGGATCACATGGTAATTCTACTTTGAATTTTTTGAGGAACTTCTATACTGTTTTCAACACTGGCTGTACCATTTTATAAATTTTACCACCAACAGTGTAAGGGTTTCAATTTCTCCACCAACCAAGGTTCCAATTCTCACCAACACTTGTTATTTTCTGTTTTTTGGGTTGTTTTTTTTTTTTATAGGCGTCATCCTAATAGGTATGAGGTGGTATCTCACTGCAGTTTTGACTTGCATTTCCCTAATGATTAGTGTATGTTAAACATCTTTTCAGGTGCTTTTTGGCCATTTGTATCTTCTTTGGAGAAATGTCTATTCAAGTCTTTTGCCAATTTTTTTTTTGGCTGCGTTGGGTCTTCGTTGCTGCACGTGGGCTTTCTCTAGTTGCGGCAAGCGGGGGCTACTCCTCGTTGCAGTGCCTGGGTTTCTCATTGCTGTCATTTCTCTTGTTGCGGAGCACGGGCTCTAGGCGCGCTAGAGTGGCACTTCAGTAGTTGTGGCACTTGGGCCCTAGGGTGCGTGGGCTTCAGTAGTTGTGGCACAGGCTCAGTAGTTGTGGCTCTTGGGCTCTAGAGCTCAGGCTCAGAAGTTGTGGCGCATGGGCTTAGTTGCTCCACGGCATGTGGGATCTTCCCGGACCAGGGATCGAACCCGTGTCACCTGCACTGGCAGGCGGATTCTTAAGCACTGCACCACCAGGGAAGTCCTTTTGCCAATTTTTGAATCAGGCTGTTTGGGTTCTGGTAGAGGTTCTTTATATATTCTAGATATTAACCCCTTATGAGACATATGATTTTCAAATATTTTCTCCCATACCATGGGCTGTCTTTCACTCTTAATGGTGTCTTTTGATGCACAGACGTTTTTAATTCTGATGTAGTCCAATTTACCTGTTTTTACTTTTGTTACCTGTGCTTTTGGTATCATGTCCAAGAAATCACTGCCAAATCCAAAATCATAAAGATTCTTACCTATGTTTTCTTCTAAGAATTTAATACTTTTAGCTCTTAAGTTTAGGTCTTTGATTCATTTTGAGTTAATTGTTATATATGGTATAAAGGCCCAATTTTATTTTATTTTTCACATGGATATCCAGTTTCCCCAACATCATTTGTTGAAAAGACCACCCTTTCCCCATTGAATGGTCTTGGCACCCTTGTCAAAAATAACTTGCCCATATATGCAAGGGTTTATTCTGGTCTATTATATTCCACTGATTTATATGTCTGTCTTTATGCTAGTACCACATTGCTTGATTACTGTAGCTTTGTAATAAGTAGTGAAATTGGGAAGTCTGAGTCCTCCAGCTTTATTCCCTTTCAGGATTGTTTTGGCTATGTGAGGTCCCTTGAAATTCTATGTGAATTTTAGAAGGGATTTTTCTGTTTCTGTTAAAAAAAAGAAATTGGGATATTGATAAAGATTGCACTGAATTGGTACATCACTTTGTGTGGTACTGACATTTTAGCAATATTAACTCTTCCAGTCTAGGAACACAAGTTGTCTATTTATTTGTGTCTTCTTTAATTTCGGCAATGTTTTGTAATTCCATGTACCAGTGTTTTGCCTCCTTGATTAAGTTTATTCCTAAAGTATTTTATTCTTTTTTCTTCTTCATGCTATCCTGAGTGGAATTGTTTTCTTAATTTCCCCTTTGGATTGTTCACTACGTTAGTGTGTAAAAATGCAACCGATTCTTTTGTGTTGATTTTTTTATCCTGCAACTTTGCTGAATTTGTTCATTAATTCTAATAGGTTTGGGTATGTAGAATCTTTAGGGTTTTCTACATATAAAGATCATACTGTCTGCCAATGGAGAAAATTTTGCTTCTTCCTTTCCAATTCAGATGTCTTTTCTTTTTCCTGACTAATTGCTCCAGTTAGGACTTCCAGTACTATGTTAAATAGAAGTGGTGACTGCAGACATCCTTGTCTTGTTCCTGAACTTGAAGAAAAGCTTTCAGTCTTTCACAACTCAGTGTGATGTTAGCTGTGGGCTTCTCCTATAGGGCCCTTTTACATGTTGAGGTAGTTCCTTCTATTCCTAGTTTGTTGAGTGTTTTTATCATAAAGGGTGTCGAATTTCGTCAAATACTTTCTGGTATCAACTGAAAAGATGAACTTTTTAATAAATGGTGCTGGGCAGTCATTTTGAAAAAGATAAAATTAGATCCATATCTCACACCATACACACAAATAAACTCCAAAAGGATTAGAGATCAAGATTTAAAAAATGAAAGTGGGCATCCATCAACTTAACCAAGGTAAACAAGGGTAACCAAGGTAAATATCACCAATGATAAAACATATTGACATGACGAACCCCTTGATGAGCTCTGTGAAAGAAAGATACATCATTTTTTGTGGTAGTTTTACTAGAGACAACATTGGACAAAGTCAAATAAAGGATATTCTGGAAAATATAAGATCGGTACTCTTCAAAAGTGTCAAGGTCATGTAACAAAGAAAAACTGAAGGCTGTTAGAGAATAGAGAATACTAAGGAGAAACAACTAAATGCAATGTGGGAGCCTAGACAGGATCCTGGAACAGAAAAATGTCATTACAGAAAAAAATGATGAAATTCAAATTAAGGTCTGTAGTTTAGTTAATAATATTGTCCTGATGTTAGTTTCTTGCTCCTGATAATTATATTACGGTTATGAAAAGGTTAACATTAGGAAGGTGTATCTTTCCTGCAAGTCAAAAATTAGTTTAAGTAAAAAAGTTTTAAAAAAAGAAATACAGCAATAATTATACCGCTAAGAGTGATAACCATCAAAAGAACTAAAAGCAGATATGGTTAAAGGTAGTTTTACTAATTCATTCTGTTAGAAATCAAGATAGTTCCCCTTGGGGAAGAGGTGTTCATGACTGGAAAGGGACAGTAGGGTGCTGTTAATTGTCTGTTTCTGGATCTAGGGTGCTAGTTACACTGATGTGTTATTTAGTTAGTGAAAATTTGTCCAATTTTAGATACCTATCATCTTTCATTAAAAAAGCATTTTTTAAAAACATAGTTTTACCTCTGGATAGTGGGATGAAAAATATGAAGAAGACTCTTCTTTCAGAAAATTTTAAATTGGTAACTGCCAAATATTAATACAAGAAGTCAGAAAGGCAAGCATGAGACCCTAAGCCCAGACGAATCCAGAAAGCACAACTGGTCTATTTTATTTCGCCATCCTCAGCAACTGATCTCCTATATTCCTCTTGAGAAAAAGTGGGATTTGTGCAAGATAACCAAGAGCTAAGACTAAGAGTAGATATAACAGGGAGTATCTTCAAGGGAACTATCAGACACAACAAGATTCACACAGTAAGCACTAGATAATGTAAACTGTGAGAGAGCTTCTGATATTGGACATAAAAATTTTACCAAACACACACTGGTTACTTAAGATAGATGTAGATTCAATGTGAAAAATTCATCAAAGTTGCTAGTAGTCACAACATGAAAAAATGCTTCATATTGTTACAGAAAGCCTAAAAAATAACTAGATGGTGAGCTGAGAATTACTCTACCCTTGAGATAATTAGGATGATAAAAAACAGTCAGAAAAAGTTTTACACAAATTACTAAGTCAAATGAATGTCATAGTTCCCTGTTTCCACTCAAGGTCAATCTGAGTCAAAGTGTTCCTTTCCAGGGTGAGTACTGGAGTGAATTTTACACAAACATGAAGAGGTATTAAATAAGTCAGAGGCTTTTGACCCTAAGATAGATGCCTAACTAGATAGACAGATAGACAGACAGCCAGTCTGAGCTCTATGCTACAGTTGATCAGAATGCTTCAATATATACCTAGAGTTAAACGTGAAGAGAAAAAAAAAATCCTTCTGTACAATATTTTCTACTTTGGTGAAAAGATATGTACTATCATTCTTATTTTCAAGATCAGCTCAGTGCTTTGTGACCACCTAGAGGGGGAGGGTAGGGAGGGTGGGAGGGAGGGAGGGAGACGAAAGAGGGAAGAGATATGGGGACATATGTATATGTATAGCTGATTCACTTTGTTATAAAGCAGAAACTAACACACCATTGTAAAGCAATTATATGCCAATAAAGATGTTAAAAAAAACAAAACAAAACACATTCCTTGTTGCATATTCAGTTCACCAGGCATATCCACACCCCTGGTGATAACAGCATCATTACCCACCATTTTTTTTGACTATGAAATACATGCGCTCCTGCTCTGTGACGAACGATAAACACCGCCCCTATTATTTGCTATTATATTTTTATTCTTCTTACTTTTCAGAACACTTTTAGCCTTTTTCTCTTCTTTCATCACAACTTCAAGATTTTACATCATTTCATAATACCCAACTTTTTTTCTTTTAGCCCATACATATTTAATTTTTAAACAAGTCAAAAGGACACGTAGCATATAACATAGGCATTAAGATAAATTAAAAATTTATGTTACAAAGGAGTTAGGTTAACGTCTTATCTAAGCGTGTACTTGTTTCTATTCACAGTAAACCAGTCAGTGTAACAGATTCACACAGCTCATAATCAGGATTTAACCAATTAACTGAAATACAGCTGAAATGAAGATATCACAACATCATACAGAAATGGTCTATTTTTAAATTATAGTAAACAGTGACACTAGAGAAAGGATGATCAATCAAAAACGGTGGCTAATTTTCAAATCACTTACTTATATTTGGATCAATTCACAATGCTCTAGGAAAAACAGAAACTATACTGGAAAGACTCAACTAAGAAGAACCTATAAATATGTCTGGGT
This sequence comes from Eubalaena glacialis, assembly GCF_028564815.1. Taxonomy (NCBI): domain Eukaryota; kingdom Metazoa; phylum Chordata; class Mammalia; order Artiodactyla; family Balaenidae; genus Eubalaena; species Eubalaena glacialis. The sequence continues at coordinate 126,447,073 of NC_083721.1, read as the reverse complement.
TCTTGCATTAATGTTGAAGGCCTAAGTATTTTATTTTATTATTATTATTATTTTTGCAGAGCTTTTATTTATTTATTTATTTAGCTGGGTGATCAGAGTGACTTTTTTTTTTAATTGAAGTAGAGTTGATTTACAAGATTGTGCTAATATCTGCTGTACAGCCAAATATGGAAGAAAAGGCCTAAACATGTCAGTGAGGCAATACAGTGGAGTGGCTAGCACTGCAGTCAGATTCATGTTTGAGCCCCAGCTCTGCCATCACTATCTTTCTAATCCCAGTAAAGCAATTTATGTCCTCACCTATAAAATGAAAAACAATTAAACCTATCTCACACACAGCTGGGCAGGACTACATGAGGTCCTCATCACATTGTCAGTGTTTGCAAAGCAAGCCATTAAAATTCATAATGAATACAAAGCTTTCAGATTTTAGATCATTATTTTCTCACTTAATCCTAGAAAATATGTTGTGGTCTTTTACATTTTGTAGGTTATGAAAGAACAGCCTTGTAAACAGGATTTCACTTTTTTTCAATGAGCTGCTTATATTAGTATCTCTTATTTTCTTTACTTACTATGATCTCTCTCATTTCACTTGAAATTACTTTCTGTTATTGGGAAGAAGGGTTTTGTAGGTAGTGACCCCTTTCTAAAAAGTCTTTTCCTTAGCACTAGTTTCACATGCTTTTGCTTAGTATTTCAGTTTCTTGAAATTTATTCCTATTTTATGTCACTTATATCAAGAGAAGAAATTCAATTGTCTTGAACATTTCCCCCAGAGTGTAACTTCAATTAGCCTACGAAATTAATAACTCGGAACAGATCTTAGAGTTGAAGTATCTAATAGTCCAGACTATCCCAAGAATACTGCTGGATCTGATATAATAACAGTAAAAGAAAATAATTTGACTTGGGAAGAGGGAATACTTAAAGTTCTTTCAGAAAGAGCTCATTTATAAGAAATATTTAGCTGCTTTTACATTGTAATTAACTAGTTTACTAATTAAGTTAGCAAGTATTTGCTCAAATTTTAAGGTCAGTGGAAGAAGTTACGGTGTTTTTCACAAAGATTTTCACTGTATGTTTCTTAGAATGTCTCCACAGGTAATATATTCTGCTACCTTTGAACACTGATGTGTTCAACTTAAAAATACATAATCACGGGGCTTCCCTGGTGGCGCAGTGGTTAAGAATCTGCCTGCCAATGCAGGGGACATGGGTTCAAGCCCAGGAAGATCCCACATGCCACGGAGCAACTAAGCCCGTGCGCCACAACTATTGAGCCCATGCACCACAACTACTGAAGCCCGCGCGCCTAGAGCCTGTGCTCCGCAACAAGAGAAGCCACTGCAATGAGAAGCCCGTGCACCGCAATGGAGAGTAGCCCCCGCTCTCCACAACTAGAGAAAGCCCACGCACAGCAACGAAGACCCAACACAGCCAAAAATAAATAAATTTTTAAAAAAAATACATAATCACTATGCTCACAAAATGTTCCTACTTGTAAAGACTTTGTAGCTTAAAATGTATCAATTAGTGCAGAATCATTTATCTAACAGTTTTTCCAAACTTTCTTTAGCCTAGAAATCATTTTATTGACTGCTATTTGTTAGTTGCATATGTTCTTTCTTTTCTTCCAGTTTTATTGAGATATAGCTGTCAAAAGCACTGCAAAGTTTCGGTGGACAGCATGATGATTTATCTACATACATCATGAAGGGATTATCACAATAAGCCTAGTGAATATCCATCATCTCATACAGATACAAAACTAAAGAACCAGAAAAATATTGTTCTCCTGTGATGACAGCTCTTAGAATTTCCTCTCTTAACAACTTCCGTTCATAACATAGAGCAGTGTTCATAATATTTATCATGGTGTACATTACACCCCCAGTTTTTATTTTTGGCCCACCATGCAGCATGTGGGATCTTAGTTCCCAGGGATCGAACCGCACCCCTTGCAGTGGAAGCATGGAGTCTTTTTTTTTTTTTAAATAAATTTATTTATTTATTTATTTATTTTTGGCTGCGTTGGTCTTTGTTGCTGCACCTGGGCTTTCTCTAGTTGTGGCAAGCGGGGGCTACTCTTCGTCGTGGTGCGTGGGCTTCTCACTGCGGTGGCTTCTCTTGTTGCGAAGCACGGGCTCTAGGTGTGCAGGCTTCAGTAGTTGTGGCACACAGGCTCAGGAGTTGTGGCTCGTTGGCTCTAGAGAGCAGGCTTCAGTAGTTGTGGTGCATGGGCTTAGTTGCTCAGTGGCATGTGGGATCTTCTCGGCCCAGGGATCGAACCCGTGTCCCCTGCATTGGCAGGCGGACTCTTAACCACTGTGCCACCAGGGAAGTCCCAGCACGGAGTCTTAAGCACTGGATCGCCAGGGAGGTCCCACAAACTCATTCTTTAATAACAACATACTTGGCTCTTCTCAAAGTAAAATGGAATCTGTTACATAAACTTATTATGCTTTTGAGTATTAAAAAAAAAAAAAGAAAGAAAGATTTCTCTTCTCCAAATACTTTCCCCTATTCTATCTTTCCCTGCACTTAGAATTCTTCAAGGGCTGAGGCTATGTCATGCTCCTCTGTCAGCTCAGTGGCTCACACAGTGCCTGTAACATAGTAAGCACTCCATATCTGTCAGCTGAGTGACTCACACACAGACCAGCTGGTGAGGAATCACCACTGCACCATGCCTACTATCTGGCTGATGGTTCATATCATCTCTAAGAATAAGTAAGGTAAAAAATAAAGAGGGCGGGGGAGGCTTGAATTTAAAAGGCTAGTAAACAGAAAACAGAATAAGGGAGTTGGAAAGTAGTCAAAAATTAAAATCTAATTAGATCATTAAAGATTTTTCCAGTGGGGAACAAAAGACTTTAAAGAAATACATGCATTTTAAAAACAGGGACTTCCCTGGTGGTGCAGTGGCTAAGAATCCGCCTGCCGATGCAGGGGACACGGGTTCGAGACCTGGTCTGGGAAGATCCCGCATGCAGAGCAACTAAGCCCGTGTGCCACAACTACTGAGCCTGTGCTCTAGAGCCTGAGAGCCACAACTACTGAGCCCACGTGCCACAACAACTGAAGCCCGCGGCACCTAGAGCCCGTGCTCCGCAACAAGAGGAGACACCGCAATGAGAAGCCCGCGCACTGCAATGAAAAGTGGCCCCCACTCGCCACAACTAGAGAAAGCCCACGCGCGGCAACAAAGACCCAACGCAGCCAAAACTTAATTAATTAATTAATTAATTTAAAGAAAAAACATGAAGGACTTCTCTAGTGGTCCAGTTGGTTAAGACTCCACTTTTCCACTGCAGAGGGCACGGGTCTGGGAACTAAGATCCTGCATGCTGTGCAGTCCAGCAAAAAACAAAACAAAACAAAAAAGATGATTCTGGCTGCAGTGCTTAAGGATTGGAGACAGAAAGAGATCAAAGAAGGAAGGTCAAAAGGAAGCTATTATTGTAGAGAAAAGGAATGGAGGCCCAGACTATGGTAACAACAGTAGGAATGGCGAGAAATGGACATGGATTACCTTTTTGCTTCAGGTATCTCTATCAGGAAAAATTCTCTTCAGGTTGGATGGGGTTAAATGAGCATTGGTATCTTGCACAAAATGGGCAATTAATAAATTTAATCAATGAATTAATGGAAACCAAAGCTCAATATGGATGAGAAGATTCTAAAGAGAGTTCCTAACTGCTCTAAGGAAACCTTCAACAAGGTATATCACTTCCGATGAAATGTCCATGCAGCTGCTAGGGAAAGGGGATCCTGCCAACTATTGATCACTGAAGTTAAATGTAACTCTAGACAAGATTTTAGAGTCATTACTGAGAGAAGTCTATGAACACAGAAAAAGCAATAACCAACCTATGCTCCTGGAAATCAGTATAGTTTCATTAAGGACCAATAATGACAGATTAATGCTCTTTTATTTTTTTGACAGAGTAAACAGATAGGATTTTTTAAAATGAAGTATATAAAGTTACCTGGGTTTTAGGAAGGCAATTGTTAAAGTTCCTTATATTTTCCTTGTGAAAACCTAGAAGTATTTGAGGTAGATAATGATAAATTAGCTGGATTTCTAATTAGCTGAACAACTTGAATCAAAGAATTAACAGGTTTTTATAAATCAACATTATGAGGTCTCTAGCAGGGTAAGAGCTCTGCTCCTAGGCCCACCTAGTCAACATTTTAATAATATTTGCATGAAGGCTATGTCAGCATTATCAAAATTATAGTTTATCAAATCTATGGATAAACAAATAAGCTTTTTTATTGAATGACCAAATCAAGACTTTTTCTTTTTTTTAAAGTCAACATACTGGAACCAATCTGACAAGATAAAATTTAATCGGGATAAATATGAAGTCCTACCAAAAAATATTCTATTAAAGAACTGGGAGAGCATGGACAAAACAACTCAAGAATGTTAGGTGACTACAAAATCAATAATGGGTAATGCACATAGCACTTAAATGCCAGGGACTATTCTAAATGCTTTACATATATGCATTCATTTATTCCTTAGAAGAACCCTATCAGATAGGTACTATGATAAACCCCATTTTACAGATGAGAAAACTGAGGCCCCAAAATGTTTACATAATTTACTCAAGGTCACCCAGCTGATAAACTGTAGAACCAGGATTTAAACCCAGGCAGGCCAGCCCCAGAGTTCGCCTTCTTGACAGGACATTATTGTAAATTAACAGTGCCGCGTGGTTGCCAAAGAAGCAAGTCTACTCTTAATCTTAAATTAGAGCGGTAACTTACGGTCTTCTCTACTGGTTAATATCTAATTATGGGTACTACACTTTTAAGAAGAATATGGATGAACTGACACAAACCCACAGATGAGCCATAAGTATTTTGAGGAGGTGCAAATCAAAACAACAAAATCATTAGAGGAGGTTAAAGACTGAGAATATTCTGTCTAGAAAAGAAAAGAATCAGGAGAATATAGGAAGTATCTTCAAATATTTGAAAACCCACTACAGAGGGGACAGAACTAGAACCAGTGAAGATATAACTTCTAGTTCAGTAAAAGAAATAATTTTATAAAAATTAGAGTTGTCCAAATATCTTTGCCTCAGAAACTATGAATCTTCTCTCCAGAAAAATATACAAATGCATATAAAATTTCCAAAGGTTCACAAATCTACTTTTAATTGTATTCATGCCCCATCCCTAGAATCATTTATCCCAGATTAAAACGGAAAAGATTCAAGTATGAAGAGGCAAATATATTTAATAATCTTTAAAACTGATTACAGCTTAAAACTTTATGATCTAAAAAACACTGAACTTCATGCTTTCTAGTTTCCTCTAAGACACATTAAGATACATGTTACAATAAGAGTTTAAAATATGATGACAAGTTCAGAAAAAAAGTGAAATCAAGTTTGCCAAGCGACAATGTAAACTGACTATAAGTAAGCTCTGACTGTAAGTAATAATGGCTTACTATTTTATCTTTAAAAGAAACATACCTAAGTTTACAGATTAAAAAATGAGGTGCTAGTATACTACTCAATATCTAATATTTAATGCCCAAATTAGAAAGTTTCCCCCTCTGCCTTTAAGACTTCATCTTAAACTCGCCCTTCTCATCTTTTAGTCCTGGTTAATTGTTAAGGTTGACAAACTAAGAAACAATGGGCTAGAAGTCAGAACACTAGGTTCTACTTCACTATCTTTGCCATGAATTTAATTTTGGTTTAGTCTGTTTCCTCACCACATTCCAAGAACTTTCATATACCTAAATAGGCTTTAAAAATGGTGAAGTGCAATGTAAATATATGATTCATGCATTATGCATAAAACATAAAATATCAACAGCAAGAAAACAAAGCCAGTCTTTCTATAATGCTAAAAAAAAAAAAAGCAAATGTATATTCACATTTCAATTCCTAATTACAAAAAGCAATCTTTGAATCCTTCAGGTTGTGTTTTAATGTATAATTTCCATCCACAAATGCTTTCCATATTAAGGATAAACATATCTGTGCACCCAATTTCAAGTTGTATTGAGGGGACATAGCTCACAGTTAAGAATTCTGGCGGCAAGGGAAAAACTTGAAGGTGCCAGTTGGACGACACATTTCCAAGAGTTGGGGGGAAAGATACATGATCACAAAATGGTAACGTGAAGTATTAAACACTTGAAAAATTCTGTTTTCCCTCTTAATTAAACAACTAGACATAAAGAGAACTCAAAAATAAGAGTTTAATAAGTCTTGGGCCTTTATTAAATATAAGCACCACACTGCTGAAACTGCAACTGTACTGTCAGAACAGGGCTACAGACACCATGTCTGCCATGAGACTAGACTCTAGTTCCAGGCACAAGATGTTCTAATAAATAACAAATGCATCAAGAGCCAGCACAGAAGTGTGACAGAATCCGGGGTCTAGGCATTTGATTTTTCTCCGGGTGCTACTTGAGAATGGACACTGCCATTAAAGATTTATTACAGTAACAGGATAGTGATAAAGCTTTAGCTAAATTATAGGCCAACCAATGAAATGGAAAAGCAACATGCAATATCAGATCAACTAAATTATTTTCTGTATAATTTTGTACAGAGGTAGGGTTATGATTACACCATAGAGAGGACAGATGAATAACCTCAACTATATCTATTAGGTGAAGATGATTTCAAGCCGTTAAGAGAAAAGAAAAGTGGCCCAGAAAAAAATTAGGCTACAGAAGTCAAATGAAAAAACACAACACTAAGATTTGGGGGAGAAAGGGGAAGGAAGAGAATGAGCTACTGACTTACTAAAAAGAGAGCAAAGAAGTGGGAGAGGGAGTCTGAGCCCTCAGAGCCAGAATGAGTAAAAGTATTCAAAGGCTCCAAGGGAGCTTCAGCAGTGAATACGGAAAGGGACGACCCTGTAACTGCTTCAACGGAAAAAGAGAAACAACACGGGGAACTTTTCTAAACCATCATTCACGGGGGTCAATTAAACGCCTAACTCATGCACGGGAGGGCAATTAATAGGAGGTGAGCTTTGTTCCAAATGGTTACACCGATTAGTCCATTTCCTCCTGGCAACACCCTCAATAGGTGGATACTATTTTACAGATGAAGAAACTGAGACCACACAACGCCGGGTCACAGAGACTGGTACCAGAGACTGAGCACTCATCCGCCTAGGTGCACTGTCTCCCTGCAAGAGCCTACAAAAATCTTTACCCTCTTCTGTGGAGAGACCTTGGCTCTCCGGAATTTCTCAAAGGAGTCTGGGCCCCAAAAGTGACCCTCTACTTGAGAGAAAAGTTCCCTTATAGAGGCTACGAGGCTCTTCCAAGCGCACGAGGCTTTGGAACTCTGAAATACACCTGGTAGAGACGGAAAACCAGACTTAGAAGCCATGCTTCTCCCCTGAAGATACCGAGAAAGTAGAAAGCAGCCCTTCCTCTCTTCCACGAGGCGTGACTCAGGGACGGTGCCTCCCCCAATTTGCTCTGTGTGTCTGTGTGTGGCTGGGGGGGTGGGGGGGGGGAAGGGGAGAAGAGGCGGTCTCCGGTTTCCGACTCTCTTCCCCAGACACTCAAGGGTTACTCGGCCAGGCCTGGAAGAATGCGTGGGAATAAACAGATGGGACTCGGGGTGACAAGGGGGCCCGGAGGCGCAGGGAGGGGAACCTGCCCAGGAACACGCCGGGCCGGGTCCGGAGGCCCTCGGCACGGAGCCCGCGCCCGCACCCTGAACCTTACCGCCGCTTGGCTGCAGAGAACGAGGCGACCACGCAGGGCTGTTCTTCGAGCCTGGGGCGCGTCTTCGGGCGCCGCCGCTCCAGTGGCGCCCGCGGCTGGCGGCGGCCGGGTCCCGGCCGACTCACACGCGGGGCAGGCTGGGCGATCCGCGGCCTGCCCAGTCGAGGCCCTGGAGTTCGAGGCCCCGGGACGCCGACCGCGCGCGCGCCCCTGAGCCTGCCCAAAGAGGAAGGGTCAGGGCGCGCCCGCGTACCGAGCAGCGCCGGCGGCTGCAGCCGAGACCGCTGGCGGCTCCGTCCGCCCTCGCCCGGCCCAGCCACTGCCCCGCTTCCCCCGCGCGAGCTTTGGCGGCGGAGCAGCACGGTGAGCGCCGATTGGTCCTCGGGATGAATGACGTAAGGCGCCTCTCCCCACGGATTGGCCAGGCCTGCGGTGCGTGCGAGGAGTAAACAAACCCCGCCCCGAGGCTTCCCAAAGAGAGGAGGGGGCCGCGAGGTGGAGGAGCGGGGCGTCAGGCGCTCTGCCGGGTCCCTGGGTTGTCCACTGGATGTTCTCAGTGGGTCCCCCGCAGGGATCTCGCCAACGCGGCTCCCCAGCCGCCTCCGGGGCAGGCTACAGGCCTGAGGCCTAAAATTTATAGACACACCCTTCCCCGCCCCTTCCCCCGGCTTGGGTGGGAATCTTGACTTTTCCATCCACCCCCATCCCCCCCGGCCCCAAGCAGGAAAACCCCCATCTCTCTTAGAAAAGGAGGAACTAGGTCATCCCTAGTTCCCAAGCACAACTCCGTCCCCAGTCACTTGATGGGTCACCTCCGGGGCAGCAGCATGGAGGGGCATGGGGACGAGTGATTGAGGCCACGTGTGGGGACGAGTATGCGGTAAATTATTCAGACAGGGGTTAGAGACCGCTGGGCATGTGGCTTCTTCAGTACACAGGCAAGTAAGATCCAAACCGGGCCAGGTCACCATGTCACGTGGAAGCTGAAGAGAAAATCGCGGCTCCCATCCCCCAAATACCTGTCCATTTAGTTCAGTATTAATACATTTTTCTGCCTATCTGAGAACCATGTGTGAGCTTACATTTTAGTGGGGTGGGAAGGACATTATGCAAAAGAAATAAGCAAAATATAAGCTATGTTACATGCTGGGACATGCTTTGGGGGAAATATGTAGCAGAGAAGGTGTTTGAGGGATGGCTTGTCTTAAATATTGAGTGCTCAGTGAAGGCAGCAGGAAAGGCGCCATTTAAATAAATACCTAAAGGAACTGGGGGAGGTGAGAAAGCACCTTTGGACCTTTCTCTGGGGTGGAGTGGAGAGATAATTTCTGCATAATTGTACGTAGATAAAGTCCTAGGTGGTCAAGAATGCCGAATGCAGTCTCCTTGGACTCATTCTAAAATGCAAAAACCCGAATGGAGTCATTACCCTGCGTTTTTCAATAACAAATCAATAAGATTTATTTAGTTTCCACAGAAATTTTGTGAAGGTTTCAACTTAAATACTTTTCAAACATCGTAAGCACAAAGATACAAAAATGAGCAAAACAGACAAAACCTCCTTCCTCAAGGAGCTCAGTCTAGCAGGAGAGATGGATTGTTAACCACCTCAGGTCAAAGTGTAAACTGTCCAAGTAGAAGTAGATGCAGAGCTGTGCTTGGGCTAATGGGGGAGGGAGAAGCAGTGGATGTTATTAAGGAACTGTACCTCGGAATCTCTTTATCTATGAAGACAACTCAGTGCTAAATTTTGGAGTAAGGCTATGGCAATCAGGGATTCTCTAACCTCTTTGTAAATTTTTAAGGTGAGAGTCGGAAGATAATAAATATTAAGTTGAACCACATGAAATTGTTAATATTTGGCAATTTTCATATGACTCATAGAGTTAACATGAGGATTTTGCTATGTAATACATATAGTAAGTGTTCAATAAATGATGGCGATTATTATGATCATTTGATAATAGTGCTTTCGAAAAGAATGATTTAAAAGTCAATGTTTCATAACACCTTCCAACGCCATGAAGTAAAATGGGCAGTGCAAGTTTCAAATTTTCCATATACTGGTTTGATCTAGCTGTGAATTTCCATGACCTAATCAGGGTATGCTGTAAAAGACACGAAATGCTAGTTTCACAGCAGGCCAAGAAATTCAGAATAAGGAACAGCTTGGTTTTCAAGCCAAAAACTGAAAATTCCCCAGAACAGAATAAATTGTCAAGTTGCTTCAGGGAGGAAAATTCATGTAAATCAATTTTTCATTCCCACTCACAGTTCCAATTTAGCAATTTGCACAACAGTCAGCTTTCTCTCTTCCTTCTCATTTCCCCATTAAAAGATCTGATTTCCTTTGAAAAGGAAAATAAAGCTTCCACTATCTCCAAAGCAAGAGAGTAGATGTTTGAAACACGACAGAACACTTACTGATTTGGCAAACACTTATTAAGCACTTATTGTATGCCACCAACAGTGCAAGGCATTGGAAATACACACATAAATGTCCAAAGAGCTTCGTTCATGGGTGTTCCTTGTGCTTAGAACAATCCCCAGTTCATCCACACCTCATCTACATATGCCTTCTCATCTAAGCTGAAACAACAGTCTCTCCAGAAAAGCTTCCTCTGTCTCCCCATCTCCAGCTCTTTGCCCATAAAATTGTTTGTCTTTCTAACGTTCATCAAACTTGTGATTACTCATTTAGTACCTGTATCCTGTTAGACTGTAAGCTCCCTGCGATTCGGATCTATGCCATTCTATTCACTACATTATCCTCGGTGCTTGAGGGAAGCTCAGTAAGTTTTTATTGAATGGATGAGAGTGCCACAGCCTAGCACGTTGGAAAGAGGAGACGAGCATAAATAAAGTCTCTAGTTGTATATGCGGGGCAACAAACAGATGGCCATGAAAGAGACAGATCTGCTAGAGTTAAACCTGAGGAATTTCCCTGTGCTGCCCCTCTCCTGAGGCTGGATGCTGCTTTCTAGAGGCGTAGCTATAGGGCTCCTGGACCGGTGTCTCTCAAACTTTAATGTGCCCAGGAATCACTTAGAGATCTTATTAAAATTCAGACTCTAGATCAGCAGGTCTGAGGTACCCCACCTCAGAGTGGGGTAGAGTCTGCATTTCCAACAAACTCCCAACTGGTGCTGGTGCTGCTTCACCAAACACCACAGTTTGAGTGACAAGGACCTTAGTGACACCTTTTTACCATTCCCAAAAACCCGTGGTTGTCTAGACTTTTGTAGTTGCAGATGACTTTTTTAAAAAATAAATTTATTATTTATTTATTTATTTAATTAATTAATTTATTTTTGGCTGCGTTGGGTCTTCGTTGCTGCACGCGGGCTTTCTCTAGTTGCGGCGAGCAGGGGCTACTCTTCGCTGTGGTGCGCGGGCTTCTCATTGCGGTGGCTTCTCTTGTTGCGGAGCACGGGCTCTAGGCGTGCAGGCTTCAGTAGTTGTGACACGCGGGCTCAGTAGTTGTGGCGCACGGGCTTAGCTGCTCCGCAGCATGTGGGGTCTCCCCGGACCAGGGCTCGAACCCGTGTCCCCTGCATTGGCAGGTGGATTCTTAACCACTGCACCACCAGGGAAATCCTGCAGATGACTTTTTTAAAAGCATCCTGTTTTCACACCTAATCCATCCAGTGACAGGCAAAAGAAATATCACTTAAGTGAAAACTGTGTTACAGCAAGGCCTTGTCTTCCAGAGACAGTCCTATTATGTGCAGCTTAGTCACATTAAACTGCAGAGTGGAATCAAAGCCTTGGAATTTCGTCAGTGAGGGACACAGCTTTCTCCTCAGTTCATTTCTGGAATGACTTGGTTCAGGCAGTGGAAAGATTTCACAGTCACCATTAATAGAAGTAAACTTTTCTTAATAATAAACCTAAAATTATTTTAAGATAAATATCTTATTTATCCTAAAAATATAGATTATATGTGAGGTAAAAGAAATAATGATAGTATGATCTAGCAGTCCCACTCTTGGGCATATATCCAGACAAAACTATAATTCAGGAAGATACATGCACCCCTATGTTCATAGCAGCACTATGTACAATAGCCAAGACATGGAAACAACCTAAATGTCCATCGACAGAGGAATGGATAAAGAAGATGTGGTACATATATACAATGGAATATCATTCAGCCATAAAAAAGAACGAAATAATGCCATTTGCAGCAACATGGATGGACCTAGAGATTATCGTACTAAGTGAAGGAAGTCAGAAAGAGAAAGACAAATATCATATGACATCAATTATATGTGGAATCTAAAATATGACACAAATGAACTTATCTACGAAACAAAAACAGATTCACAGACATAGAGAACAGACTTGCATTTGCCAAGGGGGAGGGGGATGGGGGAGGGATGGAGTGGGAGGTTGGGATTAGCAGACGCAAACTATTACATCTGCTAACTAATACAGAGGAGGATATTTACACACTGTCTCCTGTCCCCATTATTTAAACATTACCCATATGGTGTCAACTCTCTAGCATTCCAGGCTTGACCATGGGTGAAAAATGACAGAATGAGTTCAAATGAGTATTCCAATCTGGGAGGCAGAGAAATCCCAGCTCATAAAACCGGAAATATGGTAAAGTAAGATGCTGTCAGGTTACACCTGGGCAGCTGGTTGCTACAACTGGAATCAAAAAGTGGGCTAAGAGGATGTGAAGTGGGGCAAGAGATGACCAATACTGATATAAATAATTGGATAATAAATGGAGGACAGGCAACAACTCTTCCTTACAGTAGAATTCCATGAATAAACGTAAAGACATAATGGAAATAGAAAATCACCATTATTAGGTAAATATTACAGGAATGATTGTTGCAGACAGGAAGCATCCGGGGGTGCTAAAAACTAGTGAGTGAAAGTGTGATGGGAAATAGGATATTTACATGGTCTAAAAGTATCTCCTGGGTGGGATGAATTGGAAGATTGCGACTGATATATATACACTACTATATATAAAATAGATAACTAATGAGAGCCTACTGTATAGCACAGGGAACTCTATTCAGTACTCTGCAATGAACTATATGGGAATAGAATCTAAAAAAGAGTGGATATATTTATATGTATAAATGATTCCCTTTGCTGTACAGCAGAAACTAACACAACATTGTAAAGCAGCTATACTCCAACAAAAATTTTTTTAAAAAAAGAAAAAAGTATTTCCTCACAAGATTCTTAACTACGAAGGAGAAAATAGTACTTTTACGATGGAAAAAACTGGCAGGCACCCCCTTAATCAAAGGATCAAGGTTAACAACAATAATAAGACATATTGATGTCTTCCTGATAGAATGCACTAAGGCCACGGACATCACTTCTGCAGGATTCTAACAAAAATTCAGAAGTTTAACCTAATCACAAGAAAATATCAGGCAAACCCAAATTGAGGGACATTCTATAAAATAACTGCCAGTCTTCTTAAAAAATGTGAAGGTCATGAAAGAAAGACAGACTAGGGAACTGTCACAGATTGGAGGAGAGTAAGAAGAGATGAAAATTAAATGCAACGTGGGATCCTGGATTGAATTCTGGACCAGAAAAAGGACAATAGTTGGAAAACTGACAAAATTCAAGTAAGGCCTGTGGATTAGTTTATACTACTTTATCAATGTGAATTTCCCATTTTGAGTAGTTATATTATGGTTATGTAAGTGACATGTTAATTAGGAGAAGCTGGGGGAAAGGAGAACTCTGTGTACTACTTTCACAACTTCTCTTTAAGTCTAAAATTATTTCAAAATAAAAAGCTAAAAAGCTAAATATTGGAAATCAACTATATTTCAATTTAAAAAAAAACCTAAATACTGGTGGATCTTATTAAAACACATATTCTGTTTCAGTACATCTGGAATGAAGCCTAAAGTTCTGCTCTTCTGAAAAGCACTCTGGTGACACGGAGGCTACTGGTCCCAACAACATATCTGAGTAGCAAGACTTGTTCCCTCCTGTTGTATTAAGGTGAAACTGACACTCAATAAACTATGCGTAAAGTGAGTAACTTGATGAGTTTTGACATATGTATATACCCATGAAACTATTCCCACAGTCAAGATAATGAATTTATTGTTGGCAGGCAATTCTACACGGCTTTCTTGTTTCTGCTTGTCTGGTAAGCAGAGGTACTGAGGCCTCTGTTGTAAAATAGAGATAGTGTCTCCCTCCAGAGTAGAGGGCAGTTTTGTTTCGTGTCCAATATAATAACAATTATTTCCTCTGGCGCAAGCATTGGGCACACTTACTTGCAGCCCATTACAAAAGACTCAAGTTTCCTAAGCTCGAGATTGCTCAGCTGTACTGCAAACCCACTGTGTGCACAGCATCAACCCGAACAATCCACACAGGAGTTAAGAGGCAAAGGAAACCAATGCAAATATGAAGATTATGATGTTTGCTATGTCATGAGTAATAAAGTCTTTAGTCTCTGACCCAGGAGTCTCATATCTGCTGCCAGTATCCATGGAGCTGTGGGAGGCTAACTCATCAGCTTCCAAGTACAGAAAAACTTCAAATTCTTCTCAGTTCTTGACAGAGTTTGGTGATGAAACTAGGATGCTGACAGAGACAGGACCTTCTGGGAGAGACAGGACAACCCTGTGGGCTGGGTTAAAGAATATGAGAATTCCCTGGGATCTGGTGGCTAATAACCTTGCCCAAGTGGTGGGGAAGGGGGAGGGGTAATTTAGCAAATCTAAGGTATTTGCCTTACAATCTCCACATCCTAATGGGTTGTTTCTAAATAGTAAAGAATCCACTATTTATCCCTATCACCCTCATTTATTTTTTTCCTACAATTTCTTTTACATAGCCAGATTCTTTACATATATATATATACACATATATACGTATATATACATATATATACACATATATGTAGATATACATATATATACACATATATGTAGATATACGTATATATACATATATACACACAGATATATATATGTATATTTTTGGCCGCGCTGCACGGCTTGTGGGATCTTAGTTCCCCGACCAGGGATTGAACCCGGGCCCTTGGCAGTGAAAGCACGGAGTCCTAACCACTGGCCCGCAAGCGAATTCCCTAAAAATAATTTTATAATATTTAATACAATTTATAGTCACATACATTTCAGAAAAGTCAGCTCCACATATCTGCCCCTTCCTTGTCCTCCTCATTAGACTAATATGACTTTGAACTACAATAAAATCAAAACCATACCCCTTCCTTTCTTCAAATAATTGAATGTTTATCATCCTTCAAAATTCCTACTATAGAATGAACCATGGGCTCCCCTTCGGTCAGGGAATGGAATCCAGATTGTCTGACTGAATCCTCTGCCATCATCGGGATGTCGCTATTTATGTGTGCGGATGTGAAGCAATGAACAGAGAAACACTAAAAAAAAATGGCTTTAATACACAATATGTACAGATCACTCACTGTTTTGTTATAATTTCCCAAATAATTTTAATGATAATTTTCATAATGGATTTTAACAGCTGCTAGGTTAATTCCGTCACATTAGCGTTTGAAAGTATGTTTCCTCCAGTTATTTAAAATTTTTCTAAACATTTATATATACAGTATATTTTCACAATAGATTGTATCATCTTTTTTCCACTACAAAGAATTAACTCTCATCTCTAGTAATTTCCTCTGTGCAAGAATGCAGAATATAGAATAAGCCTAAACAGGATCTAGAGGCACGGTTACAGAAAACCTTTCTTCTCTAACCATATTAAGCCTCATTTTTTTCTTCTTCCAGTTAAAAGGGAAACACAAGCCAAAACTTATCTTGAGTCACAACTGAAGTTAACATATGCTTATTTCTCTGTGACGTTCTTAGTGTGCAGAAACTGAAACAGGAAATGGTATTAAATAAGAATTTCCAGGTAAAATTTAAAAATAAATCCAAAAGTTAAAGTAGACAAAAAGGTAACAGGAAAATTCCCATACACATGAAAAAGGATTCCTTTTATTCTACATCCTTGATTTTATCTACAGATTTTAACAATGATTTATGATGTTCTCAATGACCATTTAATAAAACTATGAAATTCATAAAGAACATCAGAGAAATAAAATTATAAATTTACTGATGCATACAAATTGGAATCTGTATTAACTGTCTTGCACAAATAGGAAAATTTTGAATTAATTTTCCACAAAGTCATTCTGAAATATTTACACAAATCAGCTTATTTTAAATAAAAAATATTTTTAGGATTATGATACCTATGTACAAAACATGTATTTGTACACTTTACTTAACATTCTAAGTAAAGGTATCTTTGAAACTTTTTTGCTATTATACAGTGTTAACACCATACTACATAATAAGTATGCAAGAAATACAAGAGGTCTTCTGTTCAGTACATTACAAAGTCATGTTCAAATGCTATATACATTTTGCCCAGAAGGATTTGAAAATGCTACTTAATGACTTCTTAAGTCACTGGACTGATTTTTTTTTTTAAGTTTTTAAAAAGGATATTCCTTTAAGGATATGGCTCCTTTAGCAAACAACCCAATTAGCAAATGGACAAAAGATATGGACAGACATTTCACTAGAGGATAAACAGATCGCAAAAGAGCACATGAAAAGATGTTCAACATCATTATTAATTAGGGAAATGCAAATTCAATCCACAATGAGAAAACCACACACTCATCACAGTGGACTGAAGTAAAAAATGGTGACAACATCAAATGCTGGTGAGAACGTAGAGAAAGTGGATCACTCATACATTGCTGGTGGGAATGTAAAATGGTACAGCTATTCTGGAAAACAGTTTGGCAGTTTCTTGTAAAGATATGGCTCATTTAAATTGGAAACCTTATCATTTATTTTCTACACAATATAGATATCTATACAGACACATCCATTTTATTTTAATAAACCAAATGTAATGTAAAGTGGGGGGAAAGACAATGGAAATAGAATAACAGAGAATTTCAGAAACATCTGATTCTGCAGGTTCCTGCCTCTATCATTCCCATTCCCATGATCATTCCTGCATCCCTCTAGGGGCAAAGGTCCCATGGGAATATGGTGACAAAATAACCAGTGACTCACAATAGATGCTGGTGCCAAAATATTTACAGCTATGAGGATCCAAAATTTAAAAAACAATGTGATTCTTGATGGCCTATTTGACTTCTTTGGAGTTACTCCTTTAGGCTGGTTTGAACCAGATGACCTGGATTTGAGTATGCAAGATGAGGACTCTGGGACCAGACAGATCCAGGGTGTGTTTTGGGCTTTTAATTTTAATTGAGAAACATGATATAAATTTCCCAAAGGGATTCAGAATCCTCTGGGATAGATTAAAGCCTTCTAGGCTATCTCTGGGATGATTAGAATCAGTTAAAGTTGAGGAGCCCCAGGGTCCAGCTATGTCTCACCTCAAAGAATTTTAAAATTACTGCCAAACTCCTGGGCTAGATTATTTTTTTAATTAAAGACTGGTCCTCAGTATAAGTGCCTTGCAAAAGGGGGTATTTCTGAAGTTTCTTCCCTCTAACATGAGTGTTTGGCCATTCCTAAGATTCAATCTGTTAGTCATCTGCAGTCAAATACACAAAACCTGTGAATAGAAAGGCTTCAGTTGTACCTTCGAAAGTTAATATGTGTATCTCTACACAAATAGATATGCAAATATATAAACAAAGAATTTAAAAATAAACAGTATGAGGATTCTAGTTCTCATAACAAAGTAGTCCTTCTTAATCCAACAAAACATAGTTTACTGTAACAAATAGAAGCTGCTCCCTATCAATAAACATATGTAACATCAAGGACAAAATGCATATGCAAAAAAAGTTGCACTTACAAACACAAAGTAAAAATTCATCCCACAAATATGAAGGCACAGAGTTAAGTTCTGTGGAAGCAGACATGTTTTCTGCTTTCAGGGAACTTCTAGTTTGGTGGAGGCTCGGGCAGAGGCAGATAAAAGAGTAATCATCTCTTTTGTTCAGAGATGAAAAGGAAACAAAAAGGCAGATCAAATCAAAGATGATCTGGAGACTACATTAATCCCATACTGAAGTCATAAACTCACTCATTAAGACCACAGAGAATGCAGACATGGGGGTGAGGGTAGGTGGATAAAAACAGCAGAAGACAATTACAACATGACATTTTTTCCCCACCTCATTAACCAGCAAAGTAGAAACGCTATTTAAGATTCTACTACTTCTTTTTGCTAACAACCATTTCTTAAGGTAAAAATGAAGCAGAGAGAAAAGGAGTACGATAGACACTCTACATTCACTGAGTCTTCAATTTTCTTCCAACAGTCTACATCACTGGTTCTCAACTGGGGGGTGATTTTGTCTCCCAGGGGACATTTAGCAATGTTCGGAGACATTTTGCCATCATTAAGTAGATGGATGCTAGTGGGTAAAGGTCAGGGATCTGGTAAACATCCTATAATACATAGCACCCCAAAACAAAGAATTATCTGTCCTCAAATGTCAATGATGCTGAGGTTGAGAAACCATGTCATGGTTGGATATAAAAAAATTTAAAAATCAGTAAGTCTATAGTATAAAAGCATTTAGTACCACTTTAGGAAGGATTGTACAGGAAGATTCTCCTCATGATAAGATAGCTACAGATCTCCTAAAATTATCTGATAGACCCATAGTGAGGAAATAAAACATGCTGAGAAATATTAGCATAGAAATTTTTTTAACTTCAATTATTAGCACACATATGAAAAATAAACTTGAGAGGACAATTTTTTGCTCAATTGATTCTGATAATCAACACTTTCTACAACCACAAAAGCAAATGTGGTCATGTTTCTGATTCAGGTCAAATCTGACAAAAGATTTAGTAAACTGTGTTACTAAAAAAAAGGCCAGACATATTAAAAATAGAAGATTAACTTCTAAACTAATGGAAGAAAAAATTAGCCACTGATTTTTGAGGAGATGCTCAATTCCAGTAAAAAGATATTCAAAGTTATTTTTCCACATTATCTAAAAGATATTTCTCCTGTATTTTGTGGTTTTATGATGAGAAAGAACAATGTGGAAAATGAATGAACTAACAAATGTTTAGGTATTAATAATATCACAATTCAGTATATCCTAATACAAAAAGACAATTATTTCCTATGTACATCATACCCACTGAGAAGCAGACTCTATAAGAAATAGTAAAACAGAGTGCCTTTCATATGACTTTGATAAGAAAGCTTTTAATTGCCACTAAGCTTTGTAAA
This sequence comes from Eubalaena glacialis, assembly GCF_028564815.1. Taxonomy (NCBI): domain Eukaryota; kingdom Metazoa; phylum Chordata; class Mammalia; order Artiodactyla; family Balaenidae; genus Eubalaena; species Eubalaena glacialis. The sequence goes on along the minus strand of NC_083721.1, from coordinate 126,428,097 downwards.
AAAGGATGCGAATAACAGAAAGAATGAAAAGAAGAGTAAGATATTATCTACATAAGGGGATCTGACTTACTACAGTAAACAAAACACCTTGACTTAACAAAAATATTTCCAAGTCTAATATCTATTACCTGTCTCTGAAATGGACATACATGACAGTAACAGCAAACTTCCCTAAAACAGTCATTTCTTTAATTACATTATTATTTAACAGTGAGCTCTATAACAGTAGGACTTTATGTGATATGATAAAGCCTGACCAAGAGGGAAATAAATACATTATTGCTGCAAATCTAAAAGGAACCTAGCCCACAGACAGGGAGGGGCAAATAACATGAGAACATGTTGGAAGGTGGTCAACTTGCCTTAGGACAATTTTACATCTGGCCTGAAGCTACTCGCAACTCTTACCTCTTACCTTACTCTACCTTGTTTCTATCAAGTGAGTTTGAAAATGTAGGACTCTCGCTGTTCCTCTCTGTGGATCTCTGGCTCAGTGGCTGAGGGGCAGTCACTAGCATGACTACACTCCCATCCCCTCTGTCAGCTACCTCACTGCACAAATCTCAGAGAGATGAGTAGATTGGACAAAAATAAGAAAGATAACTGGACAAGCAAAATACCCCAATGAAGGCAGTTCTTAAGTCACCAATAAATTAGGGCACTTTCTTCAAATTAAGCTCTGTCAACTATGCACTTAATAAAAAGAAAAGACTTTTACACCAGCATCTCAACAAGTAAGGATAGAGAAGAGAGAAGAAAGGCAAGATTTATATATACTACCTGTATTTTGTAAAAAATGAGATTTTATACTTTACCCAGAAATTTTTGAAAGAAATCCTATCTGAGAAGGAAAGTATTCTCCTATTCTTTATGAATCAACACCCTTTTTGGTTTTATTAACTAAAATGATTTTTTTCAGTGTTTTTCAATATATAAAGAAAGCTCAGATTTTGGTTAAACAAGGAAAAATTAAGGCAGTGTCTTTAAACCCAATAAAGGAAAGAATTGACTACCAAATGAGCCTATCTAAGAGAGACATATTGAGCTCATATTTGGATACAACACTGAACAATTATGGCTTTAAATAGAAAATATTAATGTTTCAAAATTCCACATTTTCTTGGTTATTCTTTCTTTTTAGCTATATGGACTTCAAATAGCCCACTTCATTTTAAAGAATTAAGGGAACACTTTTCACATCATTTTGGAACAAAACACGAACGGTGCTTGACCCGGAACTATTTACTCAGGTAGTAAACCATTATGTTCATATTCGCCCAGTACAAACAGGAGGAGGACCCGTGACTGTCAAAACATGGTTGGAAATGGCTAACGTCCTTCGGAATTTGCTACAAAACAGAAGATTTAAAAGTTCTGAGGTATTGTTGCCTTACAATCTTACCAAGGTTTAGAATTTTTTCAATGAGGGGTTTTGTTTTGTTTTCAAAAAAGCAGTGCTTTTTCTCTCGGGTTGCAGAGCTCAGCTCCACTCTTCTCCTCTCAGTCGTGGTCGTATTGTTGTCCCTGAGCTTTGTCTCATCTGCACATCACACAACCAGCCACGCGTGGTTTCAGTCATTCCGTTAGTGCTATGTCTTGTTATACCAATTCATGGAGCGTTTCACTGCTTTGACCCAGTTTCCCATATTCTTTTCATATTCTTGCCATTGCTTCTGTGGCTTGAAAACTATTTCACTTTGCCTCAGTTTCTTTAGTTCCTCCTTGTCAGTCCAAAACCCTATAGATGAAAAAATTTACTCTCAAGTTTGAAGGCAAATAATGAGTCCATAAAGTTTATCCACAAACCTATGTGAACTGGTGCACAGGTGAACAGTTATTACTTTAAAACACAATTCAAAATATTTTGTTGCTTTGAGCTTGGTTAGATTGACTATCCCTGGGAATAAATACATCAGGATTTAAAAATCTTTTGGTTTCTAACTAGCAGCTTTATTTCTGTGTGGAAGAGCACCAAATCATTTCTAGAGCAACCACATCCTGCCATCATTTAATTTCATGACTAGCTCTTAAGAAAAAAAAAAAAACAACCCAAGTAAGAAATAGTATACTTTCTTTTTATACAATTTAAAAAACGATAGGGATTCCCTGGTGGCGCAGTGGTTAAGAGTCCGCCTGCCAATGCAGGGGACACGGGTTCGAGCTCTGGTCCAGGAAGATCCCACATGTCGTGGAGCAACTAAGCCTGTGTGCCACAACTACTGAGCCCAAGTGCCACAACTAGTGAAGCGTGTGCGCCTAGAGCCCACGCTCCACAAGAGAAGCCACTGCAATGAGAAGCCCGCACACCGCTACGACGTGTAGCCCCCGCTCACCGCAACTAGAGAAGGCCCACGTGCAGCAACGAAGACCCAACACAGACAATAAATAAATAAATAAATTTATTTTAAAAAAACAAAGCAAAACAATGATAAATTAAGGTTTTTCTTTTTTTTTGGTGACACTCTGCGACTTGTGCAGTATATTAGTTCCCCGACCAGGGAACGAACCTGGGCCCACAGCAGTGAAAGCACAGAGTCCTAACCACTGGACCGCCAGGGAATTCCCCAAGTTAAGATTTTTGTCATATATCTTGAGGTAAGAGGCAACTCCTCAGGATATGCATAAAATTCAAAGTTGGGGATTAATATAATAGTTCTTTAAGAACTATAGTTCTTATATTTTATAGTTCTTTAAGAACTATAAAAATAGTTCTTTTTCAAACTATTGCATTTCATACAAGGCTTTTAAATTCCAGTTCAAGATAATCTTTTTTTTTTTTTTAATAAATTTATTTATTTATTTTTGTCTGTGTTGGGTCTTCGTTTCTGTGCAAGGGCTTTCTCCAGTTGCGGCAAGCAGGGGCCACTCTTCATCGCGGTGCGCGGGCCTCTCACTGTCGTGGCCTCTCCCGTTGCGGAGCACCGGCTCCAGATGCGCAGGCTCAGTAGTTGTGGCTCACGGGCCTAGCCGCTCCGCGGCATGTGGGATCTTCCCGGACCGGGGCACGAACCCGTGTCCCCTGCATTGGCAGGCGGATTCCCAACCACTGCGCCACCAGGGAAGCCCCCATCAAGATAATCTTGTAGTTCTGGCATATATTGTTCTTTACAAAGAGGATCATGTGATTTATAATAAAAAGCAGCAAGAAAACATATTATAACTACGATCGTACGTAGTCTGAAACGGTAGCAATCCCTTGTTAATAAACTTGGTACATCTCACTTACTCTGAAGTATTAACATAGTTGACAAGTCTTCAAGAAGTACATTTTTCTCTTACCAATAAAGCTGACACATAAAATTCTTTCTTCTAAAATTTTCCATCAGGTCACATTCTATTTACAAAGTCAGTGTTTTAGACTGTCTATATTTAAAGATATTAATTATTTTATGGAAGTTATTAAAAGGCTAAGAATAATTTTTATTAGTATACTACAATTAGATAAATCTAGTCATGAAAATAACTATGTTCTTAAAATTCTTATTTCCAGAATTTATTATTTACACTTAACGGCATACATACTCTTAAAAGTCACTTTATTAAATGTGTATTGAACAGACCCAGTTTCTGGGTGAATTTTGAAAATACAGGGAATTTGCGTAGCCTTCATGTCTCATATTTCTGAGAGAGAAGTAATCCAACCAGAAAGTTCAGATTTTCTGAGAAGGTAAAACGGCTCCCTGTAGTTACTGAAGTATCTTTGTATTGAAAAGTTTTGAAATTAAATACAGATAAAGTGAAGTAGATACAACTCAAGCCACTATGTTATGTGTAAGAATAACTTGCATGTGTTTGTTATTTAAAGTGTATTAAATGTTCAAGAGAATTTGACATATTTAGCTTTATAAGGTGATAAGTGTAGATCAATTTGATTAACTTTATAAACAATATTGGAATGCTTATGAGCATTTGGCTTACTGTAATGATAAGCTTAATTTATTCATTTTTCAAGAGTTGTTTAAGTACTGGAGAAATTTCCTTGTTATAGTTCTAAGTTTGCTCGATTAGTCATGTGAAATTACTAAAAATAACATCAGCTATATTATACTTAAGAGTTGAAATATACAAAGGAACTTAAATTTGTAAACGGGAATGACTATTTAAGGGGAAGTTATTTTCTTCAACTTGAATTAATCAAACACCAATCAATGAACAAATGAAAGTGATTGTTTCAATTTTATTCAAAGTTAACAGATTTTTAGTAGAATAAAGTATAAGGTGAACTTACCAAGATTTGATGCTTTTTGGGTCCATAACTTTAATTGCTAAATAATAGCCTAAACTTTTAAGTGTAAGATATCCTGTTTTGTACAAACACTCCTCCCTTCCATATAGGAACACAGGAAAACACTCCCAGTGTCCCAAGCATCATCCTGCTCCTAAAGAGCCTTCTAATTGGCCTCCCCATGTCTGTTCTTTACTCCTCCCAACTAATTAGTGAAAACACTAATTGCCAAAGTGATTTGTTCAAATGTAGATCTAACCATGCCCTTCTGCTTAAAATTGTTCAGTGGCTCTCCAGTGCATTCAAGATCAAGTCCAAACTCCTCTTTATGAAGAGGCCACCATGACTGGACCTCTATGTACCTCTCCAGCCTCCCCTCTTGCTCTCATCCTATCAGCACCATAATGGGCCAGTACCTTTGCACGAGCTGCCTTCTCTACTGGACCACTCACCTCTATTCTCTCCTCACCTGGTTGTCTGCTAACCCCTTCAAAATTGAACTATACATTGTCGCCTCTGGGAAAGCCTACACCAATTGCTTGATACTGTGGCTGTTCGCTGGGCTTATCACACAAGAATAATAATGGGTTGACTTGCTTGACTGCTCCCACTGGAGACTCCCATAGCAGGGACTATATCATTTAAACTCTATTATTCCCAGCAGTGACTGTCATGTAGCAGGTGCTCAACAAATGTTCACTAAATGAAAGAGTGGAGTGGTTTCTAATGCCAAAGACAAGCTTATCTAATCAGAAAGTTTACCCAGAGACATTCCCTTGCTAAAGACCGGAGCAGTTGAGAATTAGCTTTCCTGGCCTCATACTTCTGACTGATGGAGAGCACCAAGGATGGAAGAGGTGCAACCAGACCCACCCACAGAAGAGATCACGAGAGTATTTTGTGAGTGATGTGCATATGTGTATGGAGTCTAATGGACACCAAGGCTTTCCAGACCCTCTCTATCTATAATTTTGTGATTTGGGAGGAGAAATGCTATCTGTAAGAAATGGTTTTGCAAGACAGCTCTCGTCGTTATAAAACCCACACATACCAACAGCAAGGCCAGCTAGAGAAGCTGCACCTACGCAGGACATATCAACGTGGACGGGTCTGTCTATGGTCTCGTTAATCAGGTCTGAAGTCATCTGCATGACAAAACTGTTCTTACAAACTCCTCCGTCTGCTCTGTGGGGAGGAAGATATTGGAGATAAATTACTGTAACAAAAGCATAAATACATTATTAATTCTTTTTTTAAAAAGCCACACATTTTTTTTTAGATCCTTGATTTTATTTTTAAAGTTTAAAGATTCGTATAATACACATATGGGTGCTAAGATCCTCTCAGATTCCATATTGGGTTATATTCTCCTTAAATCCAAAATTAGCTTTCCTTCCTCTCCAAATTCCTATGACCAAGAATTTTGTTGCAAAGAAGGTAAGCATAAGTTCTTTTTGAAATCCTGAATAATCATAATCATGAAAATGCCAACAGCAGCTACCACTTAACTTCTAATTTCTAATTAAATCTATTAGAGACAAAGCTTACCTACCGGATTTTTCTTACAGGAATGTGGATCTCTTTCTGCATTACCTCATATAACTGTTTGTTTCTAGTTAAAAAAACAAGGAAACTATTTAGAGGCAGTTCATATCATAATAATTCTCTGTTTTTTTCCAATCTAGAATAATAACTGTGGTTTTATTTACATGATATTTATAAAATATGCAAAAGAAAACATTAAAGAAATATATTAGGCTAACTGGACGTCAATAACAGATGGTCAAGTAAACAAGAGGTTCAGGGCCTTCTGTTTTGCACTGTGATGCAAAAGAACGTAATTTTTATTTCAGAACTAAATTTAATCTATTACCATTCCTGCAAATAAAAATTTAAAGCAAGCATCCATTTAATAGGTATGGATGACACACCATAAATAGCATCTAATAGAAATCAAATATAAAAATAATGATTTTGTAATCAGAGAAAATGTTACTTTAAACATTACAAATGTTCCATTTGTTCCATGCATGACAGCTGCGTTCTTAATTTTAATGAGCTACACCTGTCCCGTAACAAAAAGACCAAAGGAAATATACATAATGAGTCAATCTTTGAGTATAACAGAAGCATTACTAGTTAGAATTCTCCTTCATGAATAAGGAAATAAAAGCTTTTGAAAGTCCAAATTTTGAATCATTTATGCTTAATAAATTGGATATTTTAAAAATCATTCAATTTTCAGATATCACATCTAAGTGGTACTGGTACTATTAAATGTGAAAAAAAAGAGATGCAAAAAAATTAGTAATAAGAATAGATTATATCATATACAGTATGAATTAAACTAAAGGTATAAACAGTTAAAATTAAGAAATTTTAAAATTTAGTTTAGTAGAAATTAATAAAAGGAAATAGCAATACTGTATGGGGAGGGGGGAGTTTCGGGCAGGTTCTGGTACCTGAAGGCTATTGACTCCAATATTGCTCGTACAAGGTGGTATTTATTGGTGGAAGACTTCAAACCCATAAAAGAGGCACATGCACAGGGGTCATTTAATGGAGCCTGAAGTAAAAGAGAGTAAGAATATATTATTACTGCTCAAAATTATATCTATAGACTTGAAGGTATATTATACAGTAAAAACATAGCCATGTTAGAAAAAAAAGAATGCTCATTTAGAGATAAATAGTTTTAACATAAATGATAGCCCCAAAATGATGCTAACTATTCAAATAACCTTTTGATAGGACTTAAGCAAGGACGAGTCACAGACATTAGACTTATGGGCTGGATCTTCTGTTTGCACCTGTACCAAGAAAAGGGACTGAAGCCCAGAGTAACAGATTATGAAATGCTTAGCTTGATATATGAGGAAAATGAAAAGCAATGCCAGTATTTCCCCTTTTCTCCAACTGTAAAGTGTTTACACTGAAATTGTTTACTATGTAGAGTGGTTTTTTGAGGATATTAAGTTAGACTTAAGATAAAAAAACTACAACGCAAAAAAATGTTTTCCAGTGTCATAACTTACACCCAATATTTTGTCAGACTTACAAAGTAAACTCTATTTCTTAGCTTAAATAGTGTTTTTTCTTTTAATTTATATATTTTATTTATTTATTTTTGGCTGCATTGGGTCTTCTTTGCTGCGCACGGACTTTCTCTAGTTGCGGCGAGCGGGGGCTACTCTTCCTCATGGTACATGGGCTTCTCATTGCAGTGGTTTCTCTTGTTGCAGAGCACGGGCTCTAGGTGTGCGGGCTTCAGTAGTTGTGGCACGCGGGCTTCAGTAGTTGTGGCTCGCGGGCTGTAGAGCGCAGGCTCAGTAGTTGTAGCGCCCGGGCTTAGTTGCTCCGCGGCATGTGGGATCTTCCCCGGCCAGGGATAGAACTTGTGTCCCCTGCACTGGCAGGCGGATTCTTAACCACTGCGCCACCAGAGAAGTCCTAGGCTGGGTCATTTATGATATTAGGCAACAACAGTAAAGAATCCAGGGACTAGCACTGCACCTAGCCCCACACAGGGGATCAATACGCATTTGTTGAATCCATGAACAAATAATACTTTTCCTAATGCCTTAAATGAAGAAATTCTACATTACATCTTAGCTTTATCATAGCCATGATTTTCCTCCTTGTGATCTTATCTTGATAATTTTTCAAATTTATTAAAACATCTTTTGGTGATTCACTCAGTAAAAGCTAAGTTATATAGTAAAGCTGGTCTATATACCAAGTGATATAATACTGTATGACAAAGATGGGCCAGACTCAGCCAGTTCAATTAGTCCCTAGTAGTATGTGATGGGTTTTTTGTGTCTTTTTTGGCTGTGCCGCGTGCCTTGCAAGATCTCAGGTCCCGACCAAGGATGGAACCTGGGCCCCGGCAGTGAAAGAGCCGAGTCCTAACCATTGGACTGCCAGGGAATTCCCTTGCTATGGTTTTTTTCTGCGTAAAAGTTACTTCTTCCAATATATCACATAAAATCCTGGTATAATTGGCCTGAAATCACTTTTGTACAAATAGGTATGACCAAAATTTACCGTTAGTAATAGGCCAACTTAAGGGGTTATAAATTCCATAGAAACCTAAAAATTTCTTAATAGGTTACAGTGTCCCTGCATTTGTTAGTCCAACTGAGTCTCTCTTTGGGATGATAAAGTAGGAAAAACACTGGCACGGTACTTTTAAGGGCCTGGTCACATCTTGCCAGGGCAGACAGCCTCCAGCCACACCTCCAATCTATCACTGCCAGGCCCGTCAAGGGAGCTTTCCAGAACAGCAGGACGCAGCAAAGTTGTGTGTGGCTCTCTAAGCAAAAGCAGCACACTCCTGCCCGGGGCACAGACCACCTGCAGGCCCGTGTCCCCACTGGAACCGCAGCCTAATCTGCTGCGGACTTGCACAATGGTTAAGGCCGCCATGCCTCTTGTCCTTGTCAATCTAGACCCTAAACGTAAGTTCCTCTGGCTCCAGTTATGTATTCCTGTTGTCAGAATATTTTATGCTCTCCCAGGAAACAGCAGAGCGGTTAAGAACCTGGACTCTGGAGTCCTAAAGCCAGCTCTGTCACTCACTAGCTGTGTGCCACCGCCCAAGTGATAGAACAGCTCCAAACCTCAGCTTCCTCAGCTTCAGAATGGGATGATAAGAGTTATCTTCTACCTTGTTGAGTGACTGAGGATTAAATGAGACGACGCATGTAATGAATTTAGGACAGTGCCTGAGACATAGCGAGTATTCACAGGTTAGCTGCCACTGTAATTTTTAATTGTCATTTCTTACTCAAAGCCTTCCCACTATTACTCACTTTCTTCATAACTCTTTTACTATGCCTTTTCAACTTTTCCTTCTGTTGTAAATAAACTCCTCTAACCCTTAAACAACTCTGAGACGTGCCTTCCACTGATTTTGTGGTTGGTTGCTATAACGAGCCTGGCTCTGTGCTGGGCAAATGGCTTCAGCTGCAGCTATGCAGTGGCAGGTCCACAGGCTTCCATACACAAGGACCAGAAGGACTGTTCTAGCCTCCCATGACCACCGTCAGCCACCATGCATCTGCTGTCAGCAGACACGTCGCCTCCCCCATGTTTGCTTAGGTCCGCATCAATGTCGTGCTTTATATCCCTTTACCTTTCCATGGCTCAGATGTCCCAGTCACTCACAGAACTAGAGGGGGAATTACAGGGGGAGGGGTTCTCAGCAAACTGCTTGAATCCTTGTCTAAAGCGGCCATGTTGCATGCCCTAGTCCTACTGCTGCCACCACAACTGCAGGGGGTGAGCACAAGTCTGCCCGAGGCTTGAAAAGACAAGATGGCCCAATCAGATTCCTTCCCCTGGAATCTGAACGAGGAAGCACTTCAGAGGGAACTGACGCGAAAAGGATGCGCAAGATGGCAAAAGGTTGTGTTTATATCCAAATGGTGAAAAGGCAGAAAGCATAAGGAAAAGAATGACAATTAAACAGAAGCTATGAGGAAGAAAGGGTACAGAGCAAAGCTGGTAAGGAGAAGGGGAAAGCAGAGCCACAGAGAGGCAGAAACCACAGAGAAGAACACTGAGAACTGCTAAGTCAGTTGCCAACTCCTTCCCAATCCTGGTGCTCAGGAGTGTGTGGACAGCCAGCTCCTCTTGGGTGGGCAGGGGAAGAGAGGGAGGTGCTCAAGCAAGCCTGTTCCTTGCAGACCCAAGAACCTTCACTGGAGCATGACTCCTCATCCACTGAAGACTGGCACTTGGCTCACGGTCCTGCCCATCCTACTATGTATGACCAACATCACAGTAACTTTAACGTCAGGTAGATGACCACTGATTCTTGCCTCCGATACCTGTGAGGGATGCTCTGCTCTAGCATGCCCCTCCCCAAACCTAGACAAAGCCACAATGGCCGCACCAATTGACGCCACTCTGTGTACAGCTCTATGCTCCAGCCCATTCCCTAAAGTGGCTGCCCCACAAGTTCCCCCTGTCCTCGAAGTTCCTCCAACGCCCCTTTCTCAGCTGATGACCCTGAGGCTATTAGGAGCCTTCAATATCCTGCCCCCCATTACCCGCAGCTGTAACAATATTCTAAAATTAAAGGCAGTATCACAGATACTTGACCCTTCCTTCCTTCCATTCTCCTAGCCCGCATTTTCTCTAGTTGTTGACGTTGGCAACTTACAGGTGATCTCCCCACTATTTTCTGAACAGCTTAGTATCAACACACTATTGTTGTTTGAATTAACTTTCGGTTTCCAATTAAGAGTTTCATTTTACATCAGGAAATAACTAGCCTGCGGTCCTACCCCACCCCATCCACTTCAACATATTGCCAGGTTGCAATCACGGCAGGACAGGGACATTTTGTTAGCAACATGAAATTAAAATCACATCTGTGATAGTATTGTCTAATCTTTTGGACTTTAGCAATACTTTGGTTTTTTTAATCACATAGTTTACATTATTTTTACAGGCATATGAACTGGTGGAGAAGTTAGAGTTGCCAAGATAGAGTCACAACTAGGTCCCCCAGCACATTTTTCAAAAAGGGAAGAATCCACAGTAACCTAATTAAACCCTCCCTTTGCTGATGACAACTATTCATCCAACCTTCCTCCTTAAACCTCAATCAGACAAATATTCTTCATTACCTGTCCTATCATGGATGCTATTTAGGTGCCTTACATCACCCTGAAGAGGATGCAATGCAATCTCTTTATGCAGTTTATAAACTTTTAGCCCTTTATGATAAAGTATATAGAAGGAAATTATTACAGATATTAAAATAATGCTCATTTAAAAATCTAGTTTGGAAATATGGTATTTTTAGGGATTTAAAACCACCCTGATCTAACTCCTTTTCACCAGGTTCTACATTATATTATCCAAACTTTTAAATTTTGGATTTTTTGTAACTGATTTCTTGAGTATGGATGGACTAGAAGAAAGGGAAATTTTTATTTTTTGAAAGAAAAAAATATTTAGAGGAGTATTAAAGGACTAATTATTCCCCCAAAAAGGAATTTTGTTTATAATAATATACTTGAAAACAGTTTTTAAAAGTCTTTGTAACACTATGCTAAAATTAAAGGTAGTATCAACAGAGCTTTCAATTAAATATGAAGTTAAATATTACAAAATCAAGTATTTTACTGAGTTCACTTTTTAGTTAGGCAGGGTAACCAACATCCCACATCATAACAGTTAACCAAAAGAAATTCTGATTTTTTTTAAAACGTTAGGGACTTGCCTGATGGCACAGTGGTTAAGAATCCACCTGCCAATGCAGGGGACACGGGTTTGATCCCTGGTCTGGGAAGATCGCACATGCCGCAGAGCAACTAACCCCGTGCATCACAACTACTGAGCCTGCGCTCTACAGCCCGCAAGTCACAACTACTGAGCCCATGCGTCACAGTTACTGAAGCCCGCACACCCTAGAGCCCACACACCACAACTACTGAGCCCACGTGCCGCAACCACTGAGCCTGCGTGCTGCAACTACTGAAGCCCACGCGCCTAGAGCCCATGATCCGCAACAAGAGAAGCCACGGCAATGCGAAGCCCGTGCACCACAACAAAGCGTAGTCCCCGCTTGCCGCAACTAGAGAAAGCCTGCACGCAGCAACAAAGACCCGATGCAGCCAAAAAAAAAAAAAAAAAAAATTAATGAAACTTATAAACAACTGAAAAAAATAAGGTATAATATATACCTTAACATTATTTTTCTAATTCTCAATGGTACACCTCCTCTAACTAAAGAATGCTGATCTATTTTCCCCCACTGGGAAATGGCTATTTTTGGTCATGATAAAGTAACCATGGGTCTAATGTAAAAGTTCTATAATAAACCTGCCAACTTTTAGTTTTCACAGAGATGGAGTTCCGAGCAGAAGCCAGCAGAATTTGCCCTGCCCTCTCGTGGAATTCATGCTAGGTCAAAACACAACTTCTCAGCCCTAGAAAGTACCTTTCACCTCAGTTCTGTTCAGTGCCCACATTTTCAGATAGATAATATTAGGTGTGAGTATGAAGAGGGAAATGTTTGTAATTGCCATTAACTTAAAAAAAAAATACCTGCAATCCACTAAAAGATGGAACAAAATAAACTCCTTCAGAATCTTCCAAACTTTTGGCCATTTTTTCAGTTTCAGCAGCATCTGTGAACAGATCTGCAAAAACAAAAACAAACAAACAAACAACAACAAAACCCTAAAACAAAACGAAGGGGTTGGGGAGGGACAAACAGAATTATGTTATATGACTAGTATTCACCTGCATCAGCATTTATTACGAATATAATGCGAGAGGTCGCTCACTTAAAAGGGTCAACACAAAGGCAATCTGCTCTAGTGCTATCTGGGTTCTCCCACTGCAGAGGTTTATGGCCCATGGAAATGACAAGGGAGACAGAAGACCCTCTTAGATGGGCTCTGGATGTAGCAGGCCTTACTTTTTTCCTTTAAAGATAATTGGGCTGTTTAAGAATCAATTCTATGTGTTTTTTGGCATTAAAAACTTTATTCTCCTAAAGATTACACCCATTCTAGTTTTCTGATGAAAAGATCATCTACCTATAACAACCAAGAGAGTCAACTGAAAAACTATTCCATCTAAGGAGTTCAGTAAAGGGCCAGTAACACACAGATACACTAAAAGTCAATCTTTATAAAACAAACAAAAAATCAAGATCTAATTTATTTAGTATACTTTTTTATTGAAGTATACATATAGGAAGATGCACAAATGCTAAGTGTACAGCTGGATGAATTTTCACAGTGTGAATACACCCAGGAAACCAACACCTAGGTCAAGATACCAACTTCTTTTGTTCAACATCATGTCTGTGAGATTCCTTTTGTTACAAGTAGTTGTACTTCATTCATTCTCATGCCTGTATAGTATTCCATTCTCACCATACACAATCCATTCAACTATTCTACAGCTGATATGCATATGGGTAGTTTCCAGTTTTGGGCTAATATAAATAGGCCACTTTGAACACTCATGTACCTTCTTTTTGGTAAGCATATGTATATATGCATATATTTCTGTTTGTTATATACCAAGGGATGGAATTGCTGGTCCTAGGATCTTCACATTTAGGACTAGCTTTAGCAGATATTGCCGAATCGTTTTCCAAAGTGGTTTTACCAATTTAAGGCTCTTGCCAGGCATATGAGAGTTCCAGTTATCCCATATTCTTGTTAACAATTGATACTGTCTATGGTTTTCATTTTCACTGTTTGGTGGTATTGCACAATAGCTTGATTTTGTATTTCTCTGTTGACTAATGAAGTTGAAATCCTTTTCACTGGCCATTTGGGTACCCTTGTTTGTAATGTGACTCCTGAATAAGCATGTGAGACTGACAGCATAGATCAGATGCAAAAGATCAGGAATTGGTCATAATAAATATTGCTGGCCTTATACAGTAATACTGAAGTTGGTTTTATTTTCTTATATGTTTTGTTATTCTTATAATGAAGAATTGATTAAAGACAAGACGTTTAAGGAACACCTATGATAAAACTATGGTTAATGAGGATCGCTCAATAATTATTACAAATTTTACTCAAAATGACAGTTATCAGATCCATAAGTTACATTCATTTGTTCAAAATGTCCGATAACACATCAAAATAGACAGCACTTCAAAAACTAATATATTAAGAAGAAAACACTGCTCTTAAAATCTATACTTTGAAGAAATCATGTCCAAATGTCTAAATTTTTCAACCAAGATGTGGAAAACATACTAGATGGCTGGTTTGAGGAAAGTTTTTGGAAGCAGACAAAGAAACAGGGGGAAAAAAATCTAGTTTGTCCACATTCTTTACTGGTTGTTCTGTCCTTGCTTGAAGAATTTCTCTAAATAATCTTCTACCTAAAATGCTCACAAATGAGCTGATTAATGGAAAGTCCTGTGGAGTAGGCAGACTTCACTCTGTCCCTCCCAGTGAATGCAACTAAGAATCCTGAATGGAATACACAAAAAAGCTATCTGAGGACTCAAAAGAATAAGCTAGCGGTCCAACCAAGGAACTCTGAGTACCACCAAACCAGCAGTGAGTTTCCTGTTTTTTATTTTCTCTGATATCTCCTGTCCTGGAATCAGGGACAGCCTGAAACCTGAAACTTGGGTCTGTACACCAGGTACAAATATGAAGAGCTTCTGAAGAAGTCCCCTCTTTTTGGTCTGAGGAGTGGGAGTCAGGGGTCTCCACAGGACAGAGAGTGGGGAAATGATCCTGTTTTTTTGTTTTTTGAATGTTTTTTCATTCTACCCGAATGAGAGAGAAAAAACATTGTATCTTCATGTGTTTGCAAAAACAAATAGGAAGGATAAACCAAAAACAAATGTAGTGATTATCTACAAGAGGTAGGAAGACAGGGTGAAGGGAGAGGAGAGGAAGTCAACTGCTCCTTCTTTTATGAATTTGACTTGGAAATCATGTTAAAATTCCACATTAAAAAGATGTTTTTAAAAAGGATGCAGAGGGAAAAAAACTAAAAATGAATGGTAACAGAAACAAATGAACCCAGTTCTTTTCAAATTAATAAACTCACCGAAGGGAGAAGAAAAAGAATTAATCCAGGTAATTTGAATAGCATGCTTGGACCATATACCCTTAATATAAAGAAAAAAAAACCCTTGAACATTGTTTGTTGGAGTGGTATGGGTCTAGTAACTCAAACTCTTTGGTGTATATTTTAAGATCGAGCAAATAAGTACATAATATTAATGTTGTTGGGAGCCAGGGTTCTCGACGTGGAAAAAAGGGAGACAAAAATATAGAACAGGGACCCTTCTCACACACACACACACATTTCCAGCTCTGCTACAAAGGCACTGTAGTCATTGTTCTTATATGTTTTTTAATTTTTAATTTTTTAAAATTTATCAAATTGTACATTTATTTATTGGCTGCACCACATAGCTTGTGGGATCTTAGTTCCCCAGCCAGGGATTGAACCCGAGCCGTCGGCAGTGAAAGTACGGAGTCCTAACCACTGGACCGCCAGGGAATTCCCCCAGTCATTGTTTTTATTTTTTTAATAAATTTATTTATTTATGTATTTATTTTTGGCTGCATTGGGTCTTCGTTGTTGGGTCTTAGTTGCTGAGTGTGGGCTTTCTCTAGTTGCAGTGAGCGGGGGCTACTCTTCGTTGCGGTGCACGGGCTTCTCATTGCGGTGGCTTCTCTTGTTGCAGAGTTTGGGCTCTAGGTGCGCGGGCTTCAGTAGTTGTGGCACGCGGGCTCAGTAGTTGTGGCTCGCGGGCTCTAGAGCGCAGGCTCAATAGTTGCGGCGCATGGGCTTAGTTGCTCTGCGGCATGTGGGATCTTTTCCGGACCAGGGCTTAAACCCGTGTCCCCTGCATCAGCAGGCAGATTCTCAACCACTGCACACCAGGGAAGGGCCTCATTGTTTTTAAATACCATTTCCCACTAAAAGGAGGCAGGGCTCATTGGAAAAGTGGCTAATTCCAGGGCAGGGATACAAAAAACACAAGATGAGCTTAAAACCATCTTGTGCCAGAAATTAAGAAAGTGCTCAAAAATAATACAGATAGACACTTCAAAGACATAGAAGCCAGTTTTCACTGGCCAAATCTGGGGCTATTTGAGCATGAAGAAAAATAAACAAATAAGAACTGTAAAAATTATAACCTGCTGAATAAAATAAGAAACCATGAGTTTATACCAATAATAAATTAACAGAGGAGAAGGGAAAGCTCTTCCTTATATAACAGAATGTTAACTAATAAACAGAGGGAAAAATGGAGTTAGAAAGTACCATTTTGCAACCATCAGAGTGAAGATTGATCCAGGTAGGAATCATCAATGAAAGCTAAATTTAGGGGATGGGGGAAGTTTGGTGAGAAAAGGGGTATCTAGCTAATCTCAAAGTATCTCGCCACACATTATTTATTACAAAAAAATGGTAATTATACAATGGAGAAATCAGAAAATATCTTATGCACTTGAACAAAACTGACAGAACCAAAACAGGAGTAAGAGGCACTTTGCATCTCCAGGTATGTATTCTGAGAAAGACACATTATCACTTATGTATAATTTCAGTCCAAACTATATAACCTGGATCTAGACATGAAACACCCAAATTGAGGGACATTCTATAAAATAACTGACTTATATTCTTCAAAAATGTCAATGGCATGAGAAACAGAAAAGTTGATGAAACTGTTCTAGATTAAAGGAAATTATACAATAAGCAATCCTGAACTGGATCCTGTATTAGAAAAAAACTGCCATGAAGGACAGGATTGGGACATCTGACAAAATTGGAATATAGATTATAAATTTGATGAAAGTATTGTACCCACTGTTAAATTTTCTGAAGTTAATAACCATACTTTAGCTATGTGAGAGAATATTCTTGTTCTTAGGAAATACATAGTGAAATACTACAGGGAAAGAAGTAAGATACATGCAATCTATTATCAAAGAGCTCACAAAATTATATAGATATTTATCTATCCTATAGCATATTGGATGGACAGATGGATGGGTGGATAATAGATAGATAGATATGTTTAAAAGAGATTTAGTTTATCAATCTACCTTTTATGATTTGCATACCTTTATCATTTTTGGCTTGGAAATTTAAAATGCTTCTCTTTATTTGCATATTAATAAGCATTCATCATTTTCATATAACTACTGATTTTTACAGAATTATAGTCATTTTCTTTATTTTCTGGACACTATTAAATTGTGTTTCAAATGTTTTCCTTGGCCCTATGCTACTTAAGAAAAGACATTTCAAATTTCCATGTGGCTACGTACCATTTAAATACTGTTTTTACTATTCATTTCTAACTGTATTACATAACAGGCTGAGATGTTCCACTCTTGCCTGTCTAAGTATGGCACTGAGAAAAGGATTTGGTTCTGTGCGTGCGTGTGCGTGTGTGTGTGTGTGTGTGAAAAGGGATTTACACAGACTTGAAATAAAAACATAAATGAACCGGAAGAAGAATGAAGAACAGAAAAGATGTACACTCTGTTGTCTATTCTTGACCAACAATTTGCCCCATAAATTACACATCACAGAATTAAAAGCATTTATGGGAAGGAAAAAAAAAAGAATACCATTTTGAAACATTGGACAGGAACATTACTTTCTTTTGTAGAGCAAGCACGCACACACATAAAATCTTTAAGCCCAGCTTAATCAGGGGCTCTTTTTAGTGTTAAGATCATTTCAATCTCTTAAAAGGATATCCAAAACTATGTTCTTAATGTATGGAAATAAAGTGTTTACATTACAGTAAGAAAACTTAAATCAGTTTGGTATAAGAGCAGCTCAAATAAAATAGAACAAAGAGAAGTCTGGCCTACTACCAGGAAAAAAATATATTTTTATTTGGAAAACACTTTATTTGTATCGTTTGCTTTCTCCATTTTGAGATCTTTGTTCTAGCTCCTTCTGGGTAATTTCTTCAGAAAGTATATACTGCATGGCCAAAAAATGTGCCTTTTGCACTTAATCTGAATGACGTCTTAGCCGGACCCTGGAATATTGGCTCCCTGTTCTTTTTTCTCTGTGATAGGTAGATGTTGTTCCACTTTCCAAATTTTACAACTAACTTCCTGGCCGGTCCGATTCTCTTCTCTTTATAAATCAACTATTCTTCCTGTCTCGACTCTTTTCTTTATTCTTGGGATTCAGACAATTCATCTACATATGACTGTCTTAGTGTGCGACTTTTTTAAACTTGGTAAAGCCATTTCACTCTGAAAACTTAGGTCTTTGTTCAGCTCAGGGACATTTATTTTCAATTCTCTCTTCAATTTTTACATTTTCATAATTC
Source organism: Eubalaena glacialis (assembly GCF_028564815.1). Lineage (NCBI taxonomy): Eukaryota > Metazoa > Chordata > Mammalia > Artiodactyla > Balaenidae > Eubalaena > Eubalaena glacialis. The sequence continues at coordinate 126,410,044 of NC_083721.1, read as the reverse complement.
CATTTTCATATTCCAGAAAAGAGACAATTAGTCACATATTTTTTTCCTCTGATCTTTACTCTATATCTCTTACCTTTCAGCTTTATTTTCTGTTTTTTTCCTTTTTGTTGTTAAATTCTTCCTGATCCCTACTTGGGTTTTCAGCACTGTCCATTTTACATTTTATTAATTTCTTTACATATTATATATCACGGTTTTTGTCCTTTGAAATTCTTTATGTGTTCCCAACATTTCTTTGCAATATTTTCTTTTATCCATTTACTGTTTTATTTTTGTTGTTGTTATTTTTTTTTGAATAAGTTTATACATTTATTTATTTTTGGCTGCGTTGGGTCTTCATTGCTGCGCATGGGCTTTCTCTAGTTGCGGCGAGCAGGGGCTACTCTTCATTGCGGTGCGTGGGCTTCTCATTGCAGTGGCTTATCTTGTTGTGGAGTGCAGCCTCCGTAGTTGTGGCGCACGGGCTTAGCTGCTCTGTGGCATGTGGGATCTTCCTGGACCAGGGATCGAACCCGTGTCCCCTGCATTGGCAGGCGGATTCTTAACCACTGCGCCACCAGGGAAGCCCACTGTTGTTGTTATTTTAATCTTCTGTTTCCTCCATGACATCTGCCTCTGTGGGAGCCACCTGTTGTGCTTTATCGAACTTGGTCACCCTCCTTCAAGGTACTGTATGTTCTTGAATGCTTTGTGCTCTCCTTCAGGTCAGGCTTATGGGGTTGGCAGGCAGTGAGAGGTAAGGGAATGAATACCCTTGGCTCTCGGGTTTCTCAAAGTATGAGAAAGATTAGGCCTCTCCACTTAGCCTGGAAGAGGAGCAGTTCAGACCAATCAGTACTGACGTCCACTGTTATCAGGTTCTCCCAGGAGTGGGGAGGCCCAGCTTTTTCTTCTCCACATCTGAGGGGATTTTCTCCTGGCTCAGCAGGCTCGATCCATAGAGAACTTCTACAGGGTCCTCACCAGCCTCTGGTAGTTTCACCAATAACACTCAGTTGGTGCCCTCTACAGACCCTGGGTCTGCACAGTCTCCTTGACAACTCAAGGCTTCACTCATGGCTGGGCTCCACTCCAGCTGCAGCCATATTTATCTTACTGTGTGTCATCCCAGCAGGAAGCAAGAGGGATGCAAGACCATGAACAAAGACCCTACTCACTAGCAATAACATGTAACCATTCACCACCACCTAATTAGTTCCTAGATGAGAGAATGTTTATCTCATCTCCTCTAATGAGAGAGGCTGTTATCTCTCTTAGGAAGAGACCCAGAGAGAAGAAATCAGTTTCCTTTATTTCTAGTAAACAAGAGTCCTGGGTAATTTAAAATGTATACTGGGAGTCTGATGGGGATTGCCTGGAGCAGGCAGATGTGACATGTAGCAATTAGAAGTGGAATTGCTAGGGAAAAGATGTCCCCTGACCCACGTTACCGGAGGACAACAGAGATGGGAACTGTCTCAGTTGTAGAAAAGAAATAGGGCATTCTTTCAGTTCCTCAAATAGGCCATGCTTCTCCCTGCTCAGGGCCTTCGTCACTGGTCCTCTCTGCTTGGGCTGCTCCTTGACCAAGTGCTTCCCCCATCTGTCCAACCACTCTTGTTCTTCTTTCAGTCCTAGCTGAAACACGACTTCTTTTTTTATTTTTTATTTTTTTTAGTTGCAGATGACTTTTGAAAAATAAATTATTTATTTATTTTATTTATTTATTGTTTTTGGCTCCAGTGGGTCTTTGTTGCTGTGCACGGGCTTTCTCTGGTTGCCGCGAGCGGGGGCTACTCTTCGTTGCCATGCGCGGGCTTCTCATTGCAGGGGCTTCTCTTGTTGCGGAGCACGGGCTCTAGGCACGCGGGCTTCAGTAGTTGTGGCACATGGGCTCAGTAGTTGTGGCACACGAGCTCTAGAGCTCAGGCTCAGTAGTTGTGGAGCATGGGCTTAGTTGCTCCGTGGCATGTGGGATCTTCCCGGGCCAGGGCTCGAACCCGTGTCCCCTGCATTGGCAGGCGGATTCTTAACCGCTGCACCACCAGGGAAGCCTGAAACATGACTTCTTTAAAGAAGTCCTCTGATTCCCCAGACCAAACAAAGCCCTCCCTTTAGAAAGAGATCACTGATTCTACTTCTACTTCTCTTTCCTGGTACTTAACACTAATTTCTTTTGTTTTTTTCAATTATTCATTTAATATACATCTTTCCTGCTAGACTATAACCTCTGTGAGGGCAGGGAGTGACTGTCTTATCCACTGGTGTCTCCTAGCATGTACAGGTCCAGGTTCGTACTTAGCACTTAATTACTTGTTAACTGAATAAAAGCTGGAAAACATAAAAATATTTCTAAGATTGAGATAGCAAAATAGAGAACAAAGAATGAAGGGGAGCGAGATGGACCGGATGAAAAGGAAAAAGAGATGATCCCATAGGGACTCAAGGGGGAAAAAAGTGAGAGAATTGGCCTGTGTGAAAAAGATTAAGAAAATAAATCTGAAAGTCAAGATGAAAGTGGCTTAAAAGAGCTTTTGTGCCTGAGCTCGACTGAGGCATTCAACCCAGTAAAGGGGTAGGAGGAAGCCACCATTCAGAGTGGAACAAACCCAGCATGTCACACAGACATAAACGCTCAGAATACACATCTTTAAGGAAATGACAGGGTTACTCAGGCTCTTACGCACCGTGTTTCTCCTGAACATAATTCAGTTATTTTCTCGATATACTCATTAAAGTGAATTCTCAGAACAGAAAGAGATATATTCAAATAAAGGTCAACTTTTTTTTACATTTCAGACAGATGTGTACCAGTAATGTTTAGCTCTGCCAATGATTGAAATTTTTAAGTAAATAATTCAACTCTGAATTCTCTCTCTCCAGTCAGACAAATGGTCCTGCTTCCTGCCAGAGATGGGACTGGTCTTCAGGAGGGGCTTACGCGTCCACTGGAAATCACACCACTTTTCTAGGTCAGGGCCATTTAGCTCCATCTCCCAGAAAAGAGTTTTCATCACTTGAGAATCACAGTGAATGAGCCCCAACCCAGCAAAGCAGCGGAAATGATTCCCCCTGATAATGTGCACATGATGTCAAAGGAACTTGGGAATGATTTTTTTTTTAATGAGGAATGTGAAATTATTCTGCTTTTTCTTTGCATTTTTTTTGGGGGGGGGAAGGAGTAAAATTAATAAAAGGTATAACTAAAAGACAAGAAATAGGTAACCTATATTTTCTATTTCTGGTAATTCTAAGTTGACTAAAGATACATGTCCAAAAAATTAAAAGAAGTACATTTAAGGAAGAAGAGACTTTTAAGTGATAAAAAGCTTCCAAATAAACAATTTGTTGTTGTTGTTAATAAGTAATCTTATGCTGATAATGCAGGTGCAGGCTTATAGAGAAAGAGAGAGAAAGGAAGAAAGGAAGGAATGGATTGGCATTTTCCTCCTGAAGTGTATGTTTTCTGCCAACAGAATTATCTTTGTCTTTAAACAAGTCAGTTTAGTTCAAATCAGCAAAGTAGATAGCCAGAGCCCCTCATAATTTAATCATCCGAGATAACTATTGTTAATACTTTGGTATATAACACTACATACTGTATGCATTAAATATGGTTATATAATATGTAGGCTCTTCATTATTCACAACAGCCAAAAAGTGGAAACAACCCAGATGGCCATCAACTGTTGAATGGATAAATGCTGGTTCATCCATATGGTGGAAAATTATTCAGCAATGAAAAGAAATGAAGTAATGATACATGCTACAACATGGGTGAACCTTGAAAACATTACATGCTGAGTGAAAGGAGCCAGTCACAAAAGACCACATATTGTTTGATTCCATCCATATGAAATGTCCAGAATAGGCAAATCCATAGAGACAGAAAGTCGATTAATGGTAGCTTAGGGCTGGGGGGTAGAACAGGAAGTCACCACCAATGGGTAGGGGGGTTTCTTTTATGGAGAACAAAAATGTTCTAAAATTAGATTGTGGTGATGGCTACACAATCCTGTGAAAATACTAAAAAATACTGAATTGTACACCTTAAGTAAGTGAATTATACGGCATGTGAATTATATCTCAAAAAGCTGTTTTTAAAAAAAAGCAAAAAACATTCATACAGGCTGTTCTGCAACTGCTTCATCCCTTCCTTAATGTATCATAGACAATGTTGCATGTCAGTAAGATGTGCAACTACACGGTTATTTGTGACTACAGTATTTGTGTTATTTGTACAATGTTGCACTATATGGATGTACTGACATTTACTTACTTAATGCTTTATTATTAGACAGGAACTTATTTCCAATTGCCGTGTTAAACACCCATGTATGTACACATGTCTTTGCACACCTGTATGATTAATTTCTTAGGAAACAAAGAATAGACCTGAGGGCCAAGGGTCTGTACTCTATAAAATGATACATGTTGCCTAATTGCCCTCCAGAAAGGCCATACTAATTAACATTCATCCCAATGGAAAACAAGAATACTTTTCTCTCTACGTTTCCATCAATGCTGAGCATCGTAGAACTAATTAATTTCTGACAATCATAGGAGACATCAATTTTTAAATGTGTATTTCTTTGATTATTGAATTTAAACAGCATATTTTAATAGTCACTTGATTTATAAAATACCTATTCCTCTGCCTTTTGTCCAATTTTTTGGTCATCTTTTTAAATTTTTCTAACATATGCTACAAATTGTCCTTACCAGTTTGTCTTTCAACTTTGCTACAGTATCTCTCCCTACACGTTCTAAAGTTTTCTATACTTACATCTAGTATTCTTTTTCTTTATGGTATCTGGCTTTAATGCCTAGCCTTTTACCATCCCAATGTCATAAAAATAACATCCTGTATTTTCTTCTAGCATGTCATTTTATTTCGTTTCATTTGAATCATCCATTCGTGCTGATCTGCGATCCTATGGCTTTCCTGAGTTAGGTCTGGCCTATGAAATCTGTAGAAACAGACGACTCACCTAACTGTTGAGCCCACTGTATGGCAGTACCGGTGTCTCCTGCATTGCCTTCAGCTAAGCACACCACTTCTTGCCCAATCTTCCACCCAATTAATGGATAAAAGCCTTAAAAACAAATAAACAATATAAGTCACACAATAAATAGCGAATTCATTACAGAGATGTCTACAGTGGAACAATTTGATTATCTCAAAAACTAGCAATATGCCTGTGGAGTCAGACTGCCTGAGTTCAAATCCCAGCCCTCTCTCATTTTCTAGCTGTGGTCTTACAAGTTTCTAGTTTCTAGTCTCTAGTCTCAGTTTCCTCGACTGTAAAGTGGTCTACCTCGGAGAGCTTCTGTGAGAATAAACTGAAAAAGGACTTAGGGCAGTGCCTGGCATAGAAAATAAACAATAAATATTAGCTTTTAGTAGCTACAAGCATATCTATGTCTCTAGAAACACAGAAACAATGTTTTAATTGAGAAATTAAAGGTTATTATGAGATTGGTTTGTCAGACAACTAACCATGCTATTGCATTTATCTGTAGTTTCTAATTTTTTTTTTAACTCTTTATTGAATTTGTTACAATACTGCTTCTGTTTTATGTTTTAGTTTTGTGGTCCCAAGGCATGTGGGATCTTAGCTCCCTGACCAGGGATTGAACCTGCACCTCCTGCATTAGAAGGCGAAGTCTTAACCACTGGACCGCCAGGGAAGTCCCCTATCTGTAGTTTCTAAACAAGGTTCCTAAATAGAAACAATGATCATTCTTCTGTTTTTGTTTTTTTTTTTCATTTAATTTTTATAATGATCATTTTTCCAGCTTTCATTTTCCCAGTTAGGGGAAAAGGAAGAACTTCAGGGGGGATGAAAGGCAAGAAAAACATTTTTAAATCCACCTCTTAGTAACCATGTTAGGAGACCAGAGCTCAGACTAAGAGCCCCAAGCCCTCCTGGGTGTAGTTACATAATCCAAATTTCTTGGTTTGTGCATTCCAGGATTTCCTCCATTACAGAGAGCAAATTCTTAGCAATTGTCATTAAAACCCTAAATATGCATGGATCACTAGTTGAGAAGTACCACTCCCAAAAAGTATCACAAAAAGAAGAAATTCTAACACATAAAAGAAATTTTAGAGGCCTAGAAAGATGTTTTCAACAAACATAACATGTATTATAGGTAAATATTTGGAAAGCTGACCAAAATACCCTAGTCCTGAACTTTTCCATAAAAATCTTTCTCATTTTTTAATGCTTTTAATTTAAGAAAAAAGGGAAATGGGGATTAACTGCCTCTAAGAAGAATAATGAAAAATATTAGATAATATCCTTAATATAAAATAAGAAAATAGTGTCACAAAAGTTAAACAAGTAAAAAGAAGGGATATTTTATTAATAAATAGGATAAATTCTAACTACCTACCTCCAACACTCTGTTGAGGGTTATTTCCAGTATTAATATCCAAAAATGTCCCAGTTCCCATGGTTAACTTCACATCTCCTGTCTGGAAGCAGCATTCTCCAAACATGGCTGATTGCTGGTCAGCAACCTGCCAAAAACATTCAAATATAAGACCTTGGGCCCTTAGCAGTGTTCCGTTTCACTGTATCCCACTGTCTTACTTATTGTATTCTCATGGTTGACCATTTTATTTCCTTTTCCTTAAAAAAAGGAAACAGAGAGCAACAACTATATGATAGGAGTCTCTCTAGGAATAACGTTATGGGGATAACTAACGTGTCTCGGGAATTTTCAGCAGTCAACCTACTTCATCACTTTTAAGTATCATAAGAATAATCTTAGAAATAAAAGTCAGAATAAAATTTGTCCAGAAAAAAACAACTAAGATTGTTCATTTGCAACTTGCAAGCATTTTCATTCATTAGTCAAAATAACTGGCCACACAAATTTCTCTTTTAATAAGAGTGATAGGTGTATAAGTAGATGTAGGTTAAAACTATACATTTCCCAAACATACATTTTTGTTAAAAAAAATTATAACTTTTTTTTTTTTTTCCACATCTCACGGCTTGTAGGATCTCAGCTCCCCAACCAGGAATTGAACCCAGGCCATGACAGTGAAAGTGCCAAATCCTAACTACTAGACCACCAGGGACTTCCCTATAACATTTTGTTAATGTAACTACATGTAGATATATATACAGCAATATTTTAAGGACCAAAACTCATCTGAAGAATGCTTTCTCACTAATCTATGCCTTCTAGCCATACCTTAATCTAAACCTGAGCCTACCCTGAGTTGAATAAGACTGATCCTCTCCAGGAATTTGTAACTTGAGAATTTAATTCCCCTCCCCTCACTTGATTTCTCCACCTACCATAGTGGCTGTCCACCTAGGGACAGATGCTCTATACCTCCTGTTTAGGCTGTTACAGGAAATTAAAGGCAAGATCTGAGTTTCTATAATCAAGAAAGAAACCTCAAAAACCAGAAACAGCTAATGTTGCACTCATCCACAAATTCTTTACCAGCTAAGTAGATGCTGATGAAGGATTTTATAAAATGTAAATATATTTCTTCTTCACTTTAATTGCCCTATCACGGTTTATCATTATACTATATCATATATAAACTAAGCATTGGCCCCATCACGGTTTTTTGTCTCAGAGTATTAAATAAGCCACACATTACTCAAAATACAACATTTTAAAAAAATTTAACACAGTTTTCTGAAAAACTATATATAGAGAAGTCAGAAAAGGTTATAAAGTATTTCCATGATAGAACACTGGCCCACGGGTCCCCTTTCCAGAAAGTGGAGAACACTTCTGATTATATTGAGAGCCCTTTAAGTTAAAAAGAAAAAAGATACTTTAACTTTATTCTGCAAGGACCTTTTTTGTTTCTTAAATCTAATCCTAACTATTCATACACATTCATTTAGTTTACACTATACAAGGAGAAGCCCTCAAGTTTTCTACTTACCAAGGCCACTACTGGTATAGGCACGCCAAATATCTCTTCATCCACTGATCCAAAATTGTGGCTTCAAATAAAATTGGTTTAAAAGTAAGTTATAGCTCTAGAAATATTGATTCTAAAATTCAGCAAACTGTTTTTAGCATAGGCCAAAAAGTCACATAATGAACATACAAGCACCTCAAACGTGTAATAAGATGCTTTTCCCCACACAGGCCAGGTGAATTCAGGGACAATTTTGCTGGTTTCTATGTCTGATTTTCATTATTACCTCGTATCCTTCACGGGAGGCAGGAGAGAGAGCGGGATTGAAAGCAGGGAGGTGATGAGCTTACTCCAACACATCTGAGCACAGAAACATGTCATCAGAATCCAAGCTAAATTACAGAAAAACTGGTGATTCAAAAAGAAGGGAAGGGGCTTTCCTGGTGGCTCAGTGGTTAAGAATCCACCTGCCAATGCAAGGGACACGGGTTCGAGCCCTGGTCCGGGAAGACCCCACATGCCAGGAACATCTAAGCCCACGCGCCACAACTACTGAGCCTGCACCCTAGAGCCCACGAGCCACAACTACTGAGCCCACATGCACAACCCCTGAAGCCCGCACACCTAGAGCTCATGCTCCACAACAAGAGAAGCCACCGCAATGAGAAGCCCGCGCACAGCAACGAAGAGTAGCCCCCACTCGACACAACTAGAGAAAGCCCGCGCGCAGCAATGAAGACCCAATGAAGCCAAAAGTAAAATAAATAAATTCAAAAAAAAAAGAAGGGAAAAATACTTTACCTCGTATGGGTCAAAAAGTCCAGTTGTACTGGCATTTGAAAAATCTGTGGCAAATTCAGAACCTAAATTTATATTGGAAACGATTTATTTATGATCAGGTAGTATAAATCAACACCTATCCTTAGTTTATAGTCTCGACCTTTGTCTGCCCTCAAATTCATTCCAAAATGTGTATTTCCAGTGCAAAGTCTCCAAAGCAATTTCCCACTAAACCTTTTTGAAATTTTATACTTTACCAAAGCACTTTCAGGCAAGTTTCCATATCATGATTCCCAATTTAAAGATATGGAAAGGGGCTCAGAGAAGCAACGTGATTACCTATAGCTATACTATAGGTATAGTTACAAAGTGGCAGATTAGGAATTGAACTCAAGTCTTACCACTCTCGAAATTACGACTGTTCCTCGGTCTTATGTTTGAGGTTTCATCACAATTTTAAAATCACTCTCCTCTTAGAACAAATCTGAAATTAATCTAGCTTTAGTATAATATGAAGTTACTACGGTACCAAAGAAACAGTATGTCTGGGATATGGGGGAAAAAGTTTCAAACTTCCACTTTTTTCAGATAAATCATTTCTGTCAGTCAAATTCCACTTACTTGAGATACAAATCTATCAAATCATCTTTACCTTTCGTGAGCTTATGTAACAACCAGGTATCAATAGTCCCAAAGCAGCAATTTTCTTCTTCAATTGCCTTTCGCACCTTGAAAACACAACAGCACAAAATCAAATCAAAAGGCTAAATTATTAAGTGCATGACTAAGTGCCAACCACTAAATACAAAATAATCCCATTTTTTATAAAAATTAATATATACATAGAGAAATAATTTCTAGAATTTACCCCCAATGGTTCTAAGCAATTACTATAGGGTATGAAAGGCTTTAGTTTTACACCAAGAATGTTTACTTTTGTGATGAAAAAAACAAAGTGTATCTCTTTTTTAGTTTAGATATACAAATATGTCTAAATATAGAAAGTCTAAAATGGGATGGCACAGTATGGCTCACAGGTCAAATCCAACCTGTTGTCTGTACCTCAAGTTAAGAACGTTTTTGTAATTTTATAGTGGTTAAAAGAACAGAAAGAATACCTTGTGACTCATGAGAAGTATATGAAACTCAAATTTCCATGTCCTTAAATAAAGTTTTACTGGAACACAGCCATGCTCATTTATTTATGTATTATTTATGGCTACTTTCGTGCTACGATGGCAGACTGTTTGTGACAGAATCCTCATGGCCTTTAAAGCCTAAAATGTTACTTACCTGGAATGTCACAAGAAAAATCTGCCAAAGGAAACAAAAGAATCAAAACCTCTTTAAACTAGCTAATAGAGAAATTGGCATGCTTGTAAAGATATCATTAACTTGCTGGAAAACAATTCCGCAAATCCTAATTGATCACCTCTTCAACTCCTATTTGTCCTTCAAGACTAGCATTTCTTGGGTGTGCCTAACCCACTACCATGCGGACATCTTCCATATAGCCATTATCTCACAGCATCATTACTTCCCTAAGCTCCTTACGCACAGGAACTAGACTGCATTTATAACCCCAGCACCTAGGAGGGTTCCTTTCATATAGCACATGTTAAAAAAAAAAATTGGAGAAAATATTTGCAAACAAAGCAACTGACAAAGGATTAATTTCCAAAATATACAAGCAGCTCAATATCAAAAAAACAAACAACACAATCCAAAAATGGGAAGAAGACCTAAATAGACATTTCTCCAAAGAAGATATACAGACTGCCAACAAACACATGAAAAGATGCTCAACATCACTAATCATTAGAGAAATGCAAATCAAAACTACAATGAGGTATCACCTCACACCTGTCAGAATGGTCATCATCAAAAAATCTACAAGCAATAAATGCTGGAGAGGGTGTGGAGAAAATGGAACCCTCTTGCACTGTTGGTGGGAACGTAAATTGATACAGCCACTATGGAGAACAGTATGGAGGTTCCTTAAAAAACTAAAAATAGAACTACCATATGACCCAGCAATCCCACTACTGGGCATATACCCTGAGAAAACCATAATTCAAAAAGAGTAATGTACCACGATGTTCACTGTAGCTCTATTTACAATAGCCAGGACATGGAAGCAACCTAAGTGTCCATCGACATATGAATGATAAAGAAGATGTGCACATATATACAATGGAATATTACTCAGCCATAAAAAGAAACGAAATTGAGTTATTTGTAGTGAGGTGGATGGACCTAGAGTCTGTCATACAGAGTGAAGTCAAAAAGAGAAAAACAAATACTGTATGCTAACACATATATGTGGAATCTAAAAAAAAATGCTTCTGATGAACCTTGGGGCAAGACAGGAATAAAGACACAGATGCAGAGAATGGACTTGAGGACACGGGGAGGGGGAAGGGTAAGCGGGGACGAAGTAAAAGAGTAGCTCTGACATATATACACTACCAAATGTAAAATAGATAGCTAGTGGGAAGCAGCTGCATGGCACAGGGAGATCAGCTCAGTGCTTTGCGACCACCTAGAGGGGTGGGATAAGGAGAGTGGGAGAGAGAGGCAAGAGGGAGGAGATATGGGGATATACGTATGCATATAGTTGATTCACTTTGTTATACAGCAGAAACTAACACAACACTGTAAAGCAATTATATTCCAATAAAGATGTTAAAAAAATAAAGCTTGCTAAATAAATGAGATTTAAAAAAAAGCAAATGGAGACATTTAAGAATGAATCATATTTTAACAGTAGAAAGGATCAATAAAATGAAGACAGATGACATGAGTTCCAAAAAAATAAGTCATCTGTAGATTACTTATAACAAGTATTTTGAAGAGTCAAGTACTATACCACTTAAATATGGAGTACTTAAAGTAATATTATTAGATTTCAAACTATTCTTAAATTTAGAAATTGTGATTCTAAAATTTGTTTCAGATTAGACAAAGGTTAATCTGAATTTCAGCAAGTAGCAATAATGCGTGCCAGGTAGTAAGTTCATTTGCTCATTCAAAAAATAATTGAGGGCTTCCCTGGTGGTGCAGTGGTTAAGAATCTGCCTGCCAATTCAGGGGACACAGGCTCAAGCCCTGGTCTGGGAAGATCCCACATGCCGCGGAGCAACTAAGCCCGTGTGCCACAACTACTGAGCCTGGGTGCCACAACTACTGAAGCCTGCGCGCCTAGAGCCCATGCTCTGCAACAAGAGAAGCCACCGAAATGAGAAGCCCACGCACTGCAAAGAAGAGTAGTCCCTGCTCGCTGCAACCAGAGAAAGCCCACGCACAGCAACAAAGACCCAATGCAACCAAAAATAAATAAATAAAATAAGTACATTTATTAAAAAAAAATATTTGAGAGCCAGGCCCTCTGATTGATAGGTAGTAGGCCCTTGTGAGGCTAGAGGGACACAGAGTAGGTATCAGGGCTTCCTAAGGTAGGAGGACCAAGGGCAATCCTCCGCACATTGGGTTAAGACTCCAAATGGCTCTACCCTAGGAGAAAGGGTAAACTAGAAGGATGGGCTCTTGTAGGAACTCCAACTCAGCTTTCAACCAACTCAATCATTAAATTGGATTGAGATAATGCTGGTGCATAGAAGAATGGAAGAAGCATACATAGATACTATCCAGAGCAAGATATGTTAAAGCTCTCATAATTTCTACACACAAGCTCACAAATATAATGTCTAGTTCATATATATATATACACACATACACACACACACACACACACATATATGTATATATATACACACACATACATACAAACAAGTAGCCAGCTTCACCAAACTCATCAAGTTGTATGCATTAAATATGCATAGCTATTTGTATGCCAATAATCATACCTCAATAAAGTGGCTTAAAATTTTTTTAAAAAACCAATTAAGTAACCAGGCATACAAGGAAACAAGAGAACATTGCGGGGGGCGGGGGGAGGAGAAAGAGACAGTCCATAGAAGCTACAGATATTGGAATTAATAGCCATGGACTTTTAAAATACCGTGCTAATTATGTGGGGAAAAAAAGTGAAATTCTAGAACTAAAAATATTAAGAACTTAATGGATGGGTTTTCATAATAGAACATTAGAAACAAAGAGATAAGAGATTTGGAAGACAGGTTAGAAGAAAATATCCTGAATAAAGTCCATAGAGACCAAAGAATAGAAAATATGTAAGCCAGAGTGAGAGACAAAAAGGATTTAGTCAAAAGGTCTAACATACATGTAATCAGATTTTCAGAAGGAAAGAAGATAAGCAGAATGCAGCAGAAATTTATATGTGAAGATAATGGCTGAGAAATTTTCCAAATCAACAACAGATATCAAACAATGAATTTAAGACACCCTACAAACCCCAAGCAGGTTGTCACACCTAGATAATAAGCGCAGAAAATGTGTTTGATCAAGTCAACATCCAGTCATAACAAAATGTCTTGGCAAACTAGGAAAAGTAGAGAATTTCCTTAATTTGATAAAGGATAGCTAAAGAAATTTATACTAAATGTGAAATGTTGAAAGCTTTTGTTCCAAGATCAGGAATGAGAAAAGGATGTTTGTAGTCATCCCTTCTAGTCAATGTATCCTGGAGGTCCTTGTCAATGCAAAGGAAAAGAAATGAGAGTAGAGTCACATTTGTACATCATATGCTATTAGAGCAGCAGGTCCCCAACCTTTTTGGCACCAGGGACCAGTTTCATGGAAGACAATTTTTCCACGGACAGGGGGTGGGGGATGGTTCAGGCGGTAATGCGAGTGATGGGGAGCGATGGGGAGCGGCAGATGAAGCTTCGCTTGCTTGCCCACCACTCACCTCCTGCTGTGCAGCCCCGTTCCTAACAGGCCACTGACCAGTACCAGTGGTTAGGGACCCCCTGTATTAGGGAATTGCAAATTAAACCAATGAGATACTACGTCACACCTAACAGAATGGCTAAAATCCAAAACACTGACATCAAATGTTAGCAAGGATGTGAAGCAACTCCCATTCATTGTTGGCAGAAATGCAAAATGGTACAACCACTTTGGAAGACAATTTGGTAGTTTCTTACAAAGCTAAACATAGTCTTACCATATGATCCAGCAATCGCATACCTAGGTATTTACCCAAACGAGGTGAAAATTTATGTTCATACAAAAACCTCCACACAAATGTTACAGCAGCTTTATTCATAATTGCCAAAAACTGGAAGCAACAAGATATCCTTCAATAGCTGACTGGATAAACACACTGTGATACATCTACACAATGAAATACTAATTAGTGGTAAAAAGAAATGAGCTATCAAACCACAAAAAGACATGGAGAAACCTTTAATGCATATTGTTAAGTGAAAGAAGCCAGTCTGAAAAGGCTACATTCTGTATGATTCCAACTATACAACAGTCTGGAAAAGGCAAAACTATATAAAGACAGTTAAAAAAAGAAAATTGGTGGTTGCCAGGGGTTCAGGGGTAAGAGGAGAGGGATGAATAAATGAAGTGCAGGGGATTTTTAGGCAGTGAAACTATTTTGTACGATACCGTAATCATAGATACATTACATTAATGATATTTTATAATAATGTGTCACTGCTGATTCATCAATTGCAACAAATGTAGCATATTAATGCAAGATGTTAATAACAGGAAAACCGTGTTGGGGGGAATATGGGAACTCTGTACTTTCTGCTCAATGTTTCTGTAAACCTAAAACTCCTCTAAAATTAACATGTACTAATTTTTTTAAAGGACAAAAGATTTATTCCGCTTGTATACGTCTTCTTGAGTCAGTTTGGGTAGTCTGTGCATTTCTAGGAATTTTTCCATTTTTTCTAAGTTATCTAATTTGGCATACACTTGTTCATAGTATTGCTTAATAGTGTTTTGTACTTCTGTGAAGTTGGAATTAATGTTCCCTCTTTCATTCATAATTTCAGTTATTTGGATCTTTCTCTCTCTCTCTTTTTTTCTCGTTGTCAGTCTAGCTAATCTTTTCAAACCAACTTTTGGTTTTGTTGATTTTTTCAACTGTTTTTCTATTCTCTATTTCATCAATTTTCACTCTAGCCTTTATATTACTTTCCTTCTGCCTGCTTTGGGTTTAGTTTGCTCACCTTTTTCCAGTGTCTTAAGGGAGAATATTAGATTTGTTTTCATGTAGTCTCTCTATGTAATATAGTCTTGTTCTAAATTTCCCTGTAAAGACTACTCTGCTACATCATATCTTAGTATACTGTGTTTTCATTTTCATTCATCTCAAAGTATTTTCTAATTTCTCTTGATACTTCTTCTTTTACCCATTGATTATTTAAAAGTGCTTTGTTTAATTTCCACATATTTTTGAACTTCCCAAATTTCTTTCTGCTACTTATTTCTAATTTCATTCCTTTGTAGTCATAGGAATACTTTGTATAATTTCAGTCCTTTTAAATTTATTGAGACTTGTATTATAGTGTAGCATATGTTCTATCCTGGCGCAGGTTCCATGTGCACTTAAGAAGGATGTATATTCTGCTGTTATTAGTTTTCCATAAATGTCTATTAGGTCTAGTTGGTTTATGCTGTTGTTCAAGTTTTCTATTTCCTTGTTGATCTTCTCTCTAGTTGTTCTAACTAGCACTGATGAATTGTTTATTTACACCTTCAGTTCTGTCAGTTTTTGCTTCCTGTATTTTGGAGCACTGTTATTAGGTGCATTATTGTTATATATATATTTTTTGGTTGTGCAGCTCAGCATGCAGGATCTTCCCTGACCAGGGATGGAACCTGTGCCCCCTGCAGTGGAAGTGTGGAGTCTTAACCACTGGAACGCCAGGGAAGTCCCAATTGTTATATATTTCTGATGGATTGACTTCTTATTATTATAAAATGCCCTTCTTTTTCTCTAGTAACATTTTTTTGTTTGTTTCGTCTGATATTAGCATAGTCACTTAGCTCGTGGTTGCTGTTCGCATGGAAATCTTTTCCATTCATTTGCTTTTTAAAAAAATATTTTATTGAAGTATAGTTGATTTACAATGTTGTGTTAATTTCTGCTGTACAGCCAAGTGATTCTATATACATATATATATATTCTCTTTCATATTCATATATACATATATATACATTCTCTTTCATATTCTTTTCCATTATGGTTTATCACAGGATATTGAATATAGTTCCCTGCACCATACAGTAGGACCTTGTTGTTTATCCATCCTATATATCCTAGTTTGCGTGTGCTAATCCCAACCACTCAATCCTTCCCTCCCCACTCCCCCTCTCCCTCCCCCTTGGCAACCACAAGCCTGTCTTCTCTATGTCTGTGAGTCTGTTTCTGTTTCATAGATTCCATCCATTTACTTTTAACTGATTTGTATTTTTGAATCTAAAGTATGTCTCCCATAAGACAGCATATAGTTTGATTTTGCTTTTTTATCCAGTCTAAAACCACAATGAAATATCACTACCTACCCACCAAAATGGCTAAAATTAAAAAGACTGATAATATCAATTATGATGGTAAATGAAATTATAAATTCCCTCCTTCGCTGATGAGGGGTGTGTAAATTGTCAAAAACTGTGGAAAAATGATATTATCCACTAAAGGTGAAAATATATATACACATTCATGCCCTAAAAATTCCATTCCCATGTATAGACAGAGCAGAAGTGCATTTACATATCATTATTCATAATGGCCCAAAATGTACATTTGGAAATAACTCAAATGTACATGAACAAAATGGATAAATGGATAAACTATGTAAAATCATATACTGAACACTAAATAGCAATGAAAATATAAGGAAATTAATTTACATACAATTTGGGCATATTTAACAAATATAATGTTAAGCAAAAGGAGAAAAAAGAGTAAGCACTGTATGTATGACTGTATGATTCCATTTACAAAATTCAAAAATATTCAGGCAAAGAAAGCTAAAGTGTAGTGTTGAGGAATAAACATGTAAATTGTAAAAGTGGAAAGAAAATGTAATACATAGTGCCACAGTGTTCTAGTTCTTGATTTGAGTAGTGTTACACAGATATTTGCTCCACAAAATATCACTGAGTGGTACATTTTTGTTTTGTTCACTTTTCTATATGTGCCATGACTCACAATAAAAAGGTTTAAAAAAAACAAATTGAGTAAGGATTCCTTGTCTTCCATCCCAATGTGGTGGACACTTAATTTTCCCTCAAAAAATCAAATTATTATCTTTATTCCTTGCATTTTTTTATCCCTATAATCTAGACACACACACACACACACACACACACACGCACACTCTTTCCTTACCTCAGTCAGGTTCTGCAAAATCCAGGCCAATCTCAAAGAAACATGCTGGGTTGTGAAAGTGAACAAACTGGCTGCTAAAAATCGTTTACTTCTAGTGAAAAAGTGCAGCGCTCGGCAGGAACTGTGTATGAGCTATTTTTTTAAAAAAAGATATTTTAGGAAAATGCATTTAATGGTGTTTGATGTTTCTATATTAAATTTCATACACATGCAAACAAACCCAATAGCAAACAATTTATTTAACTACTTATAAAGTGTTCTCAGCACTTAAGGAGATCAAGCAAAGCACCCTAAGAGGACAATTTGCATTCTAAAATATGAAATGTGACACATCTACTATGAACTTCTTTAGCAAACACTAGAGGCTCAAGTACTTATAAAAGTCTTTTAAAAATAACTGTTTTCTACCTCTTTACCTATTTTTAACTATGGAAGTAAAGGTAGAGAGTCAAGGGAAAAGGCTATTTTTCTATTAGAAATATATTTTTAATCAAGTTAGTATTAACCTAGAAGGGAAGCTCCCTTGTACATTAAGTGCTTAAAATTTGGGATAAGAGATTTTATTTAATACTATTTATATTTATCTAATGATTGAAGATGAAACATACAGTTTTCAATTTACTTCTTTGTATGTAAAACCTTTAACTGAAAAAAAAAAGCCTTATACAGAAAACTAGCATTGAATTTTAAGGTTTGTAAGTCATACTAAAAAAAACCCAAAAAACAACAACAAAATAAACCCTTATCCTGCTACCTAACTAGAAGGATGCAGATGGACAATTCAACTTCTGAAACTGATGTTTCACAAAACATTCATTTATAGAGAATTTACCTACTTTTTGCATTTTTTCCTATTATTCCCACCCCTCCCCAAAATAAATGGAAAGATTTTGGTTTATTTATTTAAAATAGAAATATAAATTTATTTTTCTTTCATTTTTAGCATAATGCATCAATAAAGAAATGTGTAGACTCAGTTCTCTCTACATTTCAGTTTTGTCCTTTTTTTTTTTTGAACAATGAGGCTCATTTTAATTTTTTTCACCTTTTTTCCTTTTTGGTGAGAACACTTATGTTCTACTCCCTTAGCAAATTTCAGTTACACGATACAGTGTTATGAACTAGTCACCATATTATGCATTAGATCCCGAGACCTTATTCATCGTATAACTGAAAGTTTGTACCTTCCTTTTCACCCTGTTCAGTACTCAAACCTTCTGCACTTCCTTATATTTTACATTACTTATTAAATATAAGACTTTTTGAAAGTATTTAAGGCGAACACCCAGAATCCTTCTTCTGATGTGTTATATGTTAAGAAACATTTCGAACTGAAATGAGTTCTTCTTCCATAAGCAACCATACTTTTCTGTATAAAAACTTAGATTTAGGATCCTTCAGGGATCTTCTGTTAAAATGCAGATACTTTGGTGGGGGCACACAAAAAGTATTAAGAGTTCTAATACCTGCACTTTTAGTCAACATATGAACAAGGAACACTTTTGTTCATATATTTAACAAATATTTATTGAGCACCTTCCATGTACCAAGAACTGCGCTAGGTCCTGAGAAAACAGAGTGAACAAGAGGCAGAATCCCTGCCTTCTTGAAATTTACATTCTAGTGGGAAGAGACAGACAAATACGTAATCAAATCAATAAATGAGATAATCTAAGAAGACACTGGTTGTAAGATGAACCACTATTTAACGTACTAGCAAAAAAGAAAAAAATCCTGCTAGTTAAATTATGACATAATTTAAGATATAATTTATGGTTAAAATGACCAAAAAACCCCTGATGATTAAAAAATGTATCCTAGTTAAAAATCATCCTTTTCAAAATTGGAAAAAAAAGTTATGTCTTATAACTCATACATTGCTGGTGGGAATGCAAATGTTACAGCCACTTGGGGAAAAAGTATGGCAGTTTCCTACAAAATAAAACATGCAGTTACCCTATAACCTAGCAATCATCCTCTTGGGGTATTTATCTCAGAGAAATGAAAACTTATGTTCACATAAAATTCCATAAACAAATGTTCATAACAGCTTTATTTGTCATAGCCCAAAACTGGAATTAGCACAGATGTCCCTCAACAGGTGGTACATCTGTACCACTGAATACAGCTCAGCAATAAAGAGGAAACAAGCTATTGATACATGTAACAACCTGCATTCTCCAGAGAATCATACTAAGTGAAAAAAGCAAATCAAAAAAAATGTTTTATGCTGCATGATTCCACATATATAACATTTTTGAAATGAGAAAAATGTGTAATGGGGGACAGATTAGTGGTTGCAAGGAGCTAGGGATGGGAGAGGGTGGGGAGATACACAGGAGAGCGGTGGATGTGGTTATGAAAAGCAACATGAGGGAAGGATCCTTGTAGTGATGGAACAGTTCCACG
The DNA here is from genome assembly GCF_028564815.1 of Eubalaena glacialis. Classification (NCBI taxonomy): domain Eukaryota; kingdom Metazoa; phylum Chordata; class Mammalia; order Artiodactyla; family Balaenidae; genus Eubalaena; species Eubalaena glacialis. The sequence continues at coordinate 126,390,692 of NC_083721.1, read as the reverse complement.
TCTGTTCATCATCCTTGCGGTGATAGATACGTGAACATATAGAAAAAACTGTACAGAAACTAAAACACATACACATACCTACAAACGGAAGTGAGTACAAGTAAAACTGGGGAAATCTGAATAAGATCTATGGATTATATTAATGTCAATATCCTGGTTGTAACATTATGCTATAGTTTTGTTTTTTTTTTATGCTATAGTTTTGTAAAATGTTACCACTGGGAGAAACTGCAAAGCCTGTAAGGGATCTCTGTATTATTTCTTACAACTGCATGTGAATCTACAATGACCTCAATTAAAACTTCAATTAAGAAATGTGCATCTCAGAGTCTCTGAAATTTGACGAGTGCTGTGAAAGAAATAAAGGACAGTAATAGAGATCGGACTGGGGGTGTGAGGAGTGCTACTATGAATAGGATGGCAGAGAAGGGCTCCCACAGAGGAGGTGGTGGTGAGGCTGGGCCCTGAAGGATGAGAAGCATCCAGCCATGGTGGCAGAAACAGCCCCTTGCAGATACGAGGGCCTTCAGGTAAGAAAGGGCTTGAGGGCTGGCAAAGCTGGAGCCTAATCCTTAGCAACTTCAGGGAGAGAGGGGTCTGGGAAGGGGTCAGAGCTGGAGACAGGGTCAAACTCTGGTAAGGAGTTGGGACTTTTATGCTAAAAGCAAAGAGAAGCCTTAGCAACCAACAGGCAAGAATCAGAACAGTGAGAGGAAGCATGGGTGCCTGGCGTGACTGGAGGAAACTGTGGTGCCAGGAGATTGCCACCATGCCTCAATTACTTCACCACTTTGCCTGCGGGCAGCCTTGGCTAAACGCACGACCTTGGTGCCAGCTCTGGCACATCCTCCCTAAACATTTCCAAGAACCTGAGTCAACAGACCATAAGCATCTGGAAAAGGATGATTATAGGGTAGGGTTCCTTCACTGGCAGGACCAGCTCTGCAATTTTGTGCGCTAAACTCCATGAGTCTGTTTGTGTGCATTTCTCTGCTAAGAGAGGCCAAAACTTATATCATATACCTGTTCAATATCAAGTAGACAAGTACTTTAAATGCTCAGTTTTGTGCTTGATGTCAGTTTTTCATCACGATTTGAGATCTGGGGCTTATACTACAGAAATAAATGTTTTCACAATTAATTTTAAAAGGAATAAAAGTTTTATCAAACACCTCACTGACTAACTTAAGGAACATCTAATGACTTGACCTATTAAAAACTAAAATTATATATTAAAGTATAACACTGCACATTATAAATAGTATAATTTTAAATTATATCATTCAAAGTTCACAATATTTCCTTATAACCACTTTCAACTCTCTTACTCTATCTTTCCCATAAACAGCACCTCTCAGTATTCAGCCTCACAAGTTATTAAAGCAAGGTGCATTTTTATATATTAAACTAACAAAAAAAATCATTGTGGGTGAGCCTATGGCAGATTTGTTTCACTCGTGCATTGCTGTCATATTCTATAATGTATTCAAGTTTGTTTTCATATAAAATTAATGTCTCCGAACACTTATCAAGGAAAACTGATGCTCCGGATACTCCCCATGCGCCATCTGGTAGGGGCAGCCTAACTGAGAAGGCATTTAACTGTGCGGCATTAGAAGCATTAAAACAATCCATATGCAATATTGATTGTAAGACCAAATATTGCAGGTTTCACCATATTTGAGGAGCTGGAAAATTGTCTCGCTCTTTAACTCGGTAGTCTCACACTTCGGAGTGAGATGCTACTACTGCTGTCACTGTCGTCATCAGCATCATCATTTGCCAGGCATCATGGTGAAAGCTTGTGGCAGTCAGCTAGTTATCTATCTCAATATCCATTAACCCTTTTTATGACAAAAGATGATAAAATCTGGACATAGTTTGTATCTTTTCTGGACATAGTCTGTATTTTTTCGATTTCTCCAGGAAGGGGAATGAATTCTCACTAACTTGTGAACCTCTGGTCCACCCCAAACCTCCTCAGCGGTTCCTGACGTGCAGCTGTTAAGGACTTCAGTCCACCACCACGCCCTTGGGTGACTACTATTAAATTTCACTGGGGTGGGGAGTGTGCATGTGTGTATTCTCTTCTTAATGTCCTAAGACATCATCAGTAGATGATACAGTTCTGCCTACGGCTAAAGGACATTTACAGGAAAAACAGTAACATCCAAATCACAGAACATAAGAAAAAGATTACCTTCATTAAAAGAGAACTATTCCAAGATTTTACAAGTTCAATAGCTCTTAGGTCTTGCCAACTAATGAAGTTGTGGAAATGCTTTCCCGTTTTCCTAAGAAAAATGGAAACAGTATTTTGAGACTCAATATAAATCAGAGACTATATTATGTAAAAGATCTGTCACAAGAGAAAACAAAATTAGAAGCCAAACTGTAATTTCAACATATGATTTAATTAATTGGGGCTTTCTGAATGCCTTCTTCTCTTTGATTTGATAAATTGAACACACTTTGTAACAATTATGTGATGTACAGTATAAAATTTTAGATCAGATTCTATCCAAAAACTATTCTTTTTGAAGCATTACAATGTGTATACTTCCAAAAACAAAACTGATGAAAAGCCTTCAAAGACTTGCTTATACAATTTTAAAAGCAAGAAAAAGAAGCCAGTACTTTCTCTTTTCATTGTACTTATCTTAATATACACAATCAGATAAAAACTTCTGTACCTACAGAAGAGCTAAAATGTAGCCTGAGCCTGTTTTTTTTTCTTTATAAGTTTATTTATTTATTTATTTTTGGCTGCGTTGGGTCTTTGTTGCTGCACGTGGGCTTTCTCTAGTTGCAGCGAGCGGGGGCTATTCTTCATTGCGGTGCACGGGCTTCTCATTGTGATGGTTTCTCTTTTTGCAGAGCACAGGCTCTAGGCGCGTGGGCTTCAGTAGTTGTGGCATGCGGGCTTCAGTAGTTGTGGCATGCGGGCTTCAGTAGTTGTGGCTCGCAGGGTCTAGAGCGCAGGCTCAGTAGTTGTGGCGCACGGGCTTAGTTGCTCCGTGGCACGTGGGATCTTCCCGGACCAGGGCTCAAAGCTGTGTCCCCTGCATTGGCAGGCTGATTTTTAACCACTGCACCACCAGGGAAACCCCTGAGCCTGTTTTATACCTCTCAACTTTAGGACTGGTTCAGCCCCTGACTGGCAACCTACCCAGGCATTCCAAAATTTGTCCAAGAAAAAGAAATTCAACAAACTCTGGGTCAATACTACAATAAAAGCACAGCACTAAGAAATAGAGTAGAAATAAACTCTTTTTCCTTTGAGGCTCCTACAAATCAACCACTGCCATCCACTCAGCTTCAACATCCAGCCCAGGCTGGCCTTCTGTGTTCCCTCTAGGCCTCCTCCTGTGTGACTGTGACCACAATTCCCAAGACTGTCATTTCCCACTCTTTTTAAGCAGTCCTCACCCATGGTTACATCCTCAACTCTATCACCTGGAAACATTCTACCACCAAATTCTATCACTTTGCTATACACCTGAAACACACAAAAAAACAGGTTAATGACAGGGAAATGCCCACAGTATAATATTAAAGGGAAAAAAATCAGGATAAAAACTTTACATATATTGCAATCCCAATTTGCTAAAAAATAAATAAATAAATAAGGCAAATTAACCAAAAAGAAAAAGAAATCCTAACATTCTAATATATCAGTCAATACTTCTTGCTATTATTTCAGTTCTCTCAATCTTACTCCCTAAATACCTTCCCTTCAAACTTACTGCATCCTTTAATCCCTCAAACATTCCCTTTCCTTCTTACCGACCCCTCCTAGGCTTACTTTCCTACTAGGCTTACTTACATGGTCTATCACTTTAATAACTTGCCTTCACACACTCTCTATCCCTTGACTCTCTCTTTTTTAAATTGTGGTAAAATATACATAACATAAAATTTACCATTTCAACCATTTTTAAGTGCACAGTACAGTGGCATTAATGTTGTGTAACCATCAGCACTATTTCCAAACACTTGGGCTGTTTCCACCTTCTTCCTACTGTAAATAATGCTGCTATAAACACTGCTGTACAAATATCTGAGTCCCTGTTTTCAATTTCTTTGGGTATATACCTAGGATTAGAATTGTTGGGTCATATGATAATTATGTGTTTAGTTTCTTTTTTATTTATTTATTTATTTATTTTTGGCTGTGTTGGGTCTTCATTGCTGCACGGGGGCTTCCTCTAGTTGTGGCGAGCGGGGACTACTCTTTGCTGTGGTGCGAGGGCTTCTCATTGCGGTGGCTTCTCTTGTTGCGGAGCACGGGCTCTAGGCTCACGGGCTTCAGTAGTTGCAGCACGTGGGCTCAGCAGTTGTGGTGCACGGGCTTAGCTGCTCCGCGGCACGTAGGATCTTCCCGGACCAGGGCTCAAACCCGTGTCCCCTGCATTGGCAGGCGGACTCTCAACCACTGCACCACCAGGGAAGTCCCCTATGTTTAGTTTCTGAGGAACTGCCAAACCGTTTTCCACAGCGGCTGCACCATTTGACATTCCAGCAACCAGTATGTAAGAGTTTCAATTTTTCCATATCCTCACCAACACTTGTTAGTTTACATTTTAAAAATTATAGCCATCCTGGGAGATGTGAAGTGGTATCTCATTGTGGTTTTGATTTGCATTTCCCCAGTGACTAATGATATTGAGCATCTTTTCATGTGCTAGTTGACCATTTGAATATTATTTAAACCCTTTGTCCATTTATGAATTAGGTTTAGGCTTTGGTGTTGTTGCTGAGCTGTCAGTTATTTATATTCTCTGGATATTAATTCTTTATCAAATATATGATTTGCAAATATTTTCTCCCATTTTATGAGTTTTCACTTACTTTAAAGTGTCCTTTTTTTTTTCTTTCTGTTTTTCACTTTTATTAATGGGATCACAGCATTCACATACATCACATACATTTCACCTTTATTAATGGGATCACAGCATTCACATACATTCACATATATCATGAACATGGTACTTCTTTTTCCTTTAGTGATCCAAACGATCACTATTCTCATTACTACAAATCAGAGAAGTGATTCTCCTATTGTTATTTTTTAATAAATTTATTTATTTATTTATTTTTAATTATTTTTGGCTGTGTTGGGTCTTCGTTGCTGCGCACAGGCTTTCTCTAGTTGCAACAAGAGGGGTCTACTCTTCGTTGCGGTGCACAGGCTTCTCACTGCGGTGGCTTCTCTTGTTGTGGAGCACAGGCTCTAGGCACGTGGGCTCAGTAGTTGTGGCTTGCGGGCTCCAGAGCGCAGGCTCAGTAGTTGTGGCACACGGGCTTAGCTGCTCCGTAGCATGTGGGATCTTCCTGAACTGGGGCTCAAACCTGTGTCCCCTGCACTGGCAGGTGGATTCTTAACCACTGTGCCACCAGGGAAGTCCCTCTCCTATTGTTTTAGTCCTCCATCTTAAATTACAAACCAAACATACCAAGACACATACCTTCCATATTACATGCTTCAGTCAGTTTTCAGATATCTAACTGTAGATTTAAGATATCAATGGCTATAAATTTTTTCAGACATTTTTAAAATGCAAATTATATGTTATGTCAAAATAATTTCAGCACGACTTTATTTCTTATTATTCTGTATTAAATTTAGGGCTATTCTCAGTTTCTACTTTGGACAGTTCCAATAGTTAAGAAAATTAAAGAAAAATTACTCATCATAAATAGATGAAAGTATCTTGAGAGTATTCTTTGATGCACAAAAGTTTTTAATTTTGATAAAATTCAACTTATCTCTTTTTTTCATTTGTTAGCTGCACTTTTTCTTTTTTTTTTTTTTAAATCTCATTTTGGCCGTGCGGCATGCGGAATCTTAGTTCCCTGACCAGGGATCGAACCTGCACCCCCTTCTTTGGAAGCGCAAAATCCCAACCACTGGACTGCCAGGGAAGTCCCTGTTAGCTGTACTTTTGATGTCATTTAAGAAGTCATTGCTGGGGCTTCCCTGGTGGCGCAGTGGTTGGGAATCTGCCTGCCAATGTGGTAGACGCAGGTTCGAGCCCTGGTCTGGGAGGATGCCACATGCCGCCGAGCAGCTGGGCCCATGAGCCACAACTATTGAGCCTGTGCTCTGGAGCCCGCAAGCCACAACTACTGAGCCTGCGCTCTTTGAGCCCACGAGCCACAACTACTGAAGCCTGTGCTCCTAGAGCCTGTGTTCTGCAACGAGAAGCCACGGCAATGAGAAGCCCATGCACTGCAACGAAGAGTAGCTCCTGCTCGCCGCAACTAGAGAAAGCCCACAGGGCAGCAGTGAAGACCCGATGCAGCCAAAAATAAAGTAAATTAATAAATTAAAAAAAAAAAAAGAAGTCATTGCTAAATCCACAGTAATGGAGATTTCCTGTTTTCTTCTAAGAGTTTTATAGTTTTCTCTTTTAAAGTTAGTGTTTGATCCATTTTTTTTAGTTAATTTTTGTATGTGGTGTATGATAAGAGTCCAACTTCTTCCTTTTGCAAGTGGATGCCCAGTTTTCTCAGCATCATTTGTTGAAAAGACTGTTCTTTCCCTATTGTCTGGTCATGGCTCCCTGGTTTAAAACCCAGTGACCACCGTATTAGTTTCCTTGGATTGCCATAACAAAGGTCACAAATTGGGTGACTAAAACAATAGCAATGTATTGTCTCACGGTTCTGGAGGCTAGAAGTCCAAAATCATGGTGTTAGCAGGGCCGTCCTCCCTCTGAAACCTATAAGGGGATCTTCCCTTGCCTGGGAGGATCTGGTAGTTTGCAGCAATCTTTCCTTCTTCACATGGTGTTCTCCCTATGTCTGTCTTCACATGGCAGTCCTCATATGAGGAAACCAGTCATATTTGATGAGGAGTCCACCTCATCCTGCATTATGATCTCATCCTAATTTAAATAATTACATCTGCAATGACCCTATTTCCAAAGGTTACGTTTTGAGGCACTGCTGTTGAGTTATTTCCCCCAAATCTCCTTCGCTCCTAAGTGTGAGATTACTAAGTCAAAGAGTAAGATCATTTTCCAGCTCCTCAAATGTGATGAAACCTGCAATATTTGCTCTTATAATCAATATTGCACATTGATTGTTTTCACACTTTTAATGCCACACAGTTAAATGCCTTCTCAGCTAGGCTGCCCCTTCCAGATTGTGCATGGGCAGTGTTTGGAACAACAGTTTTCCTTAATAAGTATTTGGAGACATTAATTTTAGATGAAAGCAAACATGAATATATTATAGAATATGAGAGTAATGCATGAGTGAAACAAATCTGCCATAATCTCACACACATTGATTTTTCTTTTTGTTAGATTAAGATATAAAAATGTACTTTGCTTTAATAACTTGTGAGGCTGAATACTGGGAGGTGCTGTTTACAGGAAAGACAGAGTAATTAAAGGAGTTGAAAAGGTTTTAAGGAAAGGCATGAATCCTGAAGGCATGTATGGTTTTATACAGTTTTTATAATGTGTAATATTATACCTTAATGTATAATTTCAGTTTTTAACAGATAAATTCAAACATTCCTTAAGTTGACTAATTACTTAACTCAGGTAAGTGAGTTTTTTAAACTTTTATTCCTCTGAAAATAAGTGTAATAACTCTAGAAATCTGGTTTTCCCACTCCTCAGGGATTGCCAGTTCTTCCTGGCTGAGGGCTGGAGCTGTCAGTTTGTGACTTTTCCAAACTACTTTGGCAAAGTATGTATTCCTCGTTGGTGTGTGGTCGCTGAAGTTTCTGAAACGTCTGTTATGTTTTCTCTGTGATCGGCTAGTGATGTGACAAACATTTTCTAAAATGTGTGGCCTCGCAAACCCCCAAAAGATACTGGCCCTTTAAATCTTTCAATAGACGCTGCCAAAGAAAGCAACTGCAGCTGAGAGGGCCAGAACCTAGGTAAGCACCTGTGCCAATTCTGCTGGGCATTGCAAAATCTACCAAAGTACATAGGCACACATTTTGGTAGGACAAAGTTCTCAGCCCTCATTCCTGGAATGAGGGCCGCTTTCCCCACATGTGCAGTAGGGCTGAAGAATAGAGGCTGGTGGCTGGTTTGCACATGTCCTCTCTTACCCAAGGATAGCAGCCTCTACCTTTATCCAGCAGTCCCCTAGCTGTTATAAGGTTGGATCAGGTTCCAGAGTTCTGAAAGAGCTTATTCCAATCTCTCCAAATCAACAGTTGCTTTGGTGGAGGGACCAACCCCTATACCTTCCCACTCCACTATTTTAGTGATGTCACTCTCTACCCCTTGACTTACAAGTTAACTATGTACCTTTTCAATACCTAATCTGGGATTAATCTAACTTTCTTCTGGATTCATTTTCAATGTCAGAACCATTGAGAGGAGTTGGAGGAAAGTCCCATAGCCTTGTGAATTGGTACCATACCTATGAGATACAAGCTCGTCTGCTCTCTCAAAGTCACTTAAAATTATGAAAGTCTCTCTCTTGTCCCTAACTAGTTTCCTCTCCACTCCCCACCAATGGCACATCTAACTTTTCACTAGATTTCTCAAGCCCTAGGCCACCACTTGCCTCCTGTTTCTCAAGGGAAGTAAGGACATAGGGAATGACTTTCCTCAACTCCCTACTCCTCCAGCTACACCTACAGCGATGGTGCATCTCTCTCGGGTCAGAGGAGAAGCTTTCCCTCTCCAAGTCTAAGGCTGGCACCTCCACCTGTACTCTCTTTATCCATGCCTTCCTGTCTCTTCTATCACTTCATTTCGCAAACATTCCTGCAACTGTCTTCTCTAAACTTGCTTAAATCTCCCCATCTTTGACCCACGATGCCTCCCCACCCAACTAAGCCCTCTCAGGGTTTCCGTATCACTTCCTACTATCTCAACTACATACAATTCAAATGCAATTTAGATTCCCAATCATTCATGAAAATTACATTCACTACGGTCATCAATGGAGTTATTTATTTATTTAGTATTGCTTTTTTTTTTTTTTTGGCTGAGTGGCTTGCGGGATCTTAGTTCCCCGACCAGGGATTGAACCCTCGCCCTCAGCAGTGAAAGCGCCAAGTCCACTGGATCTCCAAGGAATTCCCACCAATGTATTTCTAATTCCCAGATTTACAGGATCCTTTTCCATCTGACTTGACCTTTCTGCAATATTGGCTCCAGACAATCACTTCCTCCTTCCTAGAACTGTCACTTTCCTAAGTTTCCATGGTATCGCTGTACTGTTTCTCCTCCTGCCTTTCTAAGCACACCTTCCTCGTTTGCTCTGCAGATTTTTCTTCCTTTGACTGCCAGGTACATGCTGGTATTTGCTGGGGGCTGCATCCGTGGTCCCCTTCTCTTTTCAACTAGCTGCTCTCTATTGAGAGCAATTTGACCCACACTCATAGACCCTCCCAATCCTCATCTCTGGGGCCAGCCTCTCACTTAAATTCCATCCCCTCACACATAGACAGCGGCCTGCCTCATACCTCCCAAGACTGCCCACACCATCTCAAATGCAACACGTCTAACCAAACTTGCTGCTCCTCTTCCTCCAGTGTGTCACACCTGAGGCCAGTGGTATCCTTCAGGGGCTTCAGCCAAAAACTTGGCAGGGGGTGCGGGAGGGAGGAGCGGGGTGGGGGGTTCATCTTAAGTCCTCAGAGAGAGCCCTTAAAGTCCCTGGAGCTTACATTCTAATGGGGGGTGAGAAACAAATGAGTTAATAAAAAATATTATTTCATACAATGACAATGTTATGAAAACATTGGCATGGTAAAGGAATAGAGTAACTGGGGGTGAGTTGTTTTTTTTTTTAACAGCATTTTTTTTTAAAGTATTTTATCTTATTTTATTTTATTATTATTATTATTATTATTTTTTGGTCACGTGGCATGCAGGATCTTAGTTTCCCCAACCAGGGATTGAACCCGCGCACCCTGCACTGGAAGTGCAGAGTCTTAACCACTGGACCGCCAGGGAAGTCCCTGAGGTGTCTTTTTGATATGAGATCAGAGACCTGAATAAGCAATAGCTTTCAAAGAGACTTCCAGTTTCAGCCTCATTCCCCTCAAACCCACTGTCCATGCTGCTTTAAGAATACTCTTTCTAAAATATAAATTTGGTCACACTGCTCTCCTGCTTAACAGCTTTTGAGTTTCCCACTGCTTATAAGGGGTAAACTCTTTACCACAACCAATGGCCTTCTCTGGTCTGGGTCCCTGCCTTCCTCTCCAGGTTCATCGCAATCAAAGCCTTGAGTGCCTACTATGTGCCAGGTACTGTTCTCGGTGTGAAGGACGCCGTGAGGACAGGGCAGACGAAAGTCCCAACACTCATGGAACTTCTTACTCCTATGGGAGACATGTAATTCTAAAAATGTGTAAATAAGTAAATAAAAATTTTAGACATGAAGTGATTTTAGATATGAAAAATTTGAGTGATGAGTGATATGAAGAAAATAAAATGGTAAAGTTACAGGTAAATAAAATGGTCAGGGAAGGTCCCTTAGAAGAAGTGCTCTTTGAGGTGAGTTCCAAATGATGAGAAAGGGAAGATCTTGGGTAACAGAGCTCCAGGCAGGGGGAGCAGCAGGCACAAAGCCTGAAGGCAGGAATCGGTGGGGAGCGTTCTAGAAGCAGGCCGCGGGGTGGATGCAGCACAGATAATAGGAGGAGGGTTGGTCAGAGGGGAGGTTAGAGTCAGGAAGGAGTCAGAGCACTTGGGTGTGGTGCCTTCCCGATGTCACTGCTTGAATTCCAGAGCCCTTTATCTTGTTTATTTTTAGTTTTTTTGGCTGCACTGCACAGCTTGCAGGATCTTAGTTTCCCGATGAGACACTGAACCGCACCCTCAGCAGTGAAAGGGTGGAGTCCTAACCACTGGGCTGCCAGGGAATTCCCTCCAGAGTCCTTTAGATGCTTCAGACGCACCATGCTCTTGCATCTCCCGCCTCTGCCAGTGATTTGCTCTCCCCACTAAGGGAACTCCTACTCATCCTTCGAGACTTGGCTCTGTGAAACGTTCCCTAACTCCCACTTCTAGGCTATTCAGTCACCCCCTATGGCTCCCTCATTAAGGTATAAAGCAGTCCTGCAGAGCAGACGTCTGTCAGCTGCACCCTCACTATGTACACGTCTGTATCTAACACTAGACTGTGAGCCTCCTGAGGGAACAGTGAATTCACTTTCAGATTCTCACCACCTAGCCCAGATACGAAAGAGGTATTTGATAAATGAATAAACGCTGCTCTGCTAACGAGAACTATCAGATTGGGTTTGTCAGAAATGAAATCTATTGATATATGATTCTTTGGAGCCATTCTACAACAGCATCTACTTACACACTTAAATCTGATTTTTTCACTGGTTCATCAAATATTTATACAGCAATTTCTGCCAGAAGCTGGGGATACTGCTGTGAACAGAGACATGGCATCGTTGCCCTTATGAGAATATATTTTCTACCAGGGAAGTCAAACAAATAATCAATTACTCAATTGCTTACTTACAAAAGGAATAAGTCCTATGAAGGTGAAATAAAGGGTACCATGAGTGTCTTAACGGGGAGACTCTGCCTAGTCTGGGAGGTCAGGAAAGCCTTCTTTGAAAAGTGACAACAGAACTGAGCTCCGAAGGATAAGTAGGAACAAACAAGGAGGGTGAACATTCCCAACAAAATGTATTATATGTCCAAAGGTGCTAAGGCAGGATGGGGCATGATGTGTTAAAGGCTGGTGTAGCTGAAGAACAAAGAGGGGAGAAGATCACAAAGTGAATGTGGCATCATTAACTCATAACATGGTAGAAGACGATATATAATGCTGATCTCAAGTAATAGCACATGTTTCAACATTCACTTGCGGTGACTTACATTTGTTTTAGCTCTATCAACAGTAAAAGGAGAAAGAGAGGGAAAACAAGAATGCAGTATTGTAAATGAACTGTCTTAAACCTCTCTAACACAGTGTACCATTCTGTGGCTCTTAATCTATTTTGTGCCATAAATAATTGCTAAGAACCATTAACACAAGTAGCAAGTGCCACAATAAAAGTTATATTTGGTGCTGAGTGAATGCAGACTAATTTAGATACTTGCATTATGAGACTGTAAATTCCTGGAGGGCTGCTGTTCTGATGCATCTTTATATTCAATTCAGCAACTAGCACAATGCCTTACTCGTGATGAGCCCTCAAACAGTTACCAAGTGCAGGGACTCATGGTTTATATTACTAATTGGCACACACCCTGATCTGAGGTTAGTTGGCAGAAGCCTCCCTGAGAGACACAGTGACAGAAGAAAGAAAACAACTCAAGATTTTTTTTTAGAACAAAGTGAATTTGAAACAACGAAAATGGAGGAGCTATCATTTACAGTTGTTTTAGAAAACAGGCTAAACACAACCACTGATCAAATATGTTGAAAAAAATTTTAACCTGAAGCATTTGAAGAAAACTCAGGACTGAAAAAAGTTAATTAAAAAAAAAAAAGAGTTTCGGTGAATAGGCAGAAGATGGCAGAGTATAAGGACATGTGCTCACTCCCTCTTGCGAGAGCACCGGAATCACAACTAACTGCTGAACAATCATCAACAGGAAGACACTGGAACTCACCAAAAAAGATACCCCACGTCCAAAGACAAAGGAGAAGCCACAATGAAATGGTATAAGGGGCGCAATCCCCATAATATCAAATCCCATAACCACTGGGTGGGTGACTCACAAACTGGAGAACAATTATACCACAGGAGTTCACCCACTGGAGTAAAGGTTCTGAGTCCCACGTCAGGCTTCCCAACCTGGGGGTCCAGCAATGGGAGGAGGAATTCCCAGAGAATCAGACTTTGAAGGCTAGTGGGATTTGATTGCAGGACTTCGACAGGACTGGGGAAAACAGAGACTCCACTCTTGGAGGGCACACACAAAGTAGTGAGAGCATTGGGACCCAGGGGAAGGAGCAGTGACCCCATAGGAGACTGAACCACACCTACCTGCTGGTGGTGGAGGGTCTCCTGCAGAGGCGGGGGGTGGCTGTGGCTCATCGTGGGGACAAGGACACTGGCAGCAGAAGTTCTGGGAAGTACTCCTTGACATGAGCCCTCCTGGAGTCCGCCATTAGCCCCTCCAAAGAGCCTGTAGGCTCCAGTGCTGGGTCACCTCAGGCCAAACAACCAACAGGGAGGGAACTCAGCCCCATCCATCAGCAGACAGCAGATTAAAGTTTTACTGAGCTCTGCCCACCAGAGCAACACCCAGCTCTACCCACCACCAGTCCCTCCCATCAGGAAGCTTGCACAAGGCTCTTAGATAGCCTTTTCCACCAGACTACAATCCTGCAGCCTGTGGAACGAAAACAACATTCACAGAAAAGCAGACAAAATGAAAAGGCAGAGGACTATGTACCAGAACAAGATAAAACCCCAGAAAAACAACTAAATGAAGTGGAGATAGGCAACCTTCCAGAAAAAGAATTCAGAATAATGACAGTGAAGATGATCCAGGACCTCGGAAAAAGAATGGAGGTAAAGGTCGAGAAGATGCAAAAAATGTTTAACAAAGACCTAGAAGAATTAAAGAACAAACACCTAGAAGAATTAAAGAACAAACAAACAGAGATGACCAATACAATAACTGAAATGAAAACTACACTAGAAGGAATCAACAGCAGAATAACTGAGGCAGAAGAACGGATAAGTGACTTGGAAGACAGAATGGTGGAATTCACTGCTGTGGAACAGACTAAAGAAAAAAGAACAAAAAGAAATGAAGACAGCCTAAGAGACCTCTGGGACAACATTAAACGCAACAACATTCGCATTATAGGGGTCCCAGAAGGAGAAGAGAGAGAGAAAGGACCAGAGAAAATATTTGAAGAGATTATAGTCGAAAACTTCCCTAACATGGGAAAGGAAATAGCCACCCAAGTCCAGGAAGCGCAGAGAGTCCCATACAGGATAAACCCAAGGAGAAACACGCCGAGACATATAGTAATCAAAGTGGCAAAAATTAAAGACAAAGAAAAATTATTGAAAGCAGCAAGGGAAAAACGACAAATAACATACAAGGGAACTCCCATAAGGTTAACAGCTGATTTCTCAGCAGAAACTCTACAAGCCAGAAGGGAGTGGCATGATATACTTAAAGTGATGAAAGGGAAGAACCTACAACCAAGATTACTCTACCCGGCAAGGATCTCATTTAGATTTGATGGAGAAATCAAAAGCTTTACAGACAAGCAAAAGCTAAGAGGATTCAGCACTACCAAACCAGCTCTACAACAAATGCTAAAGGAACTTCTCTAAGTGGGAAAACAAGAGAAGAAAAGGACCTACAAAAACAAACCCCCCCAAATTAAGAAAATGGTCATAGGAACATACATATCGATAATTACCTTAAACGTGAATGGATTAAATGCTCCAACCAAAAGAAACAGGCTTGCTGAATGGATACAAAAACAAGACCCATGCTGTCTACAAGAGACCCACTTCAGACCTAGGGACACATACAGACTGAAAGTGAGGGGATGGAAAGATATTCCATGCAAATGGAAATCAAAAGAAAGCTGGAGTAGCAATACTCATATCAGATAAAATAGACTTTAAAATAAAGAATATTACGAGATAGAAGGAAGGACACTACATAATGATCAAGGGATCAATCCAAGAAGAAGATATAACAATTATAAATATATATGCACCCAACATAGGAGCACCTCAATACATATGGCAAATGCTAACAGCTATAAAAGAGGAAATCGACAGCAACACAATAATAGTGGGGGATTTTAACACCTCACTTACACCAATGGACAGATCATCCAGATAGAAAATTAAAAAGGAAACACAAGCTTTAAATGACACAATAGACCAGATAGATTTAATTGATATTTCTAGGACATTCCATCCGAAAACAGCAGATTACATTTTCTTCTCAAGTGCACACGGAACATTCTCCAGGAAAGATCACACCTTGGATCACAAATCAAGCCTCGGTAAATTTAAGAAAACTGAAATCATATCAAGCATCTTTTCCGACCACAACGCTATGAGATTGGAAATCAATTACAGGGGGAAAAAACGTAAAAAACACAAACACATGGAGGCTAAACAATACACTACTAAAGAATCAAGAGATCACTGAAGAAATCAGAGGAAATCAAAAAATACCTAGAGACAAATGACAACAAAAACACAATGATCCAAAACCTATGGGGTGCAGCAAAAGCAGTTCTAAGAGGGAAGTTTATAGCAATACAATCCTACCTCAAGAAACAAGAAAAATCTCAAATAAAGAATCTAACCTTACACCTAAAGCAACTAGAGAAAGAAGAACAAACAAAACCCAAAGTTAGTAGAAGGAAAGAAATCATCAAGATCAGAGCAGAAATAAATGAAATAGAAAGAAAGAAAGCAATAGCAAAGATCAATAAAACTAAAAGCTGATTCTTTGAGAAGACAAACAAAATTGGTAAACCTTTAGCAAGACTCATCAAGAAAAAGAGGGAGAGGACTAAAATCAATAAAATTGGAAATGAAAAAGAAGTAACAACAGACACCACAGAAATACAAAGCATCCTAAGAGACTACTACAAGCAACTCTATGCCAATAAAATAGATGACCTGGAAGAAACAGACAAATTCTTAGAAAGGTATAACCTTCCAAGACTGAACCAAGAAGAAATAGAAAATATGAACAGACCAATCACAAGTAATGAAATTGAAACTGTGATTAAAAATCTTCCAACAAACAAAAGTCCAGGACCAGATGGCTTCACAGGCAAATTCTATCAAACGTTTAGAAAAGAGCTAACACCTATCCTTCTCAAACTCTTCCAAAAAATTGCAGAGGAAGGAACACTCCCAAACTCATTCTATGAGGTCACCATCACCCTGATACCAAAACCAGACAAAGATACTACAAAAAAAGAAAATTACAGACCAATATCACTCATGAATATAGATGTAAAAATCCTCAACAAAATACTAGCAAACAGAATCCAACAATATATTAAAAGGATCATACACCATGATCAACTGGGATTTATCCCAGGGATGCAAGGATTCTTCAATATACGCAAATCAATCAATGTGATACACCACATTAACAAACTGAAGAATAAAAACCATATGATCATCTCAATACATGCAGAAAAGCTTTTGACAAAATTCAACACCCATTTATGATAAAAACTCTCCAGAAAGTGGGCATAGAGGGAACCTACCTCAAAAAATGGCCATATATGGCAAACCTACAGCAAACATCATTCTCAATGGTGAAAAACTGAAAGCATCTCCTCTAAGATCAGGAACAAGACAAGGATGTCCACTCTCGCCACTATCATTCAACATAGTTTTGGAAGTCCTAGCCATGGCAATCAGAGAAGAAAAAGAAATAAAAGGAACACAAATTGAAAAAGAAGTAAAACTGCCACTGTTTGCAGATGACATGATACTATACATAGAAAATCCTAAAGATGCCACCAGAAAACTACTAGAGCTAATCAATGAAGTCGGTAAAGTTGCAGGATACAGAATTAATGCACACAAATCTCTTGCATTCCTATACACTAACAATGAAAGATCAGAAAGAGAAATTAAGGAAACAATCCCATTCACCACTGCAACAAAAAGAATAAAATACCTAGGAATAAACCTACCTAAGGAGGTAAAAGATCTGTACTCAGAAAATTATAAGACACTGATGAAAGAAATCAAAGATGACACAAACAGATGGAGAGATATACCATGTTCTTTGATTGGAAGAATCAGTATTGTGAAAATGACTATTCTACCCAAAGCAATCTACAGAATCAATGCAATCCCTATCAAATTACCAATGGCATTTTTTACAGAACTAGAACAAAAAAATCTTAAAATTTGTATGAAGACACAAAAGACCCTGAATAGCCAAAGCAATCTTGAGGGAAAAAAACGGACTTGGAGGAGTCAGACTCGCTGACTTCAGATCATACTACAAAGCTACAGTAATCAAGACAATATGGTACTGGCACAAAACCACAAATATAGATCAAAGGAACAGGATAAAAAGTCCAGAGATAAACCCATGCATCTATGGTCAACTAATCTATGACAAAGAAGGCAAGGATATACAATGGAGAAAAGGGTCTCTTCAATAAGTGGTGCTGGGAAAACTGGACAGGTACATGTAAAGGAATCAAATTAGAACACTCCCTAACACCATACACAAAAATAAACTGAAAATGGATTAAAGACATAAATGTAAGACCAGACACTATAAAACTCTTAGAGGAAAACATAGGAAGAACACTCTTTGACATAAATCACAGCAAGATCTTTTTGACCCATCTCCTAGAGTAACAGAAATAAAAACAAACAAACAAAAAGAGTTTCCTGGCATCTGAGGGGTGGGGGGGGAACGAAGAGAAAAATAAAAAGAAAGTTCAAAGTTTTAGACTTCCTAACAGCAATTCTAAGGAAAACAAAGTTTCTATGGCCATGATGACAGAATGCACCATGGACACTGGAGGAAAAAACAATGAGCTGGGAAGAGGAGGCGCTGGCTGGGGCTGGATGAACAATAGGTTGTTCCACAGGGTCAAATCTGTCTCTCTTTTTCTCTCAGCAATGAGCACGAGGACTTCCCTGGTGGTGCAGTGGTTAAGAATCTGCCTGCCTATGCAGGGGACACGGGTTCGATCCCTGGTCTGGGAAGATCCCACACCAACTGAGCCCATGTGCCACAACTACTGAGCCCACGTGCCGCAACTACTGAGCCTGCATGCTGCAACTATTGAAGCCCTCATGCCTAGAGCCTGAGCTCCACAACAAGAAAAGCCACTGCAATGAGAAGCCTGCGCACCGCAACGAAGAGCAGCCCCCCCTCGCCACAACTAGAGAAAGCCTGTGCACAGCAACAAAGACCCAATGCAGCTGAAAAAAAAAAAAAAAGAGTACCTAGGGACTTCCCTGGTGGTCCAGTTGTTAAGACTCCGTGCTTCCAATGCACGGGGCGTGGGTTCCATCCCTGGTTGGGGAACTAAGATCCCACATGTCCCATGGTGCAGCAAAAAAAAAAAAACCACAACGACAAAACAAAACAAAACGAGAAACAGGAAGAGTACCTCTCTGGAGGAAACGAGCCATGCCTATCTAAACCTGTGGGATATCGCCACATTCACATGTCCCAAACCACACACTTCATCATGTTTCCTTCTACCCACCCTCATCATCACCTAACTCATTCCTCCTCTTATATTCTCTGTAATTTCTTTCACGTCCTCCCAAACATAAAGACCAGAAATACTGGTAAGTTATTTTTTTAAATTAAACTAATTTTTTTTTAACTGAAGTATAGCTGACTTACAATATTATATTAGTTTTAGGTGTACAACATAGTAATTCAATATTTTTATAAAATATACGCCATAGAAAGATATTATAAAATATTTTCTATATCCTCTGTGCTGTACATAACATCCTTGTAACCTATTTTACACCTGGTATTTTGTAACTCTTCATCTCCTTCACCTATCTTGGCCCAACCCTGACACCTCTCCCCTCTGGTAACCACTAGTTTGTTCTCAGTATCGGTAAGCCTGTTTCTGTTTTGTTATATTTGTTCATTTGTTTGTATATGTTTCATTTGTTCTGCATATTAAGTGAAGCCCAGTATTTGTCTTTCTCTGCCTGACTTATTTCACCAAGCATAATACCCTCCAAGTCCATCCATGTTGTTGCAAATGGCAAAATTTCATCCTTTTTTATGGCTGAGTAATAGTCCTATATATAAATATATATATATACACACATATATATATAGTCCTATGTTTCTATATATATAACACATCTTCTTTATCCTTCTATCTATTGATGGACACTTAGGTTGCTTCCATGTCTTGGCCATTGTAAATAATGCTGCTATAAACACTGAGGTGAACATATCTTTTCAAATTAGTGTTTTTATCAGATAAATACCCAGGAGTGGAATGGCTAAATCATATGGTAGTTCTATTTTTAATTTCTTGAGGAACTTCCATACTGATTTCCATAGTGGCTGCACCAATTTACATTCCCACCAACAGTGCACAAGGGTTCCCTTTTCTCCACATCCTTGCCAACATTTGTTATTTTTTTTCTTTTTGATAACAGCCATTCTGATAGGTATGAGGTGATATCTCATTGTGGTTCTGAAATGTATTTCCCTGATGATAAGTGATGTTGAGCATCTTTTCATGTGCCTTTTGGCCATCTGTATGACTTCTTTGGAAAACTGTCTGTTCAGATTCTCTGCCCTTTTTAAATTGGGTTGGCTATTTTTTTGTCATATTGAGTTGTATGAGTTCTTTATATATTTTGGATAGTAAACCCTTACCAGATGTATCATTTGCAAATATCTTCTTCCATTTGGTAGGTTCCCTTTTTGTTTTGTTGACGGTTTCCTTTGTTGTACAAGAGTTTTTGAGTTTGATTATGTCCCATTTGTTTATTTTTGCTTTTATTCCCCTTGCCTAAGGAGATAAAGCCAAAGAAATATAGCTATGACCAATGTCAAAAAGTGTAGTACCTATGTTTTCTTCTAGTTTTATGATTTCAGGTCTTACATTTAGGTCTTTAATTCATCTTGAGTTTATTCTTGTAAATAGTGTGAGAAAATGTTCTAATTTCATTCTTTTATGTGTAGCTGGTCCAGTTTTCCCAATACCACTTATTGAACAGTCTTTTTTAAAAATTATATATTCTTGCCTCCTTTGCCATAGATTAATTGACCATGTGTGCATGGGATTATTTCTGGGCTCTCTATTCTGTTCCATTGATCTATGTATCTGTTTTTGTGCTGATACCACACTGTTTTGATTACTTTAGCTCTGTAGTATAGTCTGAAGTCAGAGAGCAGAGATACCTCCAACCTTGTTCTTTTTTCTCAAGACTGCTTTACTATTCAGGGTCTTTTGTGGTTCCATACAAATTTTAGGATTATTTGTTCTAGTTCTGTGAAAAATGTCATGGGTATTTTGATAGGTATTGCATTAGATCTGTAGATTGCTTTGGGTAGTATGGACATTTTAATAATGCTAATTCTCCTAACCCATGAACATGGGATATATTTCCATTTATTTCTATCCTCTTCAATTTCCTTCATCTATGTCTTATAGGTTTCAGAGTATGTGTCTTTCACCTCCTTCATTAAATTTATTCCTAGATATTTTATTCTTTTTGATTTATAAATGGGATTCATTTCTTTTGTTACTAGTGTACAGAAATGCAACAAATTTCTTTATATTAATCTTGTATCCTGCAACTTTACTGAATTCATTTATTCTAGCAGTTTTTTTGGTGGAGTCAAAGGTTTTCCTTATATAGTATCATGTCATCTGCAAACAGTGGTAGTTTTACTTCTTCCTTTTCAATTTGAATGTCTTTTATTTCTTTTTCTTGTCTGATTGCCGTGGCTAGGACTTCCAATACTATATTAAATAGAAGTGGGAAGAGTGGGCATCCTCATCTTGTCCCTGATCTTAAAGGAAATACTTCCAGCTTTTCACCACTGAGTATGATGCCAGCTGTGGGTTTGTCAGATGGCCTTTATTATGTTGAGGTTTGTTCCTTCTATACCAACTTTGTTGACAGTTTTTATCACGAATGGATACCGAATTTTGCCAAATGCTTTTTCTGCATCTATTGAGATGATCATGTGATTTTTATCCTTGGTTATGTTAATGTGGTGTATCATGTTAATTAATTTGCAGATATTGAACCATCCTCACATCCCGGGAATAAATCCCCCTTGATCATGATGTATGATCCTTTTTACATATTGTTGAATTCGGTTTGCTAATATTTTGTTGAGGATTCTTGCATCTATTTCATCAGCTATATGGGCCTGTATTTTTTTTTGTAGTATCTTTATCTGATTTTGGTATCAGGGTAATGCTGGCCTCATAGAATGAGGTGGGAAGTGTTCTCTCCTCTTTTATTTATTTATTTATTTGTTTGTCTGTTTGTTTATTCATTTATTTATGGCTGCATTGGGTCTTCATCGCTGTACGCAGGCTTTCTCTAGTTGCAGCGAGCAGGGGCTACACTTTGTTGCGGTGCACAGGCTTTTCATTGCGGTGGCTTCTCTTGTTGCGGAGCACAGGCTCTAGGTGTGCGGGCTTCAGTAGTTGTGGCACACAGGCTCAGTAGTTGTGGCTCACGGGCTCTAGACGCAGGTTCAGTAGTTGTGGTGCACAGGCTTAGTTGCTCCATGGCATGTGGGATCTTCCTGGATCAGGGCTAAAACCATGTCCCCTGCATTGGCAGGCAGATTCTCAACCACTGCACCACCAGGGAAGTCCACCTCTTTAATTTTTTGAAACAGTTTGAGAAGCATACATATTAACTCTTCTTTAAACGTTTGGTAGAATTCCCCTGTGAAGTCATCTAGTCCCAGACTTTTGTGTGTTGGGAGTCTTTTGATTACTGATTCCATTTCAATACTAATAATCAATCTATTCAGATTTTCTGTTTCTTCCTGATTCAGTCTTGGAAAACTGTATGTTTCTTGGAATTTATCCACTTATTCTAGGTTGTCCAATTTGTTAGCATATTACTGTTTGCATTATTCTCTTATGATTGTATTTCTGTGATATCAGTTGTAACTTCTATCAAGTTGTAACTTCTCTTTCATTTCTTATGTTTTAAATTTGAGCACTCTCTCTTTTTCTTAATGAGTCTGGCTAAAGTTTATCAATTTTGTTTATCTTTTCAAAAAAACAGCTCTTAGTTTCATTTATCTTTTCTATTGTTTTTTGGTCTCTATTTTATTTATTTCCACTCTGATCTTTATTATTTTTTTCCTTCTACTGACTTTGGCCTTTGCTTGTTCTTCTTTTTCTAATTCCTTTAGAGGGAAAGTTAGGTTGTTAATTTGAGATTTTTCTTTTTTCTTGAGGTAGGCTTCTATTATTATAAACTGCCCTCTTAGAATTGTTTTTGTTGTGTCCCATAGATTTTGGACGTTGTGTTTCTATTTTCATTCATCCCAAGGTATTTTTTGACTTCTTCTTTAATTTCTTTGTTGACCCAATGGCTTTTTTATAGTATGTTTTCAGTCTCCACTTGTTTGTGCTTTTACCAGTTTTCTTCTTGCTATTGATTTCTAGTTTCACACTGCTGTGGTCAGAAAAGATGCTGGATTTAATTTCAATCTTCGTAAATTTACTGAGACTTCTTTTGTGGCCTAGCATGTGATCTATCCTGGAGAATGTTCCATGTGCACTTGAGAAGAATGTGTATTTTGCTGGTTTAGAATGTAATATTCTACAGATATCAATTAAGTCCATCTGGTCTAAAATGTCATTTAAAGCCAATGTTTCCTTATTGATTTTCTGTCTGGATGATCTATTCATTAATGTGATTGGGGTATTAAAATCCCCTATTATTATTGTATTACTGTCAATTTCTTCCTTTATGTCTGTTAATATTTACTTTATATACTTAGGCGCTCCTGTATTGGGTGCATATATGTTAACAAGTCTAATATCCTCTTCTTGGATTGACCTCTTTATCATTATTTAATGTCCTAAATTGTCTTTTGTTATAGATTTTGTTTTAAAGTCTATTTTGTCTGATATGAGTACTGCTACCCCAGCTTTTCATTTCCATTTGCATGAAATATCTTTTTTAATCCCTTCACTATCAACGGGTGTGTCTTTAGCGCTGAAGTGAGTCTCTTGTAAGCAGCATATACATGGATCTTGGTTTTTTAATCTAATCAGCTACCCTGTGTCTTTTGATTGGAGCATTTAGTCTATTTACATTAGAAGTGATGATTAATAGGTATGTATCTATTGCCATTTTGTTACTTGTTTTCTGGTTGTTTTTGTATTTCTTTGCTCTTTTCTTCTTTTAATCTCTTCTCTTTGGGTTTGATAACTTTTTAAATATTATGTTTGGGTTCCTTTCTCTTTGCTTTTTGTGTATCTACTGTAGGTTTTTGATTTGCAGTTACCATGAGGTTCATATCTATAAATATATCTACTTGTTTTAGAATGATAGTCATTTAAGTTCAAACACATTCTAAAAGCTCTACTTTTTTTTACTAAGCCCCCCCCAACATTTTATGTTTCGGTGTCATAGTTTACATTTTTATGAATATCCCTTAACTGTTTATTGCAGTTGTAGTTGATTAATGGTTGATTTTACAATTTTGTCTTTTAACCTTCATAGTAGCTTACTTAAGTGGTTGATCAACTGCCTTTACAATACATTTACATATACCAGTGAGATTTTTTCCTTCAAATATTTTCTTATTTCTTGTTATAGGCCTTTCTTTTTCATTTAAAGAAGACCCTTTAACATTTCTTGTAAGGCCAGTTTAGTAGTGATGAACTCTTAGTTTTTGCTTGTCTGGGAAACACTTTGACTTTGTTGGGTAGAGTATCCTAGGTTGTAGGTTTTTCCCTTTCAGCACTTTAAGTATATCGTGCCACTCCCTTTTGGCCTGCGAAGTTTCTGCTGAAAAATCAGCTGGTAGCCTTATGGGAGTTCCTTTGTATGTGACTCTTTGTTTTTCTCTTACTGCCTTTAGAATTCTCTCTTTAACGTTTGCCATTTCAATTATGATATGTCTTCATGTGGGTCTGTTTGGGTTCATCTTGTTTGGGACTCTCTGTGCTTCTGGACCTGGGTATCTGTTTCCTTCTTCAGGTTAGGGTTCAGCCATAATCTCATCAAATATGTTTTCTGCCCCTTTCTCTCATCTCCCTCTGGGACCCCTATAATGTGAATGTTACTATGCTTGATGTTATCCTACAGATCCCTTAAACTATACTTAAAAAAATTTTTTTTTCTTTTTGCTGTTCTGATCGTGTGATTGCCACTATTTTGTCTTCCAGGTCACTTATGCATTCCTCCATATTACCTAATCTGCTGGTAATTCCTTCTAGTGAATTTTTCATTTCAATTATTGTATTCTTCAGCTCTGATTGGTTCTTTTTTATATTTTCTAGTTCTTTGTTAAAGTTCTTACTGTGTTCCTCTATTCTTTTCCCGAGTTCGATGAGCATTGTTATTACTATTGCTTTAAGCTCTTTATCAAGTAAATTACTTATCTCTGTTTCATTAGGGTTTTTTTTTTCTGGGGTTTCTACTTATTCTTTTGTTTGGAACATAGTCATTTGTCTTCTCACTTTGTTTGACTTTCTCTTTTTGTCTCTATGAAATTAGGTGAAACAGTTACCTATCCCAGTCTTAAAGGCATGTCCTTGTGTGGGAGCATCCCCATGCAGTCTGCATGTGCCCAGTGGTTTTGGTGGGAGAGCTGGACCTGAAGTGAGCACTAACCATGTCTTCACCTGGGGTGCACTGGCAGCTGCCACCTTAGCAGGGCATGGGGCTGGAGTAGGAAGAGTTAGAACTGGAGCCAGGTGTGAGCTGGGGCTTCTCCCAGGCTTAGAGCAGGCCCAGAGCCAAAGGGGCTGGAGTTGCAAATCTGAGCTAGTGCCACTTCTCCCCAGTGTGATGGCGGTCTCCACTTTGGTCAGAGGCAGGGCTGAGGCCCGAGGGGCTGGAGCTGCAAATGTGAGCTAGCTCAGCTTCTCCCTGGTGCAATGGTGGTTATTGCCTTGGTTGGGAACAGCACTAGAGCAGGTGGGGCTGGAGCAGGAGCCCAGTTCGGGCTGGGAGGTGTGCTGGGGCACTCCTGGCAGGACAGACAGAGCATGAGGTGTTTTCAATCTGCTGCTTCTGCACTGGGACTGGGAGCAGGCGAGTCTGTGTACACTCTTCAAAACTGGAGTCTCAGTTTCTGTGGCTCTATGATAAGCCCCGCTGGTTTTCAAACCAAGTAGGCTTATCTTCCTTGTGCTTGACCTCAGGGCTAGGATGCCCAATATGGGGCTCAAACCCCTTGATCCTTAGGGAGGATGCCCAAGCCTGTGATATCCCCTCCTCTTCTGGGCCACCCACTAGGGGTGTGGGTCCCGATTAGATCACTTCTCCTTCCTTCCTACCAGACTCCACTTTCCTGAATAACCTTGGTTGTAGAAGAGCCATTCTGCTAGTCTTCAGGCTGTTCTCAGAGAGAGCTGCTCTATATGTCGTTGTAGTCTTGATGTGTTTGTGGGGGGAAGGTGAGCTCAGGGTCTACCTACTCCACCATCTTGATCCCACCCAGTCAAATACTGGAAAATTTAAACTTCTTCCTCTTTCCTAACACTGAATTAAAGGCCAAGTCCACATGAATTCACCCTGATTATACTTCTTAGATTTACCCTTACCCCCTACATCCACAACTTTTCTTCCCCACTGCCCCAAGCTCAAGGTGTCCTTTGGAATCTAGGGCTTTGTAACAGAGGAACATTTTACAGCATTTCTGTTACTGTTTAAAAACACAAGAAACACCTGTTGAAGGCAATATGGGGGTAGTGGAAAGAGCATATTCTTTGGGATCAAAAAGATAATTTGGAATCTTGGCTTGATTTATTCACTGAGTGACCTTGAATAACTTACTTATTTCTCAGAGCCTCAGTTTCTTTCTCTGTAAAAATACACTTAACAACTAAATAACAGGTTTGTTGTAAGGATACTGGAACCTGAAGGAAGTATCACAGGTAATCACTATATGGTAGCCATTATGGTATTATTATTGTGTTTAATCCACACATACCTCATATGCTGTAGGTACTTCAGTATTAAATTTGGAGTAGACTGAAAATATAAATCATATTATATAGTCTTGTGTTTCTGAAATTTGTCAGGTTCTCCTGAATCTTTTTAGTTATAAACTAATTTTTCAGATCTTCAGTCCATGCTTATTTGAATTTTAATGAAAGCAACAGTCTTTTTATTACTATTACTTTATATAAGTTAGGCCCAGCTGACATGCAGCAAGCATTTTTTTTTTTAACATCTTCACTGGAGTATAATTGTTTTACAATGGTGTGTTAGTTTCTGCTTTATAACAAAGTGAATCAGCTATACATATACATATGTTCCCATATCTCCTCCCTCTTGCATCTCCCTCCCATCCTCCCTATCCCACCCTTCTGGGTGGTCACAAAGTACTGAGCTGATCTCCTTGTGCTATGTGGCTGCTTCCCACTAGTTATCTATTTTACATTTGGTAGTATATATAAGTCCATGCCACTCTCCCACTTGGTCCCAGCTTACCTTTCCCCCTCCCCATGTCCTCAAGTCCATTCTCTATGTCTGTGTCTTTATTCCTGTCCTGCCCCTAGGTTCTTCAGACCATTTTTTTTTTTAGATTCCATATATATGTGGTAGCATACAGTATTTGTTTTTCCCTTTTTGACTTACTTCACTCTGTATGACAGACTCTACGTCCATCCACCTCATTACAAATAACTCAATTCGTTTCTTTTCATGGCTGAGTAATACTCCATTGTATATATGTGCCACATCTTCTTTATCCATTCATCTGTCGATGGACACTTAGGTGGCCTCCATGTCCTGGCTATTGTAAGTAGAGCTGCAATGAACATTGTGGTACATGACTCTTTTTGAATTACGGTTTTCTCAGGGTATATGCCCAGTAGTGGGATTGCTGGGTCATATGGTAGTTCTATTTTTAGTTTTTTCAGGAACCTCCACAGTGTTCTCCATAGTGGCTGTATCAATTTATATTCCCACCAACAGTGCAAGAGGGTTCCCTTTTCTCCACACCCTCTCCAGCATTTATTGTTTGTAGGTTTCTTTATGATAGCCATTCTGACTGGTGTGAGGTGACACCTCATTGTAGTTTTGATTTGCATTTCTCTAATGATTAGTGATGTTGAGCATCCTTTCATGTGTTTGTTGGCAATCTGTATATCTTCTTTGGAGAAATGTCTATTTAGGTCTTCTGCCCATCTTTGGATTGGGTTGTTTGTTTTTTTTTG
The DNA here is from genome assembly GCF_028564815.1 of Eubalaena glacialis. Taxonomy (NCBI): domain Eukaryota; kingdom Metazoa; phylum Chordata; class Mammalia; order Artiodactyla; family Balaenidae; genus Eubalaena; species Eubalaena glacialis. The sequence goes on along the minus strand of NC_083721.1, from coordinate 126,363,872 downwards.
ATATTTACCTGCATGAGCTGCTTGTAAATTTTGAAGATTAATCCTCTGTCAGTTGCTTCGTTTGCAAATATTTTCTCCCATTTTGAAGGTTGTCTTTTCACCTTGTTTATAGTTTCCTTTGCTATGCAAAAGCTCTTAAGTTTCATTAGATCCCATTTGTTTATTTTTGTTTTTATTTCCATTTCTCTAGGAGGTGGGTCAAAAAGGATCTTGCTGTGATTTATGTCATAGAGTGTTCTGCCTATGTTTTCCTCTAAGAGTTTGATAGTGTCTGGCCTTACATTTAGGTCTTTAATCCATTTTGAGTTCATTTTTGTGTATGGTGTTAGGAAGTGTTCTAATTTCATTCTTTTACATGTAGCTGTCCAGTTTTCCCAGCACCACTTATTGAAGAGGCTGTCTTTTCTCCATTGTATATTCTTGCCTCCTTTATCAAAAATAAGGTGACCATATGTGCGTGGGTTTATCTCTGGGCTTTCTATCCTGTTCCATTCATCTATATTTCTGTTTTTGTGCCAGTACCATACTGTCTTGATTACTATAGCTTTGTAGTATAGTCTGTAGTCAGGGAGCCTGATTCCTCCAGCTCCGTTTTTCTTTCTCAAGATTGCTTTGGCTATTCGGGGTCTTTTGTGTTTCCATACAAATTGTGAAATTTTTTGTTCTAGTTCTGTGAAAAATGCCAGTGGTAGTTTGATAGGGATTGCATTGAATCTGTAGATTGCTTTGGGTAGTAGAGTCATTTCACAATGTTGATTCTTCCAATCCAAGAACATGGTATATCTCTCCATTTGTTTGTATCATCTTTAATTTCTTTCATCAGTGTCTTATAGTTTTCTGCATACAGGTCTTTTTTCTCCTTAGGTAGGTTTATTCCTAGGTATTTTATTATTTTTGTTGCAATTGTAAATGCGAGTGTTTCCTTAATTTCTCTTTCAGGTTTTTCATCATTAGTGTATAGGAATGCAAGAGATTTCTGTGCATTAATTTTGTATCCTGCAACTTTACCAAATTCATTGATTAGCTCTAGTAGTTTTCTGGTAGCGTCTTTAGGATTCTCTATGTATAGTAAGTATCATGTCATCTGCAAACACTGACAGCTTAACTTCTTCTTTTCCGATTTGGATTCCTTTTATTTCTTTTTCTTCTCTGACTGCTGTGGCTAAAACTTCCAAAACTATGTTGAATAATAGTGGTGAGAGTGGGCAACATTGTCTTGTTCCTGATCTTACTGGAAATGGTTTCAGTTTTTCACCGTTGAGAATGATGTTGGCAGCGAGCATATTTAATTAAGCCAGAAAGTAGGTCCACTTTCATCCCTCTTAACCAAGCAAAACTGTTCTTACTTCACAAATTTAAAACTACCCAAACAGGTTTCTCAGCAATGTGTTCACCGTGGTATGAACCCAGCATTAGAGTTCTTATTGCACAATGCACTTACTTGTCCCACGTAATAAAAGTTGCTCTCTGTGTTGAAATGCCAAGACCGACAATTTGATTCATCTCTAGTCCTGCAGCTAAAAATAAAGATAGATAAGATACATTTAAAAGCCCAGGAAGTTTTTCTTTATAATACTATCATATGGAAAAGAAATCATTTAATATAATCTTTAAGAAAAACAACTGGGTTTAGCATTTTAATAACACAGTTGGAGCTAATAAATAAAGCATTACCAGAATGATTTTGTAGTATTTTTTTACTTAAAGGGAAAAAAGTTTATAATCTAATAATAATAAAATGGCCTTTTTGCTTTAAAGATTAGAAAAAAACAAACACTACTTAAAGTAAGTCAGATTGTATTTTCTTCTTGATAATATTGATACTAAAAAATTGGATCTTAATTTAAGCAAAGATAAGCCATAATAGAAGCTGGTTGATGGCAACAAGAGAAAGTCCTCAGGGAATGTAGTATAAATATTGAAGCACAGATCTTATTTTCTACACAAACAGATGCTAGAATGCAAATAAAAACTTGGATTTTTGGAAGGTCCAAATTTCTTAAAATATAGCAGCTCAAGTGTTTTCATGATATTCTTTTAAAAAAGCAACTTATCCCACTGAGCAAATTAGGGACAACTTCAGTTTGAGCAATGAGGAAGACACATCCCCCCTCTTTCCAGTATTCCTTCCAAAAATATTTAACCTAACCTGATGATAAGTAAATAATCTGACAACCTCCAAATGCAGGACAGTCTATTTAACTGTTCCGTACTTTTGAAAACTCTCAGTGTCATGAAGAACATGGTCTAGATTAAAGGAGACTAAACAGACTGACTGCTAAAGGCAATGCCTTATCTCTGGTTGGATTTTGGATTGAAAAAAAAGTTATTCAAGACTGAGATAAGAGGGGAATATTGAGGACCAAGTATTAGAAAATATCACTGGGTTAATGTTAAATTTCCTGTGTGATAACTGCATTGTGTTTCCATTTGAGAATACTCCTTTTCTTTGGAGGTAATGCTGAAGTATTTAGGGATAACAGGTTATTACATCACAACCAACTCTCACATTGGTCAGCCAAAAAGAAAAAAAGTTTGTAGAGGATGGTAATGTAAACACTGTAAAACACATTTGAATCTAGGAGAAGGTACACAGCTGTTCAATGTAGTATTCTCTGAACTCTTTTTTATAGGTTTTGAAATACTTCAAACCAGAAAGGTGAGAAGGAGAAGCAAGTCAGTCAGAAAAATGAAGTAAAAGACCTTTTCGAATTTACAAGTCCTCTTTCACCATATTCTTAAAGAAGGTTGCACTGCAAATGTTCTTAACGAGCTAAGATTTCAGATCCTGGCTGCGGCCAGGAGAGCACTTTGCATTAAGAGGCTGCTCAGGAAAAAACAAAACAAAAACTTATTTTACAATAAAGGTAACTCAGTTGTAAACTCCTGAGAGCAGGAACTGAGTGTTGTAACTTTGTTTATAACCCTCTGGTATTTTAAACACAACAGGAAATCAAATGGGCACTAGCTACAACAGGGAACCAAGAGGGAAGGTGAGACTTTAATACTGCAGCTCAAAAAGAGTTAAAGCAGAGGACAGAGCTGCTGTTACCTTCCCTTGACAAAGTGGTTCACTGTAAACCACAAATGTTCCCCTCCCCAAACTACTGGGAAACTGTGACCCCAATAAAATACTGTATGTATAACTTAGGAAACCCACAAAATTCTACAGATGCCTGAGGAAAACTCTTTATTACACACAAAACAGACTTTACTGACTATCTTTACTTTTATAAATCCAATTACCTTTGACAGATTCTTTTATTACAGCAACAAACTGAAGCCAGAGAATATCAGGATCAATTTCAACCCAGCCAGCTTGAGGATAAAGACTTTTTACCTATTTAGGAAAAGAGAAGATTTAGTATAAACAACATTAGATCAAGTCAATAGCATCTGGGTCTTAAGGTTACTGGTTAAAATAATTTAAAACAAGATTTTATTTATTACCTAATTCATTTTTATTGTTAACATGGAAAAAATACATATATAGGGACTTCCCTGGTAACTCAGTGGTTAAGAATCCGCCTGCCAATGCAGGGGACACGGGTTCGAGCCCTGGTCCAGGAAGATCCCATATGCTGCAGAGCAACTAAGCCCTTGTGCCGCAACTACTGAGCCTGAGCGTTAGAACCCGTGAGCCACAACTACTGAGCCTGCGTGCCACCACTACTGAAGCCCGCGCACCTAGAGCCCGTGCTCCGCAACAAGAGAAGCCACCACAATGAGAAGCCCACGCACTGCAGCGAAGAGTAGCCCCTGCTCGCCACAACTAGAGAAAGCCCGCGCACAGCAACAAAGACTCAATGCAGCCAAATATAAATAAACTAATTTTAAAAAATACATATATGAAATAAAAAAGGATACACCAAAATAAGTTTTCTTCAGTTCATAAGTTTACAGAAGATTTTAGCTTTATTTTATTTTCTAAGTTTACCTTTATTTTTCAGGTTTTCTACAATGAAGATGTGTTGTTTTTGTAATTAAAAAAAAAGTCAAACTTAAAAAAAAAGCTTAAATTAGCAAATAAAGTACTGAGTTCTGGTTCAGGCTATGATGGAGTAAGCACACTCCCCCCCCTTTCCCACTGAATACAGATATAAAACCTGGACAGAATGCATGGAGCAGCTACCTGTGGACGGCAAAAAGTATGCGGTGGCAGGCAGACTGGGGAAGAAGATAAGAATTAGAATACCACTGAACTGGTGGTGAGTTTCCCACTTTTCTTCTGGTACCCCCTGGCCTGGACTCAAGGCAGCCTGAAAACCAGAAGTGGGTATCAGGGTGCAGTGAAAACACCTGTAGAGTTTTTGCTAACACTCAGAGGGAATGTGAGAAATCCCTCACTTTTGTTTTTTATCCCCCCCGCCTCCATACTTTTATATCCTGGCTATCCCATCGTGGTGGCTGCAGCAGTAACCACAAGCACCCAAAATACTGAGGGAGGTAAAACTTCCTCTCTAATCAGAGGAGCTGGGGGCCCAAAAGGGTAAGGTGAACCCCCGATGGCTTTTTTCTCTCTGTGTGCTCCTGATGCCTAGCCTCAGATGTGGACATAGGAAGTGTCCAGCAGAATGGGATAATGAAAGCTCCAGCTTCTGGCAAGAGGACCCAAAAGGGGGAGGCTCAGGGAACCAAAAATCCCAGGAAGATCTCAGAGAGGGAAGAGCTTGGGAAAGCTACTCCAGAAAGTTGTGGATGAATTCCTAGGCTCACCTGGAAGCTGCACGTATATGAATATAATACCAGACAGCATAGCAACGATGTTAAAAGCAGAACTGAAAAAACAGACCACTGCCCAGGTCCCAGACTGACCTCTAGGTGGCACATACTACACAGGGCAGATCCAAATAGTACCTCCAAGATCTTAAAAACAGAATTAACATTGAAACCAAAGTCCAAGGAAGGCTGGTCAGCATTTGTAGCCTGAACACAGCTGCATTAACTGCCTACTAAAAGAAAAATAGACTTTACACAAGACCCAGAGTCTTATAACATGATAATCAAAATGCCCAGGATATAATCCAAAATTACAAGGTATATTAAGAATCAGAAAAATCTCAGCTCACATGGGAAAAGATAATAGATACCAATACCAACATAACACAGATATCTGATAAAGACTTTAAAGCAGCTATTACAAAAATGCTCCAAGAAGTAAGGGTGAATTCTTTTGAAACAAGATAGGAAGTCTCAGCAAAGAAATAAAAGACATGAAGAAAAACGAGATTTTGGTAATTCCCTGACAGTCCAGTAGTTAGGACTTGGCGCTTTCACTGCCAAGGCCCAGGTTCAATCCCTGGTTGGGGAACTAAGATCCCACAAGCTGAGTGGCATGGCCAAAAAAAAAACAAAAGAAAAAAGAAAAATGAAATTCTAACAATTTCAGGATTAAAAAATACAATTATTAGGGGAGTGGGGGAAACGGATACAAACTTTCAGTTATAAGATGAATAAGGTCTAGAGACCTAATGTACACCATGGTGACTAGAGTTAATAATAATGTATTATACACTTGAAATTTGCTAAGAGAGTAGTTCTCAAGTGTTCTCAACACCCACATACACAAACACACAAATGGTAACCATGTGAGATGATGAGTATCTCATCTGTATACTCATGATGAGTAATTAACATTAATTATGTTATTTAATTAACAATGTATACGTATACCAAAACATCAATTTATATACCTTAAATATATACAACTTTTATTTGGCAATCATACCTTAATAAAGCTGGAAAAAAATCAATTAAAAAAAGAAAAATATAATAATTAAAATAAAAAACATACTGGATGCACTCAATAGTAGAATGGAGATAAGAGAAGAAAGTCAGTAAGCTTAAGGATAGATCAATAGAAATTCTCTAATCTGAACAACAGAAAGAAAAAAAGAATAAAGTCTCAGGGATCTGTGGGACAATGTTTATGTCACCAGAGGCCCCAAAGAAGAAAAGAAAGAGTTCAGTGCAGAAAAAAATTACTTCAGGGAAGTAATACTGCAAAAAATTCCCAAGCTCAGTGAAAGATTTAAAATCTAAATATTTAAGAAGCTTAGAAAACTCCTACCAGGATAAGTCCAAAGCACTACACAGCCAGATCCAGCATAATTCAAATGCTGAAAACTGAAAACAAAACAAAACAAAATTGAAAGCAACCAGACAGATTACATACACAGAATAATGATTCGAATGACTGTGGACTTTCTCATCAGAACCATGAAGGCCCGGAGGAAGTGGCTCAACATTTTTAAAGTGCTAAAAGAATTTCCATCCACAATTCTATATCAAAATCCTAGGATTTTTAATAGATATAGATATGATGATTCTAAAATTTATATGGAAAGGCAAAAGAACTAAAATAGCCAAAACAATGTTGAAAAAGATTGGAGGAATCACACTACGCAATTTCAAGACTTACTATAAAGCCATAGTAATCAAAATAGTGTAATCATAAAAAGAGTAAACAGATCAATGAAACAGAAGAGAATCCAGAAATAGACCCACATAAGTATGGCTAATTGATTTTTGACAAATATACAAGGCAATTCAATGGGGAAAAGACAGCTTTTTCAACAGAGTTGAAATAGACATCCACATGCAAAAAAATTAACCTCAAACTAAACCTCACGTCTTACACAAAAAACTAACTCAAAATGGATCATAGATCTAAATGTAAAATGTAAAACTGTAAAATGCTTAGAGGAAATCACAGCAGAAAATCTTTGTGACTTGGGGTTAGGTGAAGAGTTCTTAGACATGACACCAGAAGTACAATTCATGAACAAAAATATTCCAAAAATGAGCTTCATCAAAATTAAAAATGTTTGCTCTGCAAAAGATACTGTTAAGAAGATGAAAAGACCAAGTACAGACCGGTTGAAAATATCTGCAAATCGCATATTCAACACAGGATTTATATCCAGAAGATATTTTAAAAATCTCAAAACTCAACAGTAAGAAAACAACTCAATTAAAAAATGGCCAAAAGACCTGAACAGGCACTTTATCAAAGAAGATACACAGACAGAAAATATGCACATGGAAATATTCAGCATCATTACCAATTAGGCAAATGCAAATCAAAACCACAATGAGATATCACTACATCTATTAGGATGCTTAAAATAAAAATTACTAACAATATCAAGTGTTAGTAAAGAACAAATAGAACTCATATACATTGCTGCTGGGAATGCAAAATGGTAGAGGCACTCTGGAATTTGGCAATTTCTTGTTAGGTTAAATACTTACTTACCATGTGACCCAACAATCCCACCCCTAGGTATTTAACCCAGAGAAATGAAAACTTACATTCACATTAAAATCTGTACACAAATGTTTATAGCAGCTCTATCCAAAATCACCAGAAACTGGAAACAACCCAAATGTACTTCAACAGGTGAATGAATGTGGTACATCCATATAGTGGATTACTACTCAGAAATAATAAAGAATGAACTATTGATACACACAATATGGATGAATCTCAAAGGCATTATGCTGAAAAAAGCCCGTCTCCAAAGGCTACTTACTGTATTGTTCCACTTATATGACATTCTCAGAAAGACAAAAAACTATAGTCATGGGAAACAGATCAGTGGTTTTCAGAGATTAGGTGTGGGAGGAGTGTCTGACTACAAAGGGCTAGCACAAGGGAGTTTTCTGGGTTACTTCTACATATGTGCTAAAACTCACAGGACTTATTCACCAAAAAAGTCAACTTTACCATACGCTAATTTAAAAAATACAATAAAAAGAATCTATGGCTTCAAGTTAAAATGATGGCTTGAACATAAGCGTTTTATCTCCAATTCCTCTCAAGACTCCATTAAAATAAAAACATGAAAAAGATTTATGCAAGAAGAGAGCAAGGAAGCTCAGACCAGGTTTTAACGAATGTTTTTAATACGATCAGTGAGTGGGTACAGTAAGTCCCCTACATATGAACGAGTTCCGTTCCGAGAGCACGTTGGTAAATCCAATTTGTTTGAAAGTCCAACAAAGTTAGCCTAGGTATCCAACTAACACAATCGGCTATATAGCACTGTACTGTAATAGGTTTATAATACTTTTCACAAAAATAATACATGAAAAACAAACAAAAAATAAAGAAAACATTTTTAATCTTACAGTACAGTACCTTGAAAAGTACAGTAGTACAGTACAACAGCTGGCATACAGGGGCTGGCATCGAGTGAACAGGCAAGAAGAGTTACTGACTGGAGGAGGGAGAGGAGGTGGGAGATGGTAGAGCTGAAGGATTGTCAGCAATAGGAGACGGAGGGCAAGCTGCAATTTCACTCACGTCTGACGTTGATGGCACAGGTTCTGGTTCCTTGCTGGATTCAATTCTATCTACCCTCTTGAAAAAACGATCCAGTGATGTCTGGGTAGTAGCTCTTTTTTTCTCGTCACAGGTGACACGGTAGCACTGGATTGCATTCTCAACGACAGCTGCAACCTTTGCGTACCGTTCTATGTTCGGGTCTTGTGCCTCAAAAACTAACAGTGCCTCCTCAAATACAGAAAATCCCCTTGCCATTTCCTGCATTGTGAATCTCTTCAGTTCTTCAGCAGTAACAGCTACATAACCTCTGCTTTTACGCTTACTTCCAAAATAAAGAAGCAAGAAATAAAGATACTGTACTACTTGGGCTTGTACAGTACTGTAAAGTACACAAAAGCACAACCACTTGTAGAGGATGTACACAAGTGACAATGTACGCCAGACACGCGGACTAACTTATGTGACTGAACATGCGAACGCATGTTCACATCTTTGAAAGTTCGCAATTTGAAGGTTCGTATGTAGGGGACTTACTATACAGGGCTAAGCACAGAAGAGAAAACTGGATACCTCACTAGCTGCTCAGATTATACAATCTCTGTTCAACCCCTGGCAGACTCTAGGATAGAACCCTGAAAATTAGAGGTACCTCAGAAGGCTGGGAGGCCAGATGGGGCTGAACAGAGGATTGATTCAGTCTTTCTAAGGATCCTCAATTCTCCTTGTCCAGCCCCATCCATTGCCCCTCCCTAACCGGGCAGAAGGTATGAGATTTACTCTCTGGAGGGGTTGAACCAGGGAAGTTCTTTACTTGCAAATACCAGATATAGCTGAGAAAAGTAAGACATAGTACTGAAAATATGAACAGATAACTAACCAAAGATCACCATTTAAGGAAAACCTCTAACACATAAGAAAAGGCCAAAATAAAGAGAAAAAAAAGGAACCGTGAGAAAACAGTGACAATGTGGGGAGCATGAGGGTGACATGGGGATGATATGAAAAAAGAATCTATTATTCCCCAGTGAACTCATTAGAAACAAACAGATTTAACAAAATCTATTCCCCTTCTATCAAACAACATTTCTGTTCTTTCCATGCAATACTTTCATGACCACAGACTGTAATGGCTCAACTGCAATAAACACTTCCTCACGCCAGAAAACCCAACGTGGCCATCATCGCGTCAAGCCTACAAACCAGGGTCCGTGGCACTTCAGGGTCCCTTCCCCCCACTCCACCAACCCGGACAGCTCACCATCCCTAAACATGTCACAATAGTTTAGAAGACCAAACCGAAATTAGATCAAGAATATAATCAAAGCTAAGAAGAAAACGTGTTTTGTTGATTAAAAACAAAAGACAACAAGACAACAACCAGTGTTTTTCAAGAATGTCCAGAGGGTACACAGTATTGGAGAGTCCACTGTTTTCTTTGGAGTGGCCTTTCTGTCCTGTTCTTCCAACCAAGATGTTATCATCTTTTACGGTTTCTCACAATGGCATGATGTTTCAATGGGGAACTTTCTTCATTTTGAAAAACTTAAAATATCAAATATTCACATGTGGGATTCCTAACTCTGAATACTACTCTAGTATATAACGCCAATATTTAAGAGTCCATAGAAAGATTTTTTTAAAAATATAACTTATAGAAAAAGGCTAAAAATGTGCCTCTGCTATTAAAAAATGAATGCCATAAGAGATAAAATTAAAGTCTTCTGAGAGGCCTAGTACCAGCCTTCTAATGTAAAGGTTCCTGTTTGGGATTTCAATTTTAATTAAAAGGCCAACAAAGCCTATTTTGTTCTTATCTCTAAAGGGTGATCTGTTCAGTTTTTCTTTCTCTCCTTTTTAAGCTATTTATTTAGCAATATCAATCAAATCCTATACTAAGACGTTTGGGTTTCTAGTATATATTCTTTCCAACATAATTTAGCAGAGGTGTGATTTTCACTTGAGTAAATAAACACAAGTTCTCTGTGTAATCCATAGAGTTCCATGAAGCAAACTGATTTCCTAATACTTTGATTAAATGCAATTCAGTTATTTATTCTGCACTCATGAAGTAATAAGCCTGGTGCTAAGAAGCAATGTAGACCAACAAGGCCAATTTTCCCAAAGAACTCAAGCCATCTGAAGTAAAGGAACAGTTGTTGTTTGGTTTTTTTTCTGATTTGTAATTCATTGTGAACCAACAATTTTTAGGACACAATTAAAATAACTTCCTAGGGAAAAAGGACATACAAAGTAAAATCCCAAATGTTTTATTATTGAGGTCAACAGACATAAAATGACTCTGCCAACTTGTTGCTACACAAGTTTCTAAATCTTAGTTTCTCCCTCTCAACCCCAGCAGCTGGGAGCCACACTTTCAGAAGCACTGCTGTCAACTCCTATCACAGGTTGACAGGCACTGCTTTCAACTCCTTAATTTAAGACATAGCGCTTCATCCTTTGAGGGCAAGGAATTTTTGTATTTTTATTTACTCACATACCTTTCCAGACACCTTTGCCACAGTTTTGAGTCTGAGCAAACCATTCTGCTGCTCACAGCAATCTTGATTCATCTTTGAGATTCTTACCTCATTTCTAAAAAAATAATGATTCCCCCCAAATTATATAGCAACTGTGAAACTTGATCTTCTAACAATTTCTGCATCCCTTCGGTTTCAAACACTTCAACTTCTTTGAAAAAAAAAATCACTGCTTAAAACAAAAGTACTTTGTGTCTAGAATTGTAAGGGAGACTGTGTGTAAAGTATCATCGTGTTCTGATAAAGACTCATAAAAAGATAAGGAGGACATAGTCGCTGAAGGACAGAATCCGCCTTTCAGCAGTCCTTTCAGGTGGGTTTAGGGGAGGGGTGTGTGGCTAGGTGGGCAGTGTTCCTGCAGAGGTGAACAGAGAAGGAACCAGGGAGCTGCTCTAGTCCCAGCTCCCTGTCCTGGTCCTGAAACCAGAATGAGGAAGTCCTGAAAACAAACGCTCAAAGCAGTCTTTTGGCTGGACCTGCTCCTGGGCAACCCCTGCGGCTGAGAAACACTTCTAAGGGGATGGGGAAAAGGGTGGGAACCAAGCAAATGAGGGAGTCCAGGGCTGCTGGGAATGGGTTAGGTAACTAATAGCTCCTGTTCCCCCAACACCGCTAACATAAAAAGATGTTTGTATTGGAAAGAAGAGTAAATAAAAAACATCACATGGAATCAACATTATTTTTGGCATGCTGTCAACTGTGTAGAAATCAACACTTCATTAAAACGAGGACAGAAGAATACCAATCTGTTAGTTGCTTTACTAATAACAACGAATGACTTGATAGGTTTCTCAAACCAGAAAAAAGATATTTTCATGAATTGTCAGAGATGGAAATGAGAAAAGTAATGACAACACAGCCTTCAAAACTTGCCCAATACTTCTCATATCTCTGGAAATCAGTTGCTCAGCACTTTGAGAAGCAGTTAATGATGATAACTGAATTACGAACATAAACTTAAATTCCATCAAGATTTGAAAATCCTAAATGTAAATAAAGACAGGGTTGGACACCTATCAAGGAAGTGCAGGAAAAACCAAGCAAGTCACAAAGCACCCTCTGACTGGATACACGCAGCCTGCCCTGCCCTGCCCCGGGAGTCACCGCAGTCCCACCCAGGTGAGGCCAGAGAGGCGAATCCTCAGGTGAGCGGAAGCGAGTGAGCGGTCCCAGGTCACAAACCGAGCCCCTGCTGTCTTCAGCCGGGACATAAAGGGCGCGCAAGTTTCAGCCCTGCCCGGGGAGGGAATGCGGGGACCTGGCCGGTCCCGGCGCGCCGCTCAGGTCGGAGGGCCCGCGTTGCTGCAGGTGGCTGCGTCCAAGCCGGATGAGGAGGTCCCGCCCTCTCGCCCCCCCGCGACCCGATCCCGGGTGCCCCGCGCGACCCAGACCCGCTGCCCCGACGCCAGCTCCTCGGTCACCTTCTGAGCGCTGGAGCCGCGGATCCGCGCCGCGCGATCATAGACGTGGCAGCGAATCACCGAGCTGCCCACGTCCAGCCCCAGCACGAAGCCTGCGAGCCGCGGGTCCGGCGCGCTCTGCTCGGGGCGCGTCTGCTCCGGGACTGTGGGCGGCCCTGACATCCCGACCCCCACGGCTCTCCGCACCTGCCTCCAGCCGAGCGGGCGCACTCTAAACGCCCGTACCTCAGAGGCTGAGCGCTCCCCGCCGGGCCACCGCCCCCGGCCCGCACCCTCCGCGAGATCCGGGAGCGGCCCCGCCCCCGCCGCGGGCCCCGCCCCGACGCCGTGACGTCACGGCTGCGCAGGAACCCTTTGCAGGAGTGAGTGCGGTCCCGGCGGCAGCGTGGGGCGCGTGGAGGCGAGCAGGACGGTGGCGGGTCCCTGGAGTCCCGGGTCACCCGTGCCGCCCGGTTCTCCAAACACCGGCAGCTCTCAGCGTTGCCCTGGCTCGTAATTTTCATGATTTCGCTCCTAACTCCACGCACCCTGCGGCAATGCCTGCATTTCTTTCAACGCAATTACATATTATGAATCTCTATTAAGAAAAATAAAGTGACCTGAAAAGAAATTCAAACTTCCGCCGAAGGTATTCATTAATAAACTGAGGGTTTTCCCCCAAGACCTCTCCTCAGAAAACCTGGTCAGGTTTGCACATATAATACACATCAAAAAATACTTGCTAAATGAAATAAACACTCAAATGAGTTGGACATTCCCCAGCCCTCTGGTGGGGAAGAAGGGATAAAGCCAGGGGTGGCTGTTTTTACCATCAAGCTCCACCCCAACGACTGCCTTTTCAGGAACCTGAAAGTCCCTCAAGGGCCCTTTACCTTTCACTCCTGCCCAAAGAGCGTGGGCTCTTCCACGCAGGGGACAGGAAGGAGGCCTGCGGAAATTTCGAGTTTCCTGCAGCTCTGGTCACCAGCCTCGAGCCCAGGGGCATTCCCATGGGGTGGTCCTTATATGCGGGGAGTGCGGAGGCGTTAATGCCTGCTTCAGCCACCTTTCCACCATCACCACACCAGCGCTCCAAAAAAAATCGGTGTCTGAAAATATTCAATGTCTTCTTTCTGTAAAATTATGAAAATAATACGGATATGTGCTCTTTGTGAAAAAGTTTCACAGTGCAGAGTGGTATATCAATTAAAAAGTAAGGGATATTCATTTTAAGTCAAATCGTTCTTTTGAACAAATTGTCATGTTAACCCACTGGCTTTCAGCCCATTTGACCAATGGCCTTTGACCAATGGTTCTTTGGCCATATTACTTGAAACTCGGAACAAGCACCTGGAAGAGTATGGTTTTTGTTTTTGTGTTTAATCTTTGTCTTCGTACCCTGATCCTCTCTAATAGTACTCATTTGTTCCAAATGGCCCCAGGACTGCCTTCACCAGTGGTGACCATTTTGGTGAGTCATATATACTATGTTAATCCCCAGTATTGTAATTTTGAAATAAATGACTAATGGGTCATGTAGTCTGGCCAGAGTTCTCCAGAGAAAGAGAACCAATAGGATAGAGATTGAGATTTATTTTAAGGAATTGGCTCACATGCTCATGAGGGCTGGCAAGTCCCAGAAATCTCTAGGGCAGGCTGGAAGTTTAGAAATTCAGAAAAGAGTTGATGTTACAGTCTGAGTCTACATTCTGCTGGGCAGTAGGCTGGAAACGCAGACAGGGTTCCTATGTTGCGATCTTAAGGAGAATTATTCTTTGGGAAACCTCGATCTTTGCTCTTAAGGCCTTCAACTGATTGGATGCGGCCCACCAACATTGTGAAGGGTCATTTGCTTTACTCAAGGTCTACTGATTTAAATGTTAATCACATCTAAAAAATATCTCACAGCAGCATCTAGATTGGTGCTTGCCCAAACAACTGGGCACCTTCACAGTGTGCCCACTAGCTTAGTCAAGTTGACACATAAAATTAACCATCACAGGTCCCCTTTCACAAGAGAGAAAGCTGTTTTGTATTCCTGATATGAACATTTAGCATATTTCTTAAAGTGATAATTCTTGGGCTTCTTGGACACCTACAGTAACTTCTTTTGTGATTCTTTTTATACATCCGCATCAAGTGATCTTGAGTATTATCAAAGAATCATAGACTGTGAAAACAGGGAGCTTAGCAACCACTTAGTCTAGTGTTTCTTAATCTGTTTCTGATCTTGAACAACTCTGAGATCCTGATGATGCTATCTTCCCAAGAACATGCTTATATACACAATACTTGGCATGAGGTTTCAGGTGGGTGTGGGATAAACTAAACATGAAGATCCCAGATTAAAAATCCAGAGTGAATTCCCTAACCTGGACAGACTGTTGCCTAGGAGAGGCCTGGGGGAACAAAGGGATACTGTGTTTCCTCCTCCTTCATTGTTCTCTGCTAGCACCTCTCACCCTGCTCCGCCCTCAGGGAAAGGAGCAAGTGGCTACGGGGCACAGAGCTCAGAAACTCTGAAAGTCCCTTTGCTAGTGGGTCGGTTCATTGTTCTTGATTCAGAGTCCACTGCTGCTCTGAGCTCCATCACCTGATGGCCTTGGTCTGCCTCTGGCTCGGCTGCTGCTTCCCCTCAGATTCTGGGCTTGGCCCAGAGGTGGCCGCTGAGGCTTTCTCCCAGGCTCATTCCCCACCACTGCCGCTCCTTACACTTACTCCTCTGGCGGCAGGCCCAGAATTACAACTTGCACCAGCCTCCCAGGCTCTTGAGAAACGTGGATGCGGTTACTCAGGGCTGGATCAGAAAGCGTGTGAGGCCAGCATTCCCTGGGACTCCCTGAAGGGAAATGGATGGTGCTTCAACGCCGAGTCCAGGGACCTCCCTCGATGCCCTCCTCCCTCCAAGGAAACAAATCACTGTCCTTCCCTCCTAGGGTGACCAACTGTCCCTATTTGCCAGGGACTGAGGAATTTCTTGAAACACAGGACTTTCGATGCTAAAACCAGAACGGTCCTCCTCACCACTCAGAGACTCTTGGGGTCCACAGGTGACTTCCTTTGGGATGCCGGCTACTTCATGTTTAGGTGTCAGCCACTGCTTTTAGACAGTGAGCTCCCTGAGGACAGAAACAGGGCCTGAGTCTTTTTTTCCTCCAAGAGGCACAAAGTAACTGCTGAATGACTAAATGAACAAACAAGTTAATGTTTGCAAGTCCTTATCAGACCTTACCTTCTGCCTGACGTGGCCACAGGACACAGAGGGCAGTGAGCCCTTCCTAACGTCTGCATTCATCTGGGCTTGTTGTCATCTGACCACCGATGCAGCCCTTCTGATGTGGAAGGGAGGTCAGGCTGCCTGCCCTGAGCCTGGCACCTGGAACACCAGGACTGAGCCCCAGATCCCCACGTGAGCATCAAACCACGTCCTTTCTCTTCACCCTTATTTCAGGAGCTCCGCCGAACTTGGGTTGGACTCCCACCTCGGCTTCCTGCTCTGTACCTCCACTCCTGACTGCGTCTGCAGCCCTGGCCTCAACACAGGGGTAGACTTACCGTAGTATGTCTTCATGTCCCCCACTTTGCATGGGCCCCTACCAAGGCCCTGAGCAGAGCCCTAGCAAACTGTTCAGCGTCCTGTGCTTTATGGCATTTGCAAAAGTGGATTCTTTTTGTATTATTTTTCCTAAAGTGGGCCCTCCAAATTGTACAAGCTTCGATTCCCACAGAACCATAATCCTCCCACCAGGAGGGAAAGCGGGCAGGGGAGGGATAAATTGGGAGATTGGGATTGACATACACACACTACTATATATATAAAATAGATAACCAATAAGGACCTACTGTATAGCACAGGGAACTCTACTCAGTACTCTATAATGACCTATATGGGAAAAGAATCTAAAAAAAAGGGTGGATATATGTATATGCATGAATGATTCACAATACTGTACACCTGAAACTAGCACAACATTGTAAATCGACTCTACTCCAATAAAAATTCAAAAAAAACCAAAAACCACAGTCCTCCCCACTTTTGTATAGTCCTCAAAGCCAGGACTTCCTCTTCTGGATCCCAGTGTGGTGGTCTGGAATGCTATCGGCATGCCTCTGAGTTACGTAGTCCCCAGGTCACCATCCGGAACCCCCTGAATACTGTCATCAGCTGATGAAGTCTGTCCTCCCTACACAGCTCTGAGTAATCATGGTTAGAAGCCCTGGCCTCCTCCATCCGGGCCAACTTAAGATCCAGACCCTGCCCATTTCTCACCATTGTTCCGCTGAGGTCCTTTCCAGAG
Organism: Eubalaena glacialis; assembly: GCF_028564815.1. Lineage (NCBI taxonomy): Eukaryota > Metazoa > Chordata > Mammalia > Artiodactyla > Balaenidae > Eubalaena > Eubalaena glacialis. The sequence continues at coordinate 126,347,347 of NC_083721.1, read as the reverse complement.
CCACACCTGCCACACCTGCCACACCTGCCCAGGTATTTGCCCATCTCCATGCCCTTCTGAGGCATCCAGTGTCAGAGACATGAGCTGGCTCGTTGCTCCGTGTCTTAACTTCTCCCCTCCTGAAGTGGGTTAAGTGACAGGAAATCTTTTCCTTCACTCACCTGTCTGTATACATTGTGGGAGGGGAAGAAGCCTTATGGGGCCAGGTTTCTCATGTTTGTGAACACCCAGAGGCTGGAAAGTTCTAAAGAGAGGCCACGGCTTAAAAGGAGCATTCTACCTCCCCTCCTCATCCCAATCATCCTGTTTCACTTGTGGTCAGAAGCCTTTCTTCAACTAGGGACATTATAAAGTCTCAAATGAATGAGTTCTGTGAGTTAAGATTTGAACCACATTAGAGAATGGCTAGAAACACTTTTGAATTCATGGAAACAGATAAAATTTTGTTTTTTGAGGAAAAATTTTGAATTTTTGTAGAAGGCAATTTTAAATCCAAAATAAAGAATGGTACTGTGGAAGAAAATGTAGAAAAGTAGCTGTTACTAGATTTGAGGTAAGTTTTCAAAAATAAAGATTTCTGTCTCGGCCTTTTGGCTAAGAATAAGCCAGAATAAGGAAGGAAATATCTCCCTACATATTGCTTAGCCTCTGTTGGCATTATTTTTTCCCCAGATCCCACAGGATTCTTTTCTTGAAGTCACATTTATAGAGATGCACAGTTTTATGACTTTTAACAAACATATGCAGCCCTGAAACCATCACCACCACCATTAATATAGAAAATATCTCCATCACTCTAAAAAGTCCCTTTTGCACACAGTACTCTGAATCCTTTACTATGAGCATAAGGTGATGTCATCTGCATACGTAACTCAGAACTCTTGAATTTAGCAGATTGATCTCAGTCATTTTAGATGCAACCCATCCCAAAAAGAAGTTGCCAGTTCCAGACTGACTGTAAATGAGCTTGGTCCTTGTGACATGTGGGCCAGATTGTGGACTTGGGGTTTTCACCAAATGACATGCTTACATGAAGCTAAGTGTAATAGCTTGACAATTCCTGGTTCCTTTATATGTTTTGAGTAAATCCACACTACTTGAAGTGATTCTAAGCAATGAGAACATTCAGTTGGCAAGCTTACATTTTATCCTGTCAAGGAAGGAAAAGCCCTGTTTTGAAATACAGTTACTACAGGTTGTATTTCACAAATTGTAGCTCTAGATAGTGTGCCTTCATAATCTCTATTATGCTTTGTTAATAAGATGGATCCTTTAACTATAAAGGAGATGAAACTCAGAATAAAATCTAATTAATTCAGACCACAAAGGAAAGAAACTAGAAATAAAGAGCCATAAAAAACCAGTAGATTTTAAGTTAACTGAAAAAGAATTACAGTTGACTCTCATTATTTGCAGTAGTTATTGTTCTATAACGTTATGGCCAACACAATTGGCAAATAGCGAATCATTTCTGCTGGAGGAAATATAGGGTTAGGCTCCTGCAGCCTCTGGTCACATTTCCAACGACTGATCAATACATAACCTTGTTCAATATGTGTTTCTATTTAAAGACATGTTACTTAATGTATATTGTTGATTCATCAACACTGAACTTACAGCTGACAGCGCTATAATTTCTACCTGAGTGAAGCTTATCTAACACATGTATTCTCCCTGCAGGGCACATCGTGGCCTTCCTGGGCTTAGAAACACTTCAGAGCATTTCGCCCGAGCCATTTTAAACGCAAAATCACCAACAAAAAGCACAAGCATGTGAAAAATGTGGCACTAAATAGACAGTAGAAAGGACATCTGTTTACAGTATGAAGGCTGAAAGAAGAAGGCAGAATGTCATCTTATCTGAGCTCAGCTGAGAAGGTGCACATCTCTCTCTGTGTCTCTCTAAGTCTCCGTATTTAGATTTAGCACCATGTATATCAATTTATTTTCCCAGCATTGCGTTTCATATCTCATTCAATTTCCATCTTTCTAAGCCAGTTTCCTTTCTCTCAGATGATACAAGTAAGTAGTTCTTTCAGTGAGGATCCTTGGGGAGTAAGCTTCCTCAGTTTTTGAATATCTACACATATATCTTCACTTTTAAAAGATAGTTTGACATGGTAGAGAATACTAGTTTACAGCTTTTCTTTTTGCACTTTGAAAATATTGTTCCATTGGCGTCTAGCTGTAATTACTAATGAGAAGTCTGCTGCCAGTCTAATTCTCATTCTTTTGTGGGTACTCTTGTCTTTTCTCTCACGTGCCTTTAAGATTTTCTATTCAGATTCAGTCTTCTGGTCTTCACAGGTGTGGTCTTCTTTTTAGTTTATCCTTCAGAATGAAGACCTGGGTCTTCAGTTCTGGAAAATGTACTGCTTTGTACACGTTGCCTCCTCCTAGTCTCCCTAGTTTCTCCTATTAGATATTTGATTTAAAAAATTATTTTGACACAGTTTCAGACTTACAGAAAAGTTACAAGATAGCACAAAGAATTGCTATATACCCTTTACCCAGATTTCCCAAACACTAACATTTTACCACATTAAGTTTATCTTTTTCTATTTATCTATTTTTTTTAATAAACTTATTTATTTATTTATTTTTGGCTGTGTTGGGTCTTCGTTTCTATGCGAGGGCTTTCTCTAGTTGTGGCAAGCGGGGGCCACTCTTCATCGCGTTGTGTGGGCCTCTCACTATCGTGGCCTCTCTTATTGTGGAGCACAGGCTCCAGACGTGCAGGCTCAGTAGTTGTGGCTCACGGGCCCAGTTGCTCCGCGGCATGGCATGTGGGATCTTCCCAGACCAGGGCTCGAACCCGTGTTCCCTGCATTGGCAGGCAGATTCTCAACCACTGTGCCACCAGGGAAGCCCTCTATTTATCTATTTACCTGTATGTTTTTCTGAACCATTTGAAAGTAAGTTGCTGGCATGATGCCCATTTGCTCTAAAATACTTGAGTCAGAACTTCCTAAAAACAAGTATATTCTCTTGTATAATCATCATACACAATCCTGTTAGCTAATCTAGAGTTCTTATTCAGATTTCACTGATTGTCACAACAGTGTCTCTTACAGAAAAAGAAAATCCCAGATTGCATTCAGTGTCATGTTTCTTAGTCTCCTTTCACTTGGCACCATTGCTCAGTCTTTGTCTTTAGTGACAATGACATTTTTGAAAAGTACAGGCTACTCATTTTGTAGAATGTCCTTCATTTTAAGTTTGACTGGTGTTTCTTCTTGATTAGATTCAGGTGGGTATGCACTTTGGGCCAGAACAGCACAAAAGCAACGTGCTCTTCTTAGCAGGACTGGGCCTTGGATAAGGCAAAGGAGGTACCCAGTGCACAAAATTTAAGGAGATATTCATTCTCAGCCAGTACAGGGTAAGCTACAAATGCCTTGCTTGCCTCAACCGAGTACCAGCCCTGCTTCTCAGTACATCATCTTAGGAGGTATGTGGTATCTATTAGTTCAGTATGATGTCTGTTGGTCACTTGATTAAGGTGGTGTCAGCCAGATTTCTTCATTGTGCAGATACTATAATTCATTTTGTAATTAATAAATGTCTTATAGGGAGATACTTTGAGACTATGCAAATATCCTATCACTCTTCAAAATTTCACCCAATAATTTTAGCATCTATTGATGATTCTTGCCTTAATCAGTTATTAAGATGGTTGCCAAATTGTGATTTTTTTTTCATTCCATCATTCTTTCTACATTTATTGATTTATTGATTGACATTTTTATAACACAACAATTTGGGTTCATCAAACAACCTAAATATGTCACTATGACCTTTCTCTCCCAGATTTAGTACCAATATGTTAAATGAAACAAGTGTGCACCCTGATTCCTGAGATCAAAAGAGGAGTCCATTTTTTCTTGCCCTGTTTCTCATCTCTAAGGCAGTTCTCCAGATAAATTTTCCTTTAGGCCAAGGAACCTCTTATTTTCTTAAAAGAGATTTTGGTATAAAGCTTAGTTGCACTCATTTTTCTAGACTAAATAAATTTTATCCTTGTTTACATGTTTTCTGTCCACTTATTTAGCACTTGAAAGAAGTCTATTGGACTGCTTTGGCCTGTTTTTCTACTTTGAGAAATTGTGGTTTCTAACTGGGTTGAATTCAATTAGTATTTACTAGTTAGTTTTCATATGTTCCCTGACTCTTGGGTGTTTGCAATTTGGTATGTATGTGAAAAGTTAAATCCCTCAGTTGGTCATGCTGGGTATGATTTTCCTGGTTATGATACAGTTTGTCTGATGCAGGCAAAAAAACTACCTAGAATTATAGTGGCCAAGGCCTGTTTTTTGATTAATTTTAATAGTATTAAAATTTAGCTTTCTTACTATAGCTTGATGAACTTTTGCCCACATATAAAATATTATTTTGGAGGATTAATTAGGTTTAATTGAGGAGACTCATCATTTCTCCTTTGTATTTAACATCTCCGGTTACGTTCAAGAATAGTGTTTTTCACCAGTCAGAATGGCCATCATCAAAAAATCTACAAACAATAAATGCTGGAGAGGGTGTGGAGAAAACGGAACCCTCTTGCACTGTTGGTGAGAATGTAAACTGATACAGCCACTATGGAGAACAATATGGGGGTTCCTTAAAAAACTAAAAATAGAACTACCATACCACCCAGCAATCCCACTACTGGGCATATACCCTGAGAAAACCGTAATTCAAAAAGAGTCATGTACCACAATGTTCACTGCAGCTGTATTTACAATAGCCAGGACATGGAAGCAACCTAGGTGTCCATCGACAGGTGAATGGATAAAGAAGATGTGGCACATGTATACAACGGAATATTACTCAGCCATAAAAAGAAACAAAATTGAGTTATTTGTAGTGGTGTGGATGGACCTAGAGTCTGTCATACAGAGTGAAATAAGTCAGAAAGAGAAAAACAAATACCGTATGCTAACACATATATATGGAATCTAAAAAAAAAAAAAAAAATGTTTCTGAAGAACCTAGGGGCAGGACAGGAATAAAGACGCAGATATAGAGAATGGACTTGAGGACACGGGGAGGGGGAAGGGTAAGCTGGGACGAAGTGAGAGAGTGGCATGGACATATATACACTACCAAACGTAAAATAGATAGCTAGTGGGAAGCAGCCGCATAGCACAGGGAGATCAGCTCGGTGCTTTGTGACCACCTAGAGGGGTGGGATAGGGAGGGTGGGAGGGAGGCTCAAGGGGGAGGGGATATGGGGATATATGTAGATGTATAGCTGATTCACTTTGTTATAAAGCAGAAATTAACACACCATTGTAAAGCAATTATACTCCAATAAAGTCGTTAAAAAAAAAAAAAAGAATAGTGTTTTTGCCACCTGTTCTGATAATAGGATAATAAGGTTTGAATCTCAGTTTAATTCAATGCCTTCTAATCAGGATATTCAGTTCTTTTCTGAAAACTAGAATAATGTCATCTGAAAAGTTGATCCTTTTATGTAAACAGTGCACATATTTTGTTTAACCGTGTTTTTAAAAATATTGCATGTTGGAATAAGCAAACCTTTATCTTTTATTAAGTTAAAACTACAAACACAAGCATACCTCTTTTTATTGTTTACACTTTGCAGATATTGCATTTTTTACAGATTGAAGGTTTGTGGCAACCCCATATTGAGCACGCATATCAGCACCGTTTTTCCAACAGCATTATTATTATTATTATTTTTAATAAATTTATTTATTTAATTTTATTTTTGGCTGCGTTGGGTCTTCGTTGCTGCGCGCGGGCTTCCTTTAGTTGCGGCGCGCGGGCTTCTCACTGCGGTGGCTTCTCTTGCTGCGGAGCATGGGCTCTAGGCGCGCGGGCTCAGTAGTTGTGGCTCACGGGCTCTAGAGAGCAGACTTAGTAGTTGTGGCGCACGGGCTTAGTTGCTCCGCGGCACGTGGGATCTTCATGGGCCAGGGATCAAACCCATATCCCCTGCATTGGCAGGTGGATTCTTAACCACTACGCCACCAGGGAAGCCCGCAACAGCATTATTTTTAAATTAAGGTATGTACATTGCTTTTTTAGACATAATGCAATACTTAAGAGACTATGGTATAGTGTAAACATAACTTGTGTATGCACGGGAAAACCATAACATTTATGTGATGCACTTTGTTGTGATATTTGCTTTACTGCGGTGGTTTGGATCCAAACCCGCAATATCTCTGAGGTATGCCTGTATTGAAAATAAGAGGAAATTATTTAGAAAAAAGAAAGTTGCTTTGTGGAGTTAAGATAGATTTCATGCAAAAAGACAAACAACCCAATTTAGGAATGGGCAAAGGACTTGAATAGACATCTCTCAAAAGAAGATATACAGATGGCCAGCAAGCACAGAAAATGGTGCTCACTGTCGTCCGTCATTAGGGAGATGCAAATCAAAACCACAGTGAGATACCACTTCATACCCACTAGAATGGTCATAATAAAAAGATGGAAAATAATAAGTGTTGGTGAGCATGTAGGGAAGTTGGAATCTTTGTCCATTTCCGGCAGAAATGTAAAATCATGCAGCTACTCAGAGAATGGTTTGGAGATTCCTCAGTATGTTACATACCACCCAGCAATTCCACTCTAAAGAATATACTGGGAATATACTCTAAAGAATTGAAAATAGGTGTTCAAATAAAAACTTGTACATGAATGTTTATAGCAGCACTATTCCTAATAGCCAAAAGGTGGAAACCATCCAAATGTCCATTACATGGATGAAGGAATAAACAAAATGTGGTATATCCAGACAATGGAATAGTATTCAGCCATAGCAAAGAATGAAGTAGTGACACGTGCTACAACATGGATGAGCCTTGAAAACACTGTAGTCAGTGAAAGAAACCTGACACAAAAGGTTGCTGTACTATAATATTTCACAAGTGCTCTCTTGACTCAATTTGAAGTCATGGTGAAAATTCTCATTTCCCCTTTGTGGGCCGTTTGCTAAGCATCCAGCCCAACTACTTCCCTCTGGGGCTCTGACACTCCTGGGGTATGTACAAACATTCCCAGCTGCCAGAGGCTCCCACATACCTAACAGGGGTGACCTCTTCTTCCTCAGACCTACATAATTCTTCAAAATTCCCACTTCCCAGGAAGCCCATAAAACAAAGCTCAATCCCACCCTGTTTGCCACACCTGAGCTGCCCCCTACGGCTCCGGCTTCTTGCTGCCCTGTCCCCTGCCAACCCAGTGTGTTCCTGCAAGGAAGCCTTCTCTCATTTGGAGCTGTAAGTAACAACATGTTCTGCCTTTCGTCTACCCAGAGTGCCTTTGTGTTGTGTCCTGGCAACCAAAGAGTCTATAGTCATACCTACTATCTTATAATCATAGAACAGCCACATTTTGTAGTATCCAATTTATATGAAATATCCAGAATAGGAAAATCCATAGAGACAAAAATCAGATTTGTGGGTGCTGGGGGCTGGGAGGAAGGAGAAGGGTGAGTGAAAAGTGGAGTTTCCATTTGGGCTGATGAAAAAGTTCTGCAGCTAGATACAGTGATGGGTGCACAGCATCATACATATACTTAATACCACTGTGTTGTACACTTTAAAATTGTTAAAGTGGTAAATTTCATCACGTGTGTTTTGCCACATTTTAAAAAAATGACAAAAAAACGACAAAAAAATAAGACAGAGTCTAAGAAAAAAAAGAGAGACTGCATGTATATGTTTTAAAGTATGTCAATTTCCTGTGAGTGCAAGAAAGCAAAGTCTTAACTTCTCTAAGTGAGGGTACACTTTTTTTCTAAAAACAGACTGATTTTAATGGTATTAATGCATTTATCAAAGAATAAAGAATACACACCAACAGAATGGCTCATATTAAAGAAGAAGACAAAGGTTGGTGGACATGTGGAATAAATTGAATTCTCACCCATTGATGGTGAAAGTATGAGTTAGTATGACCACGTCGAAAAAGTCTGACAGTTTCTTATGTAGCTAAACATATGCATATCCTATGACCCACAAATTCCATTCCTAGGTATTTACCCAATATAAATGAAAACAAATGTCTAGGACTTCCCTGGTGGTGCAGTGGTTAAGAATTCGCCTGCCAAGGCAGGCGACATGGGTTCGAGCCCTGGTCCGGGAAGATCTCACATGCCGCGGAGCAACTAAGCCCGTGCACTACAACTACTGAACCTGTGCTCTAGAGCTCACTACTGAGCCTGGGTGCTGCAACTACTGAAGCCCGTGCACCTAGAGCCCGTGCTCCGCAACAAGAGAAGCCACCTCAATGAGAAGCTGCGCACCGCAACGAAGACCCAACGCAGCCAAAAATAAATAAATAAATTTATCTTTTTTAAAAAGTACATTAAAAAAATATTTTTAAAAAAACAACAAATGTCTACAAAAAGACATGTACAAGAACATTCATAGTAGCTTTATTCATAAGAACCCCAAACTGGAAACAGATCAGCTGTTCATCAGTTGGAGAATAAATCTTAAGCTATCTTCTTCACACAATGGACTACTATTCAGAAATAAAGAGAAGCAAACTACTGATCCACATCCAATATAATGCTAAAACATTATATTGAGTAAAAGAAACCTAGCGTAAAGAGTATATACTCTACACTGAATCCCTATGTTGTACACCTGAAACAAATATAATACTGTAAATCAACTATACTTCAATTTTTTTAAAAAAAGAGTACATACTGTTTTTTTCCATTGATATGAAGTTCTAGAGCTGACAAGATTAATTTTTGGTGAAAAGATTTCAGAACAATGGTTGCCTCTGGGCAGTTGAGGATTTATTGGGAGAGGGTGTGAGGGCATTTTCTGTGTGTAATGTTCCTGTTCTGTGCCTTGGTGATGATTTAGGTTGCACGTGTGTGTATATTTGCCAGACCTCATGGCCCACTTAAGATTTGTGCATTTCACTTTATATACATTTTACCTGTAAAGAAACAAAAAGGCACCATAAAATATTGAATTCTAGTTAGTGATATGCATGCTGAAGTATCTGGGGGAAGTATACCGATGTCTGCAACTTACTTTGAAATGCATACGAAAACAAGAGGGACTGGTAAATAGAAAGAGAGATGGATCGATGGCTCTTACGTAATAAGAGAGATGGATCGATGGATCTTACGTAATAACGTAAGAATAGTAGAATAGTAATGGTAGAATTTAGGTGGTGTGTATATGGATGTTCAGAGTAATTTTTTTTAGTGTGTTTGCAAACTTTTTATAATAAGATACAGGGGAAAAGAATAAAATATACATCGTCAAACCCACCCTTATTGTTTGGAGTCTTAAAACGTGGCAAGGAAATTGGACAGATATTTTTTAAAACTAGCCAAGTACCCCAAATTCTAAGAACTGTTTCTCTTTGTCTAAAAATCTCAGCGATGACCACAAGCAGCAACAAAGCTTCATTGTCTGTCTTGACTGCGCTGACTTTTGACAGCTGGGCCAAACATTGGGAGCCAAAGGCTTACAAGCTTCTTAGTATCAATTACTAAGCTTTAATGGTCAATTAGAGTGTGAACTGATGAAACCCTCTAATTTGGTAGAATGGATTCTTTACTGCCTGAGAGGGACCACTCTGCAATGTCAGTGTCGATTTCCCTTCCCAGCCAATATTGGACTGTGGTCTTTGTAGCCTCCTGGTTTTCCCTCTTCCTCCCCTTTCACCGCTGTTGGTGTTATTGGTCTTAAGAAAGAGCACAGATCACTGCACAGTGGTGTACTCACTATGCAGTAATGGTATTCAATAGAAGATGAATGATTCACGGTACATAAAGGAAAGATTATTGGAGCAGAAGTGCGGCAACCCTAGACCTGGCTCTGCTGCTACATAGGTGTGTGACCTTGGGCAAGTCACTTAACTCTGCTGAGCCTCACTTTATTAATCTCTACAACAGAGGAGGCAGGCTGAGAGGTTCTCCAGGCAAGTTCCAGCCTTAAGACTCAACTGCTAAACGTAAAAAGTACTAATTTCCAAATGACATTTATCAAAATTGTAATGTTTCTCCTGTGGGCTTTTTTTTTTTAATGTTTATTTATTTATTCGGCTGTGCCCGGTCTTAGTTGTGTCATGCGGGATCTTTTACTTGCAGCATGCAGGATCTTTAGTTGCAGCATGTGAACTCTTAGTTGTGGCATGTGGGATCTAGTTCCCTGATGAGGGATTGAACCTGGGCCCCTTGCATTGGGAACGCAGAGTCTTAGCCACTGGACCACCAGGGAAGTCCCTCATGTTGGCTTGACTGATTTTATTTTATTAGTTTTTATCCTTATCAAGGTTAAATATGTACTATGTAGATAGAGCCCATGCTCAACAAGGCTTATTATGAAACAATACCCCACCAATCCCTACATTTGTCCCTCCTCAGAAGCATTTAAAATCTTTTCTTTTGAATCTGCAGAAGAGTTGAAAGAATAGTCTTCAGTATTCTTACCTGAATAGTCCTCATCGAAAGGGCTATTGTTGACATCTGACCACATTCCCTCTATTTTTTTCTATGCTTCCTTTATGCCAGACCATCTGAAAGTGGGAGGCAGGTACATGACACTTCACACCTAAATACAACAGTGTGTGTCTTCCAAGATTATGAACATCTCCTACATAACTGTGGCATCATTGCTGTACCTGAGAAAACTGACCCTAATTCAGTAACATCATTCATATTCAAAGAAGCCCATTGAGCCATAAAGTGCCTTATAAATGTTATTTTTTCCTAACCTAGATCCAATCAAGGTTCACACATTGTATCTGACCATTAGTTTTCTTGAATCTCTCCCAGCCCTCCCTGCCCCCAACCTCCCTTGGAGAGAACAGGTCAGTTATCTGGCCTGGATTTATGCTGTAAATCCCACATGTTTCCCTCTACTAGAGTCAGGACAAGCATTTTTGGCAAGAATACCACATTGGAGATGTTGAGTCCTCCACTGGCATCACATCAAGAAGTATAGAATGTCAGTCCTTCCCTACTTCTCTTGCAACTGTTGCCAAGCTTGACTATTTGCTTAAAATAGTGACTGCCAAATCTCCACACTATGAAGGTACATTCTCCCCTTCTGTACTTAATAAGTAATCCATGGAGTGATATTTTTGAGACTGTGAGAATCCAGTTTGTGAGAATCCTAATTTAGGATTTTTTTTTTTTTTTTTTTTCTGTTCATGGCATGCGGGATCCTAGTTCCCCAACCAGGGATTGAACCTGCGGCCCCTGCATTGGAAGTGTGGAGCCTTAACCACTGGACCGCTAGGGAAGTCCCTAATTTAGGATTTTTAAATTTCTGATCATTCTTGAGGTGGAGGTTTCACTAGTCAAATGTAGAATTTTCCACCTATGGACCATGAGAATAATAATAATATGGTGTTAGGGCTGAGAAAGATGTGAGAGGACTTCTCGGTTAATTCTTTTATTGTTTAATTTCATTTTATTGTAGGCAGTTACATTAAATCTTCTTTTTGTATTTCCATTAGTGACATATTTTATCAGTTTGGGGCATGATCTACTGACGTTCACCATGGAAGAGTACACACACATTTCCATCCGCCACCACATATGTGCACCCTTTCCATCTTCCTTATACAGTTATAACATGCTTTTGTTTAGATGACTATTTGGCTTCCATTATTATAATCACATGTTTTAACATGGTTCTTATAACCATAATCCACAGTTGACCCAGTGTATCAGTACTATGCTGTGTCTCTTCGTTTGCCTTTCCAGATTCACTCTTCACCCTTCTCCATTCTGCTGTGTCTTGGGAGGCTGATCTGCATGGACTCCATCAAAGGGTTCCCTTGCCCCATGGTTACTCAGTTGGGTTTGACCAATAGAAAGCACCAGCAGGACACTGGAGGAAGAAACAATGAGGTCATAGTATATGTTCCCCAGCTCCTGCCCTACTAGGTGGCCATGGGTTAGCTGCTTAGTTCTACAAAAGGTCACAGCTTTTGTCAGGCAACACCCTCTGTCTCTTTGGAGTCAAGTAATGGCATGTTCTTTTTGCCTTTTTTGTCCTGGAGTGGTAACAATTCTTATTTGTTATTAGTCTTTTTAGTTTTCTTAAGTCTACCTACACCCTTACAAGTTTTTAGTGTCTTTATTAAGGTCTCCTGGATTATGCTATCTATTTTCTGCTAGACCTAAATTATGAATATTTTCCTTTCCTGCAAAACTTTTCTATTTTCTCTGGAGTTAATATTTAATCTGATATTTCTGGTTTTCTATAAATTTATTATTAATTCAACCCAAGTACCTTTTATAATTTTATAAATCTCCCCTTAGGATGTTCAGAAACATCAGGAATTTTCTCAGTTTCATTTTCTTAAAGCCATCTCTTCTGGGGTTTTCTAACTTTTTCCAGTTTGTACTAGTCAACCTCTAGACCTGATGGACAGCTTTCATACTGAAATCTCCGTTTGCTATCACTGAAGAAATTACCTTGTGTGAATTAGATTAGAACTTCTCTTTCCATCTGGTTTAAATCTTCAATCTTGGGTCACATTCTCACGTTGTTAGTGCATATCTTCTAGTAGTTTCTTGAGAAAGGACACTTAAAAGTTACATTATTTGAGGGAATTCCATGGTGGTTCAGTGGTTAGGACTACGTGCTTTCACTGCTGAGAGTATGGGTTCAATCCTTGGTTGGGGAACTAAGATCCCACAAGCTGCGCAGTGTGGCCAAAAAAAAAAAAAAAAAAAAAGTTACATTATTTGAGACTTTTATGTTAGAAAATGTCTTTATTATATCCTAATATTTTATCAATACTTCGGCTGAGTATAGAATTCTGTGTTAGAAATTATTTCCTTTCAGTATTTTGAAGACTTTGCTCCATTATTCTCTAGCTTCTGGCACTACCTTTGAGATGTCTTAAATCATTATTACTCCTAATCCTTTGTATGTGATTTTTTTTTTCTTGAAACTTTCAAGAGCTTCTTTACCTCAGTATCTTAAAGTGCCATGATGAGGGACCCTAGCATATGTTCATTCATTGCTGGGTAGTTGAGGAAAATTTCAATCTGAGGTGGTTGCCAGGGGTTGAAAGGAGGAGAAATTGAAGAATTTCTAGTTAATGAGCATAAAGGGTTTTTTTAAATGATTTTTTTTCAATTTTTTAAAAAAAAATTATTTATTTTATTTATTTATTTTTTTGCTGCGTTGAGTCTTCGTTGCTGCGCACGGGCTTTCTTTAGTTGTGGCGAGCAGGGGCTACTCTTCGTTGCGGTGCGTGGGCTTCTCATTGTGGTGGCTTCTCTTGTTGCAGAGCGCAGGCTCTAGACACGCAGTCTTCAGTAGTTGTGGCGAGCATGGGCTACTCTTCGTTGCGGTGCGTGGGCTTCTCATTGTGGTGGCTTCTCTCGTTGCGGAGCACAGGCTCTAGACACGCGGGCTCAGTAGTTGTGGCTCATGGGCAGTAGAGCGCAGGCTCAGTAGCTGTGGCGCACGGGCTTACCTGCTCCGCGGCATGTGGGTTCTTCCCGGACCAAACCTGTGTTCCCTGCATTGGCAGGAGGATTCTTAACCACAGCGCCACCAGGGAAGTCCCGAGCATAAAGTTTTAGTTAAGTTCTACATGAATTCAGTTTAGAGGAATAAATTCTAGAGATTTGCTGTACAATATTGCATCTACAGTCAACAGTATTGTGCTCTATACTTAAAATTCTGTAAAGTGGGTAGATCTCATGTTGTGTTCTTACCACAATAAAAGAAAAAACGTTAAAAATGCCTTTCTCACAACACTGTGGTGAGAGTTAAATGGCAGAATGCTATAAAGCACTTGGTCTGTAAACAGTATTTACTATTGTTGTTTTTATGGACTGGAGTCTGGAAGCAGGAAAAAAAGAGAACCATGTCAATAGGCTAAGCTTGAGAAGAAGAGAACCTGCATTAAGGTAAGGTAACCATGAGGATGGAGAGAAGAGGGCAGATATAGGAGATGACATTGCACCACGACTTGCGAACTGCGCGTGGCGGGTGAAGAAAAGGAGAAATCAAAAATGACTCATGCGGTTGTGACCTCTATTATTAGCAATAAATGTAGAAATATCACATGATGACATTTCAGGCCAAAATGATGACTTCCTTCACTTAGTGGTGCTAAGGAAGTGTCATTGGGAAATTATCATCTGACAACCCCAGAGATACGGGTTAAGACTCCACTGGTGTTTGATTAAGCTATTGAGATGGGGAAAGTTGTTTGCGTGTGTTGAACTCTGGAAGCATTTATCTAGCAATGGTGAACTACAGCTTAAAGAAGAAAAGCAAAGATCACAAAAGCTGCATTAATAATTGTCTCATAGGGACTTCCCTGGTGGTCCAGTGGGTAAAATGCTGCTCTCCCAATGCAGGGGGCCGGGGTTCGATCCCTGGTCGGGGAACTAGATCCTGCATGCATGCCGCAACTAAGACCGGGCGCAGCCAAAATAAATAAATAAATAATGTTCTCTACTTAAAAAAAAAAAAAATTTTGTCTCATAGCTTATTCTGCAATGTGTGCAGACCCGGGGGTTTTAGCTCCCAGACTCCTTGCTATGGACACCCTCATTTGTCTGATACTGCTAATTTGAGCTTTGCATTGTATTCTCAGTCAAGTCCCCTTATGGGGACTCATCTGATTATCACCCTGTAATGTTTTTTTTCTTTCCGGGGAGAAATAGATGAAATCAGTGAGCTGTGACTAATATCTATTGTGCTTAAGCAATCATCTGCATGCTCATTCCCCAGAAGAGAAACATACATTATTTTGCAGCAAAGGAAGAGAGCAAAATTCCCTGTCAAAAGTCCCTCTTTGGCTGGAAATCATGTCAGCTTACTTTTAAATGTTCTGATTAAAAAGAGAAAAAGAAAACTGACCTTGAGGGTCCTGAATGAGGTAGCAGCCTTGTGTGATAAATACGCAGTCACCTCTATGTGAAGGGAATAAAGTCTGTATGCTGGCTGAGTCCTGGCTTCTCTTCTCCTTCCTTTGGAGTCCTTCCCTGGAAGCCTGGGTTTCCTGACAGTGCCTAGCCCATAGTAGGCCCTCAACTAATACTTGTGGAACAATATCGAAGCATCTCCTTCAAGCAGTATAGGACGTTTTCCCTTCTGCACTGCCAGCTCCACTAAATCTATCCCTGGTCCCTGCTGGCACTCCCTCCACTAATTTCTTACCCTCTGCCAGAAAGCTCAGCTCTTCTGGTGCCGTATCTATCACCCCTTGCATTCCTTGAGGAACACTTCTGCCTCAGCTATGTGTGGGGATGCCACAGTGGCCTGTTAGTACATGTCACAGGCCCAATAACCCGAGTCACAGGGGCGGGAATATACTCCTGGAATAAACCTAACTCAAGAATCCCTACAGACAAAACTGCAACCAGAATGCTGTATGCCCGTTAAGTTTTGCTGCAAGTAGGCAAAGCCAGCTTTGAGATAATGCTCTGTTTTAAAAAACATTGATTCATTCATTCACTCTTGGCCACATTCCTTAAAAAAATATCTGCTATGGAGGGACACAAAACCTGGCAAGTTTGTACTTGGAGATCTGTACTGTCTTTACAACCTGTCCAACCGTACTGCACACTAAGGATCTTGACCACAAATTTCCTCATGTCAAATGAAATAAATATAGACTTATTGTCATAAATGGTCGTTCCTGCCATCCTGGTGCTGCAAACAGTTGTCTCTCTCAGGGCTGTTGCTCCAGAGGTTTGAGTTGGATAGGGAAAGACCTGGATCCATTTGGGGAAGCTATCGACCATGATGGCTTCCTTGAAGTCAGTCTGGATTCTTGATGGAGCTCTTGGTGCCGCCCTCCCGAAAAGTAGGGACCCAAGATAGTTTGCTTTGGCAGGCTGATATGCAATCCATTCTCTTACGGTCTTTTCAACCTTAAGTACAATTCTAGGCCATTTTGAGTGATTCCTTCAGTCAAATAGTCTTGGATGTCCTGCAGGATAGGTAGTTTTTCCATAAAAGACATCCTTTCCAGGCTAGAGAACTCTGCTGACATCTAGCAAACTGGGTTCCACAGGTAGTTTGACCACTGCTCCCCACTCATCCAGTTAGGTGTCAGGTTGGTCATTTGACAACCTGAGCAGAGCTGATAGCTCAATAAGGTGCTTCAGGGAGCTCTGCTAATGTGGATGGATGGATATGTAATAAAGCAAGAATAGTAATATGTTAATGGTAGAATCTAGGTATTGGGTATATGCATGTTCATTGTATAATATTTGCTCTCTATTAGAAATTTTTCATAATGAAATGTTGGAAAAAAGAAAAAATTCCCTTAAAGTGTCTGGTGCTGTCAGTGGTGATCAGCTGAGATCTTCATCACTACCTCTTGCTCTGCCAGGTGTTCAGAGAAGCAGGTAGGCCTAGGAAGGGGAACAGCATGAGTGGCAGAGCATGCCAAGTCTCAGAGATACTTGCTGAGGGAAACAGGCAAGTTTCAGAATGATGCCTAAAGCATGACGCCATTTATGTAAAATAAAAAAGCAATTATAAGTAGTTATATGTGCAGATAGGGTGGCATCAAAAAAGGCTAGAAGGACACACACCACATGCTCACAACAATTACCTCTAGAAGGTGGTCCAAAGATTTTACTCTGACCTGCCATACTTTCAAAATTTGTAGGAAATGCAGCCATATGTTACCTAAACAATTAGAAATTAATTTCAAAAGAGAAAGTAAACTAGAACATGGGTTTGGGGATTCAACAGAACTCTTCTGAATTCCAACTCAGCTGCATATTGTATCTTTGGGCAAGTTAGCCTTTTTTGTGTCTTACTTTCCTTTTTTGTGAAATGAGTTATACTATTTTTATATTACTATTGTTTGGAAGATTGAAAGTGTTATATAAAGTGAATGGTACCTAGCAGATAGCCCGTAAGTGGTAACTGTTATTATCACTGAGCCTGGAGCACAAACCTTCAGTGCTATATTCATAGAGACATAATTAATGATGTGACTTGTGCCTGTGAACAATAAATATTGCCCTGCAACCGACATAGTGGAGAAATTCCCAGCCTTGGCCATAATGCGAGGGATATCTCCATCAGTTTGTGCCCAGTTGTCTTTTGTAGAACATAATGTTCTAACATAATGAGCAAAGAGTACCTACTGTCATTCAGGATTTTGTGATTGAGGCTAGCTCTGACTCCATGTGATACATTCTTGGTAAGAAATAGGAGTTTGTAGGACTCCCCTGGTGGTCCAGTGGGTAAGACTCTGTGCTCCCAATGCAAGGGGCCTGGGTTCGATCCCTGGTCAGGGAATTAGATCCCACATGCATGCCGCAACCAAGAGTCTGCATGCTGCAACTAAGTCCACACACTGCAACTAAAAGATCCCGCATGCCTCAACTAAGACCCAGTGCAGCCAAAATAAATAAATAAATATTAAAAAAAAAAAAAGAAATAGTTTTTGCTCCTGCTATCCACGAATATAGTTGCAGAAGTCATGTTTGCTTGACATTCTAGGAAGTGTCATCAGGCTGAGAAAGACTTCTTGGAAAGAGCTCATATTTCTTAGATAATAAAGAAAGTCAGCAGGTCATACACGGGAGGATGTGGGAGAACGTAACTGTCCTCAGGAAGGCTTGGATCTATTGTGTTGTTTCCAGACCAGCTACGCCATGAGTTGCAATACGCCAGAGAGAATCTCTGGTAAAATATTAATGGGTCAGCCTGAGAGGGTGATGCTGGAAACTCTGATTCCACATTTCTTGTTTCTCTTTGATATCCAACATACTGAACAATATAGGAGCTTCTAAGAGTTAGTGCAGCTGCATCATTCTTACTTGGATGACTGAAACAGCTTTCTGTTCGTCTATGATTTACACTCTCTCTAATCAATTCTCTGCAATGCCACCAGTTTTCATTTTGAAAGCAAATAACCCCTACTTAAAATCATGTAATAGCTCCTACGAGAACAGCTTTTAGGGGTATCTTCACATCCTGATCTTTCTTGCTCCGAAGAACATCGCTCCACATGAATGGGCCGTGGCGGCCATGTTTGTGTTAGTTGATGTTACTTGCTTACGTGGAGGTGGACATCTGATACAAACTTAGCTCATTTGGAGTTGAAATGGAGAGATGCTAGTCCGAGGCTGGCTGCTGGAACTAAAGCAATGTACAAAGGGAATATGGAAGCCTTGAGTGTTAAACAGAAAGGCAGAGGTGAGACTGGAGAAGTTAGGTATCTATGTTTCTGATAGCTTTCTTGCTCTTGGTCCAGGCCCCTTTGAAGCTCAGCCGTGTTTCTGCCTTTGGATTCTATGTGGTTTTTGTACATCCTGGACCACGAGAGAAGTCCCTGCAGGCCTTCTTTTATGTATGAACTATGAGGACTGACTGCCAGCCCAGAATGTGGTTGTTTCTTAAGAGCCTGCCTTTGATAGGTCCAAATTTCCTCATCAACCCACAGTCCAGTAGGGGTAGCCCCTCAAGGTGACCTGTCCCCCACCCCCAAATATAGATGTTGGAGCAAAGACCTGATCTACAGAGAGTCACAGACACTATAGAGCCCACGGCCCCATGGAGAGGAGACAGAGAGTGAATTGGAAGGTAACACCTCGACTAAGGTTCAGTTCCTGAGAAGCCTGCTTGGATTCTCTGAGATAGCCCCATATTCTTACAGCAAGTTTCCTTTTCTTAAGCTAGCTTGAGTGGGTTTTGGTTTGTTTAGTTTTGATTCTCAAGTAAAAAAACTGACACCAAGGTTGCGGGAGCCCAGTGATGCTACAGAGTTGGGGCAGACAGGGGTGGTTACTGTGGGGAGCTGGCGGTCTGGGAGATGAAGTGGAAGAGCAGCTGGCGACGTCTCCACTGGTGATCCTAGGCCTCGTGCCTTCTGCTGGATGCAGGTGGCCAAACACCGTATCAGAATGTGACCACTCCTTGGGGTCTTGAGTAAAAGTACAACAGTAGAGACAGACTCAGGTTGAAGGGGCAGAGCTGGAAGCAGATTTAGTAGGTATTCTCTTCCCTCCTTAACCCTTTCTTTCCAACTCCTTCTCACCCCTACCATACAGAGATTTTGGTAATATGCATAATAATGCATTGGAGTTATATTGTGAGACATGGCCAATTAGCAAGATGTTAGTCTTGTAGATTCCCCAGTCTTATGAGTAAGAATTAAAGCCTCTTCCAACATGGCTCTGTAAGAACCTTCCCCTTGGTAGAAAAGATAGAGGGGATCAATGGCAGGGAAAAGGAAGAAGAACAGAAAGAGAAAAGTCTCCCAGATGCCTAAGTGAGGCGTGGGGACTCTGCATGAACTGAATACTGGAGAGGGACTCAGTGGGAAAAGCATAGAGGTATTTGGCACCATACAGGACTCTGTGTGTTTAGGTACATGTGACAAATCCTTATTTACTAACATCTGTAATATACCTGCTATGCACCCAGTGCTTTAAACATATTAACCATACAAGGGGTGTTGTTTTCTTCCTTTAGGAGATGAAGAAACTGAGGCTTAGGTATTACATAACTTGCCAGTCCTAAAATGAGAATGATTTATTTACAATTAGAAGTAGAGGTAGGATCTGAACAGTGGCCTACAGAATCTATAGTCCGACTTTCTCCACCAATTGTGCTGTCTAGTTTATGCTAACTGACAGTTTCAAAATACCAATATAAAAGGATATGGGGTTTGGGACTTCCCTGGTGGTCCAGTGGGTAAGAATCCGCCCTCCAACGCAAGGGATGCAGGTTTGATCCCCGGTTGGGGAACTGAGATCCCACATGCTGCAGTGCAACTAAGCCCGTGCGCCACAACTACCGAGCCTGCGTGCTCTGGAGCCTGTGTGCCACAACTAGAGAGAAGCCTGCACGCTGCAACTAGAGAAGCCCGTGCACTGCAACAAAAGATCCCACATGCTGCAACGAAGATCCCACGTGCTGCAACTAAGACCCGACACAGCCAAATAAGTAAATAAATAAATAAATATTAAAAAAAAACTTGCTAAAAAAAAGGATATGGGGTTTAAGTGAATACTGTAATGTTTCTACTTTTAATATCACTGCAAACATACAAGAACAAACAGCTTATTAAATCATTCTCAAAGGTTTAATTAAAATCCATATAGCATTTAACATGTATAGATGTTTAAACTCTTTCAGTGATTCATATATTTTAAAATCCTTTTGCACAACATTTTGAGGCTACCTTCATGCTAGAAATCTACAAATGTACAGCTTAACACAAAAATACATTCGGAGTCCATTCCAATGCAAGTTTAAAACACTTTAATTGCAGACAATGTAAAGATATTTAAAAAACAAAAACTACAAAATGAGCACATAAAAGTCTTCCCTTTTGAACTTTTAATAAAATACTGCTCTGTATAAGATCTAATGAAAAATTCCAGTTACTTATAAAATACTTATGTGAGGAAAGAAAGGAATTAAGATATATATGTATGAATTATACTTACTTACATTGTTTAAAAGAACAAAATGTTGGAACACTTTGATGATATAGTATACTATCTATTACTCATATATCAAAATAGATGAAAACACTCAAAGAAGCAACTGGGTGCAGGCAAAAGAAAATGTACGATACTTAAGGCAAAAAAAAAGCCCCCAAGCTCCAAAACAAACAAAAAAGTCCTTTAACTGTAAGGGAAAGAAAGGAATAAGAGAACTTAAAGCAAACTGAGGACCAAATTCTCATCCTTATTACTTTATGAGAAAACAGTATGAGGATTTGGCTCAAATTACTACAACATCTACAGAAACTTAATTATTTGGCCTGGGCAATTTAATAGTATACCAATTGCTGAAATAATAGCAATAGGTGTACTGTTGAAAAAAAATTAATTTTTACAGGTTTAACTATGTAAAACTTTATCTGTTGGAAACCAGAGTCTCCATCATGAATTGCACTTGAGATGGCTGAATGCAATTGAGCAAGGCATTACTGCTGGTTCACTGACACACACACACACACACACACACACACAAACACAAAAAGCAGCTATGGATTGGTGATATTCTTAACCACGAAAACTATTTTATACCTGTTTTTTCTCTCCCTCTAAACAAAGGATCAGTGGTGTTGGAGTTAAGTCAGTGAAACTTCCGCCTGCCCCCGTTCTGTCTGTCTCGACGCTGTCTCACACTGCTCCCTGGCAGAAGATGGAGTGGCCTGATGGAAATCTGAACCAGCTCTGTCTGAAACATATTCATTTCTGGAATTTTAAGCATTATCCTAACTAGGAAAGGAAGCTCCTGCAAAAAAAACACTGTTTCACTGACAAAACTTCTGAAATAAGAACACTGCCAGTTTGAGTTCTATCACTGTCTCTAAAAAAAATAAGGGAATTTCTGTGATTCATTTCTTTTTAAAGGTTGAGAATGCCTGTCATGGTCATTTCTCTCCAATAAATTAATTCTCCTCCACAGTAAAAACACAATTTGGAAGCAAGATGGTACTAAGAAATATAGCAAACTCAAAAAGCTGGGAGATTGTACACGGTTGCTTTAAAAAAGAGGCTCTCGACAATGAGATGAAGCATATTACAATGAACTTCAATGGACAGCTGGACAGTCCTAGCTATCTTAAAGGTAAAAATTAGACAATCATTATGAAAATGTATGATTTATTAATACAAATAAAACAGATGATTTAAAAGTGAGTGAATAAAAAAGACCCTGCAACTTATCTATTTCCTTGCTAGAAAGATATAGTCTAAAAATGCAGTGTTGGATAGGTCTTATTTAACTGTTTCCTCCTTCCAACTGCCTCCCTCTCTGACCCCTCCCCCCAAAATCTAGATTAGTTTGAAAAATATCAGTCTAAAACCAAAGCAAGTACCTGATTATAGAAAAGGAAATAAAAAACAAAAAACCTGCATCAAGAGTTTTTCATCTCTCCCACCAACAGGAAAAAAAAGATCTCCTTATCTTTTTAGTTCTAAAAGAACCACTTATCCCTCTGAACAGCAAGGAAAGTCTTAAACTGAAACCAAGATACACACAGAGGTGAAATTAATTTTTCAGGCAACTGAGTCTCAGACGTTTAAGACTTGAGTCTACATGATGTTTCAGTCAGTTAATACAGTCTATCTGTAAAATTATAAAGCTCAGGTAACGTAGGAAATGGTGAAAAGGAACAATGAGACTGAAGGACCAATCTTCAAAATTCACTTAATTTGCGCAAAAAAAAAAGAAAAAAAACTTTATTGAACAAGGATATTTAGAAATAATGTTTCAGCGAGGAGAGGAAGGTTTAAATAGATTTAACTGCTCTTATTAAGTGGAAACATGAAGCATTTTGGGGAATCTGCTCTTCTGTGCCCTGTACAGCCCATGGTTTCCACAGAAAGGCCACAACAGATTCAACAGTTGAATGGGCATATTTCTAAACTCTGGTGTATTCTGAGTCTTCACCATCCAAAAAAGGAAAAACTGTAAGTTTCCCAGTCTATTAGTGGATCTAGTCTCCTCAAGATTGTCATGAGATAAAAACAGTCTCTGCCTCTTACATCCTCCCCAGAGAGGGCTCATCTACTGCTCTCAGGCCCACATTTAGAATAGGTGTACAAGGTGAAGAGAATATAGATGAATGCCTGACACTATCTAGTCATTATGGAGCTCTCTCCCATTTTAATCTCTCTTTAGTCTTGACTTTTAGAATAATACATTTTTTAAAAAGAGAAGAAAGAATGAAAAGAAAACACTTTTACTGCCTATCCACCTAGAATTGTCAGCTTGCTTTGCTTGAATACTGAGGAAACATCCTTATATGGGTTCAGTGGCACTGTGCTTACCAAAATTTCTCTTGGAGTTTTCAGAAGATGGCACGTGCTCCTTCTTCTGGGCTTTAAAAAAGATGTGGGCTGTACACTGTTTATAGAGTGGTCACAGAGCAATGATGAGTGAGGCAATTCTTGAATGCTGGAGTTTGTAAAGTTACATAAGGTGAAAAATATTATACACTTTAAAGTAGTAAGAGGTTGACATAATCTTATCGTCACAATCTAACTTTTTTGTATTGTATGCCCCAAATAGATGTTCCCTTAAAAAAAAAAAAAAGTTCGTGAGGCAATAAGGACAAACACTGAGAATTACTTGAGCCTCATTACTCAAGATCCCATTACAGAGAAACAAATATTCCCCAAAAAAGAAATTCTGGGAACCAATGAACATCTGAATCTAGGAAAATTAATAGAAAATAAAATCACAGAAACTCACATGACTGTGATAAATGACAAATAATGAACATTTATCTCTTACACTAAAGGCACTACTAATATACAAATATCCTATTAACATTTAGAGAAACTCTAACATTTAGCAGTTAGAGAAAGAAATCCATTTAATTCAATAGTAGCATTTTTAAAAACAAACAGACTAAGACTCATGGCAGAGTTTTCAATGAGCCAAATGAAACTAAATATAATAATAAGCAGTTCCATACAAAGATTGTTGTTCCTACTTTTAAAAAAGTATGATAACTTACTTCCTTAAAAATACAAGCATATCACAAAAATGAAAGCACAAACATACATATAAAAACTCAGCCCCTGGTACAACTGAGACATTTTCATAAACTCTAAAATAATTTCAACAGCTACAGCTTGAACAATACACACCCACACGTGACATGCAAAGACGAAATGCCAGAGTCCCTGGGCAGTTCAGCATAAAGCTAAAAATATGGAACGAGAATGAGACGGGCACTTGTCATATAAATAATGTACAGTATACACTGATGGTGCCTGTGCACACCTTGGAATTTTTAAAAAATTTAGAATTTCATCAGTTCCAGGAAGCACTACACATGGACCAACAATGGAGCTCTCATGTATATTTAAGTAAGCAGGTAAAAAGCTATACAAATTGATAACACAATTTATTTTAATTAACAACATGATTAATATTTTGTACTTTATTCTATTAGAAGATTAATTTGTAATCATTATACCCTGTAGATTTTAAAACTTAATTTTATTAGAAATTACTAATGCTGGTTCTTGAATAATCTAAAAAATTGTCATTATTTACTCAAATCTAGATTGCTATTTATAATTCTAAGCAGTTAAATGAAATATTCTGATCAGTATTCTGAAGTTGCTTTGGTACAAAATTGAGAATAAAGCAAAACTGGCAGCACCACCACAAGTGTGGTCACTTCACAGCAGGTCCAAAGGACCCTCAGATATAATAAAACATAAGTTAAAATACCTATAAATAGAGCCATTCTCCTGACACTTCTGCTACATCATTAAAAAGAGAAATAAAATCCACATTCAGTAAATTATACTTGGGGTCCAATTTTCATGCTCCATTTAATTATCCCTCAATGACAGTGTAAAAAATGTTTATAATTATTGCAATATGATGTCTAATTCATAGTTTAGGATGCTTCTAATGATGAGGCCAATGGTTAGAGTGGTACATTTGAATGCTTAGTCCGCTGATATCATTTTAACACAAGGTTGAATTTAGTCTTTTTTTACAGCTTTATTGAGGTATAATTGATGTAAAACAAATTGCACATACTTAAGATGCACAATTTGATGTATAGTCTTTTAAATAGCATGAAAAGTGCCTGACAACTAAAAATTTAAAAATTTTTAATTGAAATATATTGTTTTAAAATAGTACACTGTAATTTTTTATGAGACACAGATATGGATTTATAAAAAGGTGGGAGGAAAGGAACAAAATTAATTTAATTCCAAGTACCAAATTTATTCAGAAGGTTTAGAAACTCCAAAATTGACAGCCAGTTTTCTTGATTTTCTTCTTGAGGAGCTTGGTGTTGACTTACGGTGAGACACACTGTGGCCTGGGGAGGCAGCTTCAACTTGAAAAGGAGACGCAAGTTGAGTAATCTGAGAGGACTTTAAGGAAGCTGATAAACTCTCCTGTGGAATCACTTTGGTGACGTCAGAAGATGCTGACTGGCTAGTCTGAAGTAGGGTGGCTTGACAACTCTGGGCATCCTTGTTCTCAAAGTTCTTTTTGTTTGCAACCCTTTTTTTAGTTACCTTTGAGGAATAAAAGCATCATTAATTAACAATGTAGACCAAAAAAGCTAGTGTCAGAAAATACCATAAACCATGCTGCTAATACTTGTCAATCACTGCTGACTTGTGACTTCCACTTATAACCTCCAAACCAGACTTTAGAAATTCAAGGAATATGCTTACAAATAAAATATTTAAAAATTATCCGTAACTTAAATATAAAGAAAATTGATATTCTTAAATCCCTTTGTTCTAGAAAAGGATGTTATTACTTGTTGCAATTATTATTATCTATTAGAACACAAACTCAGACAGCAGGGAACAGGTCAGACTGGTCACCACTGGTCAAAATATATTCTCAGTACTCAGACCAGTAATGAATGGACTTCTAGTTGGCACTGAATAATTACTGAATAAACAAAATTTTATCAATGGTCTTTGAGCAGTGAGAAACTAATTCTCTTAAAAAAATATAATAATTCTCCTTCAGGTACCTGTAGAGGTATGAACTGATTGTGCACACCAGCTGGCATTCCTCCAGCCATGGGCATGGTCCCAGCATATGAAGTATGATGGAAGGGCTTCCCAGGAACTGGCACTGGTGGTCCCCACGGCATTGAGCCAAAGAGATGAGACGATGAGGGCATTATATTAGCTGTTAAAAATCATGGAAAAGCTGTTTTAGTAAAATGGTATCATAAAAGCCTTGAAATTTAAGACCTCCTTCTGCTACCCATTTTTGGCTTTTTTCGCTTTGGCAAAGGGCATATACACTTAATTTCTGATTACCCTTGCTTACAATGTTCAACCTCAGGAGCCCCTTAAGGACTGTGAATCATCTACAGAAGTCAGCTTATCATTATGCTGTCTGGCCTACGAAGGCCAATAGTACCATATACTGATATAAGCTTTAGGAATATTTGTAATAATATTTAAAAAAATAATAAAAGGGTCATGAAACTGTCCCTTGGGGGAGAAAAGCCAGGGCACAAAGAGAGAAATCTTAAGAATCTCACCTGCCCCCAATGCTAAGTTGCTTCCATAGTGATCCCAGCCTACAAAAAAACCAAAAAAGCTCAAGTCTTGAAATCTGATCACTTTCATATAACATGTAGAATCTTTCCCTATTCTAATATTTTTAATTCAAGAATTTAAAAAAAATTTACATTTTCTTATTAAAAGCGCATTGAATCAGTGGTTCCCAAGACGGATTTGTGTATCTGAATCACATAGGGAGCTTATGAAATACAGATTCCTGGGCAAGGCTCCAGACCTAGTACATCAGACTCTGAGGGGCCCAGTAATCTGTATTGTTAATAAGCTCCACACGTGACTCTTCCGCAGTCAGCACCAGTGCAACATTTGGGAACTACTGCATTAAACAATGACAATCGAGACACCAGCACATTGCCACCAAAGAAGGTATGTA
This sequence comes from Eubalaena glacialis, assembly GCF_028564815.1. Lineage (NCBI taxonomy): Eukaryota > Metazoa > Chordata > Mammalia > Artiodactyla > Balaenidae > Eubalaena > Eubalaena glacialis. Next base: position 126,320,963 of record NC_083721.1, on the reverse strand, counting down.
CTGTGCTCAAACCTTCCTTTTAAAGAGAGAAAAAGGCAGCCAGAATTATAAGACAGTATAGCTTAACTAAAACTCAGCTACTTAAAAAATGTTTGGATCAGGAGAGAAGAATCATAATATATTTCAATGTTATGAATTACACATGTAAAAATTCCAGGATAAAGAACAGTTTTAATATGAAACACACTAGTAAGATTTAGAAAATTATGTGCAACTTCGGTGGCAGTTATAAGACCAAGAAGATCTATTTAAAAGATGCTATAGTAATCTTATGCATAGGTCAACTCAACCATTTCCCAAAATCACTGTCCTAAATATAAACTATATTTTTCTCCATTGGGACCCTTTCATACCATAAAGTGGAAATCTATAAAATAACTTTAAAATCTTAATCTGATGCATAAGTTGTTTTCTCCTGATTAACATTCAAATCTCATGGCTTTTATATCATATATTATTATTGGAACACTGGAGAGCACAAAACCAAAAGAACTCCAATTAAACTTTAAAATTCGAGGTAGGTAAAAATACACTAATAAACATGATATAATAATGAACATAAACATAATAATCAACATTAAAAAGGTAAAATATCAAGCTATAAAATATTGATAATAAATGGGAAAACAATCATTCCTTTTAGATAATATATTCTCATAAGACAAATCCTTTTTGAGAGAAGCTTGTGGGTAGACCTTTAGGTAACCTGCATGAACTAATTACTTAAAATTAATTGATATATAGTTGCTGGATTCATTTTTGAAAGTGAAAAAGCAGTTAAATTAGATTTTCCAGGTTATAGTGGACTTACTACCTTGAGCTATATGAAAACTTCAGATCCACTGTGTCATAAAAATTTTATGACTAAACATTGTTTATACAGGCAAAGGAATGCCAGTGTAGTACAGTAACAAAATTGTGGGCTTTGTAATTAGATATATTTGCTTTTGAATGCTACTACTGTTACTTAGTAACTTATGACCTTAGACAAATTGCATTTTTAAACAAATCAAAGTAAATTATACACATACATATCGTAATAAAAAGGGTTTTCAACATAATATAGCAGTCATCTGGTCCATCCCAGGTTTAACTGTTTTAGCTGTTTATTTCCAAACTGTTCAATAATCTGCTTATACTGCTAGTTGATTTTTCAATTTTAGGCATTTTTAGACTTCCTGTTATGATAGATCAAAATTCAGTTCTTTTATACCATCCCTCACTACTTACCCTGTCCTCCCAATGTAAGTATATTACAATGTTTGTTTAAAATTATAAACAGTGTTTATGATATGTGACTGTATAAATATTACTACTCCAAAGCCAAGTAGGGTACTCTGATTATGGTGTTTTTTTTTTTGTAAAACTTAAAAAAAAAATTCTTTTAAGAGTAATTATCTTTTAAAAGCTCTTTAGTCTTCTATGTACCTATCCTTAAGGTGAGAGAATATTAAGAAACACACATAGAGTAAGCTCAAAATCCCCTCCGCTCTTCATTTCCCTCATCACCACGGGCAGTTTCTTTCAAATCCACAGCTTCGTATTCCCTTCATCTCTGTTTTTTCTTCCCACACCTCCCCCCACTCCCTACAACCACCCCCCCCGCCCCCCGCCCCCGTCCCTGTGTTTTTGATGTCTACCTTAAACCCAAATTCATGCGTTGGCAGCTACTGGGCTGCCCAAAACAGAGAACAGTCCTTCCTACTCTATCTAGCCACACTAGAGACTGTAGGAGGGCAAATAGTATTTTTAGATGAACCTGCAGGCTCTGGTTTCAGGCTTACTTCTCACAACTCCTTAAATTACCTAAACATTCTGGTAATTTTTTTGGTTTCCTCAAAATGATGCTTCTTAAAAGAACTTTCTAAAAACAATATAATTCAATAACAAATATTTAGAAGAGCAAAATACCTTACCAGTAGGTTGGGGAAAAACTGGAGGAATGGTTCCAGGTGGTACAGCAGGAGGATAACTTGGAAATATTGGTGGAGGCAAAGGGAAATTCACTCCTAAGGAGCCCTATGGAAGTATTTAAAAGTTATAAAACAATGCAACAAAAACATCGAGAGGGATTAATTGAAGATTTAGTAGAGAATTCACGGACAGTTCTCACCAATTGTTGTAAAGCAAAAAGTGCAGCTTTTTCTTTGGCTTCATTTTCAGAATGGCACTGTGGCCCATGTACCAGTAAGCCGTTAGATAATTTTACCTGGCAAACTGTCATTGTCTAAAAAAAAGAACATGAATGGTTATGAAGTTATCTGTCCAGGAAGTCGACCTCCTCCTCCAAAGCTTAGTTTAAACAAATGGAATAATTTCATCTAACATTTTGTAAAAAAAAATTTAAGAATTCAAAAAAGGACTATCAGCTTAAGTTCTGGGTTATGATGCAAAAACTTTACAATTGTTGCCTTCTCTTTCAATGTTTACAAAGTTAAAATGATCTCTAAGCTAGCTGAAGGACCAAGCATCATAATGTAAATGAAAGCCAGCAAAACTTTTTTCTTTGTATCTCAGATCAGGAAACTAGGTTTTCTACTTGTTTTGTATGTAAGATTTTATTGGAACACAGCCAAGCCCACTCTTATGTATCACCTATGGCTGTTTTCATACTGTAATTGTAGAGGTGAGTAGTTGTGACAGAGACCATATGGCCCACAAAGCCTAAAATATTTCCTATCTGGCCATTTATAGAAAAAATCTGCTGACCTCTGCTTTCCACCATCCTTTAAATAGCACATATTTCACTAATATGAATTAACTGCTAAAATTTAAAAGACTCAGAGGTTCTGACTGATTTTATATTTACATTTAAATGATAATTCTTTACAGTATGTGCTTTTCTTTTATAAAAAAGATTTTAAAAAAATGTTACTTTTTCAAAAGGTAGCCATTTTTATGTAGTATTATTAGTTTAATCATGCTTTCTGCTTAAGGTGAGAATGTGTCAAGAATCTGGATGTAAAAAGGAGAAAACAGTCTTCCTGCCGTGGTTCTCAAGGTGCAGTGTGGGAATCCTGGAGGTCCCTGAGCCCCTTTCTGGGGATCCTTGAGGTTCAAACTATTTTTATTATAATATGAAAATGCTATTTGCCCTTTTCACTCTCATTTTCTCATAAGTATACAGAGAACAAAAAGTTCATTGATATAATTTCAGATTCTACATTGCACTAACTTTTAAGAAAATACCATGTTTTAATGTAGTATCAAAGAATATCCACAGTTATATGAAAAGGCTATTAAAATTTTCTTCCTTTTTCCAACTATCTATTTGTGTGAGGCCAGATTTTCTTCATATATTTCAACCAAAACCACGTATTACAAGAGATTGATAGTAAGAAGCAGATACGAGAATCTAGCTTCTCTATTCAGCTAGAAGATGGATAAGACTTGCAAAAAAGTAGAGCAATGCGACTCTTCTCATTAAATTTTTTTCGAAGTCATTTTTAATTAACAACATTAAAATTTTTTTTTCAGTTTTAATTTTTAATTTGGTAAATATGGATATAACACAAGTAAACAAAAGTTCTTTGGGGTCCTCAAAAAAAAGATGGGGAGTTTCTGAGACCAAAAAGTTTGAAAACTGCTGCTGGAGACCAAGATCCCTAGCTCTATCAGTCTGAGGAATCTTGCGAGGCTACCTGCTGCCCAGGTTCCTCTATCAGTTTCTCTGAGGGGTCTGGTTAGGCATAAATGGAAGACCCAGAGTGAGAGGTATTAATCTATGCTGCTCATAAAGTCAAAAAAATCAGCTCTACTATATTATTTCTAGCCAAAGATTTTCAGTCAATTTATTTAAGCTCAGTGTTCAATAACTTATGTAAATGGAAGAACGGTAACATACAATACCTGTGGTGTTCTCAGAAAGGAGAAATCTGGTTGTGGCATTCCAACAAGGGAACAAATTCGAGAAAGTTCAGTTACTGGTGTGGACACAGGAGGAATCTGGCTGGCGGCAGGCCAGCACACACTGTCCACAGACTGAACATTATGGTACTCACTAGCACTGTGAGGCTTGTTCATATAAGATGCTGCCAAAAAAGAGAAAAGGACATATCCACATTAAATGATATCTCAAACTATGCAATTATGGCAGGGCTTTACAGAATAGCAAGGAGGACATTGTTAAAAAGTGAGAAGAGGAATCTCCCATGAAGCAAATATAAGAACTATTTAGTTTTGTCTAAAATGACTAGAATTCAATGAAGATTTTAGATGATTATAATTAATTACTGATATATAATTAAGACAAAGATTTAAAAATATGATAAGTAGATGACTGCCAAAAATTAGCATCGTGAGAGGTTAATGACTACATAGTTATTTACAGGCAAAATCTAAACATGCAAATGGCTTTCTTGAGCTGATTTACAATTAATTCTTAAGTCCTGAGGCTTTAGCTTCAGTCTTCTCAAAATTCCATCCTACTTTCTGAGACACATGGATGAATGTTTTTTTTGCTCTAAAATAATGCTTCTTAAAAGTTTTTCTGAAATTAAGTCTTTTAAGTGCTTTTATTATGATTTAAAAATTCTGAAACTTCACATTCTTTATAATCAACAAACTCACGAACACAACAAAAAGCACACCCCAGTGAAGAATGAATCTAAACCTCTTACTGTTATAGATTAAAAAAAAGTTAAGTGGCTTGCCTGAAGTCACACATTAGTTCTGTTACATGGGCTGGATTCTGAGTTCTTGACTCTAAGGTAGATGATATTTTTCACTATACTGAAGTATAGTAAAAGTTACTTGTTATTTTTTTAAATTTTATTTATTTATTTATTTATGGCCGTGTTGGGTCTTCGTTTCTGTACGAGGGCTTTCTCCAGTTGCGGCAATCGGGGGCCACTCTTTATCGCGGTGCGCGGGCCTCTCTTGTTGCGGAGCACAGGCTCCAGACGCGCAGGCTCAGCAATTGTGGCTCACGGGCCTAGTCGCTCCGCAGCATGTGGGATCTTCCCAGACCAGGGCTCGAACCCGTGTCCCCTGCATTGGCAGGCAGATTCTCAACCACTGCGCCACCAGGGAAGCCCAAAAGTTACTTGTTTTTGACAGTGGGACTATATTTATCCAATATTGTTTTAAAACTTTATTTTGCTCTATTTCAAGAGCATATCTGTCCCTATGATAAATATTGTTTCCTGATAGTTACTGGAATTTTAAATTATTTATCCCAATACTCAGGGGAGCATAAATGAAGTTAGGCTCTGATTTTGATACTTAATAAACTCATATTAGCTTATTTCAAAATGTTTTTTACCTCTCTGAGAAACTTCTGTCCCCAACCTACTTTTGCATGAGTCATTTTTCCTGGTAGGCTTTTGCAGATAATTAGACAGTCAAAATATTAAAGTACAGAGGACATAAAAGGTAGGGGTAATGATGGACATCTACTGAAATCCAGCTATGTGCCAGATGTTATGCTATAGGCTTCTTAGACTTAAGGTAAGTGCCCACTTTCCAGTGTGTGCCTCCATTAATTATTTTAAATTGATTTTACAGCTTCTTCTATTTTTAAGTGGGTCAAGTTATTTTAACATAATACTAATATCAATTATTGGCACCTATGATGTGTCAGACACAGTGCTAACTGCTTTATATAAGTCATACAATTATCACAACCATCATTTGCAATGTTATTTTATAGATAAAAGAATTTACAGAAAAGTTAAATAATGTATTTAAGTTACATAATCATTTTTAAATTACTGAGAAAAAGCTAAAATGTGAAAACATTTCCAGGTTTGGAATCTCCAGAATGAGTATCTGTAATAGTATAATTTAAGTAGTCACAAGGAGGGACTTCCCTGGTGGCGCAGTGCTTAAGAATCTGCCTTCCAGTGCAGGGGATGCCGGTTCAATCCCTGGTCAGGGAACTAGATCCCACATGCATGGAGCCTGCTGGTCGCAACTAAGGAGCACATGTGCCACAACTAAGGAGCCGGCAAACTGCAACTAAGGAGCCCACCCACCTGCTGCAATTAAGACCCGGTGCAACCAAAATAAATAATAAAATAAAATAAATAAAATTAAATTAAAAAAATAAACTTATTAAAAAAAAAGAAATATTAAAAATAACATAGTCACAAGAAGACATTTAGGGACTACAGATCTATTGGTTACATAGTTACATTGTTATATAAATGACACAAGTATAAAATTATACTCTTATTTGTTACTCTTAATTATACTTAATTATCTTCAAAAGTCACATGATTAAAAAATAAATGAACTGAATTTTTGAAGTGATTGGTTATTAGTACTAGTACTTAGCTTACTTACTTAATTTCTTACTTTGTTTAGGCTGTGAGGAAGATCCATATTCATCTCTTCTATTAGAGGAAACAGTGACTTCATTACCAAATTGTTTCATCTCATTCTTATGGTCCACAGTGTCAGAGCCATCAATTTTTAGAATTTCTTTAAGCATCCGAGTTCCCTTCTGTTTTGAAAATGATTGGTATGGAGATAGTGGGGATAGGGGAGAAAAGTTAAAAGCTACAGACCTTACTGATGTTTCTTTTAATAAGTTCCATTGTTAAAAATTAAGACGATAACTACATTCAGATAGAGAATAAGGAAAATAAATAGAGTTGAAAAAAAAAATTCACATTTCCTGGCAAAGAAACAATACTTATAATTCTGCTTAACTTTTGACCAAATTGTCTAGTGGCAATGTTTGAAAAGCAAGGGAGCTATGGTGGCTAAATTGCCCAGGGCAGCCCGATCTTTCTCACAGGATGACAATAATAATGCCACACACCAGTCTACATAAGAGAAAGTGTTTTAACTGTTGCACAGGGTATGTATGGCTAACACTAATGAAATTACCATAGTGTACAAGCTCTTACAAAATACGAACCAGAGCAAATGACTGTGGTGACAAATGTTCTTCGTTTGGAGGCTCTTTATGATGAGATGACTGTACTTCATTTTCTTTGGAGATATTCAAGGATGCTAAGAAGTTCTCAATTCCAGGATTAGGCTAAAAGAATAAATATTTTGTGCATGAAGATGAAAGTACAAGGACACAAAAATAGCTGAGAGTTTTATGTACAAAAATGATCATTTAGGGCTTCCCTGGTGGCGCAGTGGTTGAGAATCGGCCTGCCAATGCAGGGGACACGGGTTCAAGCCCTGGTCTGGGAAGATCCCACATGCCGTGGAGCAACTGGGCCCGTGAGCCACAATTAGTGAGCCTGCGCGTCTGGAGCCTGTTCTCCGCAACAAGAGAGGCCGCGATAGTGAGAGGCCTGCGCACCGCGATGAAGAGTGGCCCCCGCTTGCCACAACTGGAGAAAGCCCTTGCACAGAAACGAAGACCCAACACAGCCATAAATAAATAAAAAAAATAAAAAAAAAAATGATCATTTAATTTTCACTCAATCGTCTTCCCAGGTGTTAAAGTTTGGGAAGAGAACTTGAATAAACAGTCTTTTAGCTTATCGATGGCATTTGGATAACTAGTTTCAACCTTTCGGTTTTCTGAGACTTCTGCACTCTCATTTCTCTTCAAAAGCTTAACACTACATTTGGCAGGCCCTTCAAACGCCTGTAAGAGAGGAAGAATGAGTTTTTGTGCAAATAAAATTATAATTCTGACTTAATAGTATTCTAAATAAATTGCTGCAAACTTTTTAATGTGTTATTTTCTCTTTTATACCATGAGAAAAAAGGGGGCCCATAAACTTGATGAGGGGAAAAATTCCACCTTTATTTTCATTAATTTCTAAATGAGACTTAGCATTCCCTTCAATTATGAATGTACGCACTAAAACACAATGGTGGTGATTCTAATGGTATTTCAATATTACTGGTTTTCTTTCAAATCTTATGTATTTTACTGTAGCATTAAAACTATTATTCTGAGAAAGAGTCCATAGGCTTCACCAAAGAGGTCCATGGCACAAAGAGTTTACGAATCCCTTCTCTAGAAGAAAGGAAACTATAGCATAAGAGTTGCAGAAAGAGATGACTCTGAAAGTTATGCAATTCAACCCTTTATTGGTATCTAAAAATTAATGGGCTGAGAACCTGTTATGTGCCAAGATATCTGCTAAAGTATCTTTTATAAATGTAATATATTATAGCTTATAAGAGATCTAATTTTTAAAAACTTTGTGTTATATAATATGCATATAAAAATGCACATAAGTGTACATAGATATTTTTAGACTTAGAATGTTTTTTTTATTATAAAATACATACATACTCCTTATCAAACAACAAACTATATAAAATAAAACATAAATGATCTCAGTTTCCCCCATTAACCTAACTCCACAGAATTAACTGTTAACTTTGCCATGTTGGTACATATACTTTCACTGAATATACAAACATATTTCTACATATTTTATACATATAATGTACCCACATATATTCATCTATGTAGGTATGTTTGTATGTATTTATGTATATATAGACTATATATAATGAGAGACACAAGTGATATATTTTTATCTCCATTTTAAAGATGAAGAAATTGAGGCTGTGAGAAGTGTAGTGAATTGCTCAAGGCCACCTAGCTGTTAAATGGCAGAACCAGAACTTCAGGTATCTCTAGTTCCAAATCCTGGACTCTAGCTGTGCAACCTCCCATCCAAGTGACTGACAGGCTCAGCAACCCTCTTGTCATGCACTTTATGAATCTGGCTGAAAGGGCTGCAAAATTCAGTCAGATGCCACAGAGCCACCAACTACAATAAAAAGTGGGCTACTAGCATAGCGCAGGGAGATCAGCTCGGTGCTTTGTGACCACCTAGAGGGGTGGGATAGGGAGGGTGGGAGGGAGGGAGTGAGATGCAAGAGGGAAGAGATATGGGGACATATGTATATGTATAACTGATTCACTTTGTTATAAAGCAGAAACTAACACACCACTGTAAAGCAATTATACTCCAATAAAGATGTTTAAAAAAAAAGAAGAAAAAAAAGTGAGCTACTAGAAATGTGATTTTAAGAAACTTACCTGCCTATTTGATATTTTTTGTGACCGACTCTCAGTTTTAGGACTCTTACACTCTTCTTTAACTAGAGACAAGAAAACAGAAATTTTGTTAAATGAAATTTGCTGCACGCCAATTAAATTTACCAAGTATTTACCATAGCAAGGCACTGTGTAAAAAATTCACAGAATTCCAAGGAGACAAAGGCCCTGATCTTGAGGAACTTATTATTTAGATGAGGGTGAGAAGAGAAACTCACAGATGACAACAATAAGGGAAAAAGAAAGGTGGCATCTAATTGAACCTTGCAGGATGGCAGGTTTCCAAAGGGCAGAATAAGAGGCTAAATATTCCAGCAAAGAAAATAATAGGAGAAAAGACAAATAATAGTAGAAGCAGAAAGCAAGGAATATTTGTGGAACTAAAAACAGACCAGTTCTGCTGGAGGTTGAGGAGTATAATGCAGCTTAACTGAACTAGGGAAGCAGGCTGCAGCCACAATCTGCAAAGGACTGAAGACTATAGAATTATACTGGTAGGCAATGGGCACAATCACAGAAACGTTTTGAGCTGGTAGGAACCTGATCAGAATTGTGCCTTAAGAAAATTATAATATGGCAGTGGCTTATTAGCTAGGTAGAAGGAGTAAGAGACCAATTAGGAAGCTATTTTAGTATTCCTGTTAAGGGGAAATGACGGGAACAGAAAGTGAAAAGGATGGATTAGAAGAGGAAGAAGGAAAGGGAAAAAAGAAGAAGGAAGGAAGGAAGAAAGGAAGGAAGAAGGGAGAGAGGGAGAGACAAAAGAGGAAAGAGAGGATGAGGAAAGAAGTAAGGGGAAGGGATGGAAGGGGGAGGGAGGGGATGGAATGAGAGAGGAAGGAAGGGACAAAGATGGGAAGGAAAGGGAAGAGAGGGAACAGAGGGGGAAAAGAAAGGAAGAGAGGAAGGTAAGGAAGAATTCTTGTAAAAAGGAGGAAAATTAAAAGTGACATCACTGCTATTCAACATTGTACTGGTGGTTTTATCCACAGCAATTAGACAAGAAAAATAAATAAAAGGCATCCAGATTGTATAGGAAGAAGTAAAACTATCTCTATTTGCAGAAGCCAAAAAAATTAGGGCAAATAAATAAGTTCAACAAGGTGGGAGGATACAAGATCAATATACAAAAGTCAGTTTTATTTCTATAAATAGTAATGAACAATCTCCCCCACCAAATTAAGAACACAGTTCCACTGACAATAGTATTACATAGAATAAAATACTTAGAAATAAATTTAACAAAAAAGGTTCAAGACTTGTACACTGAAAACTACAAGACATCATTGAAAGAAACAGAAAGGCTTAATATTGCTAAATGACAGTACTACCCAAAGTGGTCTACAGATTCAATATGATCCCTATAAAAATTCCAGCTGCCATATTTGCAGAAATAGACAAGTTGATCCTAAAATTCATATGGAAATGCAAGAGACCAGAACAGACAAAATAATCTTGAAAAAGAAAAACAATGTTGGAGGATTCAAATTTCCCAATTTCAAAACTGATAACAAAGCTATGGTAATGAAGACGGTGTGTTGTTCACAAAAAGATGGCATATAGATAGTTGAAATGCAATTGACAAACTAGAAATAAACCCATACATCTATGGTCAATTGATTTCTGACAAGGGTGCCAAGACAATTCAATGGAGTGCAAAGAGAATTCAATGGGGAAAGAACTGTCTTTTAGCAAGTAGTTCTGGGACAACTAGATATCTACATGCAGAAGAGTGAATATGGACCCCTATCTCATACCATGTATATACTTATTCAAAAATGAAAAAAAGACCAAAACGTTAGAGCTAAAACTATAACACTCTTAGAAGAAAACATAGGTGTAAATTTGTGTGACCTTGAATTAGGCAATGGTTTCTTATATGATACCTAAAGCATAAGCAAACAAAGAAAAAGTAGAAAAAAATAGATAAATTGGACTTGATGAAAACTAAAAACTTTTGTGCTTCAAGGACACTGTAAAAAAAGTTAAAAGACAACCCAGAGAATGAGAGCACATATCTGCAAATCAAATATCTGCTCAGCATATAGGATACAGAACATAAAAAGAAGTCTTACAACTCAAGAATAAAAAGACAACCCAATTTTAAAATGAGCAAAGGATTTGAATATATATTTCTCCAAAGAAGATATACAAACAGCCAATAAGCACATGAAAAAATGTTCAACACTATTAGTCATTAATGAATTACAAATGAAAACCACAAGGAGACTCTACATTCACTAGGATGGCTATAATAAAAAAGATGGATAATAACAAGTGTTATGGAGTATGTAAAGAAATTGGATCCTCATATATTGCTGGTGGGAATGTAAAATGGTACAGCTACTTTGGAAAACAGTTTGGTAGTTCCACAAAAAGTTAAGCATAGAGTTAACACATGACTCAGTTATTCCATTCATTCATATATACCCAAGAAAACTGCAAACATATGTTCACACAAAAACTTGTACATAAACATCCACAGTAGCATTATTTATTACAGCCCAAGAGTGGAAACAATCCAAATGTCCATCAATGGATGAATGGATAAACAAAATATAGTATTCATACTATAGAATATTGTTCAGCTGTAAAAAGGAATGAAGTACTGATACATGCTACAAGATGGATGAACCTTGAAAAGATTATGCCAAGTTAAAGGAGCCAGTCTCAAAGGTCACATATTTTATGATTCTGTTTACGTGAAATATCCAGAATAGGTCAATCCATAGAGGCAGAAGTAAATTAGTGGTTGCCAGGACTAGGGGAATCACTACTAATAAGTATGGTATTTCTTTTTGGGGAGATGAAATTGTTCTAAATTTAGACAGTGGCATTGGTTGTACAACTTTGTGAAAACACCAAAAAACACTGATTGTATACTTTAAAAGGATGAATTTTATCATGTATGAATTACAACTCAACAAAGCTGTTAATTAATACAAATAAAAGGAAGCAGTTAGCACCACAAGTATACTTTCTAACTCATAACTTACATTTTCTGTGAGGCTCATGTTTTCTTTGCTTAACACTGTTCTCATTAAAGCCAGATTTGTGATGTTGAGTTACTTGACTTATTTCTTGAGGTAGAACTGCACCCTGAAAATTAAAATTCTTATAAATGATTTAAACAAACTCTTAATATTAAAACTACTTCTCTTCCTCAATGCTTAATAAATACTTTATTATTTTTATAAAAGTTATAGAGCTCACTAGAAAAAGATTTAAGGAATGCAGAAAAGTACAGAGAATTTAAGAAAACCACTCAAATTCTACCGCCCCCAAAATGACCATTATTAACATTATGATCACAACTCCAGACGTTTCTCTATGCGTTAGTTAGATAGTAAGGTACACAGAAAACAATTATTTTACAAAAATGCTTTCAATAGAAAGAATTCAATCTAATTTTGTTTGAAGTTAATACAGAAACTAAAGATTAAACTTTAGGTGAATGTTTCTTCCTAACAGAAATATCAGCCTCTAAAGAGCTCTCTAGATTTGCTTCAAAATAATCCTATCTCTGGGGTATGTGGGGATAGGAAATGAATAGGTATCATGGAAGAAACAGAACTGGACATGTTCAAGGTAAAGGATGGGTACATGTAGATTTATTATACTATTTTCTTGACTTCATTATTTTAAAAATTTCCATTAGAGTTTTTAAAAATTCATCATTCCTGTCCCTATGTTATAAAAGTTGAGGATATTATTAGCCCTTTCACATCCTTTCCCCTAATACCTGATTTTTATTAATTAATATTTATAATGTCAAGGTTTTCAAATGCTGGAAGACTATTACCACTACCAGATAGCAAGACTGATTATAAAGCTACTGTAATTGAGACAGTGCATGAATGGACAAAATTAGCAAAATGACATGAGTAAGTTTCATATAAAGATCACAGCAGATCCTTTTGCTTTCTGATAGGGAGAAGAGGCCTGAAGGCAAAAAGAGACAGATAACTTGCCACAGCTGAAGTGGGAAGGGGAAGCAGAAGTAGGGGCTGGAGATGTTCAATACAAATTAATCACTTTACAATGATTACACAATTTTGCTTTTGGTGGGCCCTATTTATTTTTTTCTGAGCACAGACGAATGAACACTGGGTACAAAGGCACATCGTGTCTTAGTTGGCAGTGGACATGCTCCAAAATAGTTGTGATATGCACCAAAGTGTGAAGGAAGGTCTGATGAGCTCATATGCACAAGAACATCTAGGGTTCTTTACTCTTTAAAAAAAAAAGGGCCAAGAGACTTCCATCCACATAGCACAATGGCTGGTGGGGGATTCTGACTCTAAAGAAGGGAATTAGAACATCAGGATCAATAAATTGGTGTGAACGAATACTGTGTGTCTATTATGTGCCAGGCATGGTTAAGATGTACTTTGCATCCATTATCTTAACATCATTATAATAATGCTATAATCATAAAAATGCTATGGTGTATTTTGATTCCATGTTATAGAGGAGTAAACTGAGGCTCAAAGTGATAATGTAATTGGTTACAGAACTAAATAGGAGATCTGATATCTGAGCTCTAACTCTAAAACCCAAGTTCACAGTACCATTTCAGAGAAAAAGTGCCCTAAGTTTAATTAGAAAGAAAATATCCTACTTTTAAGTATGGTTTTTTGAGTTATTCTGTTTGATGTCTAAATAAAGCTATTTGTGTCAGTCACATTGTCATATTCTGCCAATAAAGACTTGAATGTTTTTTTAAAGACTTTTTTTAAAAAAAATATTTATTTATTTATTTTTGGTTGTGTTGGGTCTTTGTTGCTGGGCATGGGCTTTCTCTAGTTGCGGCGAGCGGGGGCTACTCTTTGTTGCAGTGCGCGGGCTTCTCATTGCAGTGGCTTCTCTTGTGGCGGAGCACGGGCTCTAGGCACGCGGGCTTCAGTAGTTGTGGCACACGGGCTCAGTAGTTGTGGCTCGCGGGCTCTAGAGCGCAGGCTCAGTAGTTGTGGCGCATGGGCTTAGTTACTCTGTGGCATGTGGGATCTTCCCAGACCAGGGCTCGAACCCGTGTCCCCTGCATTGGCAGGTGGATTCTTAACCACTGTGCCACCAGGGAAGCCATTAAAGACTTTCTGAAAGAGCAGTTTTATGTTCACACCAATATTGAGAGGAAGGTACAGAGATTTCCCCTATACCTCCCGCCCCACACATGCACAGCCTTCCCCATTATCAACATCCCCACTGGAGTGGTGCATTTGTGACAACTGATGAACCTACAATGACACATAATTGTTACCCCAAGTCCTTATTTTACATTGGGTTCACTCTTGGTGTTATATATTCTATGGGTTTGGACAAATGTGTAACGACATGTATCCATCACTATAGTATCATACAGAGCATATTCAATGCTCTAAAAATCTTCTGTGCTCCACCAATTCATCTCTCCCATTCCCAATAATCCCTGGCAACCACTGATATTTTTACTGACTCTATAGTTTTGCCTTTTCCAGAAGCTTGAATACCTTTAAAAAAAAAAAATCATGTTGAGTTCTCTATAATTTGCTTATCAGATGAATTCCAGGCTGCTTATTAAGGCTTCATGGATATAAGTGTTATATGTGGTGGCTCGTAATTCTTAGAATATACAGGAGATAAAACATGGGAGTGTTCAGCTGATATAAATAATGAAATAGCACCTAATAATAAGAGATGCATACAGAAGATTCTGAGGAAATATATTATCAAGTGTGGCGTTCCATCTCAAGGAAATTGGTGGTAATAGCTAGTAGACTTTTTGGCAGTGAGAGAGGAAAGGGCATCCTAAGTGGAAGGAACAATGCAAACACATAATCTGAAATGGAAATTACCTGTTTATGGGAAAGGGAAAGTTAGGAGACCAATCTGATTAGAACAGACCATTTTACCAAATAGTTGACATACTTTATATAAGAACTATGCAGAGTTGGATTATAGAAGGCCTAAATATTAGTTTGAGTTGAGGTTGAATTCCACTAGTATTAAACAGGGAGCCCTATACATTCTAGAGTATTTGAACAACACTATTTGAGGGCTGGAAAAAACCTCAGAGTTCATCTAAGTCCAAGCCTTAATTTTATACACGAGGCCACAGAAGCCTAGGGAAATAAGATTTGTGCAACTTGAGGCACAAAACCTGATTTCCTGATTCTGAGTCTAATACCAGATTTATCTTCGCTACACTGCCACAGTGCATAAACTGAGTTCAAAAGCAGGAGTCCTTATTAATTAGATACGTTGCTCAATTATGCCATGATTGAGCAACACTGGTGAAAGGATCTTTAGGAAAGATTAGGTAGGAAGTACTATGTAAGAAGGACTAGAAAGGAAAGACATAAGAAACAGGAAGCACAGATAGGAGGTTAATCTAGGGCTGGGATGTCAATTTAAGGTCCAGTTGTAAAAACTGAGAAAGGGTAAAAAGATTTGGGGACTCAATGCAAAAAATATTAGAGAGAAGAAGCAAAAATTTTTGACTTCATGCTTTTCAGATTATATGCCTGAGTAAATGGTTGTGTTAGAAAATAAGGATAAGAGAAGAGGCTTTAGATGAGGTCAGTTGTGAGATATCTTGAAGTTGAGGTGATGGCGGAGCATCCATCTATACCTGTCTTCTAGAAAGTTGGAGATATTGGGCTGGATCTTGATTGAGAGGTTGGAATTAGAGACATAGATTAAGTGGTAATTAGCAGAGAAGTAAGAGCCAAAGTCACCAGTCAAGGAATAAGGCAAAAGGGAAAGGAAGACTGTTGCGTTTTGGGAAACAGCCCCCAGTGAAAGGCTGGAAGAACAGAGGTTAACAAAGAACCTGAACAAATAGGGAAAGGAAAGAGGAGAGACTCAGGGTAATGTTTTCTCTTAGAGCAAAACTCCTTGAAAGAATTACCCATATTTGCTGCCTCCAATTTCTCTCTTCCTCTTTTCTCTTAAACCCACTCTAATCAGTATTTCGCTCCTATCACTTAACTGAAACTGTTCTTGTCAAGGTTGCCAATGGCCTTCATGTGCTAAATTCTGTGCGTAGTCAATTCTCAGTTTTCATCTTAATTGATCCATCAGCAGCGTTTGACACAGTTGATTACTCTGTTCCCTCTGACATCTGTTCTTCACATGGCATCTAGAAACCACCCTTCCCTGGTTTTCTTCCCGTCTCACCGGCCATTCCTTCTCAGTCTTCTTTGTTAGTTTCACCTAGTCTCGCTGACTCTTGAAGGATGGAATGCTCTAAGGCTAAGTTGTTGAACTTTTTTTCTATCTATCCACTTTCTTGGATATAGATAGATATAGATATATACACATATATGCACACACACATATGCACATATACACACATATATGTATATGTATATGTGTGGGTGTATATACATATATATGTATATAATGATTCCCAAATTTCTCTCTCCAGCCTGGATAACATTGATGACCTTCAGACTCAGTGTCCAACTCTACATCTCCACTCAAATATCTAACTCCAATAACTCTTCTTAAATGTTTAGTATACATCTCAAACTTACCAAAATTGAACTCCTGATCTTCCCCCACAAACCTACCAGATCTGCAGTCTTTCCCATCTCAGTTAATAGCCCCTCTATCCTTTTAGTTACTCAGACCTTAAGAGTCACGTCCTTTAATACATTCTTTCTCTTTTACCCGCATATCCAATTCATCATCAGCTGGAAATCCCTTCCAAATACGTTTAGAATTTGACCACTTTTCACAGGGTCCTACTACCCTGGTCCAAGTCAATATCAACTCTATCTTGATGATTTCAGTAGTCTCTGAACTAGTCTCTGTTTCCACCTTGGTTCCTCTACATTCTATTCTCAAGATAGCAGGCAGAGTGATCCTATTAAAATATAAGTCAAATCATGTCACTCTGCTGTGCAAAACCCTCTGCTGATTCCCTATCTCACCGAGTAAAAGCCAATGTCCTTATAATGGTCCAGGAGGTCCTACATAGTATCAATCTCTTACCTCTCTAATTACATTTCCTACAACTCACCCTACTGATTCAGCCAAATGGTCTTCTTTCTCATCCTTGTGTATGCCAGGGATCACCACCCCCAACAGGGCCTTTGACTTTGTCTTGAATACTCTCCCCTCAGATATCTGTATATCCACTCCTCATTTCGTTCAAATCTTTGCTCAAATGTTACCTGAACATTCCACTTAAAACTGCAGGGGATTTCCCTGGTGGCGCAGTGGTTAAGACTCCACACTCCCAATGCAGGGGGCCCGGGTTCGATCCCTGGCCAGGGAACTAGATCCCACATGCATGCTGCAACTTAGAGTTTGCATGCCACAACTAAGGAGTCCGTGTGCCACAACTAAGAAGCCAGTAAGTCGCGACTAAGGAGCTGATGAGCTGCAACTAAGGAGCCCGTCTGCTGCAACTAAGAAGCCCATGTGCTGCAACTAAGGAGCTGATGAGCCGCAACTAAGGAGCCCACCTGCTGCAACCAAGACCCAGCACAACCAAAATAAAAAAACCCCAAAAACCAGAAAACAAACAAAACAAATCAACAAAGCAAAAAAATAAAAACAAAAAAACAAAACAAAAAAACCCCTAAAAAACCAACAACAAAAAAACAAAAACAGGGGCTTCCCTGGTGGCGCAGTGGTTGAGAGTTTGTCTGCTAATGCAGGGGACATGGGTTCGAGCCCTGGTCTGGGAAGATCCCACATGCCGCGGAGCAGCTAAGCCCGTGAGCCACAATTACTGAGACTGCGCGTCTGGAGCCTGTGCTCCGCAACAAGAGAGGCCCGTGCACCGCGATGAAGAGTGGCCCCCGCTTGCCACAACTAGAGAAAGCCCTCACACAGAAACGAAGACCCAACACAGCCAAAAATAAATAAATAAAATATTTTAAAAAAAAAATGAAAATCATTAAAATATAAACACATGGTGTTTAAAAAAACAAAAACAAAAACAAAAACCCTGCAAAACCTTGCCTTCCCCCTCCCCAAAATTCCCTATCCTGCTTCCCTGCAATTTTTCTCAAACTTATATTATCATCTAATATACCATTTTTTTTTTTTGGTCTTATTTATTGTCCTTTCCTCCCTACAGTACTAACTGTATGAGAGCCAGGATTTTTGTTTTGTTTGCAGCTATATTCTCAGTGCATAGAACAACGTCTGGCACATGGTAGGCACTTAATAAATACATGTTGAATGAATGAATGATAAAAAAGCACTCTTGAGGAATTAGCTGTATTAAATAAATAAGAGAGGAAAAGAGGTTTTAAAAATCTGGTTATGGATTACATTTATGTAGAAAGATTTATGAATGATCTAAGGAAAACTTAAAATAGCATATTGGCAGAAGTGACCTGTGCGTTGTAACTCTCACTTTTTTTTTTTTTTACTTTGTTTAGATTATTTTTCCCACTTTATTATTTATTTATTTATTTAAAAACTGAAGTACAGTTGACTTACAATGTTGTTGTCACTCTCACTTTTTATTTTTACTTTACGAACATTCCCTTCGCTATTTTCCCCTCCCTAGCGCTGATGATGCCACCATCACGGGAGGACATTAGAATAAATTAGGCCCTCATGGTGCAGGCTACTGGTTTATAAACCTGAGAGGACATTCCTTTTTGACCTAAGCTGAGAACTTAGGTTAGTAATTAGCAAAAAATGTAGTAGGAATTCATTCCTTTTCTTTTTCCTTTTTTTTTGGTGCCTGAGTCTACTCTTTTAGCAGAATTTCTTTCCTCTTCTTAAACTCTATCAAGGAATGTGAATTTGCTCATACACATTTAAGACAACCAACTGCCAGCATAAAGCTATACATTCAAGTGGAAGTGAGTAAGTTAATGGGTGCCATTAAAGCCTTTATTAAAAAGAAAAATTGTCTACATTCTTACTCATTAGTCCAAAAACACATGTAGCCTAAGAGAACTAAGAAAATTCAAGATCAAAGTGTTATTTCTATTTTGTAAGATTTCAGGAGGAAAATTAATCACTGCATACCTAAAAGAGAAATATAAAATAAATTAAAAAAAATTAAATGTCCATCAAGCAAGGTATACTAACCTTCTCTTGTAGAGGTGGCTGAAAGTGTTGAACCTTTCCAGATCCCTGTAAGGATTGCCAAATGTTGCAAAATTCATCATCATCTTTAGCAGGTACCTGGGAAAGTACAAAAAACTTCTTAAGGAAAACTGAAACATGAAAAAATAAAGATTCAGATTAAAAATCAAATAATTTATTTATTAAAGCTATTTAGCAGTAGACAGGATATTTAAATTTCATTATCCGTTATCTCAGTTCTTTTTTTCTGGAGCTCAGTATAGTAATCATAAAAGTATACTGCTGGAGTGAAAATGTTCTTCTACAGATGTAATTGGTTATTAAAAAATATTTAAAGCATAACAAATGCTATAAAAGATTATACTGAATCAATATCCCACCAAAAGATTTTTTTTTGGTCTTCCAATACTGGCATATTATCTTATTGAAGCTAACATTTAATAATATTTATTTTAAAATTTTTTGGGATTTCCCTGGTGGCGCAGTGGTTAAGAATCCACCTCCAATGCAGGGGACACAGGTTCGATCCCTGGTCCAGGAAGATCCCACATGCCATGGAGCAACTAAGCCCGTGCACCACAACTACTGAGCCTGTGCTGTAGAGCCCATGCACCGCAACTATTGAGCCCACGCGCTGCAACTACTGAAGCCCGCATGCTCTAGAGCCCGCGTGCTGTAACTACTGAAGCCCGTGCACCTAGAGCCCGTGCTCCGCAACAAGAAAAGCCACTGCAATGAGAAGGCTGCGCACCACAACAAAGTAGCCCCCGCTCGCTGCAACTAGAGAAAGCCCGCGTGCAGCAACGAAGACCCAACGCAGCCAAAGATAAATAAAATTAAATTTAAAAAAATTAAAAAAATTTTTATCTTACTCAAAAATAATCTGATTAAAAAAATCAGCTATTACTTATGGAGAACTGATTTCATGCAAATTAAATATCTAGAAAAATATGCACCAAAATTTGACAGTGGTTACCTACGAGATTTGAGAGGATTTTTGCTTGTTTCCTTTGTTATCATCTATTTATCTGTTTTCTAATTAGTCTATAATAAACATGTGCTATTTGGATTAAAAAGTTTGGTTAAATGTAAAATAGATAGCTAGTGGGAAGCAGCCGCATAGCACAGGGAGATTAGCTCGGTGCTTTGCGATGGGGTGGGATAGGGAGGGTGGGAGGGAGACGCAAGAGGGAGGGGATATGGCGATATATGTATACCTATAGCTGATTCACTTTGTTATACAGCAGCAACTAACACAACAATGTAAAGCAATTATACTCCAATAAAGATGTTTAAAAACAAAACAAAAGAAACAAAACAAAAAGTTTGGTTAATATTTGGGGCCACGGAATTAAATAAAGTTAAGTATCTCACACAAAACAATTCAAGTTTTGCCCTCAGGAAGATGAAATAAAGGAAATCACCCGTGAGTTATATGGTGGGAATCTGAAAATTGCTTTTGATAAACATGATATAGTCCTCTCCCTTACCTTTCAAATTAATGTCATTTTGTAGGAGATAATATAGGACATTTGGGTGATATAAGACAAAATATAAGTGTTAGTCTACCAAGTAAATATATAAAGAGAAAACAGATATTTTCAAGCTCATTATTTAAATAAAAGTCTTACTTGAGTAGGAACAAAAAGTGATTGAGGGGAATGGTTCAGACCTCCCAAATGCCCAGATGAAATTGATGCATTTGAGCTATAGTGATTCACAGCTGGCTGTGGTTTCACAATGGCTGTCAACTTCTGATTTCCTGTCTCAGAGCGACTCCCATGAGAAAGGTTCACCAAGGCACTTGTTGGCAGTCGATAACCTCTACCAGGTGAGCACCTAAAAGTAAAAAGTTTTATCAGGGTCAGAGGGAATTAATACTAAAGGGAGCTAAAAGAATCAAATAATTTTGGGGTGGACAGTCCACAATCCGAATTAATAAATATTACTTTTAAATTCAGTAGAGGAACTTGAAATCATAGAAAGATCTCAATTTATAAGATTTCTGAAAAGTTTCTGAATAGAGTATTCAGTGCTACTAAGTGGGGGGAAAAATGTTCTAGAGGTATAGTTGTGTGTGTGTTAGTTTGTCCTCAGAAGGCTTGCAACGTAATAGCTGAGTTAACCAAAAATTCATGAATTAAATGTCAAACTTCTTTAAAAGGTTATGAATCTACCCAGTGTGGAGCTGTGTGGCTCTACCTATGCAACAGGGCAAATGTTAGCTTTGATCACTTTTGTCTCTTGATCAATTGTTGAGTCCAGCTCTTTTTATCCTCATCTTCCCATCTTAATGTTCCAGAACTGGGAAGGCTAAGAGACAAGTATTGTGATTTCCTTCCTTCCTGGCCTTGATAAAAGTGTTTAGATATTAAAATAAGCCTTCTCTGGTCAAAAGTTTTCAACTCTATCACCTCTTTAGAATGTAATTTTCTTATATTCTGAGATCATGGGGAAGTAGAATTCTTTCATGAGAAATCTTTGTAAGATTTCTAGAAAATATTTTTGTGAGAACTATAGTTTAAGATTCTGCATTACAGAAATGAATATATTGCAGGCATGTAATCTTTTACACAGCTCTCAGTCAGTCAAGAAATCCAGTGTCTCTACCTAGGAGAGGGAAAAAAAAGCCCTGAGAAAAAAGTTAATCATCTTAAAAATATATTTCAAAGTTATTTCACCTAAAGTTATTGGTAATCAAACATTTTCATGAAAAATAAAATCAGACATGGGATCCAGACCCTGCTGCTGCATTTAAGAGTGCAGACAGTAAAGTCTTTGGGTAATAGGCACATTCAAGTTGCAAAACAATAATAGCATTCTGAATGTGATCACTACTTGTAAGGACTGAAGATTGTGATTTTATGCAAATAGGCTAAATAAGAGTAATTAATTTTTTATTTTAATTACCACTAATCAAAACAGAGGAGAAAAAGAAACTAAGCTAACTTCAGTTCAGTTTTCCAGTTGGTGTTTAGCAGGGAGAAAGGAAAACTGGAAAGGATTTCATTTAACCCTCACAATCACCTAGTGAAGTGCACATCTTCATTATAGATGACGAAATTGAGGGTCAGAATGCTTTTAACTAACCTACCTAAGGTAACACAAAGGTTAAGTGAAAGAGCCCACACTTTCTAATATTCCATGACACTTCTCATTCTAACATGATCTTTTTCCTATAACTTTAAACTTTCTTTCTATTAATGCTCTCCAAAATAGATATGAACAAGTCTCCACCATGTTAAATTAAAAACAAACAATCCAATCCTCTTCCTTTAAACCTCCTCACCCCCAGTTATCTTTTCTCCCCTTCATGGTCAAACTTCTCAAGGGTCAGCTCAGTTTCTTGCCTCCCTTGTTACACCTGCCATTCACTCCTCAAACCAACCCAATCTAGCTTGAGCACCCACAACTCCACTAAAACAAATGACAAAGACTTAAAATGTCACTCAATTCAAAGAACGTTTCTATTCCTCAAGTTATTTAACCATAAAAAAAAATGCAAATCTGATCATGTCACATCTCTGATTTTGATGGTTCACATTGCTTTAATGATAAAGACCAAGATACCAAGATCCTTAGCATGTCCTGAAAGTGGCTTACCAGTTCCTGCACAGTGTGGTCCTTGCTTTTCTCCCTTACTCTAATCTTACACAGTTGCTGAAGTTGACACACCTGCATTCTTTTAGTTTTTAAATGAGTGAAAATGTCCTCTGTTGCATATGCTATTCTTTTTTCCTGACCACTTGTCACTCTTCCTCCAGCTACCTATTCTTCATGTCCCATTTTAAACATCATTTCTTAAAGAAAGCCTTTCTAGAACTCTCAGGACAGATCACACTCTTATAGACACCTGAAATACTTCTTCCCAGCACTTGTCACATTTTAATTAAAAAATTAATATTGTAGTAAGTTAATTATTGGGTTGGCCAAAAAGTTCGTTCGGGTTTTTGGTACCATCTTACAAAAACCCGAACGAACTTTTTGGCCAACCCAATGTATTCCCCCGCTTACTAAAATGAAAGCTCTATGAGGGTAGAAACCATGTCTGTCTTATTCACTGTTACATCCCTGGTAGCAAGTATGATGTCTTGTACATACTAGGAACTGAAATTGTGGACAAATAAACAAGTAATGTAGTTGTTGGCCACATGGGCATATTTACAAAGTGTAATTATCATCTGGAAATACAAACCTTATTGTTAAACCTCCAGGAAATTCTTCATCAAATAATACTTCAAATAGTACATCAGCTTCTCTATTGGCTGTTTAAAAAAGAGAGAGACTGAAAAATCATACGATAAAAGAAAAATCAGCATGTAAGTTTTTGGGGTATAAGAAGCATTACAACTATCAATACAGAGAGTGCATGAAAAGAAAATAAGCTCACAGATTACCTTACTGGTATTAACGTAAAGTTAAAATAATACTATTTTAAATTAGGTACTGTGAGAATTAATTATATTTTTCTCTTTGTTTTGGTGTATGTTGGAAATTATTCATAAAAAGAGAGTTAATAAAAGAGATAACTTTGGAATTTGCAGTTTAGAAGGTCTTACAATCAGACAAAGGAAATGAAGATTTGAAGACATGGCAGTAATGAAAGGAACGGAATGGAGAGAACGGATATACTACTAGATAGAACTGGCGGGAGTTTGTGACCTGTGTAGACAAAAAGAACGGAGATGTCAAAGATTACTCCAAAGTTCTGGCTGAGATGACTTGGTAGACAATGGATGGCATGACTGAGACATGAGACACGTGAGAAAGACTGTGGTGCAATAAACTTAAGGAGGAACAGAGAAGGATAAATTTTGGTAGACAGGATGATGGGATATAACTGGAAAGTTTAAGTTTACTAAAATGCCAAGGTAAAGTGAAATAATTAGCTATAATAATATTTGAATTCTAAGCCCAAATTAATAATAGAGTCTATCACATAACTTCAGAATTGACTCTCTCTCTCTTTCTCTCCCCATCTCTATCCCCACCCCTTTCCATGCTATTGGTTCTGTTTCTCGGGAGAACACTAATACCATACCTGATACTATGTTAGGGGTTGGGGGATGTTTCCCTCATTCTTGGTCCCTCATTGCCCAAATGAAACCAGGCCTGCAGAGCTTACTCATTCTCCCCCATCTGGCTGTACCTTTCACCTGACACTTTAACCTAAAATCTAAACCCAAGAAAGTGGGGCTCAATGGGAGGCAGGAGTTTCTCCTCTGAAGGCTTAAGGTCCACTTTCTAAGTTCCTGTTTCCCGTCTGAGGGAGAAGCCACTTACTCAAAAGATTATTGACAAGAGGATTGTTCACCCCCTTTAGTGGAGATGACTACGGAGATGAGGTATCAGCTGAAGGCAGTAAGACAAATATTTCCCTTTATATTCCATGTCCATGGCAGACATGGTTAATCAATGACAGAGCTTTTTCCACTCAGAGTAGGTGTAGCTTTAAAATTTCTGTCAAGACAAAATTCCAAGTGGTCACTACTACTGACAGGGGTTGCCAGAAGAAAGGAAACTTCTATGTTATCAGAGTCCTAAGGCTTTTTCAGGACAATCTAATTAGAGTACAATCCAATAAGCTCAACATTTGAACTGCCAATGCCTGAGCCTAAACAGATAGCAGCAGGAGGGTTGCTTCATTGCAGCCATCTGACCCTTACCATACTTAGCCTGGGCTTTACCTACTTAACCTTCCCGCCTCCATTTTCAGCACCAGAAATGTATCCAAAAAAATTCAAACAAAAATCAGGTAAGAAAATTCTCTTTTAGAGGCAGACCCCAAGAAGATGTGCAAATGTGGAGAACCACTGCTCAAAGTTAGAAAAGAATCAGGGCAAAGAGTTCAAATCCCAGCTCTGCCACTTATTTGTGTAAATTCAGGAAAGTCACTTAAACTCTTAGGCGAGGAAATAATATCTCCCTCTCAGATGGTTGGGAGGGTTAAATGCAAAATGTAAAAGTGCTGGGCATACTGTTGGCAATAAATAAGCAGCTCTCTTAGGCTCATGGCCTGTCTGCTCTTCCTTCTTTCTGGCAGTGAGACCAAGGTTGAGTGCCTGGGATATGGAGGGACAGTGCTGCCAGCACTCTGACCTCTAGGTACCTGATTTGCTGCCTCATGTTGGGTTGACTTTTTTTGGAATCTATGTTGCAAAGCTACTCACTCCAGGCATCCCTTTGAGGCATTTCTAGATCCTTAGTTAATTCTTCCCTTTTCTTTCCATACTCTCATTTTTCTTTTTTTTTTTTTTTGTAAAAAACACATAAAATAAAATTTATCATTGTAACCATTTTTAAATGTATAGTATTGTAGTGTTAACTATATGCAAATTGTTGTACAACAGATAGGTCTGTTTTACATACAATATCTAGTTGTATTCATAAAATTCAAATAAATATGCAAATCTTTTAACCACAAATAAGCTGATGCATCATGTTTGTTTATTTCTCCACAGATATCAAGAGATTACAATGACAATTAAGGTAAAGCCCTGAACAAGGTTAGATGAAACCCAATGAAATGTTTCTCTTAGTTTCATGAAAACACATGTATGTATTCTCACCAAGGTTTCAGATAATTTTAATGTGCTATACATAAGCTACCAAATTTTAAGCAGCCGTTCCTCAACTTCCCCACGTTTTAATCACTTCCCAGATGATTACATAAGATAGAGAAGAAGAATTTTCTTTGAAACCTAAAGCTGGAAAAAACTTAACTAAAACATAAAAGGATTTAGTGTTTTTCCTGATTTATAGTTGCTTTCTGCTTACATATAAGACACACAAGTTTGTGTTTCACTCTACAATATAAACGCAGTTGGAGACACGTCAAGTATTGAGTTATTACCCCCTTTAATTCCTATGATGGTGCCCCGAAGGCCAACTGGAACGGAAAAGTTCTCTCTCACATTTACAACTCGGTCAAAGAGACGAAATTCTGCATCCTGATCAGGAATGACTCCATGTTGCTGTTCTAAAGGCTGAAGAGAAGAAAGATTTAATTATTATTATTAACTCTAATTTTAAGAAGTTTTTCTACTAATGTATTGAAAACATTTTGTTCCTTCTATACTTTCAAAGCAAAAACAACAACTTTGAATTCTCTGACAGGAAACTTACTCTGTATAGCAAATGGGGCTTCACTGTCACTCGAACCTTCTTATTATTCTTTCTTTGCTGAGGAAAGAAGAATTTGAAAATATTTTTAAAATATTAAAATTTAAAATTATTATTCAGTATTTGGACATGCCTGAACGTTAAAAAGCCAAAAGAAATGAGTAATTTTAAGATTTTTGAATTTCTTTAGATGCAAGCAAGGATGAATAAATAAATTTTTACATTTTTTAAAGTAAAATTTTTTGTTGATATATAAGACATATAGAAAAATGCAAACTTATAAGTATACAACCTGATGAATCTTTATAGTAGGAGCATATCTATATATATCCACACTCAGTTCAAGACACAGAACACTACTAAGCACAACATAAAAGACCCTGAAAAAAGAAATTAAAAACAGGGAACCCTTGTATTGTCTCCCAGTTACTACCCCTCCCCAATGTAACCTTATTTCTAACACTGAAGATTAAACTTGTCAGTTTTGAACTTTATGTAAATGCTATCCTATTCAAATGCTTTTTTATCCTAAGAAGAATTATATATAATGGTCAATAAAGATTAATAGTAAAGGAAAAACAGGTATAAAGTATTGATCTATGTCAATACTTTGGGTTTTGTGGCTACTTATAAAAATTAAGGTAACGTTCATACAAAGTCTTTGCTTTTGGAAACTGGCTTTGGTGTTTAAATTTTTGACTATCTAAAAATGCTGGAAGAAGACTTTTCTCCTCTATTTGCTACTTGTTAATTCTGTGACCTCACACTTAAGCACCAGCTTCCTTCAATCTGTAAGATGGAAATAATACCTATTCTACCTAATAAAAATGTGAGAATAGGAGTCAAGATGGCAGTGTGGGAAGATGCCAAGTTAGCATCGCCCCACAACTAGGGCACCTGCCGGCCGCTGGTGGGGGACCCTGACGCCCAAGGAGATGGGAGGAACCCCCAAATGAACCGGTAGGACATGGGGGAACTCAGGGGGGGAGGAGAAGTGGAGGCCTGACAGGATCAGCGCCCCTGAGGCCAGGGAGATGAGGAGAGGCAGGCAGGAGGGGCCCTCCAGGAGGAGTGGGAAAGGAGCAGAGGGTGATCGCCCGGCCCACTCTAGGGAGCCTGCTGAGCTCCCAGGCCGGTAGCCACCCCCTCCAATGCCTCCTTCAGGCCACGTGGGTTCTAGAGGCATAGGAGGGAGGCCGGGAAGATCAGGATAGGCAGGCGGGAGGGGCCCTCTGGGAGGAGTGGAAGAGGAGCAGAGGGTGTTTGCCCCGCCCACGCGGGCACAGAGAGCCTGCTGAGCTCCCAGGCTGGACCCTGCCCTCCAAAGTCCCCTCCAGGCTGTGTGGGTCCTTAGGGGCACAGGAGGGAGGCCGGGGAGATCAGAAGAGGCAGGCGGGAGGTGCCCTCCAGGAGGAGTGGGAGGGGAGTAGAGGGAGTTTGCCCCTCCCACTCAGGCCCAGGGAGCCTGCTGGGCTCCCAGGTGAGGCCCCTGCCCTCTGAGACCAGGGGTGGGGGGCACGCCTGGCCCCCTCCTGTTCCTTTGAGCCTAAGCTCCACCCCCGACCCCACACAGCCCTCAGGGCCTTTTCCAGCCCTGTGGGTCCTAAGCACAGGCCCCACTCACCGCCCAAACCTTGCCCTTGCTTAGGCCCCGCCCTCCACAGCCAAGGCCTCTCCACCCCACCTTTTTTTTTTCCTCTTTTCCCTCTGCCTCTTTTTTACAATTGTCCTGTTGCACCTTCCAGTTGTTGATTCATCTATATTTTTATTTTTATATTCTTTCTAACATATCTGTTAGCTTCCTAGTCTAATTTTATCTTTTACTTTGTTATTGTTCTCTCTTTTTTTTTTGCCACCCCATGTGGCTTGCAGGATCTTGGTTCACGAGCCGGGGGTCGGGCTGAAGCTCCTGTGGTGGGAGTTCCGTGTCGGAACCACTGGACTAACAGAGAACCTCAGACCCCAGGGAATATTCATCGGAGTGAGGTCTCACGGAGTTCCTCATCTCAGCACCAAGACCCAGCTCTACCCAACAGCCTACAAACTCCAGTGTTAGAAGCCTCAGGCCCAACAACCAGTAAGACAGGAACACAATCCTGCTCATTAAAAAAAAAAAAAAAAAAAAAAAAAAGAGAGAGAGACAGCAAAAACATATGTCACAGATGAAAGAGCAAGGTAAGAACCTACAAGACCAAATAAATGAACAGGAAATAGGCAATCTACCTGAAAAAGAATTCAGAGTAACGATAGTAAAGATGATCCAGAATCTCAGAACCAGAATGGAGGCATGGATTGAGAAAATACAAGAAATGTTTAACAAAGATCTAGAAGAACTAAAGAACAAACAAGCAGAGATGAACAACACAATAACTGAAATGAATAATACACTAGAAGGAATCAGTAACAGAATAACTGAGACAGAAGAACAAATAGGTGAGCTGGTAGACAAAATGGTGGAAATAACTGCCGAGGAGCAGAATAAAGAAAAAAGAATGAAAAGAATTGAAGACAATCTCAGAAACCTCTGGAACAACACTAAATTCACCAACAATCGAATTATAGGGGTCCCAGAAGAGGAAGAGAAAAAGAAAGGGTCTGAGAAAATATTTGAAGAGATTATAGTTGAAAACTTCCTTAACATGGGAAAGGAAACAGTCACCCAAGTCCAGGAAGCACAGAGAGTTCCATACAGGATAAACCCCAGGAAAAACACACCAAGACACACATTAATCAAACTAACAAAAATTAAATTCAAAGAAAAAATATTAAAAGCAGCAAGGGAAAAACAACAAATAACATAAAAAGGAATCCACATAAGGTTATCAGCTGATTTTTCAGCAGAAACTCTGCTGGCCAGAAGGGAGTGGCAGGATATACTTAAAGTGATGAAAGAGGAAAACCTACAATCAAGATTACTCTACCCAGCAAGGATCTCATTCAGATTCGATGGAGAAATCAAAAGCTTTTCAGACAAACAAAAGCTAAGAGAATTCAGCACCACCAAACCAGCTTTACAACAAACGCTAAAGAAACTTCTCTAGGTGGAAAACAGGAGAAGAAAAAGACCCACAAAAACAAACCCAAAACAATTAAGAAAATGGTAATAGGAACATACATATTGCTAATAACCTTGAATGTAAATGGATTAAATGCCCAAACCAAAAGACAGAGACTGGCTGAATAGATACCAAAACAAGACCCATATATATGCTGTCTACAAGAGACCCACTTCAGACCTAGGGACACATACAGACTGAAAGTGAAGGGATGGAAAAAGATATTCCATGCAAATGGAAATCAAAAGAAAGTTGGAGTAGCAATACCTGTATTTGATAAAATTGACTTTAAAGTAAAGACTGTTCCAAGAGATAAGGAGGGACACTACATAATAATCAAAGGATCAATCCAAGAAGAAGATATAACAATTATAAACGTTTATGGGGCTTCCCTGGTGGCACAGTGGTTAAGAATCCGCCTGCCAATGCAGGGGACACGGGTTCGAGCCCTGGTCCGAGAAGATTCCACATGCCATGGAGCAACTAAGCCCGTGCGCCACCAAGTACTGAGCCTGCGCTCTAGAGCCCGTGAGCCACAACTACTGAGCCCGTGTGCCACAACTACTGAGCCCGCAAGCCTAGAGCCCGTGCTCCGCAGCAAGAGAAGCCACTGTAATGAGAAGCCCATGCACCACAACGAAGAGTAGCACTCGCCCGCCACAACTAGAGTAAGCCCACTAACAGCAACGAAGACCCAACACAGCCAAAAATAAAATAAAATAAAGTAAAAAAAAAATGTTTATGCACCCAACATAGGAGCACCTCAATACATAAGGCAACTGCTAACAACCACAAAAGGAGAAGTCGACAGCAACACAGTAGTGGGGGATTTTAACACCCCACTTACACCAATGGAAAGATCATCCAAACAGAAAATAAATAAAGAAACACAAGCTTTCAATAACACAACAGACCAGATAGATTTAATTGATATTTATAGAACATTCCACCCAAAAGTGGCAGAATACACTTTCTTCTCAACTGCACATGGAACATTCTCCAGGACAGATCACATCTTGGGTCACAAATCAAGCCCCAGAAAATTTAAGAAAATTGAAATCGTATCAAGCATCTTTTCTGACCACAATGTTATGAGACTGGAAATCAATTACGGAAAAAAACTGTAAAAAACACAAATACATGGAGGCTAAACAGCGTGCTACTAAATAACCAAGAGATCACTGAAGAAATCAAAGTAGAAATAAAAAACTACATAGAAACAAATGACAACGAAAACACGATGACCCAAAACCTACGGGATGCAGCAAAAGCAGTTCTAAGAGGGAAGTTTATAACAATTCAATCTCACCTCAAGAAACAAGAAAAATCTCAAATAAACAATCTAACCTTACACTGAAAACAATTACAGAAAGAAGAATAAAGAAAACCCAAAGTCAGTAGAAGGAAAGAAATCATAAAAATCAGAGCAGAAATAAATGAAATAGAAATGAAGAAAACAATAGCAAAGATCAATAAAACTAAAAGTTGGTTCTCTGAGAAGATAAACACAATTGATAAACCCTTAGCCAGACTCATCAAGAAAAAAAGGGAGAGGATACAGATCAGTAAAATTAGAAATGAAAAAGGAGAAATCAAAACTGACACTGCAGAAATACAAAGGATTATAAGAGACAACTACAAACATCTATATGCCAATAAAATGGACAACCATGAAGAAATGGACAAATTCTTGGAAAGGTACAATTTCCCAAGACTAAACCAGGAAGAATCAGAAAATATAAACAGACCAATCACAAGCACTGAAATTGAAACCGTAATTAAAAATCTTCCAACAAACAAAAGTCCAGGACCAGATGGCTTCACAGGCAAATTCCATCAAACATTCAGAGAAGAGCTAACACCGATCCTTCTCAAACTCTTTCAAAAAATTGCAGAGGGAGAAATACTCCCAAATTCATTCTACGAAGCCACCATCACCCTGATATCAATACCAGAAAAAGATATCACAAAAAAATAAAATTATAGACCAATACACTGATGAACATAGATGCAAAAATCCTGAACAAAATACTAGCAAACAGAATGCAACAACACATTACAAGGATCATACACCATGGTCAAGTGGGATTTATCCCAGGGATGCAAGGATTCTTCAATATACACAAATCAGTCAATGTGGTACACCACATTAACAAATTAAGGAATAAAAACCATATGATCATCTCAACAGATGCAGAAAAAGCTTTTGACAAAATTCAACACCCATTTATGATAAAAACTCTCCAGAAAATTGGCACAGAGGGAACCTACCTCAACATAATAAAGGCCATATATGACAAACCCACAGCAAGCATCATACTCAATGGTGAAAAACTGAAAGCATTTCCACTAAGATCAGGGACAAAACAAGGATGTCCACTCTTGCCACTCTTATCGAACATAGTTTTGGAAATCCTAGCCACGGCAATCAGAGAAGAAAAAGAAATAAAAGGAATACAAATTGGAAAAGAAGAAGTCAAACTGTCACTG
This sequence comes from Eubalaena glacialis, assembly GCF_028564815.1. Lineage (NCBI taxonomy): Eukaryota > Metazoa > Chordata > Mammalia > Artiodactyla > Balaenidae > Eubalaena > Eubalaena glacialis. The sequence continues at coordinate 126,289,262 of NC_083721.1, read as the reverse complement.
TTTGCAGATGACATGATACTATACATAGAAAATCCTAAAGATGCTACCAGAAAACTACTAGAACTAATCAATGAATTTGGTAAGGTCACAGGATACAAAATTAATGCACAGAAATCTCTGGCATTCCTATACACCACCAATAAAAAATCAGAAAGAGAAATTAAGGAAACAATACCATTTACCATCACAACAAAAAGAATAAAATACCTAGGAATAAACCTGCCTAAGGAGGTGAAAGACTTGTACTCAGAAAACTATAAAACACTGATGAAAGAAATCAAAGATGACATAAACAGATGGAGAAATATACCATGTTCTTGGATTGGAAGAATCAACATTGTGAAAATGACTATACTACCCAAAGCTATCTACAGATTCAATGCAATCCCTATCAAACTACCAATGGCATTTTTCACAGAATTAGAACAGAGGATTTTACAATTCGTATGGAAACACAAAAGACCCCGAATAGCCAAAGCAATCTTGACAAAGAAAAACAGAGTTGGAGGAATCAGGCTCCCCGACCTCAAACTATATACCACAAAGGTACAGTAATCAAGACAATATGGTACTGGTACAAAAACAGAAATATAGAGCAATGGTACAGGATAGAAAGCCCAGAGATAAACCCATGCACATACGGTCACCTAATTTATGACAAAGGAGGCAAAAACATTCAATGGAGAAAAGACAGCCTCTTCAATAAGTGGTGCTGGGAAAACTGCACAGCTACATGTAAAAGAATGAAACTAGAACACTCCCTAACACCATACACAAAAATAAACTCCAAATGGATTAAAGATCTAAATGTAAGACCAGACACTATAAAACTCTTAGAGGAAAACATAGGAAAAATACTCTTTGATACAAACCACAGCAAGATCTCTTTTGATCCACCTCCTAGAGTAATGGAAATAAAAACAAAAATAAATAAATGGGACTTAATTAAACTTAAAAGCTTTTGCACAGCAAAGGAAACCATAAACAAGACAAAAAGATAACCCTCAGAATGGGAGAAAATACTTGCAAGTGAAACAACAGACAAAGGATTAATGTCCAAAATATACAAACAGCTCATGGAGCTCAATATCAAAAAAACAAACAGTCCAATTAAAAAATGGGCAGAGGACCGAAACGGACATCTCACCAAGGAAGACATACAGATGGCCAAGAGGCACATGAAAAGATGCTCAACATCACTAATTATTAGAGAGATGCAAATCAAAACTACAACGAGGTATCACCTCACACCAGTCAGAATGGCAGTTATCAAAAAAATCTAGAAACAATAAATGCTGGAAAGGGTGTGGTGAAAAGGGAACCCTCCTGCACTGTTGGTGGGAATGTACACTGATACAACCATTATGGAGAACCATATGGATGTTCCTTAAAAAACTAAAAATAGAACTACCATATGACCCAGGAATCCCACTACTGGGCATATACCCTGAGAAAACCATAATTCAAAAAGAGTCATGTACCACAGTGTTCATTGCAGCTGTATTTACAATAGCCAGGACATGGAAGCAACCTAAATGTCCATTGACAGATGAATGGATAAAGAAGATGTGGCGGGCTTCACTCGTGGCACAGCAGTTAAGAATCCGCCTGCCAATGCAGGGGACATGGGTTAGAGCCCTGGTCCGGGAAGATCTCACATGCCGCGGAGCAACTAAGCCCGTGCGCCACAACTACTGAGCCTGGGCTCTAGAGCCCGCGAGCCACAACTACCGAGCCCACGTGCCTAGAGCCCGTGCTCCGCAGCAAGAGAAGCCACCACACCACAACGCGCACCACAACGAAGAGTAGCCCCCGCTCGCTGCAACTAGAGAAAAGCCCGTGTCCCAAAAGATACCCAATGCAGCCAAAAATAAAATAAATAAATTAAAAAAACCCACCTTTCACTTTATAAAAGAAAAGAAGATGTGACACATATATACAATGGAATATTACTCAGCCATAAAAAGGAACGAAATTGAGTTATTTGTAGTGAGGTGGATGGACCCAGAGTCTGTCAATAGAGTGAAGTAAGTCAGAAAGAGAAAAACAAATACTGTATGCTAACGCATATATATGGAATCTAGAAAAAAAAAATGGTACGGATGAACCTAGTTGTAGGGCAGGAATAAAGATGTAGACATAGAGAATGGACTTGAGGACACAGGGTGGGAGGGGGATGCTGGGGTGAAGTGAGAGTAGCATCGACATATATACACTACCGAATGTAAAATAGTTAGATAATGGGAAGCAGCAGCATAGCACAGGGAGATCAGCTCGGTGCTTTGTGATGACCTGGAGGGGTGGGATAGGGAGGGTGGGAGGGAGGCTCAAGAGGGAGGGGATATGGGGACATATGTATGCATATGGCTGATTCACTTTGGTGTACAACAGAAACTAACAGTATTGTGAAGCAATTATACTCCAATAAAGATCTATTAAAAAAAATTAACAGGGAAAAATATACTATGTAAAAAAAAAAAAAGTGAGAATACTTTATAACCATTGCAATCCATTACTATGATTTACATTAAATATTTTCAAAAAGTGAATTCTTACCTGATAGGAAAAATGGCAGCAGTTTACTTGTAATGATAGTCACCTATTTTCAGACCATAGCTTATGGACATAAGTACAAAAGGGCACAAAACAGCCCTAAGCTACAGAGTCTATGTACTATAGAGTTCTTGTATTTATATACTGTAAAATACTCCAGCCTTTAAACAGAGTCTACTTTCTTTTATTATAGAGATATTTCATTTCTATCTATCAATAAATATTTACTGAGTTCTATTTATGTGCCATTTATTGATTTAGGTACTGGAGATAGAACCGTGAACTGTTCTATTCTAGTTCAGGGAGACATACAAGAAACAAACTAAGGGGAAAAAAATAGCATGTTTAAAGGTAAAAAGCATAGAGGAAAATCAAGCAGAGAAGGGGGATCAGCAGTGTGGGGAGAGACTGAAATTTTAAATAGGGTGAAAAGTGAAGGTCTTACTGACAAGGTGTCTATGTTTCCAGGGCATAGCAGACTAGAAGTACTGATAGAGTACAACTGGTGCCTACTGACAATAGCAAGAAAAAAGAATATGAGAAAAGATTTAAAGTAATTTAAAAAAGCAGACACAAGAACTGTGCCTGGAGGATTGCATATGAAAAAACAACCCATATGTTCTAGCACATCCCTAGGCGTTATTACTATAATTACAGCATTGATTAGAAAATATGGCATTCAAACCTGAGTCATTAGGCAAATTAATAGACTATGGCATTTTCACTATAGGCCCCAACCCACAGCTACTAAAATGAGAAGTTCTGGGGAATGACTACTGAAAGTGTGATCACCTGGGAGCTTGTTAGAAATGCAGAATATCAAGAGCTGCTCATCCTAGAGCTACTGAATCAGAATCTGTATTTTAACAAGATCCCCCAGTGATTCATTTGCAAAGTTCAAGAAGTACTGCTCTGAGGGTGGAATCCAGAATGCGTGTTTTTTAAAAAGCTCCTCCAGTAATTTTGATAATTAGCTGAGTTTGGGAACCACTGTCAATAAGAAAACTAGGGATACTTTTAATGATGACTCTGCATTAAAAAGAAAAGTTTAAATTATATTCAGAATGTTATGTTCATTTTTTAGTTTTTTCTCCTTCTTTATTACCCTAATAACATTATAACACTGAAAAGGGAAAAAAAAAGAGTCACTCATAACTGGTCCTCCTTGACTCATTAACAGGTTTAATAAAAAAGTCCTGTCTTATCTATATGTACATACATTTAAAAAATGTTGTAATCAAAATAATAGACTACAACTTTGTATGTGTATCTTCAGTTTGCAAAGTAAGGGGAGAATGTGTAAAACATTTTAGAAAGCTCTGCATCCAAATGCGTTCAAATAAAATTTGAGGGCTTAAAGTTATAAACTTTTGTTAAGTAGAAAACTCATTTCAAAAACCATACTGGACAAATAGACTTTACAATGAAAGACAATTAAAAAGAAATGCAGGCTTTCTATCCTCAGCTGAATATCATTAACCTTTCAAAATATCAAACTCTTGGCTCTGAGCCTTACATTTTTTCTTAAAGAGTCATCTAGTGGTGATTTTCCAGACCGAATTCACAGCTCTTGAGCATGTGATAAGAGGATTCAAATAATAACAGCTAAGTATTATTAAGCATTAATAATAGCTAGGCATTATTAGGAGTTTATATTAACTCAGTTAATTCTTTCGAGGGCTATATGAGGACTATTTTATTCTTATTTTACCAATCAGGAAATGGAGGCATGGAAAGGTTAACTATCTTGCCTAAGGTTTTAAGTACTGAAAGAGGGATGGGGGAAAATGACGTGAAAGACCAGTTCTTAACTTACTCGGCTATTAGTTCAAACAAGAGAGCACTGTGTTAGGAAAGCAACATCATTATAATAAAAAGGCAAATATGTGAAAAATAAAATTGTAAGTTAAAAAAAGGAATAAAATTAACCCATTTTCTATTGCATCAAGATAGGGAATCAAAACAGATAAAACAGTTAAGCCTACACAGGTTACTGCTTTTTAAAATCAAGACATAAAAAAAGGATAGTTTAAGTGGGATTTCAAAAATACTTAGTAACTGAATGAGTTTATCAGTGGGAAACAAAAGTGAAATAAATATAATTTTTATGTTCTATAAAAACATGAACTGTATCTTTTAAAGAACTTAGAATAGGAAAGAATAGGGAATTAACCTTATTTCTCAATCACAAACTTCCTATTGACTAGACTCACAAAATATTAATTCTTAAAATTAGAAACACTACAAGGACATAAAATTTAAATGTTATGGCTTTAGGGACTCCCCTGGTGTTCCAGTGGTTAAGACTCCACGCTCCCAATGCAAGGGGCATGGGTTCGATCCCTGGTCGGGGAACTAAGATCCCACATGCCACAGGGTGGGGCCAAAAGAAAAAAGATGTGCATTTATATTTATTTAGACAAACTTAATGGACACTGGAAAAGGCTGGAATATTTTCTTAAGTTACAGAATATTTTGACATAATTTAGAATCACTGAGTATATGTTTTATTTGATTGAAATACAAATAAATTATTTGTAGGATAACATATAGTTCATTTAACTTCAAATCTCGTCAATAATCTTCGTTATTGAAAATTAGTACCTTGCACTTTTCAACTTCTTCTTCAATTTTCTCAACAATAGCTGCATCCAGAATTTGTAAATCACAAGAAGAACGAGACAAAGTACTGACAGGATGTCCCTTTAGCCAAGTAATAATTTCTTGAACTTTCTCAGCACTATATTAAAAACAATAATTTTTTCACATTAATTGAAACTTTCTGAGGGTTTATATAAAAGGCCTGATATGAACTTTCTGAGGGCTGTGAATTATAAAAGATATCAAATATATAATTAATCACAACACTTAATTGGGGCTAATTATAAATCCAATATAAACATGGACATGTTATTTCTCAGTAATTTAAAAAAACCACAAAAATTAGTTTAAAAGTACTTTACTGATATAAATGAAATAAAAAATTATATTAAGATCTTAAAGCAAGAACAAAACAATACAAAACCCTCCCCCCAAAAGTAATATAAATTCTTGATAAACTAACTACTACCCTTCAGTACAACCACTAAGTTGAACTATGCAGCAATAAATCTCATAAATTTTGCTTACCCATTCTCATTTTCTCCAGGCCAAATGTCGTCTTCATAGAACACATCCTCTTGGCTATTTTTGGCTATATAACTAAATAGTTCTGGAGCTCTAGCCGAACAAACAAACAAACAAAAATACTGCTTTTAAAAATATGGCTAATTTCATATAAACTTCCTATCAAATTTCTGGATCCTAAGGGGATATATTAAATATATTGAGGACTAATTATGTACACATATAAGGGATAGAGACCAAAAGATTGAAAGTATTCATAGGTCCTCAAAAAAAGACGAGGGAGAAATGATTCAATTCTTAAGTATAATTAAACTATGATTACTTATAAACTTCAATCACTGACTCTATCCCTCTTAGACTATAATGACAGGTGATAAATGGACAAAAATAATGTATACAGGTTCATTTTCTAGTTTTCACAATAAAGCTAGAGCACTCCACAAAAAAGCAAATGAAAATCCATTAAAAGTTTCTTCTGATATTCCTCAAAATTCCATTGTTTTCTAACAGTGTACTGTAGTACTTTCAAATACACGTAGCAGACTGAACACATGTGCTTATTTCTGCTCCCATCCTAGCCTGCTAAAAGAATAGTAAAGTAGAAAAAAGGGCATGGACCTATAAAGACAGATGAAGAGAGCAGCAGAGAATCTGATAGTACAGGTTGAGTTAACAAAATTTTAGAAACTGAAAACTGAAGAGATAAGTATGAACTGACTTGACAGATAGGAATAAGCTGTACCCTAAGTCACCAGAGTGGGAAGTCAACAAGAAGCAAGTTGATGTGAACTGTGGAAGTCTGCAAAAGCTCAGGAGATATGGGCTCCGTACATTTTGATGCTGCAGTATGGGGTGGGTTTAACAGGCTTTTAGTTGAAATTTTTGTATAATAAGCAGTTAGGCAGTCACCTCCACCTCAGAGTAAATCCTGTAGTTTACTTTCAGAGAGGCTAAATAGGGGCTGCTCGAGCCTTGGGTACTCCAGGCACAGGAAACTGGATGGGTGGGGCATGAGGAAGAGAGGATAGGTGCCCTACTGAAAACAGGGGATCAATGAAAATATAACTACTATACAACATGCCACTAGGAAGCAGGCTAGGAAGTATAACATCTTTAAGAAGCAGACCCTGAGATGGAGATAAACATGGAAGAAGTTTATTAGTGTGTTCTGTGGAAACAACACCTGTGGAAGGGAAGGAAGGAAGCGGAATTGGGCACAGGGAGAAGTGGGGCTGTGGTTCAATCTTAATGAACTCCTTGGCCAGTAGCATAGAGATCTCAAAGTAGGATGGCTCCTCAGACTTATCCTGAACTGGGGCAATCAGGTTGGCTGAGCCTTTACATCTTCTTGTTGATGAGGTATTGGATGTGTGGCTGTTGTGGCATAGGGACATAACTTTAGGTGAGGCAGTTCTCTTCTGTCGGGCAATTCCTGAAAAGGCTCACTGCTGAGGGCTGTGAGACAGAAGCATTCCTGCTGCCCAGGGAATAGGTCCTGAGTCGTGAAGAGACATCTGGGTGTGTACCACAGTATCCACTATGTAATAAGACCCCCTTTCTCTGGTTAATTTCCAGAACACTGGAAGTCAGTTTTGTTCTCCATATCTGTCATCCAAGAAAAAGGCTGCAGAATACCTTTCTGGGAAAACTACCCAGCTCAAGAGAAAAGATATACATATAGGTAGTGATATTCGGAGATGCTCTGCTGAAACAGCCAAGTGCCACCAGAGAAGCCTCACTGAAGCACATTAAATTTCCAGTCAGCTTTTTAATCACTGAATAGTAAATATGGTAAGACACTAAAGAAGCACCAGACCAAAAAAAAAAAAAAAACTTTAACATGAAAGGAGAGATCAAATCAAACAGAAAAGGAAAAAAAAGCAATTTGTAGTAAACAGAAAATATTAAGAATAGAAGAAAATCTAGATTACTATCTTCAGAGAAATAAAAGAAGACATTTCATTCATTATAAGAACAAGATGCTATAAAAAAGGAATGCCAGAGAATAAGGACACACTTCTAGAAATTAAAAATGATTAAATAAAAATAAAAAATAAGTTAAAGCTGAAGAAATCTCCCACAGAGTAGAACAGGAGTATAATAACAATACAGAAAATGGATGAAAAGAGATGAGAAAATTAGGAGAATTAATCCAGAAGGTCTAACATATATCAAAAGGAGTCCCAGAAAGAGAGAATGACGACAACAACAACAAAATGGTGAGGAGGAAATTATCAAAGAAATAATACAAGAAAGTTTCTCAGAATGGAAGGGCATCAGTTTCAAGTCTGAAAGGGCTGAACAGCAAAATAAAAGAAAAAAGACCCATTCCAAGGCACACATCTTCACATTATTAAATAGTATTGGTAAAGGGAAGATTCTAAAAAGATTTCAGAAAATGAAAAATAGATCATGCACAAAGATTAAGAATCAGAATAACACAAGACTTCTTGACAGCAAGGGAAACACGAGAATGGAGCAGCGCTTTTCAAATTCTGAAGGAAAATAATCTCCAATCTAGGATTCTAGACCCAGGCGAGCTATCAACCAAGTATCAGGGAGGTTTAAAGAAATTTCCAGACATGTAAGCTTTCTCAGGAAGCTACTGGCATAAGTGCTCCATCAAAATGGAGACACAAATCAGAAGGAATAAAGCATGAAAGCCAGGAAATAAAGGAATCCTATGCAGAAGAATGGTGAAGGGAATTTCTAGGATGATAGTAAAGAGAAACTTGAATGAAAGCTGTACAACAGCCCAGGAGAGCAATTAGTTCACACTGAAGCAGGAAGAAAGACAGTTTTAAGAGGAAGTATACAAGAAGAAAACGGAACTGAGAGGTCACATGATTTGTTTGACTGTATTAAGTTTTCCAGCTATGGCACAGAGTTTGGGGCCGCATTAGTTACGTGAACATAGATAAGAAACAAATGAATAAACAACACAGACAAAACAAAAATGTGTACAAGAAAGGAAATGCAATACTCTACAAGATCCAGAGGTGACCATTTACATTATCTTAATCAACTAAACCTTAAATACAGATTTAATTTAAAAAATTGTGATAAAACTATAATGAGAGGGGAAATGTGTTCATGTGTGTAGGGAGGTAAGGGAATAGGGAGTGGGGCTGGTAAAAGAAAGCTAAAGCTTCATCATTCATGGTATGAAATCAATGCATACGTCAAGTTGAAAAATCAAGAAAAAGCAGTCTAAACATGACATTTTTAAGGAAACATGGAGGTAAATAGAAGAAATTATCTAAATTTTTAGATGGTAATATGCAGTTGAAATGTGCCTCCCCCACCCCCACCCCAACATAAGACATACTGAAGTCCCAACTCATAGTACCTCAGAATCTGACTTTATTTTGAAATAGGATTTTAAAAGAAGTAATCAAACTAAAATGTCATTAGGATAGGCCCTAATCCAATATGACTGGTGTCCTTATAAAAAGGGGAAATTTGGACACAGAGACAGAAACAAAGGAAAGATGATATGCAGCAAAGGAAACCATAAACAAAACGAAAAGACAACCCCCTCAGAATGGGAGAAAATATTTGCAAATGAAGCGACTGACAAGGGATTAATCTCCAAAATACACAAACAGTTCATGCAGCTCTATGTCAAAAAAATAAGCAACCAAATCAAAAAATGGGCAGAAGATCTAAATAGACATTTTTCCAAAGAAGACATAAAGATGGCCAAAAAGCACATGAAAAGATGCTCAAATCGCTAATTATCAGAGAAATGTAAATCAAAACTAGAATGAGGTATTACCTCACACGGGTCAGAATGGCCATCAACAAAAATTCCACAAACAGTAAATGCTGGACAGGGTGTGGAGAAAAGGGAACCCTCTTACACTGTTGGTGGGAATGTAAATTGGAACAACAACTCTGGAGAAGAGTATAGAGGTTCCTTAAAAAACTAAAAATAGAACTACCATATGATCCAGCAATCCCACTCCTGCGCGTATATCTGGAGAAAACCATAATCCAAAAAGACACATACACCCCAATGTTCACTGCAGTACTATTATTTACAATAGCCAAGACATGGAAGCAACCTAAATGTCCACCAACAGAGAAATGGATAAAGAAGATGTGGTACGTATATACAATGGAGTATTACTCAGCCATAAAAAAGAATGAAATAATGCCATTTGCAGCAACATGGATGGACCTAGAGATTATCATACTAAGTGAAGCAAGTCAGACAAAGACAAATATATGGTATCACTCATCTGTGGAATCTAATTTTTAAAAAAATGATACAAATGAACTTATTTACAAAACAGAAACAGACTTACAGGTATCCAAAACAAACTTATGGTTACCAAAGGGGAAACGTGGCGGGGAGGGATAAATCAGGAGCTTGGGATGAACATACACACACTACTTATATAAGATAGATAACCAACAAGGACATACTGTATAGCACAGGGAACTCTATTCAATATTCTGTGATAACCTATAAGAGAAAATAATCTAAAAAAGAATGAATATATGTATAACTGAATAACTTTGCTGTACACCTGAAACTAACACAACATTGTAAATCAACTATACTCCAATAAAATTAAAATTAAAAAAAAGATATGAAGACACATAAGGAGAAAACCATGTGAAGATGGAAGACTGGGGTGATGCATCCATAGGCTAAGGAACAAAACTCGTGAGGCTACAGAAAGTTAGGAGACAGGTATGGAACAGGTCCTTCCCTAGCATCTTCAGGGGAGGCATGGCCCTATCAACATCTTGATTTTGGACTCTGGTGTTCAGAACTGTGAGACAATAAATTTCTGTCGTTTTAAGCCACCCAGTTTGTGGTATTTTGTTAAGGCAGCTCTAGGAAACTAATACAGGGATCCTCAAATATAAGAAGGTTAGAAAGCAGTGGAACAATGGACAGAACATTCAATTGTTAATCAGAAGTAGAGCATTTCCTATGAATCGTTGACACTAACTCAGTAAATCTTGGTACTCAGATTTCTCATTTTTATAACGAGGAGCTGAGACTTGTTGATTTCTTAGACTATTTCAGCAATAAAATTCAGTAATTCTAGGATAGTAATCTATTGTCCAGCTGCAGTTTTAAGAAAATTCACTATGCCAAGAGTTGTTTTGTTTATCCATATCAATCCTCTTACTACTGACACAGACATGCAGAGTAGTGAATAACTTATGATAGTAAGTTAAGGAAATTTTTAATTAAAAGGAGGCCAATTCTCATCATCCTTTCTAATTTTGAATAATATAAGTACAGTATTTTCCTACTCTATTTTAACTAGTTGCTATGATGCTTCACGACACTAAATTAAGTTTATATTAACATATGTCACATTTTACTAAAGGAAACATTTTTCTTATCAGCAAGGCAAAATAGTTACCACATTCCTACGTTTTTGGATGCCCAGTAGGATCTTGCTAGGCACTTACCTCTCCAAGTACTCTGCAAGAAGTTGTTCTGCTGCAGATGAATACATCCATTCACTTCCAACTTTCTTAGTATATCCAGGTACCTCCTCATTTTTTTTGTTGAATTTGAGATTCAAACCCACATTTGCTTTATGGTCTCCATGAGGGCTGAATTTAAACCACACACACACATACACACAAAAGTTTTAAAATTTTGTTCAAAGAATAAAAAGCTTTGCTTTCAATTTTTAGAAAAGTTTAGTCTTGATTGGTTTTCTACGTTTTAGTTATCATGGTTATTTCCAAAGTAGCAGTAGTGGAAAAACTAGAGGAAAGGCTTCAAAACCCAAGTTAACAAAGCATACAAATAGATTATGTAATTGAGAGGAGAATGAAATAAGGAAATGCAGGGGAATATATAATTGAGATTCACACACACCTTCTGATACCTTTTTTCAAGGTTCAATTTGTTAGCTGCTAAAAATAAGAACTGTCTTTCCAACCACCTAAAGCATGTGCCATTTAGATAAAAGATCACCATCAGAGGAATCTATGCATAATTTTTAAAGAAGATTCAGAGCAATTAATAAGAGAAAATAAATACTGAAATATTAACCATTTTATCTTTATTATTTAATTTTTTTCTGCCACTTTAAGTAAATTTCTCTAACATAAACTTACTTTCTCCTAGATCCTCTTCCAATAAAAATACTTCCTGTAAACCTTGAAACAAGGTATCCACTCACTCCAAGGCGACTGGCCAACACATATCCTGGGTTGTACTTTATAGAATATTTCTTTAAATATAAAAACAAAAAGGTCAATTATGGAAACACAAAGCATTAAAGCAGCATTTCTTCACCTTTAAAATCTGGAGATAAGACATCACTAACATTTTGGATTGTGGCAATGTAAGGATTCTCAAAAGTAAGTGACCTATTACCCCCCACCCTGGTTTTTTTAAAGGATTTATAGGCAGAATATTTCTGCTCCTCTCTCTCCTTAAAGAACAGAACTCCCAAGGATGAATGAAAGGGGGAGGAAACATACAGTTTGTGAAACTGCCTCAAGAAATAAACTCTACAGTAAGTACTAAATGGCAAACTCTGTAGGCTAGAACTATTTTTTAAAAATTAATTTTCATATTCTAAGAAGGACCTGGTGAAGGACCTGGTAAAATACCTGGGAAAAACTGAGGTCTTGATAATTATTACATTGAATTAAAACATGAGTATGTCATCAAAATAGTTGCTACTGAGCAAAACTGAGTGTCCTTCATATATAGATATAAGTAATATTTGTTTCCCCTAATCATTTATTATCATATGAAAATAAGTATGAATAGGCTCATAATTAATACACTGTTAATATAATTCAGTCAATGAAATGTAACCTTTATTTGTGTACTTACGGGAAGAAACTATGAAGACAGTCAAATTAAAAAAAAAATTATCAGATCATACAATTTTTAACCAGGAAGCAAATTACTCACAAATCCAGTACCAACTATGGTAAGCTACCATATACTCCTAACATTATGTATGTAATAATAATAATACATACTTATTTTATATGGATTTCATATACTATGTTCATGTAAACAAATATATAAATATAATAAATATACTATATTTAATAAATTATACAAATATTTTATATTCTTATTTCATGGGAATGTAAGGATATTTTATCATCAGCAAAGCAAAATTTATGGAGATTGGTAAGGAATTATTTGCCACCATTATTTTTTTAATGATCATGTCTACAATGACCCCTAAATGGATAAATTTTTTTAGTGGCCTGGAACATAAAGTCACTATTAAAATACATTAATATGCTAGTAAAGAATGCAACACAATCAAAAATATTATCAGATTTAGAAATAATTTCAGAATAGAAAGGAAGAATTAAGGCAATAGTTCTCTATCACAGGTAGTACCACTTTTCTAATAAGCATCTGAAAATGTGTTGAGGCACATTCAGTTACAATAATTAACACAGGTTAAGAACACTTAGTGTCCAGGGACCAAGATGCCAATTGTCTTGCCATATACAGGGCAGTCCTATTTAATACATAGTAGTCCTGCTCAAAAGACAATTAGTACTCCTTTTGAAAAATATTGGATTATGGTATAGTTAAAGTTAATTAAATCACCACAAATATCCTAGAAATTATAAAATAAAAAGTAGAGAAAGAAGGCTTGAGTAAAAGATAAAGAAGATATGTAAAGAGAAAGAAAGTATACTGGAGAAAGCACGCCTAGCAACACTGTACCCTTAGAATTGGGTAGGCTCTGTCAGATCTAAAAAAAGCCAGGGATGAAGCAACAAGTTCTTCTGCCTCCACTGACTCCCAAAAAGAGTTCCACCTTCTTCATCTAAAGGGCCACTCTCCTGATTTCCTGACTATGCCTTCTGAATTATTTCTCCAAAAGAGACCTGATGGCAAGACTTTAGGGACTTCTCTGCTTTCCATAAAGGTTCCTCATGGGTATGCTGACGCTTAATGCCTTAAATTCATTTCGCAGGAAATAAAGTTTTAGATTTTTACTACTAGCAAAAATAAAATATAAGTAGCAACGGTTGGCTGAATGTGAATTAATTTCAGTCAAGTTAATTATCTAATCAATCAATAAAAACAAATGACAGATATAGGGATCATCCCCTTATTTTAACAGAGAAAAATAAAAGGGTGCCATGAACTTAAGTGCAGTTTCCCAATTTTCTCTAGGGACTGTTCATATTTAGCTGAGTAGAGACATATAACCTTTGCAAGAAGGTCATTTGTTACTTGTAACTAAAAATGCAGACCTTGATTAATTATGAAAGGTTTAAAAAAACCCAAGTCTATTCCCAGAGGGTATGCTAATCAATGTGCCACTGGGAATTCCCTGGCGGTCCAGTGGTTAGGACTCCGGGCTCTCACTCCCGAGGGCCTGGGTTCAATCCTTGGTCAGGGAACTAAGATCCCACAAGCCACACTACCAACAACCATTAACAACCACCATTATAGATTAATAGTGGGATTTCAGCAGTTTTTTCCCCCAAAGATTTGCATGAAGTTTTGAGCACAGATTCCACTTATTTTTAACTAATATTAGATGCAACTGTGAGAGAATTTAATCAGTGTTAAATAAAATATTTGCAATAATTCAAAGGAGGGACCAAAAATATCCTTCTAACATTTTTTTTTTCCTTCTAACATTTTTAAAGGTAATCAATTCTAAATTAAATAATACGGACTATAGTACTCACATGCTGGTTTTGTATTAAAGCATCAAGATTGGGTTCACATGGAATACTGAAAACCACACGAATCCTGCCTTCTGTAATCACATCCCTTGAATCCTGAACCTTGGAGGGGGAAAGAAAAAAAAAAAAATCACAGTATGTTTTAGTCTCTTTCACTACATTTTATTTACTTGTTTTTCTACTTATTTGAGTAGTGTTTATTATTTCTGAAATACAGTAAGACAATAAAAGTAGATAGTGGAAATTTTCTTCGTATTTGTAAGTGGATGTGCTTATATTATAAATTTGAGTCATTGTACCTTGCTTTAACCAGTTGTTAACCAGCCTTTTTAAAAAAAATTAACTTTAATTTGCAAATAATTTCAAACTACCAAAAAGTTGCAAAAATAAAACAAGTCAAAGAACATTTACCCAGATTCATCTATTATCGACATTTAACTCCATTTAACATTTGTGCTCTATGTGTGTATTTACATACACATAATTATTTTTTTAGACTTTCTGAGGGTATATTATATATATCATGTCCATTATCCCTAAATATTTTGGTGCAAATTTCCTAAGAAGAAGGATATTTTATTATACTACCACAGTACAGTTATTAAATACATAAATTTATGACACAATACTTTTATCTAACCCACTGTCCATATACCAGTTTTGTCAGTTGACCTAAAAGTGACCTATATTTATAGAAAACTCTTTACTCCCTCTACTACAGGATCAGGCAAGGATCAGATATTGCATTTAGTTGTCATATCTCTTTAGCCTCTTTTAATCTAGAATATATCCAGAGCCTTCGTCTTTCACACACTGACATTTTGAAGAATATAGTTCATTCCTCCCTCTCTACCCTGACTTTTTAAAAACATTTCTACATTTGGGATTTGTCTAGTGCTTTCTCATGATTAGGTTAATGTTATATATTCTCAGCCAGAATAGTGCACAGAGGATGTGTCCTTTGTAGGGTACCCCATCTGGAGGTACATGATGTTCATCTGTTCCTCACTGTTATATTAATTTTGATCATACAATCAAGATGTTGCTCAATTTCTTTACTGCACAATTATAGTTTTTTGTTTTCCTTGCAACTAAATAAACAATCTGTGGGGAGACACTTTCTAAGACCATGAAAATATCTTGCTCCTGATCAAAAATTCCCCTTAGATTTAGCTTCCAATGATGATTGTTGCCTGATTCAATCTGAATCATAATGCTTGCTAAATGATGGTTTTCCAACTCCCTCATTCCCTCCACAATTATCCTTGAGATGATAATATAAGCAAAAGCCTTTCCTTTCTCCATTTATTTACCTATTTATTATCACTATGGAATCATGCATTCCTATTCCCCGCCCCTGATGGTTTATAATTCAATATGTACTCGATTATTTTGGTACTTAAACGGTCCCAGATTTGGCCGGTAGGCGCCTCTTCAACCTGGTTCCTGTGTTTGTGATATGCTCACATCATTCTTGTGAGTACCTCCTTGCTTTCCCGCATAACTAGAGGTTCTAGGCTCATCTTGTACTTATTCTGCCTCAGCCCTGTAATCAGCCATTTCTCTGAGAAGGCCAGTTCCTTTTAGTGGGATATGGTGTTAGAGATCAAGATCGGGGTGTTACATGCTACCAGGGTGTCTTTGCTTCCAATCCTTACGAGCAAATAGGGCTAGAAAATATATGTATGTATAGGCACATATGCATTCATTTATCTACAAACATACATAAATATACCCATATACATGTGCCTATATACATACACATACACACGTATAAAGTATTTTAGCAATCATGAGTTCACATTAATACCTCCAATTCTAATCTGTCCCCACAGGTTCTTTCTTGCATTCTCCTGTTCTATACTTACAAGTACCTTTTCTCATGTAAGAGCTGGAGTTTCCCAAAACATCAACACATTTATAAATTCATCAACTCAATAATACATTGAAAATAATTTCAGAATTGCTTCATCCATACTACCACAATATATAAACCTATGAAAAAAGAGATTAGAACCTGAATTCTTCTTCCACCACCTCCTGATCTCAGTGTGCTCAACACTAAAGATATGTAGCCAAATACTGTGTTTATAAATTAGATGAATGAACTCTTTCTTTTTTCCCCTTCAGTATTACATTTTATTTTATGCCTAAATGAAAAGAAGTTAAATAACTGTATTAACTTGAAACCATAAGGAAATTTAATTAGTAATAATAGCAGGTACTAACTTCTCCAGTGCATCCATAATAGGGTGTTCCCAGCATAAAGACCATACTTCTAGGAGGAAACAAGTCATCCAATGTTTTAATATTGGAGAAACGGGAGTCAAAAGCTCGGATGTCCTATGTAGAATGAAATATAAAAGTGAATCATCACAGTCAAAATTTCTATAGACTGCATATCAAGATTTTTTCCTATGGGATTATGACTATGCTGTCTACAAACGTCAAATGTAAAGATTTTCTACATAACAATACCAGAATCTAAAATTTATTATCTCCTTATATGCCAGACACTTTTCTAGGTACTTTACACATTTATTAGTTCATTTCATCCTGAAGACAACCTTCTGTGGCAGAGACCATTACTAGCCCCACTTTATAGATGAGGAAACTAAAGCACAGAAAGAAGGTGATCTTGCCCAAGGTCATATGGCTGAGAAGTCAACTCAGTCAGTACTCTTAATCACTATGCTATACTGTTTCCCCCAAATTACATGATCACTACATGCATTTAAAAAACTTTGTCCCCTTACAACATCTAAGATCACAAACACAAAAGCAAATGCTTTTTGTATTTACTAATTTATTTAAAGCAAACCTTTTTTGAGAATAAAAATAAATAAATACAAAAGAAAAGCTTCCTAACCATACACAGAATGAGTGTCTGAGCATGTTATACTCCTTTTAAACACTACAGTATTTTGCAAATTACATTAAATAATAATATCTATTATATATTGCTGCATATTAATATGATATAGTGTTTTCTTTATACAGTGTGCAACAGTGTACATTAAGATAGAATTGAGACCTGATGGAGACTTACTTGGACAATAGTTTGATAAACAAATGGAAGAACTTGTTTTGACCACTGTTTCTCTAGACGGACTTCACCATTTTGATTTATTTGATATTTACGACCTGTGAGTAACTGACCGTATACAACTGCAGATGTTTCATTTATTATTATTCCTTTTCTTCTCAGGTAGCTCAAAGAAAAAATAAAAAAGAAATATAGATGTGTATGAGTGTGCATATATTCTAAGATGATAATCATCATTCAAACTACCAACTCATAATCAAATGCTTAAATAAACTTTAAATAAATATGCTAGCAGTTCTGAGTACCTAACTTAAGACTTTTTGCATTATCCTGTGGCTACCTTTCCCAAAGTCTGTAAGATTAAATAAGAACTCATAGAGTTATAAGAAACTCCTGTGCTTCATACCCACTAGGCTGGCTATAACAAAAAACTGAAAACAAGAAGTGCTGGGGGACTTCCCTGGTGGAGCAGTGGATAAGAATCCGCCTGCCAATGCAGGGGACACAGGTTCGAGCCCTGGTCTGGGAAGATCCCACATGCCGCGGAGCAACTAGTCCCGTGTGCCACAACTACTGAGCCTGCGCTCTAGAGCCCGTGAGCCACAACTATTGAGCCCGTGTGCCACAACTACTGAAGCCTGTGCGCCTAGAGCCCGTGCTCTGCAACAAGAGAAGCCACCACAATGAGAAGCCCGCGCACTGCAACGAAGAGTAGCCTCCACTCACCACAACTAGAGAAAGCCCGCATAGCAACGAAGACCCAAAGCAGCCAAAAAAAAAAAAAAAAGAAGTGTTGGAAAGGATGTGGAGAAACTGGAACACTTGTATACTGCTGATGGGAATGTAACACAGTGCAGTCACTGCGGAACACAGTTTCACAGTTCCTCAAAAAGTTAAACAGAGAACTGCCAAACAGCCTGGCAATTCCACTCCTAAGTATGTAACCAAAGAACCGGAAACAAGTAATCAAACAAATATTTATAGACCTATGCTCATAACAGCACTATTCACAATAGCAAAAAGGTGGAAAGAAGCCGTATGTCCAACAGATGAATGCATAAACAAAAGGTGGTATATCCATACAATGAAATATTTGGCCATAAAAAGAAATTATTGACATATACTACAATGTATATGAACCCCCTAAACATGCTAAGTGAAAGAAGCCAGACACAAAAGGTCACATATTATGTGACTCTATTTATATGAAACATCCAGAATAGGTAAATCCAGAAAGACAGAAAATAGAGATTGACAGGGAGGGGCATTCAGTGGGCCTTTTCAGTCTAAAGTAGGGGTTGGCAAACTATGGTAACGGGCTAAATCCAGACTGCCTCCTATTCTTATAAATAAAATTTTACTGGAACACAGTCAATCATTTATTTAATATCTATGGCTGCTTTTGTGATATAACAACAGAGTTGAGAAGTTGTGACAAAAACTGTCAAGTCTACAAAGCCTAAAGTATTTACTATTTGGCCTTTACAGAAAAAGTGTGCTGATTCCTGATTTGAGGGATATTTTCTTATCTCCTTTCCATTTCTTCTTTCTAGAACCCCTATCAGATAGATATCAGAAATTCTGACTATACTATTTTCAGCTCTTTGTGCTTTTTGTACTATGTGCTGAAGGAATTCCTCAGCTTGATATTTTAGCTCACTGATTCAGTTTTCAGTATGCCCATATTACTATTCAGACCATCTACTGAGCTCATTATAGAAATCATAATTTTATTTTTGTATATGTGTTTATACAAATATATATGTATTATATAATATATACTATATATAGTTACATCATATATAGTTAAATAATGTTATTATATATACATATATTTTATATAGCAAAATTAAAATTATGGTGAAAAAACCAGATATGTTCCCTACCCTTATGGAGCCTACTATCTACGAAAAGAGTCATTAAAGTAACCACACTCATAAATTTATTATTATGATTCTATTTATGTGCTATAAAAGAAAATTCAGAATGAGGTGAGCTTTGACAGGGGTATCTAACTTACACTATTGGGAGGCCAAAAATGCTCCACTTCTCCCCCTGACAGCTATGTTCATCTCCTTTTATGTTGGATAGCTTTTCATGGTCTTTTTACATATTTCCTGTTTAATCATCTTTGAATAAGGATATTACGGCCTGGTATTAGCCCCTATAATTGTAGAAGAGGTTATCTCCTTGAGTTCCCATTTATCAATGGATGCTATTACAGTTTAAACAGGAGGGCTGATGGATATACATTTATAACACCATTTCATGTGCCACTGCCAGTTTCTATTATTCTGTTTTGGTTTAGGGAATTCTAGTGTTCGGATGAAAAAGGAGAGGTACTGTTAGGGTGGGATCATGGGACACAAAGCACCCTGAAAATCAGCATTCCAAGGAGGGTTAGCTTCTTCCTTACTTGGTTGGTATAGACCTTGCATTTCTGAATTCAGAGCATAAAGGACTTGGGTGTAGGGAGGGTAGGGGAGTAGGGAGGAGGGAAGGGTGAAGAACAAAGGAGAGTATGCCCTCCTATTTTTATTAGTTACAAGTGGCCAAGAAATTCAATGGCCTTATGGTTAGTGAAATTAACTCTCAAATTCAGGCAACTTATGAACTGTGTATTCCTAGTGTAAGTGATTATGTCTTTTCTTTCTTTTTTTTTGTACATCATGAAGTATTTTAGTGACAAACTGGGCAAGGCTCTAACTGCTGCTAACCAGATTTTATTTTAAATTAGAACTCATTACTTTTTTAGACCATAAAATGAAGATGCAGTCAGTATTCGGAGTAATCACACTAAGTGGAAAATAAGTTAAAAAATAAGTACATGAGACCACCACATTCTAGTTCAATGACATTAAATACGATTTATGACACTCACTATTCTGAAATTCCTTGTACTTCTTTTGTCCAGTTAGATTGTTCTTTGTCTCCAAGATGGACCACTTTAGAGGGTGGTGCAGTTCTTCCCAAATAAAGCTTCTGTGTTCCTGCAGGTTCTTCCAAGTAAAACCTTAAAAATTAAAATTATATTACCCCCAAATTTGTGGTTTAATATAGAGTTCTAGTAGTGTGAGTCTTCAAAGTGAAAAGATTTCTACATGGTATAACAGCAAAAAACCAAAAAACAAAAAGCCTCCTTTTTTTAAAACTGTAATATGAATTTCAGAACACTTGTAAAAAATTTTAATCAAAATTTAAAACAAATTACTATTCTTTCTCTATAAGAAATTAAACTAAATACATAATAAAAATATAAATTTTTAAAGAATTAATACTCTCAAATTCAATAAAGTAGTTTTGCTAAAAAAGTTTAACTTGATTCTAATCAAGCCACTATACCTAACTCTCAGTTTACAGGAAACATGTGGGATGGAGGACCAACTTAAATGACACTAAGAGGAAATAACTAGGTAAATTCAGAATTCTACAAAATAACTGGCTTGGACTTTAAGAAAAAAGGCAGGGAAGTAAGTTTAGCCAGGTCCTAGGATATAAAATCAACATACAGAAATCAATTATATTTCTATATACTAGCTGGGGAAACTGAAATTGAAAACATAATACTACCTACAGTTGCTCCAAAAAATTTTAAATACTGAGGTAGGTATAAATCTAACAAAACATGTACAGGTTCAGTATGCTGAGGAAACAAAATAGTGATAAAAGAAATCAAAGATTAAAATAAATGGAGAGATAAATGGATCTTCATTTATCCATTTGGATCAGAAGACTCAACATAGTAAAGATGTCAAATCTCCACAAATTATAAGTTTAGTACAATTCCTATCAAAATTTCTCAAAGATTTTTATAAATATAAAAAAATTTATTCTAAACTATATATAGAAAGGCAAAGGACCAAAAATAGTTAAAACATTTTGAAAAATAAAAGAAAAAGTAAGGAGTCGCTCTACCTAAGGTTAAGACTTACTACATAGCTACAGTAACAAGACAATGTGGTGTGGGCATAAAAAATAGACATAGAGACAAAT
Organism: Eubalaena glacialis; assembly: GCF_028564815.1. Classification (NCBI taxonomy): domain Eukaryota; kingdom Metazoa; phylum Chordata; class Mammalia; order Artiodactyla; family Balaenidae; genus Eubalaena; species Eubalaena glacialis. The sequence goes on along the minus strand of NC_083721.1, from coordinate 126,267,874 downwards.
GGAACAAAACGGAGAACCCACAAGAAGACCCATACAAATAGGCTCAACTTATTTTTGACAAAGGTGTAAAAGCAAACTAATGGAGGAAGGAGAGTTTTTTCAACAAATAGTACTGGAGTAATTCAATATTCATAGGTGAACATATGAAACTTGACCCAAACCTCATACCTTATATAAAAATTAATTCAAAATGGATCATGGATTTAAATGTAAAAGGAGAAGGTAAAACTATAAAACTTTTTGGAGAAAATCTTCTTTGGGACCTAGGGCTAGGTGAAGAGTTCTTAGACCAAAAGCACGATCCATAAAACTAAAAACTGATAAACTGGACTTCATCAAAAAGGCAGGGGAACTGAATTTTGATGATTAAAAAAGAACGTTCAAGATTCATACTGGCACTGACTTCTCATCAACCAAATTACGCAACAAAACACAATTGAGATGCGTTTGCAGAGATCTAAGGAAAAAGGATTAGGCCTCTAACTCTAAACCTATGCATGAGAAAAACAACAAAAAAACCCTTTTGGATATGTAGTAACTCAGAAAACATTAACATCCTCACATTTTCTCTGAAAAAAAATTACTTTAGAAAGTTCTAGACATGAAAAATAACAAAAGAACAAGATATCAGACCAAGTAAAAGATGACAAAGAATAGCTTGTCTAAATAATCACTGATAAAATGATTCTGAACTTGAATAAAATGTTAAGAAATTATTTTTAGAATAGAAGATACGTGTTTTTTAATATATTATTTAAATGAAACCTGGGAAAGGCATGGAAAAGGTAAGGTTACATATGCTATTTATTCTTGTCAGAAAGAGAAATATATTTGCTAATTTATAATGATAACTGGTAGAAAAGAATTAGGATACAGAACTTCCAAGCTACTGAAAGGAAAAGAAGGCAAAAGGGAAAAAATAATATATGAATCTAAAATATATGCATCTCAACATTGTAAAGCAACTATACTCCAATAAAAATTAATTTAAAAAATAAAATAAAATACTAATAAAAATATATGCATCTAAATTATATGCATCTCAACATTGTAAAGCAACTATACTCCAATAAAAATTAATTTAAAAAATAAAATAAAATACTAATAAAAAAATATGCATCTCAAGGTATGTACAATAAACTGTCAATAGTGGTATGATTAGAGGACTTTCATTTTCACTATAGAGTGTAAATATTTTACAAATATTATATTAGTTAAAATGTATGAATAAAAGCCAACAAATAGCAAAGCACATATAAACTTTAAAAATTATAAATAAAATCTTACTTAGTTTCTCCATCTGATACACCAACAACTCTAGCTTCTTCAAGATGAGGCCAATTAACAAAGAGAGACTTCCCAAGCACTGATGAAGCTATATTTTCTACACTCTTAAAGTAAAAGCAGAAAAGTTCATTCATGTTTTAGGTCCAAGAGAGAATTTTACAGAGGTAAAATTAAATAATTAAAACTGGCTTGTGTTTATAACAGTGTATTTAAAATCTATAAAAACCATGCCTTAATAATTAAAACAGATATAAAATATTATTTGATGGCTCAGGCCAATTATTCCCTATTAGTAACTGCTCTTCTCAGCTTTATTCCCACTTAATTATTCCATCCACTTGAATTCAGTTTTTAAAACTTCTCTAAGTTGTGCCTTTATTGCCAACTACTCTTTGTCTTTCTAGTACATTTTCCAGGATTTCTGTTCTTTTAGATTTTTGTTTTTTTCCCTTTCCTTTTAATTTATTTATTTTTATTTTTATTTAAAAATTGTTTTTGGCCACGCCACGTGGCATGCAGGATCTTAGTTCCCCCACCAGGGATTGGACCCGCGCCCCCTGCGATGGAAGCATGGAGTCTTAACCACTGGACCGCCAGGAAAGTCCTCTTTCTTAAAAAAAAAAAAAAATTTTTAGTTGTTTTTACTTATCTGCCTTTCTTTATTCTTTAATTTATTATGAATCTGTGTAAGTTTACCAACTTTACCTTCCCCTCTGCCAATCTCTTCTTATTAGAAGGGAACTATGACCAACTTAAAAGTAATTTTCTGCAGTATAAACATCTCAACACTAGGAAGCTTCCCTCCTTCTCATTTTTTCAACAGCACTGGCAGTTATTAGTGAAGGATGGCCCACTGATTTTAATCCTAAATGAAATTACTTGGCGAGAAAACAGGTTTCAGTAAAATCAAACAGAAGAACACTGACCTATAATGTGAGTATTACTGTTCACAATAATAGCCAACATTAGTAGAAATAATGTTCAGCAAGAAACCTAGGTTCTTAGTTCTGCTGCTAACTAGCTGAGTGAATGTCCCTTTTCCAATCTCCATTTAAGTTTTTTAATTTGTAAAATTAATGAGCTGGATTAGTTGCTTCACAAAATTTCATCCAGTTGTAAAATTCTATGATTCTATTATTCTCATGATTATCAGCTTATTTTTCTCATGGAAACTGAGAAAAGTGAAAAGAACAGCATAGATGTCTAGAAAAGGGCTATTATTATTTCATATCAAATAATCAGATAGCATAAAACAGAATCTAAAAAATATAATTCATTTCAGTTTGTGGTTGGTATAATTAAATAAGAACACTAGACTTATTTCAAGTTAGAAACCACAGGTCCAAAATTGGGTTCTGCCTCTCTTCAGCTATGGACTCTTAGGCAAATCCTTTAATCCCACTGAGTCTCAGTTTTCTTTTATGAGAAGAAGTTATAACATCTACCTCACAATATTTATTTAAGGATAAAATAATATACACAAAAGCTTTTGTAAACTATAAAATGCTGCACAGTTGGCCCTCTGTATCCATGGGTTCCACATCTGCAGATTCAACCAACTACTGATGGAGAATATTTTAAAAAAAAAAGAAAAAAACTCCAGAAAGTTTCAACAAATGCTGGCAACTATTTACATAGCATTTACATTGTATTTACAATTATTTATATTGTATTAAGTACTATAAGTAATAGAGATGATTTAAAGTATAAGGCAGGATGTGTGTAGGTCATATGCAAATATTATACCATTTTATATAAGAGACTTGAGCATCCACAGATTTTGGTATCAGTGGGGAGTCCTGGAACCAATGCCCCATGGATACTGAGGGACAACTGTAAAAATATTCTGTATGGAATAATACCTTAAGTAAAAATTCTTAAAAGGAAACATTATTATTATTATTATTACTGTTGGTTAGACAACAACTTTGTGGTAGAAAGTGAAGTTGAAATATAAATTTTGATTCACATTTTTTCTTCTCATTATGCTTAATCATTATTAGCAAATACTTCTTTAACAAATAGAGATGACTATTTTTAGACTTTTGGGGGTAACTTTTTATTTTATTTACTATATTTAGACATTTCTTACAGTGAACATACAAAAGAATGACTATTCTGATAAATAAAACAAGTTTCAACATTAGAACTAGGCTCCCTTAATTATCCTTTTCCCTTCTATACATCTGTTTCTAATTTCATTCTCCCATACCTCCCTTCATTTGAAGGAAAAGTTGTCCTTCTTTCCTAGATTAATCCTTTCCTGTAAGCCCTAGAGGCAATCCATTATTACTTCACATCCTTTCCCTCTACAGTGCCTTTAAGAGCTCCTTTCTTCTTTAGCTCTACCTCTCTTCTTTTGTACGGATTTGCTAAATGAGCTGCCTCTTCTTTACCTACAGTTATGTTTCTAGCCCTCTTTTCAATGATAAACTTCTTAACCAAGGGCTTAAGACCTGCTACCTCGACTTCCCACCTAACGAGTCCCGGATTAGTACTTAGGAATTGGACTTCTGCCTCCAACAACCTACGGGAATGGAATTCTCAAAGTCCAGTAATGATGCCCAAAGGACAAATTCACAGACCTTATTTTAGTTTTCACTCTTCTTGAACTGTATGTACCATCTACTCCATGCTTCTGTGACACTACTAAACATGGGAATTATTCTCTTTCTTCTCTGAACACTATGTAACTTTTACTGGTTCCTTTTCCACCCTTTCCACCCATGGGTACTTCCTCATGCTGGGGCCTTGAACCCTGAGAATCTCCTTTCTTCAAGGAAATGAGCCCCGAGGCCCCAGCCATCACTTCCTTGCTAACGCCCTACATATCCCTATTGCCTTACAAGCTCTAGCTCCAGGTATTCAACTTTGTATAAGTTGCCTTTCTTGACTGAAGTTTTTCATCTGAACCACAGAACACAAAAAAACAATTTTGACTACGTATTTCCCCAATTCTTCCAAGGATGGTACATAACTAGTACCATTCTAAATGCACAAAAGGTAAATTAATCTATTATAAATGAATGGATGACTTAGGGCAAGAGGGCTTAAACCTCTTGTGGAACCCTGTTGAGAAAGGCTGAAAGGGCAGCTCCAGTTAAATGTCCTAGCACCAACTTAAAATTCTATTACTGATCATTAATCCCCTCAAGCCAGTGCCTCTCCCATTTTAACTTCTTTATTCCAATAAACAGTAATTGTTTTTCAGTTAATTAGTCTGATATCTACGAGTGATTCATATTTAATATTTTCTTTTTCTTTTCATCCCCTATTTTTGAACAAATGATGAAACTTGTGAATTTTATTTAGTCCTGTTCATCTAGATCTATTAGCACTTCCACAGTTTATGTCCTTATTGTCTAAGGCTTCTATAACCACAACCTCAACTTGCAGGCTTTTCCATTTTCTTCCATTTCTCTTCTATGCACTTTAGTCTACTATATTGCCACCAAATTAATCTTTACGAAAATACCAATTTCAAGATAACAGTCATGAAAAAATAAGTCCAAACTCCTTAGCCTGGTATTCAAGGTCCTCCATAATCTGGCCTCAATCTGTTTTTTTCAACCTTATCTTCCACTATTCCCCAACACAAGTCCTCTGCTTCAGTCAGGTTTATCTATTCCTTCTCCTCAAATACATCACATTTACTCTAAAAAAAGAAAAAGTATTAAGAAAAATTTCAGACATACAAAAAGGTTAAAAAAAATAAGATAATGTATCACACTGATTTTTTACTATAACTCCCAGCTCATGTTACTCTTTTCAACTGGAATACCTTTCCCCTGCTTTTTCCTCTTTGTGATAATCTTTCTTTTAGCACCCAGCTCAAGCCTATTCTCACCTACAGATCTGTACTTAATCTTTAGCTCACACGGCTCATCTCCTCTTCAATTCCTACAGCATTTTTTTTGCTCATTATGTCACAATTATACATGTCCTTTAATTTGTGTAAGTGTTTCTTTACTTTATCCTTATTTCCTGTGAACTTCTGGAGTTACTACATGTTACACCACTTTGGAAAACACATTGCAGCTAAAACAGTTTTATGCATAATAAGCACCAAAGAAATACATAATGAAGAAAATACTTACAAGTTCATCTGATTCTGCGTTCACTAAGATTTCCAACATCATGTTTTCTCCACGACTGCTTTGCTGGAATACTTGAACCCCACTTTTCTTCAAAAAAAACTTTAAAAGAAGTCATAGAATTTAATTTTTTCTCCATAATCACTTCACATTCAATAAAGTGAAAAAATTTTGAACTAAATAACCACTGACTTTGTGTTTGATGTGTTTCAAAGTAGGAAATCCACAGAAATATAATGCCTTCTGGTCAACCCTGGTTATTTTGTTTTTGCTTATGTCTACATGCCAAGCATCTAATGATATTATTTTATACCTAGAAAATAAATGGAGGCATTTAATTTAAAATTCATACATTACAAGCAATCACAGGTTTTCAGCATTCCCTTCAGTATTTTCCAAGAGTCCTCCTTGCTTTTAACAGGAGAATTAACAATTCGTCCTTTAAGACAAAGAAAATATAGAGCAGCAGATTCTTCGTTGGTATTGATCCAGACACAACCATGCCTGTAAGATACTGAGTGGACGTTCTCCCTATTAATTTAAAAAATATATATATAATATATAAAAATATATAATATATATAAAATATATAAATTATATATGTATATATACATGATTTTTATACTAAAGGAACATACAAAACATACTACAAATCTCTATATCCCCCATGTTCCAAAACCCAGAATGGAAAATAAACATTTTATAATGTCTATTTCATCTTTCTCTTTGCTTTAACAAAAGGAAAAATCATAACTGAGAAATGTTTACTTTATCTGCAACACAACTGCCATCTAGATATTATTTGCAGAGAAGGTGAGAGAAGAGAAAAAACAAGGAAGACATCTTAATGAGGAAGAGAAAGTAGAAATAGGTTTGAGGCAAGAAACAGAGGAGCTCTTTTATTTCTTGTTTTCCTTCTTTCCAGTTGGGTGGTTGGGGAGTATAAGAGGCAAAGTCATAGCATGTCAAATAATGCTGGGAGCAGACACTGGCAATGGAAACAAAAATTCATACATCCTCTTGAGGGAGAGAACAGATATATACTGGGGAGGGGGGGGGGACAACTTTAACAGAAGACGAAAACAGAGAAGCACAATTGGACCAAAGCAGAGAACTACAGAAACAACTGTGAGAGAGAGAGAGAGAAAGAGAGAGATGCTATGATCCTTGGCGAGTTGCATGTAATTCATTATCAATTGACTACAACTGTCATAAATTATTTGTTAATTCTCTAAGTAGATATTCAAAAGCTTGCTTTTTTTTTTTTTTTTTTTGAGCTCTCTGTTGTTGAAAAATTACCAAACAACATTACCTTGCGCAGCATCGTCCTATGGCAGGGAACTTTTCTGGCCACGGAGAGGGGTATGTGAACTCCGTCTCGTTATCATACCAGCACATTAGGCACTCACTATGTTGGTTTCTTTTCCTCTCTTCTTTTTTGAGGGAGTGGCTGCATGTCTCCATGGCTTCCAACAATCGCTTCTGAATATAAAGATTGGAGAGAGGGGTTAAAAATACAAAAATTCTGTAATCTCAACATACAGAATAAATCTTTTCCCTCGGAATACAGAATTACTATTTGTGTTCTTGAAAAACAAAAATCTTAACTAATACAATTCTTTTCCATTTCATTACATGAAAAACTGATGTGCTATTCTTGTTTCAAAGGGCCCTAGAATATTGCTTGTCACTACAAATTCCTCTGAAACTATTACTCCAACAGCAATCACTAACGTGTGGATAAAATTAGCAGAAAATCAAAATTTAAATATGAATTGATTGTAATTATAATTTATCTTAATTCACTGCTCATTAATCTCTTACTTTACAAATTGTACAATGGTATAGGTATGTTCATCTTTCCAATTATCTTTCGTATTTAACATAATTCCAATCAAATCACAATGGTTTAAAATATTTCTTTTTAAAGGACAAAATGACGTTTGTGTTCATATTGGAAGGATGAATGTGTGAGCTGCAAGAAGTTACCAGGAACTTGTCTTACCAGATCCTATCACTTTTTATAAAACTACCTGTAAGCAAAACACTTAAGTATTGACACCACAAGAGACCCACAGACCAGAAGAACAAAACAGAGTTCAAAAACAAATCCAAATCTATGTCAAACATAGTATTTCAGATATTTAAATAATGTTTTTGTCATAACTAGCTATCCAGCTGGGAGAGAAAGCACATATACTTTCCAATATCATACCATATACAAAAGCAAGTATCAGAGTAATGAGACAACAAAAATAATGGGAAAAAATCTAGGAGATTATTGATAATTTGGAGTGAAAAACTCTTAAGTAAGGCAGGAAAAAGCCGAACAGCTTTAAGGAAAAAGACATTTTTCAAGTAAAAGAAAATGTATGTGATAAAAGATGTCACAAAAAAATCAACAGGCAAATGCCACACTGGGGAAAAATATTCCTAATATAAAAAGAGTTGTTCAAAATCAAAAAAAGAAAATGAGGAAAAGGATATAAACAGACAATTTACAAAAGAGAAAATGCAGAAGACAAACATACATAAAAATATACTTAAATTAGGAATCAGGGAAAAATAAATTTGAATGAATGGCATTCTTTATCATCAGTAGACTTTATCATCAAAATTAAATAAAGCAATAATATTCGGGACTAGAAAAGCAGAGAAGTAGGCACTTAAATATTGCTGGTGTGAATTAGACCAGTCTTCTTGAAAAAGAAGACTTCTGAAAAACAAAAAATACACATTCCTATTAACCAAGCATTCCTGCTTTGGGGATTCTACCTTACAAAAATAAAATCTCTGATATATAAGAATGCATTAACAAACAAACAAACAAACAAAAAGAATACATAAACACACAAGTCTTTTTTTCATAGCATTGTGTACAGTGGCAAAAAACATTAAGATTCATAAGAATTTGCAGAATTAGTACGGTGTGTTCCCAGGTACCTTTCAATGACAACATCTTACACACAGCCACAGTACATCATCAAAACCAGGAAATTGACACTGGTACATCACTATTACAGATTTATTCGGATTTCACTAGTTTTTATATCTAAATTTTGTGTGTGTATACAGTACTATGGAATTTTTATCATATGTATAGATTCATGTAACCACCACTAAAACTGGAATACAGAACTGTCACATCATCATAAAGAAACCCCTTCATGTTATCCCTTTATAGTCACACCCTATCCCCAACCCTAACCCCTAACAACCACTGATGTGTTTTATATTACAATAATTTTGTCATTTCAAAAATATTATATAAATGGAACTATATAAAACCTTCCAAGATTGACTTTTTCACTCAAGTGAACTTTTTTCCATCCGCTGTCTGTATCAATAGTTCTTTTTATTGCTGAGTAGTATGCCTTTATATGGATGTACTACAGTTTTTTTATTCACTCACTCATTGAAGGATATTCGAATTTTTTCCAGTTTGGGGTTATCACAAATAAGTTGCTCTGAACACTAGTGTACAGGTTTTTTCAACATATATAGCCAGCTGTTTCAGCACCAATTGTTGAAAAGCTTTTTCTTTACCCATTGAATAGCTTTGATGTTTTAATTGAAAATTTATTAACTGGACAAGTATAGATCTATGTTTGGACTCAATTCTGTTCCACTGATCTGTCTATTGCCATGTAAGTAACATACTCCCTTGATTACTTTAGCTTCATGGTAAGTCATAAAATCAGAGAATGAAAGTCTTCCAGTATTGTTTTTCTTCCTATAGATTGCTTTGGCCACTCTAGATCCTCTGCAATTTCGTAAAGACTTTAGGATTTCTGATTTCTACACAAAAATCTGCTGGCCTTTTCACTGGGATTACGTTGAGTCCAAAGATCAATTTGGGAAGAGGGTACATCTTAACAATACTAGATCTTCTATTCCTTGAACATGGTATGTCCCTCCATTTATTTAGGTTTCTATATCTCAACACTACTGTAGTATTCAGTGTGCATGCTGTTAAATTTGTAACTGTGTATTTTATATATCTTAATGCTATTGAAAGCAGAATAAAAATCTTTTTATTTAAAAAAATTTATATTTTCCAATTGTTTACTACTAGTATAGAGAAACACAATTGAATTTTGTATAGATTTTATATTCTGTGACCTTGCTAAATTTACTTATTGGTTAGAGTATCTTTTTGAAGATTGCTTAGAATTTTTTATATATGTAATAGTGCTATGTGCATACAAAAACAATTTTTCTTCTTCCTTTCTAATCTGCATGCCTTTATTTCTTTTCCTTGACTTAATACACTGGACTTCCAGTACAGTATTAGAATTGGTTAGAATAAACATCCTTGTCTTACCCTTGATTTTACAGAGAAAACATTCAAAATTTTACTATTAAGTATATTGTTAGCAGTAAGTTTTTTTAAGATGCACTTTATCTGGTTGAGGAAGTATCCTCTTATTTCTAGTACCGTATGTTGAGCATTTCTATTAAAATTGGATGTTGAATACTGATAGTGTGGTAAATCACATCGCAAATCAACACTGTCTTTCTAAAATAAATGACATTTGGTTATGAGTATTATCCTTCTAACATATTATTGGATCCCATCTGGCTTTATTTTGTTAAACGTTTTTGCATTTACTTTTAGGAGGGATATTAGCAAGTAATTTTCTTTTCTTGTAACATCATTTACTATGGGTATCTGCATTATGCTGGTCTAATAAAATATATTGGGAAGTGATTATTCCTCTTCTATGTTCTCAAAGTTTGTGTAAAATTGGTATTATTTCTTCCTTGAATGCTTGCTAGAATTCACAAGTCAAGACATCTGAACCTAGAATTTTCTCTGTGAGAAGATTTTAAATCATGAAACTAAATGTCTTTAAAAGGTATAGGACTACTCAGATTTTTACATTTTTTTGGGTCAGTTTTGCTAAATTGTGTCTTTAAAGAACTGTGTTCATTTCACTTAGGTTGCTGAATTCGTTGGCATAAAATTGTTCACAATATCCCTTACGGATTCTTTTAATAGCTATAGAATTTATAGGACACCTCTTCTTTCATTCCAAATATTGGCAATTTATGTGTTCTCCCCTTGTGCTCTGGCTTTTTTCAGCCTTTCTTGATCTGTCTAGCTAGGATTTATCAATTTTATTAATCTTTTCAGAGGACCAACTTTTGGTTTCATTGATTTTTCTCTATTGTTTGTTCATTTTCCATAGATTTCTGCTATCTTTTTTATTTCCTTCATTCTGCTTAGTTTGGATTTAAATTGCTCTTGTTTTTCTAGCTTCTTATGGTAGGAAGCTTAATTTATTTTAAAATGTCTTATTGGTTAGGATAAGCATCTAGAACCTTAAGTCTCCCTTTAAGCCTTGCTTTAGCTTTATCATAGATTATGATACGTGTTCTCATTATCATTCAGATAAAGTATTTTCAAATATCCCTTTTAATTTAATCTATGGATTATTTAGAAGTATGTTATTTAATTTCAAAATATCTGTAAACTTCCCAGAGAGTTGTTATTGATTTTTAATTTAATTCCATGTGGTCAGAGAACATTCTCTTTATAATTTCAACCCTTTTAAATTTATTCAGACATGTTTTATGTCTCACCAAATAATCTTGGTGAATGTTCTTTCACTTAAAAATGTGCATTCTTTAGTTGTTGGGCACAGTGTTCTACATATATTAATGAGGTTGAGTAAGTTTACAGTGTTATTCAAGCCTTTGATTTCTGGTAATGCTCCTTGTTCTGAAGCCTACTTTGTCTACTATTAGTAAAGCAATGCCAGCTTTCTTATAATTAGCATACCTGCAAGTTTTGATGCACATAATGAAGATGAGAGTAGTTAAAACTCATTAACAAAACACAAATTGTAATTAAAATCCACTGCTTATTAATTTATGTGAAATAATATCTGATTAAAATATACATGTACATATAACTATTTCATGCACTGACCTCATCAATAAAAGGTATTAGAACCACAGCTTCCCATTCCTGTTGCTTCCCATTTAGGTCAGTTTTAAAATCAGGTGGATAATATTCTATAATTGGCGAGTCTTCATTGGTCATCAAATGCTGTGAAAATATAAAATAGTGTAATAGAAATGTAACAACTAATATCAATGTAGCTTTCTGTTAATATATTTATAATATTTCCTCAATTGTTACAGTTTAAAATTTCTAAGCAAAGCAAAAGTAAATTTTCACATCTTAGATATGTTGTAATATACTTGTAATATTTTGATTTTTAAGTATAAGGCTTCTAATTTCACCACCGTTCACCACTTTCCTGTTCCACTAACCTAATTATGTGGCAAAACTATCTTTACTCTGAATTTTATCATTTTTATCTTTTATTGTCTTTTCACTTTACAAGGCCTATCTAAATTGTTTTCCCATTCAGACTTCAGTTCATTTCACACACTCCATTTTTAACCTTAGGCAATTTATTTTCATGTCCTAATCAACTGATTTTATTAAGTTATATAAGAACTAAGATAATTTAAAAAGAAAAAAAATCCTGAAATCCAAAATCTCTTTACTACCAATAGCAAAGATAAGAAGTTCAATATGACGTTTTTATTAGAGATTTTATAACAGAAGTAGATAAAGAAAGTTAAAGATGTCTTCTAGGAAAGGAATACGGAAGATTATGATATAAAAAATTTAAAGAAACAGCATATTTCTCAAGGTAATACTCAAAGTATTTAATAATCAGCAAGTCATGAGCACAGAACAATCAAAACAGATGTGGCTATAAAACCCTACATGGTTACTGGTCCAGAGTAGTTGAGTATCAATCCTTAATGTATGTGAAGGTAGGAAAAAAGCATCAAAGAAACTTAAGAAAGGAAGGCCAGGGGCCAGGATGAAGGAAAGGTTAAGTTTCAGAAAGATACAGAAGGAAGCCTGATACTGTTCAAGCAGTGAAGGCAGGTGTGTTTGTGTTTATATGTGTCTACTCCAGTTCCTGGTACCAGACCATGGAATCAGAAGAAGAGATTGATGCTCTAGAAGAACTAAATGAAGTTTACTCTCAGAATCAGCTTATCAGGCTTAGTGTAATTTTGGTGACTCAATCACCCCTGAAATATCTTTCTCCTGTTATGTGAAATATGTTAACCAGAGAAAAGCCTTCTATTCCACAATTTGATAAATGAAATGCTTAAAATCCAAATATAAACTGAGGTAATACTTTTGTTGATATAAATAACTTATTAGAATCATCTGTATTCTAATAGGTAGAGGGTAAAAGAGAACTGAAATGAAATCTGTAAACGTTTGGACAAAGTAGATGGCTTCGGATTTTGCCTATCTCAGTTTACTTTCATCAGTGCAGAGACAAATTGAAGATGTGCTTAAAGATACTGAAAATAAAGAAGCTATGCTCTGAATGGCTTATGAAATTTGTTTGTATTTTTAAAACAAGGCTAACTTGGGGACTTCCCTGGTGGCGCAGTGGTTAAGACTCCACGCTCCCAATGCAGGGGGCCCGGGTTTGATACCTGGTGAGGGAACTAGATCCCACATGTATGCTGCAACTAAGAGTTTGCATGCCACAACTAAGGGGCCGGTGAGCCACAACTAAGGAGCCCACCTGCTGAAACTAAGGAGCCCACAGGCTGCAACTAAGACCTGGCACAACCAAATAAATAAATAAATAAATAAAAATAAAATATAAAACAAAGCTAACTTTAAGTCAAGCAATTACTTTTCAAGGGACTTGTTTAAGGAATCCTATACTTGAAACTGAAAATAAATATATTTAACTATTAAAGAAATTTGGGTATGATGTTTCTACGTTTGCAGGAGGAGCTCCTAAATATTAAAAAGACCGTAAACACATTTAATTCTAAAACTCACCTGGTAGCATGTAGGAAGTAAATTTTTGCTAGCTGCTGGAAGTACAGCAAGAAGCTGTTCAAATGGCTTAAAAGGTTTTCCTAGTTCAAAATGGATTTTGAGTGTACTGATGTTGCGAATATCAGATAGGAAAGGTGCATAATGGTACGGATAAAACCTATAAAACAAAACTGAATTTTAAACAATTGGCAATTTTATGAAACAGGTCAATAGTAAGTATATACTTTTCCATATTCTATTTTAACAACACATGGCAATAATTCTAAAGACAAAAAATCATTCATAATTCTGCTACTTGAATATAAAAAATCAGCAATGTTGCAAAATTTAGGTCATTTGATGGCAACAAATATTTTATTTCCTTAATTTTTAAAGTGCAGTTTCACACTCAAAATTTGGATGCATGCAAGGATATATATATATTAATAATATATAAATATATAATATATAATTTATTATTTATTTATATATATAAATAATATAATGGCTGTTTAGTTTCCAAAATGTTGACTGTGAGTCTTCCAAACAATAGATTCTTAGAATGAAGTAATGAGGTAGTCAGAAGACTTTCAGTTAGCTCATGTGGGCCTGAGCTTCTCTCATAAGGACAGAGGGAACAGTGAGTCTGAGCTCATATGGCTGTTACTAGTCAGTTCTAAGAACTTTTATCTTTGCATTAGTATATATATATTGTGTTTGTGGTAAGGATTAAATCATTTATCAATCATACACACTAACTTTTTTGTTTTTAATACCTTCCTATATTTAACTACAGAAAAAATATTTTTACAAAACTTGAAACATACAATTTTAAAAAAACTTTCAATGTTCTTAATGTTTGACTAAAGATACCAACAAAACAGTGAAGAAATATTTTTATATTCCACAATTATGTCGTACTTCAAAAGGGTGGGAAAGTTTAGGAGGCAGAATGGCATGTGAAACAAGGCAAAACGTATAGACTTTGGGAATCAGATAGCCTTGGACTTGATTCTTGGGTATATGTCATCTTGGAAAGATTACTTAACCTCTCTAATCCTCATCTGTAAAAGGCAGAGAACAATGCTTACTTTAAATAGTTGTGAGGATTATATGAGAACATGCTTTTCAAGTGCCTGGCCTTAACTCCTGGTAATATAATAGGGATAACTTATACTCACCCTCTTAAAAAATGGCAAATCAAGGATTTTTGTCATAGAATACTCTTCAGAGATGCCCTGAGAATCATGTTAGTTATTGCAAAGATTTTTAAAGGCTATTAGTAAGTGAACTCATGTGAAATTAATGCCACATTATTTTGCACTGGTCTGTTTTGCTGTTGGTGCTTTAAAACAGAGCCTAGCAGGTGTTCTGAAAACAAAACAAAACAAGCTATCTCATCACTTAAAAGTCTCTGCTTTTCCCTGCAGCATATTTTGGCTTGTTATTTTTTCTATTTCAGTGGATGGTTTGGAAATGTAGATGGAACTTGCTGGAATAGGAAACGAGAGAAATTATTATTATTTCCAGGAAAAGCAAGTAATTCCTTTCTCCTTTCTTCGTTACCCTTCCCAGTCTAACATTCATATAACCCATTCTTCAATAATTACTCCTGATAGAAAAATTTTTTCAAACACATAAAAATGTAGAGGAGAATATAATAAACAATCCCACTTAACCACTGCTCAGACCCAATAATTATCAAGACTTTGTCACACTTCATTCATTATGACAGAAAATTTTAAATCCTTAGATTAACATAGAGCTTTTATTATGGGCCATCTGCTATAGCTTGAAGTATCTTTGTTATAAAAGGGTCTTTTTAAAGTATTTTCATATAAAAAAAGATTACTTGTATTTCATTTAAACTTGTCTGTATCTTTTTAAAAATACTATCATAAATAGAAATAGAAAGAAAAGAGATTCTCAAATGAGCTTACAGTAGAATGAACCATTATAAAAGACAAAACTTTTTGTTTTTATTCCCTCACCAGCTCCAGGACTGAACTCCATGATAGTAATAGTGCAAAATCCACTGTATTGCCTGAACATAACATGCAGCTTGATCAGCCAGAAAGTCACTGAAAATAGAAAAGAATATTTTCATTATAACATTATTTTTTGAAGACAGGCCACTGTGTTTAGAGCATGATATCTCCTGATATCACATTCTGCCTCACATGTTTTATTTAATCAATGAATAAGCCAAAAACTGCAATCAGAAAAACTCCAAAATATTATTTTTAAAAAATTCCATCATGCCAGATTACAGGTTTGCCTTATAGTTTTCCTAAACCAACTATCAGAATACTTAAACATGCTGTGCATATTTATTCAGTCAATGTACTGTGTCTTTGGTTTAAAGTTTGAGGATTTAGTTAATGAAGCTTTCTATAATGTGGCACTACCAATTCCTTAAACATTCAGGGTGTGATGAGAGATAGGGATGGGAATCTTCTTTACTTGGGAGGATGCCTGAGAGAATCACAGGAGGAAATCAGATCTTAAAATCTGGTTATAGAGCTAGAACACACTTTGAAAAGTGCTATATCCACTGAACAATATTCCCTCTAATCCCTTTTTCTCAAAAACCATCATTTAAGGTAAAATAATCACACACACATTACACACACACACACACACACACACACACAGCAAAAAAGAGCACTCTAGGTTAAACCCCAAAGTGGCTATAAACCTTGTTAGTGTCTGTTACCAAAATTCAAGTAGAGATACACTTAAAATTCTACATCTACATTATTTCTGGGAGCTACGCTTTTTTTTTTTAAATAAATTTATTTATTTTATTTATCGATTTTTGGCTGCGTTGGGTCTTTGTTGCTGCGCGTGGGCTTTCTCTAGTCGCGGCGAGTGGGGGCTATTCTTCTTTGCGGTGCGCAGACTTCTCACGGCGGTGGCTTCTCTCATTGTGGAGCATGGGCTCTAGGCGCGCGGGCTCAGTAGTTGTGGCTCACGGGCTCTAGAGCACAGGCTCAGTAGTTGTGGCGCATGGGCTTAGTTGCTCCGTGGCATGTGGGATCTTCCCAGACCAGGGATCGAACCCGTGTCCCCTGCATTGGCAGGCAGATTCTCAACCACTGGGCCACCAGAGAAGCCCTTTTTTTTTTTTTTTTTTAATTAATTTATTTTTGGCTGCGTTGGGTCTTCGTTGCTGCTCGCAGGTTTTACCTAGGTGAGGCGAGTGGGGGCTACTCTTCATTGTGGTGCGTGGGCTTCTCGTTGCAGTGGCTTCTCTTGTTGCGGAGCACGGGCTCTAGGCGTGCAGGCTTCAGTAGATGTGGTGCGTGGGCTCAGTAGTTGCGGCTCACGGGCTCTAGAGAGCAGGCTCAGTAGTTGTGGCGCATGGGCTTAGTTGCTCCGCGGCATGTGGGATCTTCCCAGACCAGGGCTCGAACCCGTGTCTCCTGCATTGGCAGGCGGATTCTTAACCATTGTGCCACCAGGGAAGTCCTGGGAGCTATGCTTTTTAAAATGAAATGCATTACTTTTTTATTATAAAAGAAATATTTCCTCATTACTGAAAATACAGATAATGACAAAAAGCATTTTTATCACCTTATAGCAATCACCATTACCTTTTGGTATTTTTTTCAATCTCTTTTCTATGCCCAGGTTTTTTTTCTTGTTTTTTCTTTTTTTTTAGGTATTAATGAGAGGATACTGTGCATTATGATTTTTGTATCCTGCTTTTAAAATTTGTACTTAATGATATACTGAAAGTATCTTTCTGAATTGTTATGAACTTTCCATAAGTACCAGTTTAACAGTTCTGCATATTCTGGAAACACTGGAAATGGCAGAGATAGTGATTGTAATGAGGAGGAGGTGGAGACAATTATGATGAACATTCTTACTGGACATGTACATTGTTTCTAATTTTTTACTTTTAAAAACCTTTGTAATAAACTTCCTTGTGTATAAGGTTCTTCTGTGTTTAACTTTATATTTTTAAGATATTTTAACAATGAGAATTATTGGGTCAAAGGGATGACTATTTTAAAGGCTTTTGGATATGTAGTTTCCAAAATAATTTTACCAATTTATATTTCCACCAGTAATTAAGGGAAGAAATCTACCGCCACTCCTGGACCAACACTGAATATAACAACTTAAAAAGATTTGCTTATTCGCTAGGCAAACAAATAGTATCTCATTTTCATAAGTCTATATTTTACTATATAAAAGGAAAAAGAAATAAAACATAAGACTAGTTTCCTATCAAATTAAGCATTTAATGTCAACTGCATGTACTACAGTTCTATCTAACTGTAATCAAGGAAATATAAGAACAAAGGATTAAAAGCATAACTATTTTAAATATGTTATTTCTCAAGTCTCAAAAGTCCTACTTGCTAATGTAATAAGGGTACACAGCATTTCACGAAACTCTTATTTCACTTATAGAAAAGCAGCCTCATCTGGTGGTTAAGCATGGGCTCTGGAGCCAGACTGCTTGTGTTTAAACCCTGGCTCTGCCACTCACTACCTATGCATGTCACTTCGAGCAAATCACTTAAACCTCTCATTCCTTAATTTCCTCTATTTTAAAGTAATAATAATTCTACTTATCTTAAAGAATTATTGTGAGAATTACAAGTTAACATTTTCATCTTATATATATTTATATGTTTATATTATTAAAATATAAATGAGTTAATATTTTTCAAATGTTTAGAATAGTGCCTGGCACTTGGTAAGCACTTTATAAGCGTTTGTTAATTAAAATAAATAAAATACGAATATATATAATTCATACTGTGGGCTGTAGTTTAGAAGTGTGGACCACCATTCTAGAGGTCAAGCTGTTAAGGAACTTTTGTACTAGTTATTAACCTGGGGCTGAGCCAGGTGCCCTTTGAGCTAAGTGTCATGTGAGCTTTAGAAGATGGGAAGCAAAACACTAACCATTATCTATTTGGCAATTTTTATCAAAGGACCCTTGAACAATGCTGGAGTTAGGGGCGCCAACCCTCTGTGTAGTAGAAAATCCACCTATAACTAGTCGGCTCTCTGTATCTGCGATTCCACAGCTGTGGATTCAACCAATCGTGGATTCAACCAACTGTGAATCACATAGTACTGCATTAAGTATTTAGTGAAAACAGTCCACATATAAGTGGACCTGTGCAGTTCAAACCCATGTTGTTCAAAGGTCAACTGCATAATACATGTCAATTAATGTTACCTTGTCCAAAACGGTACTAGTTGAAAGGTCTACAATAATTTACGAAAACAAAAAATCTTTTCCACCCATTACCATAACTATCAAAATTATGTTGTTTTCTGAAGAAACTGCAAAGTCTAATTTTTTTCTACTTTAAAGTAAAAGCACTGGCAAAAACGTACTCAGAAACTACGTCAACTCCCATCTTTGTCATGTAATATGTTCTTTTATATTGTCTAAACTCGGTTTCAAACAAGTCATCATCTTCAGTCTCATCTTCTAAATTGTCTGGAAAAAAGAAAGACAGTGGCTGACAATTACGAATATTCCGTTTTTCCATCTAATGCTTTGATAAATACATATCAAAGCAGATGCTTATAAACTATCATAGACATCTATTTCATCCAATATTATTGAATTAGTACTAATAAAGGAAAGATATAACAACTATTCTGTCAAAAAAAATAGCATATATTAAAATACATAGTTTGTACTCACCCTTAGAAGTTACCACTTCTTCTCCATTTTTGTCTAAAGCAGCCCAACATACGGAGTTTTCCTGGCCCTATACAAATTATAAATCAATATAAAATTAAGGCAGGATATACTTCAAGGTGAGACATTTAACAGGGAGATTTTAAAAATACTAAAGATAACTGAATGATCCTTAAGTGACACACTGTAAAAGTTTGTTTTAAAAATATTCCTCAAATGCTGTGTAAATGCTTTTGGTTTTATATCACTTGTTTCCTGAAGCTATAAATCTTTATTATGTAGAACTTAACATTCAGACCCCTCAATGATAAATAACAAGTAATGTTCACCAATATAAAAGATAAATTTATTTAATTATATATGTGTTCCAAGAAAAAAACACTTCAAGAATATTTCATTTACTTAGAGAAAAGTACACAATCAATATCAAATTCTTTCAACTTTAACATTTTTATATGTCAAATTCTGGGCTATTGTTAACACAATCTGTTTGTTTATGATTGAATCCAATAACTACAAATATTACCTATTTTTTTTGTATCTCTGGATCCCATCATTCCTATGACTCTACCAGCCACTTCTAAATTTTTTTCCATGTAACTCATCTGCTTTTCTAAAGTTCTTCCATTTCATCACATCCTTCATATCCTGCCCGTCTATTCTTCCTCCTTGTGATTTCATCCTTCCTCTCCTCTACTTCTAACTGCCTATCAACTGCCAGTGCCTCTCATTAGTTCTTCCTACTCCCTTATTCCCAATTTCCTTTTCTTCATCCAAGCTAGGGCCTCTGCCAATTTCCTGTGTCTGGGCTGTTTCTCCAGTTCCTTTCATTCTACCAGTGTCTCTAATGTTAACTACACACCCTTGGATGACTGGTGAAGCTTAAGGACTGAGCTGAGGTGGGCGGAGCCATGGATTACTGCTATTTAAGTTTGTGGGTACAGGTCCCCCAAAAGTTGCAGAGCCTGTTTTATTAAGATAAGAAACAGAGTAGAATGCAGACTGACTACTGCTAAGTTCCAATGAGGAAAAGTCAAGCAATTAGAAAGACTGAACTAAAGGAAATCAGGACAGTTGCCCTTCCTGGAGCAAGAGATATTGGGCTTGAGCCTGAATAAAACCAGTACAGCAAAGAGAGTGCAGGAAACTCATCAGTTTCACCAGAATCCAGTAACTATGGGTTAGCTGAGAAAAATTTCAGAAGAGGTTTATTTTCCAAGCTAACACACATAAGACATTCTTTAGGGCTTCTTAGAGGTGTTTTACAGGGTATTAGCATATTCTAACTGACTCTAGTCACTTATTGAGGACCTAACAGTTACCAGATATTGTGCTATTAACTACTCTTAGCCTAGCCTATCACTGTATTTTACATACGATTTTATATATAAATTACTTCTAGAGAAAAATCACTGATCTAGTTAATGTCTCATAATATTAAATGCTATAAATATCCACACTTTAACTAATTTTCTGGGCTCTTATATTTAGAAATGTTTTATACACTTATTAATAGAGTGGAAGAACAAAGAAAACACAATGTTCTTCGATGGTAAAAATAAACTGATTTTTAAAGATCAGATTTAAATGATAGAATCTAATAGAGAAAAAGAAACCAAAACAATTTTTAAAATGTCCATAGAGGAAAAGAAGAAATGAAACTAAAATGAGGCAACCCCAAAATCATAAGAAAGAAAATGAGAAACAAGGAATATCAGTTTTACCTTTACAGCTTAAAAAAATGAAAGGACACCTAAAAAAATGGACACCTTTGATTTTTTCTTTTCCTTGTAGTTCTTGGCTTCTTCTGCTGCGACACCTGCTGCTTCATTGAGGTACTTGTTACCAACTTTGCTTTCAAACCACTTTAGGTCCACAAAAACTTCACTGAAGTGCTCTCGATCAAACTGTACAGAAATATTTACATTTATTTTAAAATAATTTAAGTATGTTCAGAAGAATACAGACCAAACTTTTAACAGTGACTGCTTCTAGGGCATAGGAAATCAGAGGATATTACTTTTTTACATGGGGACTTCATCTACTACTCTGAAAACTAAAAATAAAAAGCAAATAGAAATAAAAATAACTTAGGTGAAATTATTTATACAGAATGACCAACTTGAGTAAAATCACAAAAAGTTTTTCTTCTGGTATTATGTAATTGGTTACTGACCATTTATAGCTACCCTGGGACAGGAAAACAAAAACTTCTAGTTACTTACATCTGATAGTTTCACAAGGTATTTCTCAAATCGAGGTAAGTTGAGATGCCCACTTTCATTAATATAACCTAAAAGGAACAAAATCTAAACTTGTACTAAAAGCTGACATTTTTTCTAAACAATTCTACAAAATTCTTTTTACAAAACATTGAGTTTTGACATTCTGCTAATCAAGAAAAAACACTCAGTGTTGGACTATGTAAGTGGCCCTAGTTTCTATGAACTTGATGCTACTATAATACACAGTATGTAAGAACTGACGGAAAATATAAAAAATTCCAGGTTTACATAGTAATAATCTTCCCAAATTTCCAAACAACACTGGGAGACAGTTAATTAAATTAAATATGTTCTAGAATCTATCTAGGTCATTCATTTGATATGTTAACTTAAGAAGGAAAAGACTAATGTCCTGCTACTCTGTTGATTGACTGATTAGTTGATTGATTTGCTGTGCAGCGTGACTTGCCGGATCTCAGTTCCCTGACCAGGGATTGAACCCGCGCCTTCTGCAGTAAAAATGCGGAATCCTAACCACTGGATGGCCAAGGAATTCCCCGTCGTCTGTTTTATTCAGCATCACCACTATCTGTCAGTTTCCCATTTTAACTTGAAAATCTCTCCCTCATATTAAATATTCTGATGATTATCCATTCAGAAAACTAAATTTCTATGCTTAAATACGAAAAGAGCTAAGTGCAACCACTCTTAGCAAGAGCTAAGAGCCAGCAACCTCTGTTGGCTTTCTTAAGCCATTGAAGGTGGAGATTAGTTAGGTATCAATAAATGAGACTGCTTAAATGGCATCATCTTCTGTGCTTGTGAACCATTGAAAATTACAACTTTAGAGAGCTTGGCACCTTAGACTGAAAGAAACTCCAAATTCTTTTCCTACTTCAGTTGTGCATGCCATAATCTAATAAACTGAGTGACATTTTTAGGGTTAGTTGAGTGCTAAATTAAAGTAGCTTCAAATGAATATTAAACTTTTCTTACCCCCAAGTTCTGGCAGGATGGTAATATATGTTCCATAAAGAAGAGGCAGTGCATCATGATTAATATGTAAATGAGGTAGATGAGGGATAAAATCATTGCCAACAAGAAATCCCATCAAAATCCAATCATCTATTATCCTTTCAATATCATATTTAAATGTGATCTTGTCCTATGCAATATGAAGAAAAGAGTCAAATCCTATGGAAATTTCTGCATATTCATCTTTGGCCCATGGTTATATTAATACTTACTTTTAATGCTGAAAACTCATAGTCAATATACTCTCTCATTAAAGACAAGTGTAGAAGGTGAAATGTGGTTTCTTCTGGTGCGCATACCCTGTAATTAGTCAGATTATCAACACAGAGCTTATTATATTTTTAAGGTTCAAGTTTAAAAACGTAGCTTAAAATAAAACTTATCATTAGAAGATAGTTAATTCTTGTCATTAAGGCATGTAATTTATAGGCAAGCTGCAGGGTAATGTTAAGATAAAAATATAACTACAATTACAACAGAGATAAAGTTCAAAATAATTGGTTTACAATATGCTTTCTGTGGAAGGACTCTCAGAATTGAGAAAGTCTAAATAATACATAATAGATGTAATAAACCAGTGGGATCCGGCCCATTCAAGGCTGGCCACCAGCAGAAAGCATACAGATAAGTGAGTACATATACTTTTATATCTACTGCAGTACAGTCCAAGGCTTCAATGTTGAGGCACCATCACTTCCTCCTCTTACCTTTTCCGGGCTTGGTATAGGGGTCTATATTCCTGGCTGTTGGCCTATACTCCAGGATTAATTACAAGTAAGAATATAAGCTGTTAATAGCATATTAAAAGCATTTATACACCATGAACAAATGCGATTGTCTGCAGGAATGCAAAGATGGTCCAACATAAGAAAATAAATCAATGTAATACATCATATTAATAAACAAAGGGAGAAAAACCCCCGCATAATCATTTAACAGAAAAAGCATATGTCAAAATTCAACACCCTTTCATGATAAAAATATTCAGCAAAGTAGGAACAGAAGGGAATTTCCTTAATATGATTAAGGGAATTTATGAAAAATCCACAGGTAATATCATAATCAATGGTGAAAGACTGAAAGCTTTCCTCCCAAGGAAAGGAATTCTTGTTCCTAAGATCAGTAACAAGACAAGGATGCCCATTTTCACTATAGTTATTCAACATTATGCTGGAAGTCTAGCCAGGGCAAGTAGGCAAGAAAAGAAATAAAAAGTATCCAAACTGCAAAAGAAGAAGTAAAACTCTATTTACAGATGGTATAATTCTATATGTAGAAATCCCATAGAATCTACAAAAAAAAAAATACTAGCACTAAAAAATGAATTCAGCACAGGTGCAGGGTACAAGGTCAACACAAAAATCAGTTGTGTTTCTACATACCAGCAATAAACAATCCAAAAAGGAAATTAAGAAACAATTCCACTTACAATACCATCCAAAAGAATAAAACACTCAGAAATAAACTTGACCAAGGAAGCAAAAGAAAAAGCCAGAGGCAAAAAAACTGAACTCAAAGATACAGAGAACAGATTGATGATTCACAAAGGTAGGGGATGGGGGTGGGTGAAATGGGTGAAGGTGGTGAAAAGGTATAAATTTCCAGTTATAAGATAAATAAGTTCTGGGGATGTAATGCACAGCAGGTAACTATATTTAAAAACATTATTTTCAATTAAAGAAAAAAAAGAAGAAAGGAGGCAAAAGACTTGTACACTAAAACTACATAACTGAAAGAAATTAAAGAAGACATAAATGAATGGAATGACATTTTATGTTAATAGACTGGAAGACTTGATATCAAGATGTGAATGCTACCCAAAGGGATCTATAGATTCAATGCTGTCCCGATCAAAATCCCAACATTTTTACAAAAAAACCAGAAAATCTATCTTTAAAATTATTAATCTCAGGAGACCCCAAACAGCCAAAATAATCCTGAAAAAGAACACGGTTGGAGGTCTCACCCTTCCTGATTTCAAAACTTACCACAAAGGTACAGTAATCAAAATACTTGTGGTACTGGCATAAAGACAGGCATATAGACCAATGGAATAGAATACAGATCCCAGAAACAAACCCTTGCATATATGGTCACATGATTTTTGACCAGGGAGCCAAGATCATTCAATGGGGAAAAGACAGTTCTTCAACAAATGTTGTTCAGAAAACTGGACATCCACATGCAAAAGAATGAAGATAGACCATTACCTTACACCACATACAAAAATTAGCTCGACATAAATTAGCTCGACATAAAGACCTAAATGTAAGAGTTAATACTTATAAAACCCTTAGAATAAAATGGGAAAAGGCTTGATGACATTGGATTCAGCAATGATTTCTTGCATATTACACTAAAAAGTACAGGCAACAAAAGAAAAAAATAGATTGGAATTCATCAAAATTAAAAATTTTGTACATCAAATGACGCTACCAACAGAGTGAAAAGGCAACCCATGGACTGGGAGAAAATATTTACAGGTCATATACCTGTTAAGGGATTACTATTCCTAATTTAATTTCTGTTCTACCTTCTGATATATAAGCAGTATGATTTACCTTTGTGTCTTTTTGCCACCAAACCGAACCTCTTCTCTTAAAAGAGAGAAATGTGTCTCATGACTTGTTAATCCAAGCATAATCTGTTGAAAAATGATGAAGAAATGTTTCTATTCTCTCATTTTTTATAGCATCGGGTTCACAAAAGCAATCAAAAAACGTTTCTACATAGAGAACACGCTTATTTAGGGAAAATAAACAATTCATTAGCAAATTAAATGTATAAATATCAAAATATGATCCATCTATAGGTTATAAATTGGGTAAATTGTGTGTACTTTTCTAAGAAAAAAATGTTCACTTTAGACTCACATAACCTTTATAACCACCCACTGTACCCCCATAAAAAACATCCCAAAAATGTTCTCTTGGTTTTTACACCTTTCCACTTGCCACGGAGGAATGGGTAAGGAATTAGGGCAACAACATTTCCATGACAGAAGAATACAGGACTCTTCTGGAGGCCAAGATACCTTTAGTATGTGAAAACTCAGAAAAAACTGGAAAAGGATATTTTCAGTTAATGTTCTCACATAGTATTCTAATCCCCAAAGTAAGTCAAATAGTCTAGTGAGCCATATCAACCGATTGCAATGTATATTGTTTATTTTCTTTTAATCCTGATTCAAACAAAATAAAACATTTACGAAGCAATCAGGGAAATGAGAATACTAAATGGTTATTTATATATTAAACAGTGATTTGTTAATTTTTATTTTATGTGGGATGTCATTGGGGTTATCATTATTTTTAATATTCTCCATCATGAAATATTTATAGATTAAATAATATATGTCATACACTTCAAGAATACAGGGGATGGGCTTTCCTCGTGGCGCAGTGGTTAAGAATCTGCCTGCCAATGCAGGGGACACGGGTTCAAGCCCTGGTCCGGGAAGATCCCACAGGCCGCAGAGTAACTAAGCCCGTGCGCCACAACTACTGAGCCTGTGCTCTAGAGCCCCCGAGCCACAACTACTGAGCCCACGTGCCACAACTACTGAAGCCCACGTGCCTAGAGCCTGTGCTCCGCAACAAGAGAAGCCACCGCAATGAGAAGCCCGCGCACCGCAACGAAGAGAAGCCCCCGCTTGCTGCAACTAGAGAAAGCCCGCGCGCAGCAACGAAGACCCAATGCAGCCAAAAATAAATAAATACATAAATTTATTTAAAAAAAAGAAAAAAAGTCTTAAAAAAAAAAAGAAGGAATCCAGGGGAGGAGGAGGAAGGAGACAGATGATAAGGGAAAGGAGCTGAAGGTTATTGAAGACAGATGAAGGACACAAGGAGGTTCATTATGCTCTCTCCTTTACATCTGTTTATATTTGCAAATTTCTGTAATAGAAAGTTAAAACAAAAAAAGTCTAGCAAACTTGGGTTATGGAGTCATCAGATCAGGTGGTATTAAAAATCGTGTATTAAGCATGAGGGTAAAAAGGGCCCTCTACCCTGATCTCAGCGGAGTATTCATAGCACTAGGGTCAGTCAGGTGTGAACACTAACTATAGAGACCTGTTCATCATAAACTATGGCAAAAGAACTCCTTTTCCAAATGTTTTAGAACTTTGGTAATAGCAGAAGTAGCAATCATTAGGTCTCCGATATTTGTTCCCACAGCCAGAAATCTTCTTTTATTAAGACCAAGTTTCTTAGATATTTAACTACAATGGCATAAGATTATAATACAATAAACATTATACCTACCAAGTCAGCATCTAAGCCATAAAGACAGTGTCTGGTGTTTGGATCATGATCTGGCTTTGCCTTCTCGGATCTGATAAATTCCATGATTTTATGTTCTCCTTCTCCAGGAGTCTAAATATAATGTTTAAAAAAAATGTGGTAATATGCTATGTTTCTCAAGATTAAATTTAAAAAACTCTTTAAATAAAATAAGATAATAACCTCATGGCCTGAGAAGTAGATGGTAACTCCTTGCCACGACTTGTCTGTAGAAATTTTCATATTTACAAAATACTTCAGATGTTCGTGTAACCTGGCCATGAATTCAGTCCCTAAAAATAAAAGGTTTTTAAAAATTTAATCTGAGAGAGATATAAAAACAGTGAGTTCCCAGTGACAGCATGAAATTGGATCTGGGTATCCAGGGAATAGCTAGGTATAAGATCTCCCAAGGAGGTCGAAAGCTCTCTTGCTTATCTTGAAAAGCGAGTAATGTTGTATCTTTCCCAAGCAAATATCACAACTATTTCCAATTTTACCAGGCACCCCAAAATGAAGTTAATGTCAGATGGGGAAATTCAAAGAATGTTACTGCTGCCTCAGGACTATGCTTCAAATACTTTCACACAAGGGCAGAGTTTCAATACTCCAACAAACTTCAATCTTCTATTTCTCTGCTGGATTCTGAAGTTTTTTTTTTTTTTTTTAAGGCATGTAGCTTCAATAAGATTGCCAATAACAACAACTATTATCATTACTATTTTTAACCTGAAAAATTACTATTAATCTGGAAACTGAGTCTACAATGATTATGTTTCAGGAAATGCCCAGATAGTCAATAGTCAAAGGCAATACAGTCTTAAACTGTATAACGATAAAACTGGTTCTTAAATTGGGCAATGTGTCATTAGGGGACTTAATGAAAGAGAAAACTACCATAGTAAAGAATTAATGAGAAAGTACAATTATAAGATTTTTTTTCAATGTAAAGGATTATAATGATGTTAGACAAAACTCTAGGAAGGGCAGACTGTGCTGTTGCATATAAGATTAAATTTGTAATACTGATAAATTAATTCATCCTTAAAGTCACAGAAATCTTAACAGCCTCTGAGAAGAACAGTAAGCACTCTAGACGAGGAAAATGGGTTTCTTCTCCTGAATACAACCAGCTAGCTCTATGAACTTGGGTGAACCACAACCTCAGTGACTCAGCTTTCATACAAATGAACGGCAGGAGTAGGACTGATCTTGTAAGTTCCTGCTAGGTCAGGAATTCTGTGCATCTGGGAGAGTCCTGTCCATAGGTGCCCTTATCAGCATCTGTAAAACCCTACAGTGGGTCTCCATAGGGGCATTTATGACCAAGGTGACCAAACCATCTCATGAAGAGACATAACTGGGAAAATACAGCAAATAGAACCCTAAGGACAAAATAAATAGAGGTTAGAAAAGAGAAATAAATTTACATTTACATTTTAAATCTGCCAGAATTTTTCTCTCAGTGAATTTACCTGGTGTAATGCAGTTGGAATCAAATCTGGCCTCTGTAGGAAGAGTTTCTCCTTTTTCTACTGCCTTTTTAATTTTGTCTTCTGCCTCCTTTGCTGACCTTAAATGTTAAGGGGGAAAAGAAGTGCTCAACTTTCTGGAAAAAACAGAGATCTCCACATAAAGTAAACGGTTATTTAGAAGCTTTTGTAACTAAAATACTAATTCATCAATTTTAAGTTCAAAACATATAAGTTTTGAAATGTCTATAATCAATAAAGATGAGCCTCAGAATCGTTTCTTTTTATTTAAAGAATTGAGTTTTTCAGCTAGGGACTATAGAAGTAGAACATTATAACAGTATAAAACTGACAAAGAATGTTACGAATACTTATTATAAAGTAATTCTTTTCTAATCACAAATATACAGCATATTAGATCTAGAAATAATTTCAAAAGTATAGCATAAACATTCATTATACACACTACATTTAATAATATCAAATAAGAAGTACATCATTAAAATGATCTCTAAGAATATTATATAAAAATAATTATAAAATTGTAATGTATATCTTTGGGTTTCCTCATGAAAACATCTAAAATGAAAGCCTAATAACATTAATGACATCAGTAGCCAAAATGATCTCATTTTTGAGGCAACAGGGTTTACTAAGAAGAACATGATTTTTAGAGTCCGACAGACACAGGTTTGAATACTGGCATCCCAATTCCAATCTGGCTTCTCCAGTAACCCATGTGTGGCACACAAATATGCCACATGGCATACAAGTTAGGAAGTCCTGCTTTATGTACATTTTCTACAGCCTTGTTACTATAGCTCTATCTACTGTGCCCTGTGGAATTCTATTTCTGTGATAAACAAACTCTTCTTCATATTTAACCTCTCTCTTACCAACCTCTTCAATATAACAAAAACTCTGAAGATATCAACTCATTTGTAATCTCTCCAATGGAAGCCATTCTTTCTCTTTTCTCCCCTTCCTTCTTTGACTGAAGAAATGATTATTCAATGTTACTATGTGACAAGTTCTTGGGATACAACAAAAAAGAAATGATTCCTCTTCTCGGAGTTTACACTCTAGTGGGGAGACAGAAATTAAACAGCCATAATGTTTAATGTAGCTGCAATACAGAGAATGTTTGGGACAGGGGCAAGGTAAAACTATTAAAGTAATCTAGGTAGAAGATTATGGTGGCCTAGGCTGACAGTAGCAGTAAAGATGAAAAGAAGTAGGTAGATATGACTTAGATGTGAGGAATAAGGAAGAGGGAGAAGTCCAATTACTCTTGGATTTTGGAGTTGAGCAGCTATTTACATGATGTTATCATTCACGGAAACAGGAAACATAGAAGGAAGGCAGGTTTGAGGCAAAGATGAGTTCAATTCTGAATATGTTAAGCCTGAAATGTATCTATGGTATCCAGAGGAGGCATTTAGCAGGCATTTGGATGTATACAAGCTCTGGAAAGAGATATCCACCAGAAAGATAAATTTGGGAGTCATCAGTACAGATTCAGTACTTAAAGTCATTAGATAAGATATCTCAGGACCCAGGACAGAACCTTAAGAAACATCAATATTTAAGACAAAGCAGAGGAAGAGAATATAACAAGGAGATTAAGAAGGTACAGTCAGAAGGAATTCCCTGGTGTACAGTGGTTAGAACTTGGCATTTCCACTGCCAGGGCCCGGGTTCAATCCCCGGTCATAGAGTATAGTTACCTGAAGGTCATGGGAAGGAAGTTCAAGAAAGAAATAATGGTCAACCCTGCTAAATACCAGAGATAAATGAAGTAATATAAAGACAGAATTATTCTCTAGATTTAGCCCCTTTAAGGAGTCTATTAATAATCTTGTAAGGAAGTTTCAGTGGCACGGTGGGGATGAAAGACAGATGGCAGCAGATTTAAAAGATGGCAGAGATGCGAAGAGATTAGGATTAAAGATTATGAGCGAAGAAAACAGTCACTGTGGAGAATGAGGAAAAGCTGACTGGGGGATTTGGGGGAAACATGGCACACTCGATGCCGTCGCAGTTCCGAGTGAACGCTTGTGGTGGTTAGCATCAACTGGCCCTCGACGCCCATTCCTCTCTCCTAGTCTGTCTTCTGATACCGGAGAGGTTGGAAGAAAGCTATACAAAAATTAAACTCTCAGGCTTCCCTGCAGCTAGGCTTCTGGATATGACTTAGCTTCTTAATCTCTGGATCAGAGCTAAAGGAATAAATTCCTAGGACTACCTGTTCTGGTCAGGGCCTCTGAACTCCTCACCTTCCTGAGTGTTACAGTAGTGATGCCATCAGTGGGTGAGTTCTATGGTGTTGTTCTGGAAGTCACTCTTAAAGGCGAACCTAAATTCACAACCTTTTGGCTTTTACAATGATTTTTATAAGCACCCAATCCTCTGTATTATATTTCTTTCTGCTCAGAATAGTTAAAATTTCTATTACCTGCAACTGACTGATACAGTGGGCTTATATAACCCTTTCTCAACACTAGATTATCTAGCCCAGCAGCGCCCCAAAACTAGTTTAACAAATACCAGGGGAATCTGGTAAACATAGTTTCCAGGGCCTAGTTTTTAGAGGTTCAGATTAAGTAAGTCTTGGGTGGTACTTGAGAATCTAAATTTTAGTAAGAGATGGCCCTTGTCTTCAAGGATTTCACAGTTCCAATATCTTCAGTATCTTTTCTCTTTTGATATTTAAATTAGTAGAGTTTACCATCCTCTTCCCATTCTCACTGCTAGCCTTCTCCAAGGTACTCTCCCACCTTCCTTGATGATTTCCACATCTGATTCATAGGTGCCCTTTCTACTTCTTTACCTGACATTGTGATGAAAGGAAAGGATCTATTATGCTAATGACCTATCAAACTCACTAGACTCAGGGTTTCTTTCCTTCAGTTCCAACAGCCCTCTTAACTTTACTCCTGTTACTCATAACAAGGACACTGCATGTTTTCATTGTTATTTAGAAATATTCCACAGGTCCAGGATTTTGACTTTAAAATCCTCTCTCTGTATACAACTCCTTTTCAACCTTTTGCTTCTCCTACTACCCAAGTCATACACTGGGCTGATAATATCTCGAGTGTCCTAACTCAGTTCTCTTCTCATACTCTATCCATCCCCTTCTAATCTCATTTGCCTTTCTACCCAGTGGGGACCCATGTTCAAGCAGGGTCAGCATCTAGCCCAGGGTCACATTAAATGTCAGTGATATCTCATTAGAACAATCTCTCAGTTCACTCTGCAGTTCCACAGCTCAGGAAGAAATACTCTAGGAACTTTCTCTACTACTACCATTTCCAAATTACCAAGTTTTAGGAAGTCTGAAAAATTTGTGACAGAGAACAACAGAGTAACTTTATACAACCCATCATATACCTTGAGAAATGACACCTCATTTGAATTCCTAATTCGTTTACTTGATTGATAAAATGTGACACTGTTAAGTCTGAGATACTACCACTTCTGGGGGGAAATTTAAGCAGAAAAGAAACGTGAATGGGAGATGGCATTGTGTTAAGTCAATTACCTTTGAAGTAATATATTTTATTAATCTAAATAGTACTCTAAAATAAACCATAAATGTTTTACCTAAAACGCCTCCCACGCTGCTGGTTCATCTTTGCTCGAGGAGCCACACCATCAACGGCCATGAAGAACACTTTCCTAGGTTTAATAATGCGAAACAACACCTCCAAGTAGTGAAAAATATCAGTAAAGATTTTATCATCTGAAATTCTGAAGTGAACATCATCATCATTAGGATGGGAACAATGATGTATAATTCCATTCATATCCAGGTATAAGTTATCAAATTCAGGAATCTAAAAAACAAAGAAAAATGATCATTAAAGAAAAGAAGAAAAAAAGATCATTATTATAATCAACCACAGATACCTAGACATCTGATCAAAAGCAGGATATAGGGGCTTACTCTTATTATATAAAAACTGAGTAAACAATCACAGTTGAATAAAGAAAGTAAACAAACAGGAGGAATAAGTAAGACGGAGACATATTATGTGGTTACATTATGCACCAAAAGCTTGATCACATTTACTGTCAGGAAATTATCTACTTATTTAAAATAAGATAACCTGAGAAAACACCAAATAAAGCTCTTGGTTGATTTGGTACTCAAAATATTAGTTTCCTTTCTTCCTACAATTTGACATTAACTCCTCAAAGCCTCAATTTCCTCTATAAATGAGTAACATAATTCCCATTTATATCAAAAGGTTATTTGTACATGGTCATTAAAAGGTTTTACAAGTGATTTAAAGCCTTATTGTACATCTGGTTTTACTGAAACAGAATCATTAATTTGGTTATATTAATTTAAAAAGCTTAGATTATGCCAAGAAATTTAGGAAACTTTGAAAACTGATTTGTTTTTCATAGGTGGATTAAATAATTTCTAAACTTTGGCTAACAGGCATCTACTTTTATAGAAAGGCCTTCATGGTTCTGACTCTGATTGACGTTTCTTCTATTTAAATGTCTGTGAACAAGTAATGGGAACACTACTGAAACAAATATAAACTAACAAGGAACTAAAATGGGCACAACTTAATATCTAGTGTAATTAAGAGATTTGAGAGTAGTCTGCCTTACATACTAATTGAAGAAAAGTATTTTGAATTTTCAAACATAAAAACATAATGGGCATTTTTGTATAAACTTTATGAAAACTATCTCTGAAACAATTATTCACATTTTACCGTATGCATAGGTAACAATACATTTTCCTGTTACTGAGAAAGTAACATGCCTTTGAGGTTTAGGAGTGAAAAGTTTTGGTCTTTGAATCAATGAACACCATAAAAATATATTTATAAAACACGTATTTACATAGGATTGTACTAAGTAAAAAAAATTTAAATGCCCTTAGTGAGTATTAGACTCGAATGAAATGACAACTGTGATCATGAGGTTTTAAATGTACATTCAAGATTTACTGTTTGTTTCAAGAAATCTAAAAACCTCAATCAAAATCTCAATGTGATTTTTTTTTGAGGGGGTGGGGGTACTTTACAAAATGATTACAAAGTTTCCTTAGGAGAATAAACATGTAAGGGAGCATATTAAAGGGAGAGTAATGAAGGAAAACCTGCCCTATATGATATTTTAAATTATACAATAGACAGTTTAATTGAACCAAATAGTTTAGAAGTAGTCCAAGTGTACACAGAAATTTAGTATATAAGAGACATTTCAAATCAGTGAAAGAAAGGGATGGGGCACCTAGGTAACTATTTGGAAACAAAACTGTATTTCACCTTATAACAAAATAAATTCCAGAAGGATTAGAAATTTTAATGTGAGAAATGTTAAGTAAAAAAATTATATACAAATATTTTGGCAATTTTCAGGTGGGGAAAGTTAGAAATCATAAATCAAACAAATGATGGAGTGGGCTACCTAAAAATGTATTTTTAAAATCTTGTAGGGAAAAAAAAGTGCCATAAACAAGCCCAACTGAAGATGACAAAATGCAGGAAAATACTTGCAAATTAGGACCAAGTCAACATTCCTAATATACAAAACAACCCTCAAATATCAAGTAAGAAAAAGAGCATATGTTAAAAGTAAGTATGGAAAATGCAAAGCAATTCAAAAAAGAAGAAACACAAAAGTCTAAATGATATGAAAAAAAGGTTCAACATTCCCAAATTTCTAATTAAAATGATACATCATTTTCCCCATCATGTTAGCAAAGATTAGAAAGATGGATGTTACCCAATATTGGTAAGGATTTGGAGAAATGCATATTTCATGTTATTAAAGCAATAGCTGGCATTTATTAAGCACTTATTAGGTGCCAAACATTGGGCTAAACACATTCATTCTCTCATTTAATTATGGTAACAATCTTAAAAGAGACATATTTAGACTCCCCATTTTATATTAGAGGAAAATCACAGGGCTAGAAAGGAGAGAGGTGGCATAGACATATACCCAATAGTCTGGGATGGGAATATAAACTGGTGTAACTAATATGAAAATACATATCAAAATTTGAGGTGTGCACATCTTTTGTGTGTGTGTGTGTGTGTGTGTGTGTACGTGCACATCTTTGACCCAGGACTTCTACTATTGGAAATTTATCCTGAGAAATAATCAGAATGTGCACAAAGACATAAGTACAAGATTATTCATGGCAGTATTGTTCAGAAAAGATAAAAAATTATATTACGTAACAACTTAATTGGGAAAGAATTTGAAAAAGGATACATGTCAATATATGTGTAACTGAATCACTTTGCTGTACACCTGAAACTAACACAACATTGTTAATCAACTATACACCAATATAAAATAAAAAGTTAAAAAAAAAGAAAAGATAAAAAATGAAAACAATGCCTAATAATAAAGAAAATTGATAATGGTACATCTACACAAGGGAATACTACAAAGCAATTACAAATTATGATATAGATTCATATTTGGCATGGGATAATGTACACAATACATATGGTCAAGTGACAAAAGTAGGTTATAAAACAGTAGGTAAATTATTATCCCACTCATTGAAAATATTTATCTACATGTGTATCTGCATAGAAACTGGACCGTAGTGTATGGGCAATTTGTGGTTTCTTAGAATGGTAAGTGTTATTGGTCAGAGGGTTTAATTCTTTTCCCCCATCTACCTCCAGTAACCTAGGACATTGAGTAAGCATACAGTAGATGCGCAACTTCCCCTTGGATTTTCTGTATTAGGCTTTGTTTTTTGTTTGTTTTGTATTTTATAATCTTTCTGTAATTTCCACATTCTGGTCTAGTCTATTGTCCTCAACTTTAAGGAAAGTGCTTTTTTAAAAAATAATGTTTTGGTTGGTTTCTTCCCTCCTCCCTCTCCCTTCCTTCCTTTCTTTCTCCCTATTTACTTATTTACTTAACTCCTTCCTCACTCCCAAGCCTTCACTGAACAAGAAATATGTTAACAGTAAGATAAGACTGCACAAAATATTATATATCTCCATATTTTTCGATCCTATGGTACATAAGTTCTATATTCAATACAGATTTATGAAATAACTATAATTTTATAGTCATAATATACTTCTACCAAACTACCGGACCACTGAACTAGGCATCAAAAATAGTTCTAGGTGTGTACACATTCAAACACCAATATAAGTCTTGTATACACTATCCATGTCAAGAATTCTCTAAAACAGAAATAGAGTTAAGCTCTACTATTTGTTTGTGTCACCTTTCTTTCTTTTTTCTAATATTACCAGCCATTGGTCCTTAATGCCTATTTCTATTAACTTATTTGAGGTTGCAAAATGGTGATATTCTATCACTTCTTTTTTTATTAATTGTAATACTTTTATAAAGGGGATCATTCTGCCTCTTGGTTACCCAGTGGTACAGGAAAGGTTTTCAAAATTGGGAACTGTGTCTATCACCTTTGGAAGGGGACCCTTTTTTTAAAGTACCATTGTAAACTCAAGGATTTAAGCATATTTGATGGGTTTTAATCCACTGGATTATCATTATTATCATTATTGAAGATCAAATTGTCCCATTTGGGGCGATTCCAAGCCTCTTCCAGTTATCTCTTCAATCCTTTGAGATGTTCCTGGTAGTCTTTAGTAGCGGTCCTGCTATATGATATGACAAAAGTTTTCAGGCTCATCTAGAATACTTCCTGACTCTGACCTAGAATCAGTCATTTCTCCATAAAATCCTGATTTCTTTTGATGAATAATGGTATTTCAAAACCATAATTTAGGCACTACGAATGCAACTGCTACTGGATTGGTCATTGTTTCTAGGCCTTTTCTGTGATCAGAAAGAGCTAGGAAATTTACACACGTGTGTGTGTGTGTGTGTGTGTGCGCGGGCGTGTGTGTTTCATAAGATTATACTGATACTTTCAATTCAAATTCTAGACTATAGAGCTTTTACTTAACATTTTCTCTATTACATCGGTAACTGCTTTCTTACACATCAAGAATCTTGGTTATAAGAGATGACAGAATTAAAATACCCTATAATTAGGTATTTATCATATCACACACACGGGTTTCAGATAAACAATATTAATATTACCACTAATATGATTAATAGTAATATAATTTTTTTTGCATAACTTTTCCCCATTCTCTCTTACTCCCATTTATTTTATAGTTGTGCTATCTAAACATTGTCAGAACACATAGCCATCATATACTAAACTTTCTCCCTCTTCACTCTTATTTTGTTTTTGTTCTACAGGAAATTATATTTAATGTTCACCACTGGTATTTATGTAGATATTTCCCCAGTCCTTTTGATTGCCTGAAGCTCATTCTCTAGCAGATTCCTCAAGAAAGTGCTCAAAGGAACAATATTGCCTGACTTCTCCTACACTGATCATTTGACCAGCTTATTGTTTATACTTAAAAGTCAGTTGAGTATCTTTATGTTACTCCATTTTCTTCTGGCATAAAGCACTACTGTGAAAAACTATGATGGGAACCTGATTTTCTTTCCCTTATAAGTCATACGTTCCTTTCTTGTAGGTGATGAAAGCTTTTTTCTCTCTTTCTTTAAAGTCCATGAATTTAACTAGAACATGTCTTGATGTTGGTCTTCTAAGTCAATATTCTTGGGTACATGGTGTATTCTTTCAACATGGCTTCAATGTTTTTTTTTTAATTTCAGGGGAGGTTTCTTTAATTATAGTTTTAGTATTTGTTCTGTTATATTGCTTTGATTTCCTTTTTCAAGAATCCCTATTATTTGTCTTCTTTGCCTATCTTATTACTTTCTCTTGAACCTTTTTATCTTTTAAAATTTTCTCTTATTTCCACCTTCTATTTTTTTCTTATGGCATCATTTGCTTTTGCCTTGCTACTACTTTAGGCTTCACTTCTGACGTGATTTTGCCATTTATGTCTAATTTTCTTTAGGTTCTGTCACCTTATTCCTGAGTTTTTGTAATTGATATATGTTGTTCTTTCATGTCTTATTTTCTTAGTGCCTTTTAGCTCATTCTGAAATAGTAGGTTATAGATTTGGTCTGTTATGTGTGCATGTTTTTACTGCAAGCTTTTATTGTCTGTACAAATATTATTTTGTTCCCCTTTTCCCCCATAGTAACTTTGTATACTATTTGACCATGACACTTTTCTATCGTTCATTTTTATGTAAATTGAATTTTCCGGATTCGGAATGAGGAGGGGTTCAGGAAAGCTTTAACTTTACAAAGCTCCCTCTTCTGCTATTTTGGGGTAGTGTTAAAAAATATGGTGGTTTGCCTGGTTTGTTTTCTAAGATTTCTTGACTCTGTAACCCTCCCCCACTTTTATCTTGACTTTCTTCTCTTATCACTCTTGTCCCTTTCCTGACAAAATTTTATCTCACTCCCAGCAGTTTCTCCTTAGGGTGGGCTCTGCCTTAGAATGGTACCTTGGCAAGTCAGTTTTGAGGGTTCACAGGAGTTAGACTGCTCCTGCCCTTTAAAACCCCCCAGTTGAAGCTACTGCTATCTAATAGGCCTGTAGAGTCTTAGTGAATATTCTGGAGTTCTGCTCTCAGGTTCATCAGATGTTGCCCCATTTCTCCTTCTTCCTCTTGCAGACATGCCAATACCAACTGGGTCTAGAGGCTATCGGTAGTCTGTCCCCACCAAATTGTATCTTGGGGTTCATGGGGATACCGTGTCACATGGTTTTGTTGTAATTGTTCTATGGATTTTAAATTTAGCTATCTAGTTTCTCTTTCTGTTTTTAAATGAGGATTCAGAGAAACCAAAAACTATGCTATGTCAGTCACCACTGTCACCATCTTCCCAGAACCCACCCCTCCATCCAGTCCCTTCCCCCAAGGACTAGCTTTTGAACCGCTGTGACTTAGGCACTACCATCTTTTAAGTACTGCTTGAGAGAGTAGCTGGTGATTGCTTTTTGAAAGACATCACTTTGATGAACCAAGTTTTAAACCTATTGTTAGTGTTCATGTCATAAAACTGCCTTAAAGCCATTATTTTTGTTCAGCAACAAAATTCCTCAAGATGGAGAAAATCCAAGATCCTTACACCAAACCAAATTCTGTGCCAAAGTGTACAGAGTAAAAATATTACTGAACAGATTGTGCATTGTCAAGTTAGTCTGAATTTTTCAATTTAGAGATAAAGTGCCTGATGCATGGCAGGTACTCAAATGTTTGAGTGAAGGATCCAGGAAAAGCCTAAGCTAGTTGTCACCATTTTTATCCTCTTCTCTGGAAAGAAATGTTTCCCTACATCTAATTCAACCCATGCTTCAAATAAATTAAAGACAAACCACCATTCTGGAATTTTTGGTAAGCTTTTCCTTATATACCAAACCTGACTGGAATCCAACAACAAAGAATCCTTTCCAGAAGTTTAACCCCATCTTCATGCTTACAGTACTTTTTAAAAATAATAAACCATAATTTAATAGACAGCATGGGGCTTCCCTGGTGGCGCAGTGGTTGAGAATCTGCCTGCCAATGCAGGGGACACGGGTTCGAGCCCTAGTCTGGGAAGATCCCACATGCTGCGTAGCAACTAGGCCCGTGAGCCACAGCTACTGAGCCTGCGCGGCTGGAGCCTGTGCTCCGCAACAAGAGCGGCCGCGATAGTGAGAGGCCCGCGCACCGCGATGAAGAGTGGCCCCCACTTGCCGCAACTAGAGAAAGCCCTCGCACAGAAACGAAGACCCAACACAGCCAAAAAAAAAAAAAAAAAAAAAAAAAAAAAATTAAAAAGAAGCCAAAAAAAAAAAAAAAAATAGACAGCATGATGGTGTTCACTGTATTATTTCCCTCCATGTTAATACAATGCTATCCATCTCAACTAACTCAATTAGCTGTACAAATTTCAAAAATGACTTTTTGTGTGTGTGTGTGTGACAGAAGTGGGATTTGAACCCACGCCTCCATTCGGAGACAAAAATGACTTTTTTCTGTAAAATATAAAAGGGGCAAAAGAGCTACCAAAACCATTAAATGTGACAAACACTAGACCCAAAATCTAGTTTACCTAACAGATGACTGCTTACTATTTTTTTCCGCAGTTCCAATACCTCAACTACATTTTTCAAGTCTGCACATA
Organism: Eubalaena glacialis; assembly: GCF_028564815.1. NCBI lineage: Eukaryota > Metazoa > Chordata > Mammalia > Artiodactyla > Balaenidae > Eubalaena > Eubalaena glacialis. The sequence continues at coordinate 126,228,887 of NC_083721.1, read as the reverse complement.
AACGCTGCCCTGGGGTCATTATATACTGAACATTACTATTCCTAGTATTAGTGCTCTAACAATCTGTTTCTCTCTCCGTTCACCCCACGTCTCCTTCCTCCCTCATCTCCTTCCTCCCTCTCTCCCCCGTCTCTCTTCCACACACACACACACACACACACACACGCACGCACACATTCACACAATGAAGCTTCCAAATAACTGCCCTGGCCCCGTCCAAATGTATTTTTATTTCTTTTGGAACGGGGGATTGGTACGGTCCTTGGGGTAATAGAAAAAGAGTAACGAACTGTATCATAAATATGAACCATCAGCCACGTCAAAAAGTCTAGGCGTTGGGGGTAGGGCGGGATGCAGCTCTAGATAAGGGAAAGTAAACAAGGGGATTCAACTGCGGAGGCCGGTATTATTGTTTGTATGTGGGCCTGTTGCTCTGGGTGGGGATTGGGGCTAGGTCCTAGGAGGACAACCATCCCACCTCCAAGAAAAAAAACGAAACCTGCAGCTCCCTGGGGAGGAAAGGGAAGCACTCCCGAAAGCGCTCCTCCCCCGGACTTGATTGCGGAGTCGCGGCAGGCCCGGCCCGGGCAGGAGCTGTCAGAACCGCCGCATCCCCGCCGCTCTGCCCACAGGAGAGCGACTTGCGTCTTCGCCCCCACTCAGATCACCAGGGTGTCCTCAAACGTTCTGCTCCCCTCCCTTCGCCACTCAGCCAGCTGACGACGAGCAGAAGGAGGCGGCGGAGAGCCCCGGTCCCAGGGTGGAGAGAGGGCCGCCAAGCCCCGGGTCCTCCGCCTTCTGGGCCTCTGCCCCTTTGCTCACCCACCTGATGCTCCTTCACCACTTCGCTGAGGCAGGGATACCGCTCCGAGATCCATCGGTAAAACTTGGGGACTCCCATTTCGACCGTCAGTGCTAACTCAAGTCAGGGCAAAACCGAAACCAAACGCCCCGCCGGGGCCTACGCCGCCGCCTCCGGCCGTCGCTCCGCAGATGACAACACACCGCCCACCTAACCATAGAGAGCGGACGCCGGGCCTAGAGCGGCCGGCTTCGAGACCGCATCTCCGGGGCGGGGCTCTAGCCCCGGCCCGAACTCGCCGCCGCGGAGCTGCCTGGTTACATTGAAGAGCGCCCAGGTGTTTCTGAACGCGTCTGTGAAATCCAGTTCTGAAAATGTCAGTTGACAGACCTGAGCGCTGTAAGTGGATTTGGAAGGGGATGAAAACCTTACGAGACGACTGGAAGAGTCCTGGCTGCTTCCGTCTTCTGGGATTACTAATCTCTGTTTTTCAACACAGATTTGAAAAGGTCTGATGATTTATTTGGTTTAGTTTGTTTTGTAAGCGGAAAGTTTTTCTTTCAGGATACAAAAGGTTCTTTTAAAAACGTTCTTTTCCGAATTATTTGCGTAAAATGATTTCCTAACCCCCCTCCACCCAGCTTCCTCCTTAACTCTTAACATTAGGCCTTCGATAGGAAAGTATACGTTTAGTTTTCACATTTATACCTCTTGGGTTATTATATTTTCCCCCATCACACTTCAACTGTACAAAAAGGCAGAATTTTGTAAGGTAAACCTAAGTGAAATTATCTGTTACAAAAAGATTATGTTTTCGTTTATTTGTATTTAATAACCTCTTTGCTTTGAAATTATTATGAATTATTTTAAATCTTCTGCAATAAAATGTACCCCCAAATTTAACGTTAAAATTTTTTAGATTTTAAAACCTCATGAAATTTTAAGTAATGCTGTTTCCCCCAACCACTGGATTCTGCATTCTGGTACACTTTTAGTATGGCAGCATCTTTAAAATTACAGAATGTTTATACAGTTTTCATATTCATGTTAATTGGCTTATTTTTTTTTCCCTATCACATTTTCAACAAATACAAAAAAGAGTATTACTAAGTGAACTTAATGATGTGCTATTTATGTTTACATCTCTCTTACTAGACAGTTCCCAGAGGTAAGGGGAACCGTGCTTTGTCTACAGTATTTATTCAATATGATTTTTTGTTCAAATGAATCCTTATGTTAGTACTTAAAATCAATGAAAGTTGTAAAATGAAATTAGGCTGGCTTGTTTCTTGCAAATACATCTTTTTAAGAGCATAAGAACATATGATATTCCATTTCTCCAGTTATAATACACAGTATATATTAAGAAAGCAGTTTATTTCTTAACAACATATATTATTTTAAATATTATTAACAATCAGGGAGAAACACCAGTTACTGTGAGAACGTAAACATATGTTGTAATTTGGAATTGAATAGATACAAACACAGATTAATGATCCAAGTGCATTGATTTTAGATTATTAACATATTCTTTGAAGTAACTCCATTTCACATATATGGGGTCCAACCAAGGTACATCTGGCATAGCAAGTTTTCATCAGTTGCTTCTTGTATAAGGTAATGCACATGTCCTTCAATAGATAATGGCAGTCCTGTCACTCTATTTCGGGTCTTGATTACACCTTGTAGTCTCTGCTCGATGTCAAGAACATGGGTTTTGGCCTAAAAAGAAATTGAAAATCATAAGGACTAAGGACCCAATGACATGTAGATGTTTATAATTTGGAATTACTGCCTTTCTTTTATCTAACAAATATTAATGCCATTTTACTGATCATTACCCCTTTTGTAAGAGCAAATGCAGACAAAAGAGAGAAGAAATGAAACAAATACAATAACTTGAGATACTGATCTTGAGGCTTGCAATTTTGATCTAACATCAACTGTTTGGACATTTTTCAGGACTCTGTGAAATACCAGGGAATCTCTTCCATGTTAGAAGTCTAGAAAAATAATATAAAAAAATCTACTCTGAAAAGTGTTTAGGACTTAAACATTTGAATATTAGTATTCTAATAACAGCAACAATACTCTAATGCCTAATATTTAGATTATGTTATATGCAAATGGGAGTTCTAAGTGAGCTACTTGTAATTCTACATATTTTTCTCAATCAAGAAAGCATATCAGAATGCAAAAGTGAGAATGATGTAATTAGAAAAACAACCCTCAAATCTATTCTAACTTATTTAAAATAACTATCTGGAAAATTCGAGGATTCAACTAATATAGTCAGCTCTCTGCAGCCAATGATTCAACCAACCACGGACTGAAAATATTCAGGGGAAAAAAATTCCATAAAGTTCCAAAAAGGAAAACGTCAATTTGCCATGCACCAGCAACTATTTACATAGCATTTACACTGTATTTACAACTATTTACATGGTATTTACATTGTACTAGGTATTATAAGTAATCTAGAGATGACTTAAAGTATATGGGATGATATACACAGGTTATATACAAATCCTACAGCATCTTATATACGGGAGTTGAGCATTCCAGGATTTTGGTATCCACAGGGGGGTCCTGGAACCTATCCCCCATGGAAATCAAGGGACAAGGGACTACTATGTTAGTAAAGAGTTCTACATATTGAAGCTGAGACCTGCTGCTCTATAAATTCAGGCAATTTGTGTTCAAGTTTTTCCCATTCTATATCATAACTGTGATTTGTTTATGGTTAAACAAGCATGCTTTGAACTCTGTTTTTATTATACAAATGATAAGAATGTTAACATTAGTAATGACAATAAAGAAAACTTATGGCATTGTCATACTAGATAGAGAACTAAATTTCAGAGTATTCAATGGTCAGTCACTGACAGTATTTAGAATCAGTTCCCATTTGTAGAGATATACAATATCAGTTCATATCAAGCTACACCTTCTACTAACCTTTTCGTTGACAACTTCCCCTGTTTCATTCAGTGGTGCTTTGGAATGCCCTTTCACTGGTTTACTCCATTCCACAAGAGGATCATGTAGAAAAGTCTTTAAGACACTAAAATGGAAACAAATATTATGGTAATAATACAATGTTATCTTTGTAAAAAGAACTCTCATTAATGTCAACAGTTAGGTGAAGGATAACTACTGAAGGATAAGAAGCTAATGGTAATACTCTTACAAAACACATTACTACCATTTCAGAAAATGCTATGCTTCCTCCTTCAGAGAATTTGCCTTTGCCTACGTCTAAACTATCCAATGTATTTTACCATAATGCCTGGTAGACAGGTTTTAAATAAAAAAGTGAATAAATGAGCTTTAAATGTCCTTTTGAAAAACTACTTCCCACAGCTAACATCATATTTAATGGTAAAAGACTGGCTTCTTCACCCCTAAGATTAGGAAAAAGACAAGGATGTAGATGTCTCAACATGGCTCTTTAACATTGATCTAGCTAGGGCAATTAGGCAAGAAAAAGAAAAGGCACTGAGATTAGATTAGAAAAAATAAAACTATCCCTATCTACAGATGACCTCTTGTTGTAGAGAGAAAATCTTAAGGTATCTGCAAAAATAACTATGACAACTAATAAATGAGTTCAGTAAGGTTGCAGGATACAAGATCAATATACAAATTTAGTTATATTTCTATACACTAGCAATGAACAATCCAAACATGAAATTAAGAAAAAAATTCCATTTAGAAATACTTAGGAACACAGTTTTAAAAAGTTAAATACAAGATTTGCAAACTAAAAATTACAAAACGTTGTTGACAGAAATTGAAGAAGACAAATAAATGGAAAGATATCCTATGTTCATGGATCAAAAGACTTAAGATGGCAATACTCCCTAAATTGATTTACAGATTCAATGCCATTCCTATCAAAATCCAGGGTGGCCTTTGCAGAAATTGGCAAGATGATCTTAAAATGCATATGGAAATGCAGGAGATGCATAACAGTCAAACAGTCTTGAAAAAGAAAAAAAAAGTCGGAGGATTCACACTTCCTGACTTCAAAACATACTACGAAGCTATAGTAATCAGGAGAATGTGCTATTGGCATAAGGTTAGACATACAGATCAATGGAATAAAACTGAGAATCTAGAAATACACCCTTACATGTATGGTCAATTGATTTTCAACAGAAATGTCAAGACAATTAAATAGAGAAAAAGAATCTCTTCAAAAATGGTGCTGGCAAAAACAGAAATACAGATCAATGGAACAGGGTAGAAAGCCCAGAGATAAACCCACGCACATATGGTCACCTTATTCTTGATAAAGGAGGCAAGAATATACAATGGAGAAAAGACAGCCTCTTCAATAAGTGGTGCTGGGAAAACTGGACAGCTACATGTAAAAGAACAAAATTAGAACATTCCCTAACACCATACACAAAAATAAACTCAAAATGGATTAAAGACCTAAATGTAAGGCCAGACACTATCAAACTCTTAGAGGAAAACATAGGCAGAACACTCTGTGACATAAATCACAGCAAGATCCTTTTTGACCCACCTCCTAGAGAAATGGAAATAAAAACAAAAATAAACAAATGGGATCAAATGAAACTTAAAAGCTTTTGCACAACAAAGGAAACCATAAACAAGACGAAAAGACAACCCTCAGAATGGGAGAAAATATTTGCAAAGAAGCAACTGACAAAGGATTAATCTCCAAAATTTACAAGCAGCTTATGCAGCTCAATATCAAAAAAACAAAAACCCAATCCAAAAATGGGCAGAAGACCTAAATAGACATTTCTCCAAAAAAGATATACAGATTGCCAACAAACACGTGAAAGAATGCTCAACATCATTAATCGTTAGAGAAATGCAAATCAAAACTACAATGAGATATCATCTCACACCAGTCAGAATGGCCATCATCAAAAAATCTACAAACAATAAATGCTGGAGAGGGTGTGGAGAAAACAGAACCCTCTGGCACTGTTGGTGGGAATGTAAATTGATACAGCCACTATGGAGAACAGTATGGAGGTTCCTTATAAAACTAAAAATAGAACTACCATACGACCCAGCAATCCCACTACTGGGCATATACCCTGAGAAAACCATAATTCAAAAAGAGTCATGTACCATAATGTTCATTGCAGCAGTATTTACAATAGCCAGGACATGGAAGCAACCTAAGTGTCCATCGACAGATGAATGGATAGAGAAGATATGGCACATATATACAATGGAATATTACTCAGGCATAAAAAGAAACAAAATTGAGTTATTTGTAGTGAGGTGGATGGACCTAGAGACTGTCATACAGAGTGAAGTAAGTCAGAAAGAGAAAAACAAATACCGTATGCTAACACATATATATGGACTCTAAAAAAAAAAAAAAATGTTCTGAAGAACCTAGGGGCAGGACAGGAATAAAGATGCAGATGTGGAGAATGGACTTGAGGACATGGAGAGGGGGAAGGGTAAGCTGGGACGAAGTGAGAGAGTGGCATGGACATATATATACTACCAAATGTAAAATAGATAACTAGTGGAAAGCAGCTGCATGGCACAGGGAGATCATCTCGGTGCTTTGTGTCCACCTAGAGGGGTGGGATAGGGAGGGTCGGAGGGAGACGCCAGAGGAAGGAGAAATGGGGATAAATGTATATGTATAGTTGATTCACTTTGTTATACAGCAGAAACTAACACACCATTGTAAAGCAATTATACTCCAATAAAGATGTTAAAAAAAAAAAAGACAAATAATCCAATTAAAAAAACAGTCAAAGGATTTAAATAGACATTCGTCCAAAGAAGTTATGCAAGTGACCAATAAACATGAAAAGATGTTCAACATAACTGGTCATTAGGAAAATGCAAATTAAAACAACAATTAAATACAATTTCATACCCAGCAAGACAGATAAAATAATATAGATAGACAATAACAAGTTTTGGTAAGGATGTGGAGAAACTGGAACACTTAAGACATTGCTAGTGGGACTATAACATATTACATCTGCTTTGGAAAACAGTTTGAAAGTTCCTCAAAATGTTAAGCTTAGAGTTAACATATCCAGAATCCTACTCATAGGTATAATCAAGAGAACTGAAAACATATATCCACATAAAACCTGTACGCAGATGTTCACAGCCACGCTATTCACAATAGCCAAAACAATCCCAAATGTCCATTAACTGATGAATGGATAAACAAAAGGTGGTATATCCATATAATAGAATATTATTTGACAATAAAAAAGAATGAAGTACTGATACATGCTACAGCATAGATAAACCTTAAAAACATCAAGCTACTGAAAGAACAGAGACACTAAAGGCCACATATTGTATAATTCTACTTATATATGAAATATCCAGAATAGGCAAATCTATAGAGACAGATTCATGGTTGCTAGGAGATGGTGGAGAGTAGAGTTAGGGAGTGACTGCTAATTTCTTTTGGAGGTGATGAAAATGTTTCATAATTAGATAGCAGTGATGGTCGCACAATCTTGTGAATATACTGAAACCTCCGTAGTATATATATTAAAAGACCGAAGTTTGGACTTCCCTGGTAACGTAGTGGTTAAGAATCCACCTGCCAATGCAGGGGACACGGGTTTGAGCCCTGGTCTGGGAAGATCCCACATGCCGTGGAGCAACTAAGCCTGTGCGCCACAACTACTGAGCCTGTGCTCTAGAGCCTGCGAGCCACAACTACTGAGACTGCATGCCACAACTACTGAAGCCCGTGTGCCTAGAGCCTGTGCTCCACAACAAAGAGAAGTCACTACAACGAGAAGCCCACGCACTGCAAGGAAGAGTAGCCCCCGCTTGCCGCAACTAGAGAAAGCAGCAACGAAAACCCAATGCAGCCAAAAATAAATTAAGAAAAAAAAAAAAAAGACTAAATTTTATGGTATGTAAAATATATCTTAATAAAAGCTATTATTAAAAAAAATCTACTTCAACCAGTACAAAGTAGCTCTATATAAAGAAAACAACTTAGAAACCAATAATCACATTCAAAGTTACTATTAAATTGTTTACAAAATATAGATGATTACCTCATTAAAGGTTCTCTCTGATCTCGCATCAGCCTCATTGTAACTTCACAAGCTCTTCGAAAAAGACCTTCTGTTCCCATAGGACCCATTCCATTAACCATATTATGAGTCATGCGAAATGGAACAATTTCTGGGACCTCAAAGGTTTCTCCCTTAAAACAATGCATTTCATTAAAAAGTAAAGATGCTGGAATTTAAAAATCTTTATGCAAAAAATTTAAAGCTTTTAGGAGAGAGCAAACATACCCTCAAAATATTTGTATTTGCAACTTACGTTACAGGCCTACATCATGAAGGAGCCATATGACTCTCTACCTTTGCTTTTGAGGAGCTGAAACACAACTCCTTGGATAAGATCTAGAGGATGGGTGGATTCATCTTTCACTGAATTACTAAAGTGAATAGCATTAGAGAGCAATATTTATGCATTCAATATTTAGCCTTATATTAACTCCCTTAATGTCCTTCTTGAATAGTATAAAATACAAACAAAATACTCTCATAATTTTCTTCTTTTCTTTAAGACTTTCACTTTAAAACAGGACGGGAAAAGAAATAGCCAAGTGTTAGATGCTCACAATCCCTGAGACAGGAAATGTAACATGTAATATAATGAAGTCCAGTTCATTTATTTTCTTCCATACTGTAACACCTGCCTTTCCTAGGGCTTTTTCATCCCTCCAATCAGTTTCCCTAAATTCCTCTCTTGTATGAATCCCCTATACCAGTGGTTTATCTTTGATTTGTTTTCAGTTGGGTCTGTGACCTTTCTTGGTTTCCTGTGATAGCAGACGGCAACCCATAGAGAATAAGGATGAAAGAAAAAGTGGGTTTAATAATTAGTCTGCCTTTCAGGATCATAACATTGGAAAATTGGAGGGGGGCCTTAAGGAGAGTCGAATGACCTCAATTTATTCCCAGACCCCAGCTGGACCTACACAATCTGAATTTCCTGTGATGTTTCCTAGGTATCTGCATTAAAAAAAAAAAAAAAAATCTTAGATGCTGCTGCCAGGTTTGGAAACAATCACATTAAACTACTCTGTCTCTCTAAAACTGAATCTCAGTAAAATGAACTGTTCATATATTATATGAACACCCCATGTTCATATAACCAAGAACTAATAGTCAGAACTTGGATCTATGCTTTTGGACTTCAAGTTCAGTGCTAGTTTTACTATATCACTCTTCTGAGTTCTCTCCAACCTAAGTTGCTTTACTGAGGGCTATGGGATCCACTGATCAAAACCAGTCAGCAAACTCTCAGTGTGACTATAGCTGCTACTAACAGGTATGTCTAGGAAGAACAGTTGTTGAGGAAAGGAAATTAGGAGAAAACATACAATTAACTACAGTAAGTCATATCACATACCTTATTGAAGAGACAGTTGAAATCCACATGTACACATTCACCAGTCAAAGAATCAAAGAGAATGTTCTCACCATGACGGTCTCCAAGGCCCAGGATATAACCAACCATTGACATAACGGCGGTGGAACGGCAGTATGCTGATCTGCTACTGTACCTAAAGGAAACACAATGCCTATCAAGTATCCTTGTATCATATGGGGCAACATACATCTAAAATATTTTTTTAAAAAATCTAACCATAACAATGTATTATATTTTTGGTAACTTACCATGATGTAGGATCAGGGAATGTTCTCAGAAACCACTCATGAAAAACAGGAGGATGCCTGGGCAGGAGAAATTCTCGGAATACTTTGAGTTTTTCAGACAAAGCTGCCGATTTTGGTAGCATACACTGGCGAAGTTCTTTCCCTGTCATATAAACTCCTGCAAGGTAGAGTGATTTCCATTAATCACACAAGCCAAATGAGAAAAGGGGCAATTTTCTTTTTGGTGAAAATAGGACAGGAAATATCTACTTTTATTCAAAAGCAAGAATAAATGGAAACATTTCAATTATGCATAGGTAAACTTTCTTCTGATATTATACAAAAATAATAAACACATTATCTTCACTTAATACTTATCTAGAGTGAGCCCTCTTGTTGATGATAATCAATGCCAAGTAAGACCACACATACCAGAAGATACCACTCAGAATAAATCCAATGTGAATAGTGCCCCTGCATGTAAAAATGCTACAGCCCTCACTAAATTTACAGTGATCTCTCTGTTAATCAGCAGGCAGTATGGGTCCACACTGAATCATTACTAAGAAACCTACAATGGTGCTCTGAAATAATTTACTCTGTGTGAAGGCTAGCCTATAAGATTCATAGCATACCTGATTTTAAAACTAATCTTGTACAATTCAAATCATATGTGGAAGCAGAAGAAAATTTCCTTCTGATAAATTTGTGAGTTCGTATTATATGGTTGACATGACTCCAGTCTATAAAGTGCCTTTTAGGCCCACCTTGGTTTGGTGCTTTTTGGACCCAAGGTTCAGCCAAAATTTCCATAGACGAGTTTGAGATTAGAGATTTTTAGCCTCAAATGTGGCACAGTTCAACTATGTTCATGATAGGATGGAAAAAATATATATATATTTTAAAATCCAATAGCAATAACTAACACTTATATAATATTTCATCTTTAAATAAAAGAGTCAATAGCAAGTTCCTTGAAATCAGATTCAAGTGTGTTTGAACTTCAGCTCTACAACACATTAGTAACTTGGATTAAGTTACTTCACTGTCCATAAAATAGTGATAATTAGGCTTGTTAACAATAATAAAAAAAAACTGATGCACACAAAATACTTAGCATAATACCCATAATATAGTAATTTATCAATATTACTTAATGCTGTGGGTTGATTGTATCCATCAAAAAAAATAACCCTTGGTACCTGTGAATGTGACCTTATTTGAAAATAAGGTCTTTGCCCATGTATTCAGGTTAAGATGAGGTCATTACGGTGAGCCCTTAATACAGTATGACTGATATTTTTATAAGAGAAAACAGGGACATACAGACTTAAGGAGAATGCTGTGTGATGACAGAGGCAGAGAATGGAGTGAAGCATCTACAGCCAAGGAATGTCAAAGATAGCTGGCAACACCAGAAACTTACAGAAAGGCATGCAATGGATTCTCCCCTTGGGCCTTGAGAGATATTGTGGGCCTTGAGAGATATTGTGGCCCTACTGACACAGTGATTTTAGATTCCTTGTCTCCACAACTGTGAGACAGTAAATTTCTGTTGTTTGTGAACAGTTTGTGGTAATGTGTTATGGCAGTCCTAGGGAACTAATATACTTATTTTTTACTTTACTCTAGTAACTTGATCTATTTGTTTTTAATGTATTGCATCATAAACATTTTTAAAACTTTTTATTTTGAAATAATTTTAGTCTTACAAAAATTGCAAAAATTATAGAGTTCCCATATATTCATCACCCAGATTTTGTCAGTGTTCATCTCTTTCATAACAGAATACAATTACCTAAACCAAAAAATTATTTTTTCATAGTATTATTAACTAACTTTCAGACTTTATTCAAATTTTACCAATTGTCCCACTATCATCCTTTTTCTGGGTCAGGATCCAATTCAGGATCCCTTACTGCATTCAGTTGTCATGTCTCCTTAATGTCCTCAAATCTGGGAAACTTCTGTTTTTGTCTTTTATTACCATGAAATTTTTAAGGAGTTCTAACCTGTTATATTTTTTGTTTCTTCATTGTAAAGTTACTACTTTTTCCCCTTTGTAATTAATAAGTATCTGGTGGAGAGATACTTTGAGACTCTGCAAATAACCTATTTTCCATCATACTTTTGCCAACGAATTTCAGCAGTCATTGATAATCACTGCCTGCAACAATTATTACTGTGATATTTACTAATTGGCAATTTTCTGTTTTCATCATCTCTTCTACATTTATTCATTGTAATTCTACTCTAAGGAAGAACTTGTTCCTACCTTCCTATTTATTTATTCATTCAAGTATTTGTTTACATAAGTGTGGACTCCTGTCTATTTTATTCCATGGGTTTATTCTAATACTATTATTATTTATTTTGGTGCTCAAGTTATCCCAGGTTTGGCCAGTGGGAGACTCTAACTCTAACACTTTCGGTTTCATTCTAGCTTTCCCTTTCTTTTTCTTTCTCTAATATGAAAAACTAGCTCTCATTAGCCACAGTGTATTTACTTATTTGCTGAAGTCTAGTTTACACATAACTCCTAGAAAAACACATTTTCATATATATTTTTGTAAGCTACCTCAAATCCTTTTGGGATAAAGATAGAGAAAGAATTAAAACACAAGGAAGGAAAGAAGAAATCACTTAACTACTTCTGTAAATATCAATAGTACCAAGAAATTTTACTATGGCTTATACCCAAAAATGTACAATGATAATAACCATTATACCTATATTATATGTTAGCAGCTATTATACCCATATACTTATATCGTAAGAATTAATTTTAGTACCCTTTTCCTTATATAGTTTGGTCAGAATAGGTCTCAAGCCAGCAGTGTTGTTAACCCATTCAATAATCCCACATTCATCATTCAGTGGAATAACTGCATATGTTCTAATATGAAGTTCTCTTCTACGAGACTCGGCATCTTTTCTTAAGCACTATTAAAAAAAAACACATAAACTTAAAAGTTAAAAATTTCTAAATGTTATGTCAAACCTATCTAAAGATTGTTCATTTCATAGCAAAATAATGTCCATAAAAGCTTATTATGTAGTATAGACGAATAATTCTTCAGAAAGGTAGAGCAGGAAACTACAGGGACAATATCCTTAATTTATTTCCAAATCATTAAAAATGCCTTGGGTAAGTACTTCTTTTAATTATTCAGTATTAATGTGACAACAATACTGGGTTCAAAAATGTTATAGTTATACATTTAACAATGACAAAATACTCTTTAAAAATTGCTTCTAAGATATTACTGAAACGGTAAGTCCTTGGGCGCAGAGAATGCTGTTTAATTTTATCTAAAAAAATGCATGAACAGAAAAGTATGAGTTTTATGATATCCCCCAAACATATATCTTACTCTTACAGTTTAATATTATAGCTTCATTTGAAAAATTATCTCCTAGCAGAAGAAAACTTTACACATCTCATCTGATTAATCCTGAAATATACTAGGTAAGGATAAACAGTATTTTGTTTAATTCTGGAACTGTATGAAATAAACAAACTAAGCACACATCTATAATTGTAACCTGTCAAATTCTAAAGCACAATCACTGACCAAAAATACATTTTAAACTTTAGGAATAGATAGGCTACATAAATGTGAGCCAAATAATATGGCATGAGAATCACATGTAAACATCAGTATATGGCCTCCTAGACCAATGTAATGAGACGAGTTTTTCACAATCAGGCTATTTTATTTGACCATGTTAATGTGGGGGAAAGGTAATGAAACAACTTAATTGGTAACAAGGCTGATTAAGATAAATTTATAAATTAAAGCCAGGCCACTTGATACTCCCAACTAGAAACACACTCAGGGAGCTTTGGGACAAACATACTGATGGTTTAATATCAGTGAATTAAGTAACCAATTTACCAAACAACATTTTAAATAAAAATATTCTTTCCCTTAATACCTATGAAATGGGTTTTTATTGTGGTATTAATTTTTAAATTATTTTGGTTAAACTAAGCACAAACCATAATTCTCCTTTTTAAAAAATGAACTCATCTGCTGCTATTTCTTTTCTATGTTAAAAGTCCATAACTTTTTCCTGCTAATAAAAGAGGTACCAGTAAAATGCAGGAAGGGGATAGAGAGGAAGAACAAAGAGCTTATAAGAAAACAATAAAGTTTTCACAGTATGGTTTAATTTTTTACCAATGGAAAAACAGATGCTATGCACTTATAAATACCTGGCTAGAGAATAATTCAAAACCCTAAGACCATACATTTATAATAACCCTTTAGTGAGATTTCTCATATCATCTCTGAGATAGAAATCAAGCACTTACCAAAAGAACTGAAAAAAATACTAATGATCACCTCTAAAAAGTGTGTTGGTAAAAACAGAACCTAACATTTTTTTTTCTAGCATCAAAACATAAATCTGACAGAAAAAGTATATTATAGATAATTTAAACATTAAATAGAAAATATTTTCCTTTGTTAATATGTCTTATACATTTTTCTCAATATAACAAAAGTATCTTATTTTAAAAAAATTAAGTGAAACCAGCAATTCCACTTCAGGGCACATATCCAAAAGATTGAAAGCAGGGACCTGAACAGTTATCTGTACACTTATCTTCATAGCAGCATTATTCACAATAGCCAAAAAGTGGAAGCAACCCACGTATCCACTGATGGGTGAATGGATAAACAAAATTGGTATACACATGCAATTGTATATTATCCAACCTTATAAAGGAAAGAAATTCTGATGTGCTATAACATGGATGAACCTTGAAGACATAATGCTAAGTGAAGAAAGCCAGTAAAATACAAATACTATATGACTCCACTTATACGAGGTATCTAGAGTAGTCAAATTCATAGAGGCAGAAAGTAGAATGGTGGTTACCAGAGCCTGGGGGGAAGGGGACTAGGGAGTTACTGTTTAACAGATATACAGTTTCAGTTTGAGAAGATGAAAAAGTTCTGGAGAGGGATGGTTGCACAACAATGTGAATGTACTTAATGCCACTGAATTGAACTGAACACTTAAAAATGGTTAAGATGGTAAATTTTATGTTACGTATATTTTATCCCAATAAAACAAATTAAGTGAAAATAAAAAAGGCAGTGTACTTCATTTCCTCTTTTTAAGAGATCTATTTGCCCATATCTCATTGATAGTAATTATGGCAATTCTAAAATAAAAGCAAACTATATCCAAACCTTATTAATCAAGGAATTGAATTCCATTAGTCTACAATCCTTTCTCAAGTCATCTTTTGGCTTACACATCATAATGTAGAACTTTCCATCAGATCCTTTTAAAGAGATCTTCTTTGGTTTCTGAAGAGAAGCAAGAATTTCTACCTAAAAGATAATGAGTTATATATAAATAAAGGTCAAAATTCTTTGTTCAAACGTCTATGTGTATTATAAATATTGTGTTACCTAACACAATAAAAAGGAAAATATAATAACATATTATGTAGCAAATTTATTATTTTAATAATTTATCTTAATTATGATCTATGAAAAGAATGGTTGGACATAAATAGAGACACATTTTCACCCATTAGAAATGGCTATTGAAGTAAAAGGATTACTCTGTCTGGGGCTTCCCTGGTGGCGCAGTGGTTTAGAATCCGCCTGCCAATGCAAGGGACACAGGTTCGATCCCTGGCCTGGGAAGATCCCACATGCCATGGAGCAACCCACACGCCATGGAGCAACTAAGCCTGTGCACCACAACTACTGAGCCTGCGCTCTAGAGCCCATGTGCCACAACTACTGAAGCCCGCATGCCAAGAGCCCGTGCTCTGCAACAAGAGAAGCCACGACAATGAGAAGCCCGCGCACCGCAACGAAGAGTAGCCCCCACTCGCCGCAACTAGAGAGAGCCCGCACGCAGCAACAAAGACCCAACACAGCCAAAAATAAAAACAAACAAATAAATAAATTTATATTAAAAAAAGGATTACTCTGTCAGCAGTGTAAGTAAATACATACACATTCAAATTTAGGCAGCCTCTTAAAGCAGCCACAATGTTTAAAAGATTTTTGAAACATTTTCTTAGGACTTTTCTGCAGAACCTTAGATGGTTTTTAAATTTCTTTAATGGTAAGAAATGTTTATCAATGGAAAGTAATTTGATTTTTGACAAAAGAAACGCCTCCAATATCATGTCCAACTAAAGATGTAAGTAAATAAGTTGAATAATATTAAGTTAAAAACAAAGCATGACTATAAGTAACAAGAATGATTTCATTATGTGGCTTATTAACTGGTCTGCAGCAGTTAAACAAATGTTTTGAGCCACAGAAGTACTGGAATAAATACAGAGTTTTCCAAAGTATTTACTCAGAAGTGCTTTTCTTTAAGATAGTAACAACAACAAAAAAGAATCAAGCTCTTCCTAGCTGAAATTCACTTCCTCCCAAAATACAAATTACAAACAAAAACTTATTTCGTTCTCTTTCTGTTCCCCATTTTTAGGACAAAGATGAATATGGAAAAATCAAATTATGGAAAAAATAAAGATTTTAGTCTTACTAAAACAATATGAACATCTGAAAAAATCAAAATACTAGGTTGAACATAAGATTTTTATCACTTAATCAGTATATAGTTTTACTTTTCTGTATTTCCAATCATTTTTTCTTTGCAAATAAAATCCACTTAGTCTCTGAGAAAAACACTTTTAAACTTAATTTGAAATTTCAACTTAATTTTAAAAGCATAGTTACAGTTATATAAAATTGCAGTTTACCATATCATCAAAGCCTGCAATATAGGCCCAATGCCCAGGAAATGGCTCATGGTTAGCATGGGCACCTGGAACTGATGGAAGAGTGGGTATCATGACTGATTGTAAAGGAATGAGGATTTCACTAAATGTTGCTTCTTCTACCAGCTTTTTAAGCATTTTAAAATGAGTGCTCATGCTCAGCGTGGAACTACTTCCATCCACCTGGGGGGAAAAAAAGTAGTACATTTTAATTTCTCTGTTTACCTTGAATTATAGAATGCTTACGTTTACTCACAACAAAAATTTCACTTCTGTAACATCTTAATTACAATGGCTCAGCAGCCTGTACTTTTCTAATTTTTAAAAATACATCACCTCATTTAAACCTCTCTGTACTCTTTTACTCATCAATAAATAGTACCTACATTATAGGATGTTAAATGACTAAGGTAGGTAATAGCGGCCTACAATTTGTTATCACACATTGCAAATTCCAAAGAGCTCTGTAAATCAAAATTTTTTGTTTGTACCAAATCTCATTTGGCAGCAAAAAGATATCTGAACTTCTCACTTAGTACAAAGATTAATATGTTTCACTGAAGAAATAGTTATGTATCTGATTACAGGATACTCTACCAGATTACCCCTAGTGATGCTACTTAATAAAAAGTATATGTACTGCATTACCTTTAAAAATCTAAAAAATCCTGAATTTCTAAATGTAGTTGGCCACAAAGGTTTCACATAGAGAACTGGAAGTTTGTACAAGTAAAGCACTTGGAAAAGTGCCAGTGTTTAATAGATGTTGGCCATTATCATAACACTATCTTTCATAATGTCAAGGGTGTCAGAGGACAAACAGGATTAATGCAGATAACAACAACAGATTATACTTTCAACATGTTTATTGGAAGGGAAGGTGAGAAATAGGGTAGTCTATATTTTCTCACCTGTAAATAGATGATAGAGTGAATATTTGTAAAATGAAGTCTAGTTATTTACCTTACAGAGTCTGTCCCTCCTTATAATTACCCCTACCCCCACTTTTACCTTTCCTACACATTCTTCAGGATTTTTTTCCCTCCAACTCCTTGGGTAGAATACTAGTTCATTCCTATAAGCATGTCCATATTCTAGTCATAAACCTACTGAAAAAAGTAGCTATACACTATATGATAACCATCTGAGTGGCTTCCTATGAGACTGTGAGCACTTCGAGGCAGGAGAACATGTCTTATTCATCTTTGTTTCCCTTAGGCACGGTGCTTGTTCCCTGGTAGACAATGAAATGTTACTGAAAGGATGAAACCCAAAGCTCCAGCCTTCTTTCCTCTCATGTATGTAGGTTAATGTATATGAGTTTTGAAAGTTCAAAGATATGACAGAAAACAATCACAGAGAGAACTTTAACTGAGTATTTTATATACTTATATTTCATATCCTCTATTTAAAAAAACTTCTAATAAATATGGATAATTTACTCTCAGAAGAATTTACATTAAGAAGAACTTTTAGAAATTTAGATGACATTTGAGAGAGGGACATATGTTAGAAATTTAAAAAACAGCTTTATTAAGGTAAACTGCACGTATTTAAA
The DNA here is from genome assembly GCF_028564815.1 of Eubalaena glacialis. Classification (NCBI taxonomy): domain Eukaryota; kingdom Metazoa; phylum Chordata; class Mammalia; order Artiodactyla; family Balaenidae; genus Eubalaena; species Eubalaena glacialis. The sequence goes on along the minus strand of NC_083721.1, from coordinate 126,211,092 downwards.
GTATACAATTTGATAACTTTTGATATATATGTATACCAACACATATGAGAATTTAAATTTAATTAATCAAATGAAATAAAACCAGCTGAAATCATATAGAAGTTTCATCTAACTTGGTCTATAAGTAGTAAGATTTATGAATAGTACCGATTTATTGCACAATTCTAGAAGCTTATCTGTTAGGCGAGTTGCATCTCCAACAAACTTTTCTAAGGATTTTTTCATATGAATAGCTTTATTTAGGATTTCCTTGCATCTGTTTACACGCATGGGATAAGAAGACTGTCATAAAAAAAAAAAAAAGTTAAATGCAATTGTTAAAAGATTTTTAAAAGATAACAAAAGTTCTGATTGACAAAAATCAACTTAAACAGTATGCATGATGAGAGTTTACAGTGACAGAAATTTCCTGGAAATCAATTTGGCAATACTATCAATAGCCGTAAAAATGCTGCTATCCTGCGACCTGATGAATTCCCTTCTTAGGATCTATCCTGAAGAAATAATCAGAAATGAGAATAAATATAGATGTGTCTAGATGTTTTGTAACAGCAAAGAAAGTAAACAACCTTAATGATCAACAACAGTTAAATAAATTATAGATGGCTAACCATTATAGAATTTTATAAAATTTAAAAAATTGGGTCTTCAAAGAATATTTAGTAACATGGGAACATGATTATGGTAACAATTTTAGGTGAAAAATATGAAATTACATATCTATGCAATCCAAATTTAGTGTTAAAATATGCATAGATAATAAGCATACAAAAATACATCAAAATATTAATGATATAAACAGTGAATTTTAATTTTCTTTTTTCTATTTCTCTGTATTTTCTAAATTCTCTAAAATATTTATTAATTCAATATATTTACCAATTTGTACATTCCTATTAATAATGCAATAAAAATTTTCTAGTATTAATAGTTCTGATACTTTGGATTAAAAAACTTGGAAAAAAAATAGGTTACTGTTTTATACCAAGCACTAACAGTTTACTATACTTCATAAAGAAAACACATGATAAATCCTTCAATCTTAAACATACTAGTCACTTCATTTGATATAGTAAATATTTCTAAATTTTATAATGAGACATAGTGCTATAATTTTTTTTTTAAAATACTTAAAATTTATTTTCTTGTTACAAATCTAACATAAGAGAGAAACCCTGGAACTTGTATCTACATATTAGCATTAAAATGGAAAAAGACACTATTGTGATTAATATATCACCTTTGACACAGCTGTCATCATCCACATTGCTTGTTGAGGATAGGCCAGAAACACTTTGGCTATAATTTCCATCAAGACAACAAAAACTTCATCATGAGAATGACAAATTCGGGAGATCAATTGTGAAAAGGCAGTCAAAAATTGATATGGAGCTAAGTGATTTGTGTGCTCTGTGATAACTTTGTTTATCTTAGCTAAATCATTTCTCATTTGTACACGATCAGAGCGGCCAGCTGGAAAAAGAAATCAAAGTTAAAAATACCAGTAAAAAATAAAACAGTATATCAATTTCACAGAAAAAAAATTTTGTCTTAAAAACAGCTTTAAGATATATGTTATTCCCATGTCCAAAGCTAGATCACTTGCCAATTTGTGAAAAGATACTTTTCTCTGTCCAGGTAGGAAAAAATATTTAAGTCCACTGAAAAACTCAAGGCCTGTTTCTTTTTTAAATTTTTTAAACAGACTTTATTTATTTATTTATGTAACATCTTTATTGGAGTATAATTGCTTTACAACGGTGTGTTAGTTTCTGCTGTATAACAAAGTGAATCAGCTATACATATACATATATTTTCACTAGAAGCAAACAGAACAAGCCACAATCCATTGTAATTTTTAAGGTAAATTATTTGGCTTAAACTAATATTTTTCAAAATGTGTTAGGTTTACCAAGGAACGAGCAGATTTACACTTGCAGGCCCTGCAACTCCAACTACTTAAAAAAGTCTATGCTTAGTCTTTCTCCTCTTTAACATTTGGTTTCTCGCTCTCACGTAAATTATAATTCTTCTCAGTTCCTTAAAAATTTTACCAAAAAAATTATACCTTTTTCCCATTCATATGCCTTAGCACCAAAATCAAGCCATAGTGATAACATTCGTGGCATTGATTGATATATGAACTGATTTCCATACTGTAAAGACCTGCAATTACATAGAAAATATATTAACATAGTATTCTTTTTTATATTATATGAATTAAATATAAAGACTTAAACTACCACTTGAGAAATATATGGCCTCTGAAAAAAATTTTTATAGTATCAGTATTTCTTCCTAGTACACATTATCTTTGACTCCTCTCTCCCCACTTTTTTCTTTCTTCATTCCTCACTAACCTCTATATTATCAATACACTGACCAAAAATAATTCAAGTTTTGACCTGGTCAAACTCCTGTCAGTACTTCTTTTAAATTGTCCTTAGGATCTGTGCCTTTATTTGTATTCCATGGTCATAAGCCTAGGTCAGGCCCAATCACTCGATTTCTGGGAAATTACAGTAACTTGGTCTCCCTAATTCCACATTTCTTCCCTTCAATAAATTCCAGGCTAACATTTCTCAAATTCTAGCTTTACCATACTCCCCCCCGTTCGAAAAACAGCAATCACTTACCTATAGATTAAGACTATATGAATGACTCTGCTCGGGATTCAAATATATACAACCCTTTTTCTTTATAACTTTGCAATCTTAGTCTCTCACTATTCACCGCATACATCTTCCATCAAGTCCAATTTCCTCACCATCCTCTCAACAAACCACTCAACCCCGTGTCTGTGCCAAATCTGTGAAAAGTTAGTACAGGCATACCTCGGAGATACTGCAGGTTTGGTACTGGACCACTGCGATAAAGCGAATATCACAATAAAGTGAGTCACACGAATTTTGGGGTTTCCCAATGCATATAAAAGTCATGTTTACACTATACTGTAGTCTAATAAGTGTGCAATAGCATATGTCTAAAAAAAGCAATATACATACCTTAATTATAAAATACTTTATTGCTAAAAAATGCTAATCATCACCTGAGCCTTCAGCGAGTCCTAATCTGTTTGCTGGCGGAGGCTCTTGCCTCGATGTTGGTGGCTGCTGACTGATCAGGGTGGGGGCTGCTGAAGGCTGGGTGGCTGTGGCGATTTCTTAAAATAAGACAACAATGAAGTTTGCTGCGCTGACTGACTCTTCCTTTCATGAACGATTTCTCTGTAGCGTGCAATGCTGTTTCATAGCATTGTACCCATAGGAAAACTTCTTTCAAAACTGCAGTCAATCCTCTCAAACCCTGCCACTGCTTTATCAACTAAGTTTAGGTAAGATTCTAAATCCTTTGTTGTCATTTCAACAATCTTCATAGCATCTTCACAAAGAGTAGATTCCATCTCAAGAAATCACTTTCTTTGCTCATCCATAAGCAGCAGCTCCTCATTCATTTTATTGTGTTTTTATCGTGAGATTACAGCAATTTAGTCACATCTTCAGATTCCACTCCTAATTCTAGTTCTCTTGGCTACTTTCACCACATCTGCAGTTCCTTCCTCCACAGTGGTCTTGAACCTCTCAAAGTCATACATGAGGACTGTAATCAACTTTGCGCAAATTCCTGTTAATGTTGATATTTTCACATCTTCCCATGAATCACAAATATTCTTAATGGCATCTAGAATGGTGAACCCTTTCCAGAAGGTTTTCAATTTACTTTGCTCAGATCCTTCAGCGAAATCACTATTTATGGCAGTTATTACAATACGAAATGTATTTCTTTTTTAAAAAATTTACTTTCATTATTTATGTTATTTATGTTAACATTGGTTTATAACGTTATAAAAGTTTCATGTGTACATTACATTTCTACTTCTATATACCTTATAGCATGCTCACCACCAAAAATTTAGTTCCCATCCATCACCATACGGTTGATCCCCTTTACCCATTTCACTCTCCCCTTCCCCTCTGTAACCACTACTCTGTATCTACCTGTTTGTTTTTATTTGGTTTGTTTTGTTCATTTGTTTTGTTTTTGTGTGTCTTTGTTTTTTTATATTCCACACATGAGTGAAATCATACGGTGTTTGTCTTTCTCTGTTTGACTTATCTCACTTAGCATAATACCCTCAAAGTCCATCCATGTTGTCACAATGGCAAGATTTCATCTTTTTTTAAGGCTGAGTAGTATTCTATTGTATACATGTATACACCACAACTTCTTTGTCCACTCTTCTGTTGATGGGCACTTTGGTTGTTTCCATATCCTGGCTATTTTAATAATGCTGCGATGGACATAGGGGTGCACATACCTTTTCAAATTAGTGTTTTCATATTCTTTGGATAAATACCCAGAAGTGGAATAGCTGGATCATATGCTAGTTCTATTCTTAAATTTTTGAGGAATCTCCATACTGTTTCCACAGTGGCTGCACCAATTTACATTCCCACCAACAGTGTAGGAGGGTTCCCTTTTCTCTACATCCTCTAACACTTGTTATTTCTCTTGCCTTTTTGATAATTGTCATTCTAACAGGAGTGAGATGATATCTCACTGTGGTGTTGTTTTACATTTCCCTAATAATTAATGATGTTGAACATCTTTTCATGTGTCTGTTGGCCATCTGAATGTCTTCTTTGGAAAAATGTCTATTCAGCTCCTCTGCCCACTTTTTAATTGGGTTGGTTTTTGTTGTTGTTGTGTGAATTCTCATTTATTTTGGATATTAACCCCTTATTGGATATACCGTTTGCAAATATCTTCTCCCATTTGGTAGGCTGTCTTTTCATTTTGTTGATGGTTTCCTTTGTTGTGCAGAAATGTTTTAGTTTGATGTAGTCCCATTTGTTTATTTTTGCTTTGGTTTCCCTTGCCTAAGGAGTCATATCTAGAGCGATATTACTGAGGTGGATGTCAAAGACTGTACTGCCTAGGTTTTCTTCTAGGAGGTTTGTGGTTTCAGGTCTTACATTCAAGTCTTTAATCCATTTTGGGTTGATTTTTGTGTATGGTATGAGATAGTGGTCTAGTTTCATTTTTTTTTTTTGCATGTGGATGTCCAATTTCCTAACATCATTTATTGAAGAAACTATCCTTTCTCCACTGTATATTCTTTGCTGCTTTGTTGAATATTAGTTGTCCATAGAAGCCTGGGTGTTTTGCTGGGCTCTCAATTCTGTTCCACTGATCTATGTATCTATTTTCTGCCAGTACCATGCTATTTTGATTACCACAGCTTTGTAATATAGTTTGAAATCAGGGTGTGTGATACCTCCAGCTTTGTTCTTTTTTCTTAGGTTTGCTTTGCCTATTTGGGGTCCTATGTGGTTCCATATAAGTTTTAGAATTTTTTGTTGTATTTCTGTGAAAAATGTCCTTGGGATTTTGATAGGAATTGCATTGAATCTGTAGGTTGCTTTAGGTATGGGCATTTTAACTATGTTAATTCTTCCAGTCCATGAGCATGGAATATCTTTCCATTTATTTGTGTCTTTTTCAATTTCTTTCAGCAATTTCTTATAGTTTTCAGTGTACAGGTCTTTCACCTCCTTGGTTAAATTCACTGCTAGGTATTTTATTCTTATTATTGCAGTTGTAATTGGGATTGTTTTATTAATTTCTCTTTCTGCTAGCTCACTGCTAGCATGTATAATAGAAATGCAACAGATTTTTGTATACTGATTTTGTATCCTGCAACTTTACTGCATTTGTTTATTATTTCTAATAGTTTTTTAGTGTATTCTTTAGGCTTTTCTATATTAAAAATCATGTCATCCACAAATAGTGACAATTTTACTTCTTCCTTTACAATTTAGATGCCGTTTATTTCTTTTTCTTGCCTATTTGCTCTGACTACGGCTTCCAATACTATGTTGAATAAAAGTGGTAAGAGGGGGCATCCTTGTCTTGTTCCTGATTTTAAAGGGATAGCTTTCAGTTTTTCATGGTTGACTATGATGTTACCTGTGGGTTTGACATACATGGCCTTTACTAATTTGCGGTATGTTTCTACTATACCCACTTTATTGACACTTTTTATCAAAAATGGATATTGAATCTTCTCAAATGCTTTTTCTACATCTACTGAGATAATCATATGGTTTTTATCCTTCATTTTGTTAATGTGGTGTACCATATTGGTTGCTTTGTGTATGTTGAATCATCCCTACATCCCTGGAATAAATCCCACTGATTGTGGTGTATGATCCTTTTAATGCACTGTAGCAGCTGGTTTGCTAATATTTTATTGAGGATTTTGGTGTCTATGTTCATCAGAGATATTGGCCTATAATTTTCTTTTTTGTGTGTTGTCTTTGTCTGGTTTTGGTATCAGGGTGATGTTGGCCTCATAAAATGAGTTAGGAAGCGTTCCTTCCTTTTCAATTTTTTGGCAGACTTTGAGCATTAAATCTTCTTTGAATGTTTGGTAGAATGCACTGTGAAGCTGTCTGGTCCTTCTATTTCTTCATGATTCAGTCTTGGAAGGGTGTATGGTTCTAAGAATTTGTCCATTTCTTCTAGGTTGTCCAATTTGTTCATAATATTCTCTTACAATCCTTTGTTTTTCTGTGGTATCCGTTGTTATTTCTCCTCTTTTATTTCTGATTTTATTTATCAGACCCTTCTCTCTTTTTTCTTGGTGAGTCTAGATAAAGGTTTGTCAATTTTGTTTATCTTTTTAGAGATCCAGCTCTTATTTTCACTGATCTTGTCTACTGTCTTTCTAGTCTCTATTTATTTCCACTCTGATTGTTATTATTTCCTTCCTTCAATGGACTTTGGGCATCGTTTGTTCTTTTTCTAGTTCCTTTAGGTGTAAGGTTAGATTGTTTATTTGAGATTTTTCTTGTTTCTTGAGGTAGGCCTGTATTGCTATAAAGTTCCCTCTTAGTACTGCTTTTGCTGCATCCCATAGATTTTTTTGGTATGTCATATTTTCATTTTCATTTGTCTTCAGGTAACTTTTAATTTCTTCTTTGATTTCTTTGTTGACCCAATAGCTCTTCAGAAGCATGCTGCTCAGTCTCCATATACTTGTCATTTTTCTACCTTTCTTCTTGTAGTTGACTCCTAGTTTCATACCACTGTGATTGGGAAAGACGCTTGATATGATTTCAATCTTTTTAAATTTATTGAGATTTGTTCTGTGGCTCATGGTCTGTCCTTTAGAAAGTTCCATGTGCACTTGAGAAGAATATGTATTCTGCTGCATTTGAATGTAATGTTCTGTATAGATCTATGAAATCCATCTGGTTCTGCTGTTTCCTTGAATTTCTCTCCAGATGATCTATCCACTGACACAAGTGGGATGTTAAAGTCCCCTACTATTACTGTGTTGCTGTCAATTTCCATTTTCTTGGAAATTCCTTCCCTTTGAGCCTATGTTTGTCTTTAGAGCTGAGCTCCTGGAGGCAGCATATAGTTGGGTCTTGTTTTTTTAACCCATCCAACCACTTTGTGTCTTTTGGTTGGTGAATGCAATCCATTTACATTTTAGGTGACAGATGAGGACTTAGCACTGCCAGTTTAGCTTTCGTTTTCTGGTTGCTCTATATATCCATTGTTGTTTTATTTTTTTCCTTGTGTTTCTGTCTGCCATTTTGGTTTGGAGGTTTTCTGTTTTTCATACTTTCCTCTTTTTTTATGTTTCATGTCTCTACTCTAGATTTATGTTTTGTGGTTACCATGGGGTTTGTATGAAACCTCTCATAGATAAAATAGTCCTTTTTCTGCTGATAGGATCTTATCTTCATTTACCTATGTAGGTTCCATCCTTTTCCTCTTCCCCTTTTATATTTTTGTTGTCTCAAATTATCCCTTTTTATGTTGTGAGTTTGTTACTGAATTGAAGCAGCTATATTTGTTTTTTCAACACTTTCCCCCTTTAACCTTTATGCTATAACAAAGTGTTTAAAAACCTATTGTGATAAAGACTTGCAACTTTTGATTCTGTCTACTTATCGCCTTACTCAAAGTTTTGTGTACTTTTTGCCATTTTGTTTCTGGTAGAAAAGCTCATTTCAACATTTCTTGTAAGGCAGGTCTAATGTTGATTAACTCTCTTGGCTTTTGTTTGTCTGGGAAAGTCTTAATTTCTCCTTCATATCTGAATGATAACTTTGCTGGATAGAGTATTCTTGAGTGATGACTTTTACCTTTCAGTATTTTGAGAATGTCACTCCACTTCCTCCTGGTCTGTAGTTTCTGCTGAGAAATCTGATGGCCCAATGAGGTAGCTTTGTGGGTTATCATCCCTTTTTCCTTAGCTGCCTTTAAAATTCTTTCTTTGTCATTGACTTTTGACAATTTTAATACAATCTGTCTTAGAGAAGGTAATTAGGTGTTCTCTTGGCTTCATGAACTTGTATACCCAGTTTCTTCTCCAGGTTTGGGAAGTTCTCAGCTATTATTTCTTTAAATAAATGCTTTGCTCCCTTCTCCCTCTCTTCTCTTCTGGGATACTCATTACCCTAACGTTGCCCTTCCTAAAAGACTTGGATAGCTCTCTAGAATTTCCTCATTTTTAAAATATCTTCTCTTTCCTGTCCTACTTGTACCATTTCAAGCTTGCTAATTCTCTCTTCCATATGGTCTGCTCTATTTCAAATGCTTTTAAATGCACTCTTCATCTCATTTATTGAGGTCTTCAACTCAAGAATTTGTTTGGTTCTTTTTTAGAGTTTCACTCTCTTAGTTAAGTACTCCTTCTGTTCATTAATTTTATTCCTGAGCTCACTGAACTGCCTTTCTAAGTTTTCTTGCAGCTCACTGGGTTTCTTCATGACAGCTATATTGAGTTCTCTATCAAATCGCAATATTCTGTATCTTTAAGTTTGGTTTCTGGAAAATCATCATTTGCTTTTTGTGGTACACTGTCAGTGTGGTTCTTCATGGTGCTAGATGAGTTGTTGCTCTGCCGGTACATTTGAAGTAGGGACAGGTTAGAGATTAGAGGCCTTTCTTTTGTTTTCCAGTAGGTGGCACTATAGCATAGGTTTTTGGTTTCTTTTACCTGAGGCGCCTCTGGCTCTATTTGAGAGTCTGCCCTTTCCACCTTCCACCTCCTCTGTTAGAGGTGCGACTCCCTGCCCTCATTATTGCACCTTGTGCCTCTGGAGTCGTTGGTACCTTCCTTGTCTCAACTGGTGTTGCTGCTTGGTGCATCTAGATGGTAGGCTCTGCCATCTCATCTGGGCTCCCATGAATTGCAGGCTCCACTGCCATGGGGGGAGGGGAATGAGGAGAGTTGGGAGGGGAGCTGAGGTTGCGTGGGTGCCTCTGCTGTGTCTGGTATTGTAAGGTTCGTGGGGCTCTGCCACAATGGACCTGGAGTTGTTGGCGCCTCAGTGGCTGGAGGGACAGGGTCTCAGGCCCCACTGCCACTGTTTCCCAGTTACCCGTGGCCACAGGAGCTTGCTGGGGCCAGGAGGCTGGAATCATGTGTACCTCCCTCCTCTGCTACTATCGGGTTCTCTGGGGCTGCAGACTCAGTTGCTGTGGCTGGAGGGCTGGGTTTTGCAGGCACCACCTCTGCTGTTCCCTTGCTTTCACCTCCTCTATGTGTTTCAGTCCACCCACCTTTAGATGTACCAATATGTGGATTCTCCAGTGTGCTGGTGTGTTGAGCAGAAGTACTTTTGTTGTACTTGGATGTTTTACTGGTTGTAGACTGATGGGGTGAGACAAAGGTAGCTTTTCACTCTGCCATATTGCTGACGTCACTCCAATCACAAAATGTATTTCTTAAACAATAAAACTTGAAAGTTGAAATTGCTCCTTGATTCATGGGCTGCAGAACGGATGCTGTGTTAGCAGGCATGAAAACAACATTAATCTCACTATACATCTCTATCAGAGTTCTTGGGTGACCAAGTGCATTGTCAATGAGCACTGACATTTTGAAAGGAATCTTTGTTTCTGAGCAGTAGGTCTCAACCGTGCGCTTAAAATATGTAGTAAAACATGTTGTAAACAGATGTGGTGTCATCCAGGCTTTGTGGTTCCATTTACGGAGCATAGGCAAAATAGACTTAGCATAAATCTTAGGGCTCTAGGATTTTCAGAGTAGTAAGTGAGCACTGGCTTCAACTTAAAGTCACTAGCTGCATTAGCCCCTAATAAGAGAGTCAGCCTGTCCTTTGAAGCTTTGAAGCCAGGCATTGACTTCTCCTCTAGCCATGAAAGATGGCATCTTCTTCCAATATAAGGCTGTTTTGTCTACATCGAAATTCTGTTGTTTAGTGTAGCCACCATTAATGATCTTAGCTAGATCTTCTGGATAACTTGCTGCAGCTTCTACATTAGCATTTGTTGCTTCACCTTGCACTTTTCTGTTATGGAGATGGTTTCTTTCCCTAAACCTCATGAACCAATGTCTGCTAGCTTCAGGCTTTTCTTCTGCAGCTTTCTCACCTCTTTCAGCCTTCTTAGAATTGAGGCAAGTTTGGGCCTTGCTCTGAATTAGGCTTTGGAAATATGGTGTCCAATTTGATCTCTGTAAACTACTAAAATTTTCTCCATATCTGCAATAAAGCTATTTCACCTTCTTATTATTCATGTGTTCACTGGAGTAGCACTTTTAATTTCCTTCAAGAACTTTTCCTTTGCATTCACAACTTGGCTAACTCTTTGGCACAAGAGGCCTAGCTTTTGGCCTGTCTCAGCTTTTGACATGGCTTGCTCACTAAGCTTAATCATCTCTAGCTTCTGATTTAAAGTGAGAGATGTGTGACTCTTCCTTTCACTTGAACACTTAGAGGCCATTGTAGGGTTATTGATTGGCCGAATTTCAATATTGTTGTCTCAGGAAATAGGGAGGCCCAAGGAGAAGAAAAGAGATGGTGGAATGGCCAGTTGGTGGAGCAGTCAGAACACCCACAGCATTTATGGAATAAGTTCGCTGTCTTGTATGGGTGCAGTTCATGGTGCCCCAGAACAATTACAATAGTTAACATCAAAGATCACTGACCACAGATCATCATAACAAACACAATAATAATGAAAAAGTTTGAAATATTGCAAGAATTACCAAAATGTGAGTATACAGAGACCTGAAGTGAATAAATGCTGTTGGAAAAATGGAACTGACAGACTTGCTCAACACAGGGTTGCCACAAAACTTCAATTTGTAAAAAACACAGTATCTGTGAAGCTCAATATAATGAGATATGCCTGTAATGTCCTCTCTTTCTTGAATTTAATTACCTTTTAAATCCTACCTTCTTCACGAGGCCTACCAAACTTCTGTAGCAATGCAGTGCAAAGAGATACTTTTGATATCATGAAGCCAGTGGTTTGAGTTTTGACTTCAGATTTGCCCCAAATCCATGACTCCTCCTGGACTTGTTTGGTTCATTTTTGGTATCTTGCTAATATCAAAAAGATATTTCTAATATTTATACCACTTATTTTGATATTTGATCACATTCTACTATGTACCATTATTTAAATATTTTGTGTGCTAAGGTTTCTCTATCCAATTGGACTGTAGCTCCTTGAGGGCAAACACTAATGCTTAATTAGTAATAACACAGTAATTCAATGACTCAGGGGAAAAGTATCGATAGCTGAGCTTATTTACTCCTTTAAGCATCCATATGTTTTATTTTAACTACTATGGATAAAACATATTCTAAAATAGTCTTACTTTCTTAAACTGTACTTCTAAAAATCTCATACTATACCTAATAGTTTTATGCATATCAAGGACTCCAAATAACTCGTTTTAGAATAAATATATTAAATAAATTCTGTATACCAATGCATATGATATATGCCAAGACTAAAGAGCAAATGAGAGGTATTACTCATTTTAGAAAAGAAAAATGCATTTAATAACTGTCCTCTGCTTACGCTTCCATTTCAAAATGCCAATATGCCAGGAATTCTTCCTCAATAACAAGTCATTAATAATCAATAATAAATTAAATTAGGTTTGGATTTTATAAAACTTGAATTCCAGGGAGTTCCCTGGTGGCCTACAGGTTAGGATTCTGGGCTTTCACTGCCGTGGCCCAGTTTCAATCCCTGGTTGGGGAATTGAGATCCCACAAGCCACATGGCATGGCCAAAAAACAAACAAACAAACAAACAAGCAAGCAAACAAAAACTAAATTCCATTTTGGGAAGAAAGTCTTGGCCAAATCTTGCAATCCTAACACTGCTGATGAACAAAAATATATTGCTTTGATTCCTGAAAATATTGAACTGAGAAGTCAAAATACCTGATAATAGGCAACTTTAAATAAATTTATTACTATGAAGTAAGTTATTCATCAGTGTAAAGCAATGGTCCATGAGTATGACAAGAAAATGAGTGGAACGTTATTATTACTTCTTAGGAATTAATAATTTGTGATAATATAAACAGTAGGCATGAGACAATATACTATTTGACTATAATACACTAATATATGAAATTAAGTTACATTTTACCTGTTACCTAGTTTAAGTGCTAAGCTCTTTCTACAAGTCTAACGTCAAAACCATGGGCTGGAAGGAAACATTCCACAGGCAATTAAATACAACCATTAAATGTACTAGATTTAGCATCTTCTGGAATTCTAGGGAAGGGGACCCAGAGGATGAGGGTCCAGAATGGGAAGGACACTTAATTTTCATTGTATATTCTTGGTACTACTGAATTTTAAAAAACATGCATATATTACTTATTCCATTAAAATAGTTATTATTTAAAGGGAAGGAAAAAATTGTACAAAGAAAAAATTTATATCACATCTAAGGTGATAATCGTAAAGCAGAAAACATCCTACATATGCTAAGATCTGTGATAATAGTTCAATATCAACAGAGTCACCTTGATATATTTAATCAGCAAACATGCAGTTCTCACTCTCACCTTCCAAAGTGAAGAACTATATACCGAATGAGATCACCCTGCTTTTCCATTTTGTTGTCTGTGACCATGGGCATCAATTTGTCATAGTACTTGGCAAGGTAGAAATGCCCATCCTCCCACTCTGGCAGGAACAAAGTCACATCCTGTAAAAGATAACAGAGAATACCCACTTAATAAAACCCCCCACTATGTTGGGAAGTAAAGTATGAATAGATAATTAGGGATCAAAAGTATGAGACCAACATCTAGGCAGAGCAAAGTCAAAGGCAGACTGACTCTGGTGTAAATAAGGAATAGCTACTTTCTTACAAAGGTTTTCTCAGGATAGCTGGTGGGTTCTGGTGGGTTGCCCGCTGATCAACATGTCATGGTAATTCGCTATACAGGGAAAAAAACTCCACTTACATTGCCACTTTATATGATACATCAAAATAATTTTCAGATGGATTAAGGTATTTCATGTATGTGTGTACAGGTATATTTTTATTGTTTTTAAAAAAAACCTCAGAGAAAGAAGAATATCAAATCTCTGAAGAGGACAGGACTTTAAAGGCATTCAAATATGGTTTAAGAAAGAAATCACATATCTTATTTTTCTCTAAGATCTATAAGATATTGCCCTCTCTCTCAACTCCTTTATAATCAGGCTTCTGAAAAGAATTCTCCAACTCATAGTCATTCCTCAAACTATTTCTTTTTGGTTCAGTAGACACCACTCCACTAAAGTAGCAACTTAAACAGACATACTTTCCAATTCTGATCTCACGTGAGTGAGCTCTCTTCAGCATGTTTCTGTTGTCCGTGCCATTTCTTCTTTGAATCACTTTCTTCCCTTTGCTTCTGTGAGGCCACAATCTTCCAAGTTTTCTCCTACCTTTCTGGCCACTCCTACTCAGTCGCCTTTGTCATTTCCTTTCCCTTTCCCTTATATTTGTATATTGTGCGTGGTTTATTAATTTTTAATTATATTATTTGAAATGTGATGGAAAATACATAGAACAGCTGAGTAAAAAAATTTTTTTAAAATAAAGCTCTACTCTTAATTCAAGCAAATTTGAGAACACAGTTTAGACCAGGAACCTTAAAATGAGATCTTAAGTTTCCTCCAAATCTAATCCTAAAACCTTACAGATACAAACCTGCTTGTGGGTAGAGGACAGAATGACATGATTAGATGTATGGAACAGATGCTAGATTCATGTGCCTAAAACCGGCCACAGGGACGAGGCTCCCAGTGTGCTTTTCCCATCTAGTCACAGGAGAAGCAAAGGGAATGAAGGAAAATACTAATAAAGATTGCTCTAAAAAGATATTTTCAATCTGGTTTCATCATCTATCTCCCTTCCTTTCCTTTCTTCCTCCCTCCCTCCCTCCCTCCTTCCTTCCTGGTTTAAGTTAAAACTTTATTTTGGAAAATAAAATTTGCATACAGAAAGATAAATCTTATACACAAAGCTTGCTCAATTATCACAAAGTGATCACACCTACATAAGAACTCCAGAAACACGAGCCTCCCCCTTTGCCCTCCCAAACACTACTCCCTTCGTTTTCCTCCCAAATAACCACTACTACAGATTAAATATTTGTGTGTTGTCCCCCCTCCCCCCTCACCCAATTCATATGTTGAAGCCTAATCCCCAATGTGATGGTATGTGGAGGTGGGGCCTTTGGGAGATGATTAGGTCACAAGTGTGGAACCCTCATGACTAAGATTAGTGCCCTTATAAAAGAGGCCCCAGGGACCTCCCTTGCCTCTTCTGCCATGTGAGGTTATAAGGAGAAGATGGCTGTCTATGTAAGCAGGCCCTCACCAGACTGAATCTGCTAGCACCTTAATTCTGGACTTCCCAGCCTCCAGAACTGTGAGAAATAAATGTTGCTTAAGCTACCCAGTATATGGTATGTTTATTATAGCAGTGCAAATGGACTAAAAACAACCACTATCTCCATTTCTGATATAATAATTTTGTTTTGCTCATTTCTGAACTTTATATAAATGGAGTCATACTACATGTATGATTTTTTCATATGACTTTTTTTATTCAACATTAAGTTTGGGAGAACCATTCAAGTTGTTGGATGTAACTTTGGTTTGTTGGTTTTCATTGTTATACATACAGTATTCCATTATAGGGATATGTTATAATTCGTTTATCCATTCTATAATTGATTGACATTTCTACTTCCAGTTTAAAATCTACAAATAACGTTGGTATAAACATTTTTGTATATGTTCTATGGAGACGTGTTGAGCATTGGTAAAGTGGCTGTCACAGTATTATCACCTTTAGGAGAAAACACCAAACCGTTTTCCAAAATGATTGTAATAACTTATACTTTCAGCAGCACTGTATGAGCGTCTAAATGCTCTATAGCCTTGCTAACACTTGAAAATATCAATCTTTTAAATTTTAACCATTCTTGTAGGTATATAGTGTTAGCTCATAATACTTTTCTTTAAACTGAATGGCAGTTGATTTACAATATTGTATTAGTTTCATCATAATACTTTTTAAATTTGCATCTATTCCTGTCTACTACAGTGAACATATTTTCTTTTTGCTTTTTTTGGGTCATTTATATATATCCTTCTGTTAAGTCTTCTATTCAATTTTAAAATTGTGTTGTCTGTATTTTTCTTATTGACTTTTAAGAGTTCTTATTATATTCTGGATATAAGCCTCATCATTATGTATTGCAAATATCTTGTAATCTATCGCTTACCTTTACATTCTTTTTAAAAATATTTATTAAAAAACACATTTTTTTATTTTTTAAGTAAAAAATAAAAGCTGACGTACAATATCATGTTAGTTTCAGGTGTACTACATAATGATTTGACATTTGCATACACTATAAAATGATCACCATGATAAGTCTAGTAACCACCTGTCCCCAGCCATCCACTCTTATTTTATTATTTTGTATCTTCTATATTCTATGTTTTTAATTTTTTTTCAGTTCCTTTTCTAACTCCTTGAGATGGATTCTTAGCTTATTAATTTTGAGCCTTTATTTTCTTCTAACATATGTAAATAATATTTCAAATTCCCTGTAAGAATGGCTTTAGCTGAATCCAAGTTTTGCTATGTCATATTTTTATTATCATTCAGTTCAAAGTAATTTTAATTTCCATTAAGTTTTTTAACTTCCATTTAGTTTTTTAATTTCCACTGCAATTTTTTCTTTGACCCATGGGTTACTGAGAAGTATCTCTTTTCTAACACCATCTATGTAAGGCTTAATACCTAGTAAGGAAGGTATACACTGTGTTTGTTCAAAAATTTTCAGGCCAGGCTGTGGTTAACTTTGGGAAGGAGGATGAAAGGGTGAGTTCTAGAGCATTAATAACATTCTACTTCTTGACATGGGTGGTGATTTCATGACTATATTTATTTTGTGATAATTCCTCCAACTATATACTTACGTTATATATTCACTAAAAAGTCAAAAAAGCTTCCTGGCTATTTTTATACATGTGCTCTTCCCATATGGACTTTAAAATAATTTTATCTATTTTCAAAAACAACAAAAAAAGTGAATTTCTAACTGAAATTGCATTATACATTCACTTACCTTATATTTTTTCATAACTGCATTGCTTTCAAAGTTAGCTGTTTCTTCCATAAAACGGCCCACTAGTAGCATAGCTCGACCATGGATTAACATGTTCTTACTTTCGGTTGGGGTTTTATTTTCAGGAAAACATAACTCAACACCCTTCTGAAGAACAATTAGTGCCTGGTGAACATCACCCTGAAAGAGAAAAGGCAACAACAAGCCTTTTAATTTAAGAACATATTTCCATTTTCTGCAAAGCAAATAAAATTGTTAGAATTTAAAGTTCATAAGATATTTTATGTATAAATCTATTTGTAATTTCATGTTCACCTCTCATTTTCCTCCTATGAAAGTAAAATCCTAAAAAGGAATCATTGCTTCATTTCATATAGAACTCCTACATTCATTCATTCACTTGTTTTTTACAGTCAGTCAAAGTGCAGGGAACTGAAGATATATGTAGATGATTAGGGATAAACAAACATAAATATGTCAAAATCTCTGGCTTAAAAAAGTTCACAGTCAAGTGAGGAAATAAACTATAAAACAACAACACAATGTGCTAAGTGTTATTAACAGAAGAATATACATGCATATTATGTAGGAAAGAGAAGACAGTCTGCTAAATCTACCTGAAGATATAGGAAAATGGAGTTGACCAGTGGTCAGGCAAAGTAATCACATGAGGAAAATCTAAATTAGGTCTTAAAAAATGAGTAGAAATTTTCCTGGCAAAGAATTCAGTGAAGGACACTCTTGGTAGAAGGAATAATAACTTTAATTGAGAAAAAGGCAAGTAGTCTGGTTTTAGCTGAAGATTAAAGGGTTTGTGAGATAAAGGGTTTGTGAAGACTAAAGGATTTGTGAAGACTAAAGGGTTTGTGACAACTGAACCTGAAGAGGTAGGCTGAGACTTGATGAGAAAGGGCCTTGTGTACTTTCTAGAGTTCTGACTTAATCCTAAAGCCATGAAGAATACTTTGAAGGATTTTAACTGGGGGAGTGACATGATTCAGTGTGCATTTTAGGAAGATGACAGACTGCAGTAATGAACACCAAGAAATGGTGAGACCTCAAAAAAAACTGTTAATATTGTCAGAGGGTGTAAATGCTAAGGGCATGAAGGAAAGCAGCAAAGATAAATAAGAGGGAGAGGATTCAAAAGATATTTCTACGGTCAATTTAGTCTCCAACTTGATGTGGAAAGTGAGGGAGAGGAAGAAGTTCAAGATGATGCCCAGATTACTGTCATAAATGAGAGGATGTGATAGAGTCCTACTCAGAAAAATAAGGAATATGGGAGGAGAAACAGACAGTGAATTTTACATGATGAATTGCATTTTGAGCATACTGAATTTAAGGTATTACAATACATACATGTTCTAGCACTAGCTCTGAAAATGACCTGACTAATGCAGGCTGAATTATTACTTTCATCTCCCATCCAGGAAACATCTCCTCCCCTGTCTTTTCTTAGCCACCATAAAAGTTGGTTTAATCACAGATGGCACCAACTCTAGTTGCTAACTGTCAATTTCAGAACATGCTATGCCTACTACTAATTCTAGACTGGTGGCAAGCATGAGGAGATATGAAAGTAAGAGTCCTTTAAATCTGCGGCATGAGTTTTTCAAGGAGTTTGTATATTTTAAAAGCCCCCTTCTTATAACTGTAGCTTTAATCTGAGGATTGCTGAGGACGTTTGTTCTGAAGCTAAGCCCTTTCTGACAGGCTAGATTAGAAGTGGATCTTTACAGCAACAGTGGCAAGTCTACACAAAACTAATTATCTGCCAAGAATGTAATAAGGACAGTGTTATGTTCACCTAAACATTTCTTGAGTGCACTCATGTATGTATATATATAGAGAGAAAGTAAAAACAAAGTAAAAATTGGTCATTTCCCTCAAGAAAAAAATGGAAGACAGATGAAAACAGAAAGAACTGCACTTTCAGTCTTGAAACGGGAAAATATTTGGGGACTTCAGGATAGAAGGAAGTTTCTTCCAGATGATGGTAGATAAATGATGCAGAAAGGTGACAGAAAAAGAAGGTTCTGAATTTAGATTAGGGATCTAATCTCTGTCATGCCTTTGTAGGAAGTACCTATGATGGAAGTACATACGATGACGTCCCCTTGGCCATTACCTTGGACCACAGCCACTTTGCCCTTTCCACATACAGTTCAGCAAGTCGTGATTCTCCAGCATTAAGGAGAGCATTGTAGGCTGTCTGGTGGTGACCAGCCTTTCGAGCTACCCTGGCACTCTGTAGCCAGCATTCTCCAACCATTTCCTTGTAATCTGGTCTAAAGGAATGTGACAAAATGGTGGGGAAAGAGCATTTTTAAGTATATTCAACAGCTTAATTAAAATATCTCTTCCCAGCATGGAACCTTCTCAATATATCTTTTCAAAAGAATCAAAGAATATTTATTTGTTAAAAAACTAATTTTAATTTTCTTAGAGTTCTCCATTGTTATCAATTACAAGCCTATGAAGACCTTACAATTGACTTATATCTGTACCTCCCCCAGATACGTTTTCAACATTAAAAAAATGATATATTGCACATAAAAGTAATTTTTAAGTTCTAGGCTCATTTCAACTATATAGTGTAGACTTGACAATTGACAATAGAAAAATACAGATTCAGAGAGAAAATTAGGAAAGATAAATATTCCCAAGTAATATGCAAATATAATACTAAATTCACAATAACTGACATGCAAAAAAAAGTGTGTAAAACCTTTTGTTGAGGCTTAATAAAGCTCTCCGGAGAGCCAGTATGGGCTCCTTTGCTCTGTAGGAATTCTGGGTCATTTCCAGTCGAGCTACCCAATTTAGTGAATCTTCTTGAGTACTTTCACCTGGAGACTGGTGAAAAAGTGGTTTGACGCTATGCTCCAACTCACACAACATGTGCAATCTGAAGACAGATAGAGCCTATGTTAATATGTTATCATATTCAGCCATATTAATCTGATATATAAAGCATGTACTTTAAATTAACCATGAGGAATATGAAATGTGCAGTTTTCTTTGGAAGAACTTTAACGAATATGTATTCTTGGTATATAAACAGTAACATTTATAACTTTTCAAATTGGGTATAAACACTAATTTATGTTGATTTGAATAGTTAGTGCTTTGCTATGATCCCTAGACCCCTCTAATTAAATTGGAGAAGGGTATATAAAACTAAATTCAAATGTATGAAAGCCAGACTTTACCACCTGTATAAAGATGAAAGAAAATATAAATCAATGTAAATATTTGTATATATTGCTGGTGCTATTGTAAGAGGACCTGGCATAGTAGATGCCAGTAAAAAATTGTGAAATGAATGCAATTTTAATTGTTTTTTTTTCCTAAGGCTGATGGAAACATTTGTGATACATTCAAATTAGCTTTTTCCCATGTCTATAACCCAGTGTTCAAGCATGCAGTTGAGTAGCTACAGAACTGAATTAATCCCAGTGGTCCAATCTCTGGTTTCATTAAGCTGTTACCAAAGGGGCTGATACAAAATATAATTTAAAAAATAGCATATTTTTCTTTTTAATTTACTGTTGTTCAATTACAACATATGTTTTATTCTTTTCTTCAGGTAAATTAACAGACCTAAAACGTTTTCCATCATTTTCTTCCTTATCTCTAAAAATTAATATTACTTGTAATATTAATATTACTTGTGAGTAATGTAATACGTACATTTGAGGGGGAGTGGAAAATGTCAAATGCATTTCTCAAAGAGAAACAGGAAAGGGAACCAACAAGTACTGAGCACCAATGTGCCAGCCAGAGTAGACGTCTAGTTATTTAGGTTACATAGAAAATAAACTATGACATTACAATAAGACAAATGTAAGATATTTTTGCTATTTTTTAGAAGTCTCATAATTGCCTTTCTAATTAAAAGGATGTATGTTAGAACATTTTTTAAAAACTATAGATAGGGTGATTGTGAGGTAAAAAAATGAAAAGAGCCATTTTGTGAGCTCTGCGTAACACCAAACACAGTATCACTTATTTAGCAAGCACAAAATTCCAAGTCTGTCCTATGACACCTACAGACCAGGAATATAAAAATGGAAACCTCAAAATACCTCACAATATATTCATATCCTCGTTGGTAAGAGCCTCTTTCAAAGCTTGCAGCTGAAAGAGGTACAATTTGTTCTGCTCTCACTAGTTTCAATGTGTCATAAAAAGCTGTGATATCTTTTTTTTTAGCTGATAATAATAACTGTCCCAGTCTGACACTCCATGTTGTAGATTTCCCATCTGAAAAACAAATGAAGAGTCAAGGCATGCCATGATAGCTGGATCCCAGAACAAGCTTTATTTCATTTGATAAAATGGTCAACAGAAATTTGGAACAGATGGTTTCATTCCACTTTGAACTTAAACAAGGCAATCATAAAACAAGCTGAGAGAATAATTACCAATGTTGCTTAGCTACTTAAGTCTAAATATTTATGGCATATTAAAACTGCTTATATTTTAAGAAGTAATTTTACCTGCTGCCAAATAGTTTTCTACCAAATCCCACTGTGACAATTTCCAAGCTGCTTCCACTCTGTATGTGTTTAATTCATCTGTCCATTCAGACCTGTTAAAAGAAACCCGTACCACTTAAACATTTATTTAAAGTGGCATTTAGAGATTTTTTCATTGGTTTAGATACTCTATTTATTGTAGTTATTTATTGCTCTATTCATTGTATTTGTATTGTATTGTATTTTGTATGTAGGTACAAAATAATTCTCTCTATCCAAAACAATCCCCCAAATTTTAATGTTTCCAGTCCCCCAAAACATTTTTTTCAATAATTACTTCTGATACAGCCATTTAAAAATGCCGTTTTTTGGGACAAATTTGCCATATATTAGAGCAGAATTAATGCCTGGATAATTACAAAGAGCAGTTGTAAAATGAGCTGCACGCTTAACTTGAACAAAGAGCAGGGAGAAAAAAGAGCCAACTGAACATACAGGCGTTCAGAGGTAAGCAATTCTAATAACTTGGTATTTTGAATTAAATTTAAGACAAAAAACATAGAAGCTGGTGGGGTAGGTTGAGCACTGGGGTACATAGGACACTCAATAATAAAGGCATAACAATGTTACAAATTATGTATCAATAGTATGACAAAGGATACAAAATTAGCCACCTAAAATACATAACTATTCTTAAATTATTTTCAGTTACTTTAAAATTGGGGTTTTTAAAAGCAGCATTATATAGGTAATTATTTTTTCTACGTATCCTACTTATGTGACACTAAGATGGCTAGTGATGTTTCGATCATGACTGTATAGAAGAAGCTATACTTCCCCATGTTTCTTCTTTATTAAATCATATCATTTGAATACCTGCTATATGCTAGACCCTCAGCTAGGCACATTTTTCTATTTAATTACCTAATAATACCAAAGGTACACATACTATAAATAAGGTAACAGACTCAGGGAGGCTGGGATCAATGCCCTTAAAAGCCCTCCTTGTTCTTTCTGTAGTAAAAACACATAAAACATAACAAATGAGTCAATTAAAAAAAACTAAAGTAGTAGCATAAATACTGAATATTCTCTAATGTCTAAATACCACCAAGAACAATTTAGAACAAAGCTAAAAGAAATACAATAGAAATACAGTTTTCAAAAGTCCAACTCTGAATAACTTCACTAGCTTATCACTCGATGCCAAAGTATCAAAATTTTAGGATACAAATCTGAGTAGAATTAGCAGGAGTTGCTCTCCAGAGGGGATATATCACACCAAGAAGTACCAAATGGCAATGAGGATCAGGTTGTGAGAACTTACTTCCATAAATGTATTAAAAAAATGATTGTGTAGGTTAAGCACAGTCAATAATTTTGGAGAAATATTTGTTTAAATGCAAATATTCTCCCCAAGGAAAACTTGTCCCCTCAATGACCATTTGCTTCAATGATACAGTATCCTTCATTGAATATTGAAACTTGCCTTTTCACAATCCAACGATCAGGAGGCTCTATGTATCCCAGATCCAAAGAGAAGACTGTGCAGTGTGCATCATAAGGAAACATGACACCTCGGCTTGAGTCAAAACAAACTTTCCCAAATTTCTGCAACCCCTTTATTCATAAGGTCTCTCAATTAATCTGGAGAAACATATCTAAAACATATAACGAATCTTTCCTTGCTTCTGTAAAGCTTCTTTCATCGTTTCGTAAATCCACTAACCATTCTCTACTCCCAGACACTGTAGAACAGTGGTCTTTAAAATCACACTTTGGAATTTATAGAAACTGTACTTAGAAGAGCTGTTTTCAGCGCGAACTAACTAAAACCAGTGGCCTGTGCTCTTTGGCAAACTAAGATCCCATCCCTTTTGACCAGATCTCTCTGTCCAGGAAAGTCAGTTGGGGTCTGGTAAATACATTAAGGAGTAAGGCTTTTAGCTTGCAGAGCAAGGCAGCTTCAAGAGCACAACCAACCTCCCTAGTAATTCTCTAAACTAGAAGAACCATGCATGTCTTAATCTCTGCCACATGTAAGTACTTTTTTGGGGGGTATCATTTGGTTTGCTATAAGAAACCCATTTTCTTTAGGAAAGGAAGGCTGCTTTCATTTTTGTTAGTCTTTTAGGAGAAAATCAACCCACACATTCTAGAGTGGTATTCCTTAGTTCAGTCACAAAGTTTCCCTCTCCCCAGCACAGAAAATAACTGGTGCTGATAATGTAGGCAGAGCTTAGATATCTTCTGGAAATACTAATATGAGCTTCACCAATAGTAGGTGAAGTCTTGCAGGTTCCTGTCATAAAGCAAATTTAATTCAAGGATGACTCTTTGCATAGAAGATAAGCTGTTAAGTGCTAGATTGACTTAAGAGACAGTAGGAAAAATTATTTTTTGGTGTTTATCTCCAACACCATGAAAACAAAAAAGATTTCATTACTTTAGTAAATATTACTTCAACCCAATTAATTAAAAATTTCCCATTCCAAACCAACAACAAAAGAAAATCATTCTTTTAAAAAACATTACCTGTTAGCATGCACTCCATTCACCTGAGTGACTACCGTAGACAGCTGACCAAGACCTAACATGGACTTCACTACGCCATGATAGTGAATGATCTGGAAATTTAAAAGTATTTAAAATAGCAACTGTTACTTCAAATACATCTTAGGAACCAAAAATGTTTAACTGATATTCATTAAAAAATGCTATTTACCTCACTGAGCCTACCTTTCTTAGTTTAACAACTGACTTGCTTGGCTATATGGCAGAGCCCTCTACCGATGTCCTAAACACATCTGAATTTTTTTTTTTTTAATGGAGACAACCTACAAAAAATCTCAGATTGCATTTATTATCTTTTCCAGATATGGTGTGATTTTTGGTTCAGATCAAATATAAAAGTAACAAGTACTCCTTAATACTTTGTTTAAAGAGTATTTGTCATATAATTTCTCATGTAAAAATTAAAACTCAAACGTCACAATATTATTAATATCGATTTTGGGCTTTAGTAACTGAAAAGTTAGATAGGATTGTGAGATATTCTTTAAAATTGAAAACAAGCCTGTGAAAAATAAAGGCCCTATACACTGAACTTCTGAGAAAATGAACATGTCAATTATGACAAAAAGGAATACCCTGAGATTAGAGAGGATCTAAGCCAAGATTATAAATCAGTGATTCTAAACCCCTTTCCTGTTCCAACATACATGAGATATGCAACGTCCCCCCATTAGCAACTGTAGCTCAGTGATTCTAAGGGACCATTTCAGAGATTCCCAGATGGTGATAGGGGCATGTGTAATCTGAAAAAGTTTCTTAGGCTGTAAAGAATCACTATTATTATTAAAAATTGATGCAAGTCTTATACTTTTAATACCAAACTAAAATTATATCAATTTTAGAGTAATGGAACATAGAGTTTAATGTAAGTACACTTCACAGTAAATCTCATTTATTTGGGAGAT
Source organism: Eubalaena glacialis (assembly GCF_028564815.1). Taxonomy (NCBI): domain Eukaryota; kingdom Metazoa; phylum Chordata; class Mammalia; order Artiodactyla; family Balaenidae; genus Eubalaena; species Eubalaena glacialis. Next base: position 126,186,688 of record NC_083721.1, on the reverse strand, counting down.
TTGTAAGGTCACAGAAATTTGGTATTGGAAGGGATCTCTGAGATCCTCTAGCATGTCTCTAATTTTATCAATCAGGAAACTCAAGTTCAGAGATGGTTAAATATTTTCCAGACACACTGTGACACTGGTAGAGACAGTATTGAAATTAAGGTTTCCAAAGTTCCTAGTTCAGAGTTCTTTTTGTTACATTGCCTTTCATTTATCTCTTACCTGGTCTGGTTCTAACTGAATAGCCCTGTCATAACAAGCAGTGGCATCCCTCAGTAAGCCGATGCTTTCATGTTCAAGGATCTGTTCTTTTAGAGATGGTTCTGCCTTTCGAATTGCGCTTACTCCAGCCACTCCATCTGGTTCATGCATAGCAGCATACAATTTCTTTGTTCAATCATTAAAAAACAATCAAGGGAGGAAAAAAACACAACTGGAAATAAAACTGTAAAGCCACCAGTTTATGTAAAAAAAAATATAAGAATTATTTTCTCAAAGCAACAATATGTATTTGTTTCAAGATAGATTCACAGTGAAACTGCAAACTTATTTCCAGGCATTCTGTTCCACTTAAATATGCTCATATTCCACTTAAATACAAATCTACACTAGTAACTGTTATTGATAATGAGAGCTGTAAAGAACCTCAAAGTCCTGAACTCTTTTAAAAATCCAATATATAATAAATTCTGTTGAGTATAGTTTATAAGTATTTTATTGCATTTTAAAACTTAAAAACATTTTAAACAAGCATTTTAATATATTCATATTGAGATGCTTTCAAGAAACACAAGACACTAAATCTGGGTTCAAAGGAAATATTCAGGCTGAAGATAAAAATTTGGGAGCAATTAGCACAAAGATGGCAGGGGAAAGGATGAAATGATTTAGGAAATGAATAGAGGGAGAGAAGAAAAGAGGACTGGGGAAGGACATCAGAGTACTTGTATATTTATAGACAAGGAAGAACTAACAAATGAAACGGAGAGGAGAAACCAGAGTAGTTTGAAGAAACCTGGAGAATGTGGTATCCCAGAAGTTGTGAGAGAAAAGAAAATACCTTAATAAAGAAGTGGTCAAATGATGCCATGAGGTTAAGAAAATGAGGACGGGGAAGCATTTATTGGATTTGGTAACATGGAGGTCACCAATTTTCTTAGCAAGAGTAGAGTCAGTGTAATGGAGAAAGAACTCTTGTTGGAATGGGCAAAGAGTAAATGGGAAGTAAAGAAGGAATACAGAGAAGATGGGCAATTCTTTTAAAAACAGACTGTGAAAGGAAACAGAAAGATGGGAAGTATCTGAAGAAGATACTGTAAGATCAAGGGAATTATAAAAACTTAAGATAGGCAACACCAGAGCATGTCTATATGCTCTATGTACTCTGGTTGAGAAAGAAAAATTAATGATATTGGAGAAAGCAGGAATATCTGAAGGATTGAAATCAAGAACAAAAGTAGAAGAACTGAATTTTGGCAGGAAGGGATCCTTCCTTAGGAACAAGAGAAGCTAAGAAAGAGAATATGGTACAGAAGCCAATGTATTTTCGGATTTGGTAGACATCTGGCTTCTACTTTCCTAATGAACAATGAAGCAAGATCATCCGTTGAGAGTAAGTAAGGTGGAAGCAGAGAAATGAAGAGAAGGTAAGAAATAGTCATCTTGAAGAGTGAGAAAGAGTGTTTCTCTAGTCTTTACTAGAGAAACATAGAATGACTGAAGGCAGCGTTAGAGTCCCACTGATGTTTGAGATTATGAATTGAAAGGAAAACCAGTTAAAAATCCATTGTGTGATTTTTCTCCAGTGATGTTCAGCTGCTTACATGCAGACACTGGGAAAGCAGATGGGTGAGTTTATCCAGGACTGGAGTCTTACAAAGTGAATACAACACAGAGGGAGAAAGATGAGGGAGCTGAACATCCTTGTAAAGGAATGACTTTAACAATGAACAAGAGACTCAGAGCTAGACAAGGAAGAAAAAGACAGGAGAGGGCTAATCACCCAAAGACTACAAGCTACTCATTTTCCAGTTCTCTCACCACACTCTGCTTTTTGACCTGAAAAGAAGCCCAACAATCTTGACCTCTTATTTAATCCATTGTATTAGGCCCACTGGCCCTTACTTTCTTTTCTTCCCTACACAGTCATAGGATTATCGTCTAAACCAATAAAATGAACAATCTAAACATAAAAGACTGGCAATATTAAATGTCATTATTAAGTTCACTATATGAATATCAAACCTGTAAAAATCCAAGATGCTCTTGAATATTTTGCTTCTTTTCTGTAATAAATGATTCAAAGTGCATTACAGCTCGTGTGTATGCTTTGGAGCGAAAGGACGCTACTGCCAGAGTATCCTGAGGTATGAGGTCTAGAAAACGAGTTACACTCTGATAGTCTTCATAATCCACAGTAGGTACTAGATTATAAAAAGATAATTGAGTAATTAAAGACTGAGAAGATGAAATTTTAAAAGTATCCATTTAAATTTCAATTTATTTATTTTTAATTTATTTCATGAAATAAATTAATCTAAATGTATTAGGGTATCTTATTTAGAATGTAACTACCAACAAGAAGATTGCTCAGAAGACTCCTGCTCCAACAGCACCGTTATGACTTATCTTGCCTTGAACCGTCATTTAACTTATTTGAGCTTCTGTTTCCTCATCTATAAAAGGGAAATATTAGTATCTGTCTTGCCTTACTTACAGTGTTGTTGTGACAATTAAATGTAAATTTATATTAAATGTTGAGGAGATATAAAGATGATACAAAAGATACAAAGATGAGTTATTTATTATTAATAACTATAAAAACACTGATAAAGTATAGCTATTAGTAGGGAAAAAGCAGAATTATAGAAATAGCCTTCTTTTTAATTTTAAAGTTTAGAATTCTTTGATAACAATCTATTTTTTTCCTGTGTTGCTATATATACAATATTAACTAATACAATGGAAATAAAAAGTAAAAGTACCTTTCAAGTAAAATCACAAATACTTTAAAATGGTAATTTTTTTAAAGAGCCTAAGAAAAGACCTAACTGAGAAACTTCTGGACTATCCAGTTTAAGAATTCTTATTTAAAACTTATAAGTTTTAATAATGACTCATAACAGCATGCAGAAAACAGGAAACAAATAAATTTCATAATCAAGATAGTAAATTTAAAAGAAATTATATTTAAAATAAATTCTTTACTTCCATCAAAATTTGTAAATCATTTCAAATTATGAGAAATGTTAAAGTATTGTACTTTTGAAACATTACAAATGTTACTCTTAAAAGCTAGAATTTTCATTACTATGTTAGTAAGAAATGGTAATAACGGAGTTCGCGTTTGGTTTTTTGGTTATCATTTTCACATGCAGAAACAGAAACAAACATTTAATTGTTGAAATAATGTAAAATATATCAATAATTAGTCTTATTGCAGAGAAAAACATTCCCCTAAACATAATTATTTGCAAGTCCAAAAAATCTTAGAAAAATAACAAACTGTTGTGCTTAACAACAGGAATGTATGTGCTTCCACAGATACAGGAACAACAAGAGGGAGATGCTCACAAACTGAGAACTTGGTGTAAGTGAAGGCCTCTTTAAGGGTCTTAGTCAGTTTTTCCAATTAGCCTCGAAGCTTTGGGGGAAAATCATGTGATCCCACTAAAATGGCTGAAGTATACAAGAAGCAGAAGTATCATATACTTTACCCACTTGCTGCAAGAATGAAAAACACAAAAGTTCAAAGACATTAAGAGTATCTATTAATGTCTGATGAATATAATTCTTCTCACCAAGTGCTTGTATCATAGGGGCAAGTGTCATTTTAAACTCTAATGAGATTCCTCTTTTAGTCACCTTTGTGGGAGTTGTAATATCACAGGGAAAAAAATAGCACGATAGTAGGTGTAGCAGGGTATAGTATAGTAACATATATTAAGCATATTTGGAGAGCCTGCTGGATACCAAACACTACCAGAGAAAGGGAAAAGAAGAATAAGATGAATTAAAAAAAGAAAAAAAAATAGGCCATGAAATGAATGAAAGTAAACTCTTGGAAATTTAAAACTTAAGTGTGAAAAAGACCGCAAAGAGTATCTTATAAGTGAAAAAGTATAAAGAACACTTCACTATTCATATATATACACACTTAATGATTTATATCATCACCATCCCAATTAATCCTCAATCTTCTAAGGGAGATAAAATCAACCCTATTTTATGCAAAGAAAAATTAGGTATGTGTTTTGCTTAAGGAAGTGACAGTAAGAATTTAAAGAGAGGTTTTCTAACTATAAATTCACTGCTCTTTCTCAGTAAAAAGGCCATCTTAAGGGGGAAAAAAAAAGGATGCAAGAAAACATAGGTCTTTTAAAAGCTAATGCTTAAATTACAGAACTGATACAGAAAGGAGCTAACTGGTTAATAATTAAGAGAAGAAAGTATACAGAAGTTATGACTTACTCATTGAGTCCACCTTATCTCTGTTTGATTTGCCTTGTGGAAATTTTTCAGCTTTCAGTGCCTGAAATTTGTGCCTTGCCCACTGTGTGAGATGGTCAAGCATGGAGAACACAGTCTGTGTACTGAGCTGACACAGATCAGATGCACTGTCTTGGGTACTTATGGTATGCTGATCGTCATGCTTTAGAACTGCCATAATTTCTGCATAAACCTAAGAAGAACCATTTTATGGTGAATAATATGTCTGCATAATATCATTTTACTATTACCTGACATATAAGACTAATCATTTTAAGGCAATAATTTTCAAAAGAAAAAAAATCCATCATAGATTAATAATAAATCATTTTTCTCATCTATAATTAAGCCAATAAAATGTTTCCCTGTAAAGAAAATATACTGTAAAAGAGTCACAAGAGTAAATATAAAAATATTAAAAAATTCTTCTAGATTATTCAATAAATGATCACAAAACTACTTGTTAACTAGTAGAAAATAAAACTTTAAACAATACCTCACAGTATCTGTAAAAATCAATTTCAGAGTAATTGAAGGGCATGTAAAAACAAAAGGATCAAAAAAATGTAGGAAAATATGTTCATGACATTGGCTAAGAGAAGGCATCACATAAAAGGTTTAAATTAAAAAGTTACAAAAGATTTATAAATTTGGCATTTATATTTAAACTTTCTGCATGGCAAAAGATATAAACAAAGTTTAAAAAGAAAACCACTAACTGGAAAAATTTCTGTGAGATATGACTGGCACAAACTGGTATCCAGAATACGTATCAAACTCCCACCAATTATTTAAAAAGGACACACACATACACAACCACAAATAGGTAAAGGATATGAACTAAGCATTATACAACTCTCTGATAAATAAAAGTATAAAAAAAGGATTTTGTAAGCGTTTTCATATGTACTTACATATTATAGCATACCTTGATCTACATTTCCTACTAATATGTAGCCTTTTTAATACTAATTACATTGCATAAATGTTTGGACAAACAGAAACCAAATAAAATGATATTTCTTACCTCCTGCTGATCTTCTTGATTACAACCCAACAAAACATACACTAGAATATGTGGAAGAAGATAGATGGTCACCTTGAAATCATGCTTCATCATAATGCTACAGCAGGTGAAGATTTTACTGGCAAGATCATGCCGCACCTATAAACTCCAATGGTTTAGAGAGAGTAAGTAGTTTTATTCATTTTATTCTTTTGATTAATGCCAAAAAACAACATGTGAGCTAATTTAACATTGCAGAGTGGGTATTCTATGGAGAAAGGCACTCAAAGCGGGGAGGATTTCAGATCACCATCCCTCTGGTCAAGTGCCTGAACTGCTGAGACCCCTACAGGCAATGTAGCTACCTGGGCTGCCAACTATCTCAGCAAAAATGGTCTTTTCCCCTTACAGTTCATTTTAAAATGAATCACGTTTTGTTACAGATTAACTTCCCTAAATACAGTATATTTTACTTAGCTAACATTAAATTTAGTATATTTATTCCTTGAGCACATAGATGAGGAAAGTAACCAGAAGGTATTCTCTGGGCCAGCACATTAAGTACAAGATCACATTTTTCTTAAGTAATAAACAGTGATTAACTATAGGAAAGAAAATGAAAGAAATAAAAAAATTAAATTACTTGGTGTTAGAGTCAAATTTTATTGGTATAATCTAACCTTCAATTTACCAACATTACTGTTCTCTTATAAAAGTTTAAAGGTTTTTTTCTTCTTCAAATACAAATCCTTCACTTAAAAAAAACAAACAAACTAAACTACAACTAAATAAAATATTCCATAGCTGAAAGTAATTAAAGAGTATTAATTTAATATTTCACATATTATATTTTCAGTATGTTCATTAAAAAATGAGAGACACTTTCTTGAAATTACCAGGTACAAATTATTATAATAATATTTTAAAACACTAATAGAAATATGAATTAAAAACAAAAGTTGTGAAATTTAAATATGCCTTAAACATTCTGGGTGAACACAGGGTACCTTTTTGTCTGTCAGGTATGTAAAAATTTCATATTAGGAAAACGTCAGAAATATACCTCTATTTTTCCATGAAATTTCATTTTTAAAAAACCTCTACTTTGGGGGATTAACCAAGATGGCGGAGTAGAAGGACGTGCTCTCACTCCCTCTTGCGAGAGCACCAGAATCACAACTGGCTGCTGGACAATCATCGACAGGAAGACACTGGACTTCACCAAGGAGGATACCCCACGTCCAAGGACAGAGGAGAAGCCACAGTGAGACGGTAGGAGGGGCGCAATCAGAGTAAAATCAAATCCCATAACTGCTGGGTGGGTGACTCACAGACTGGTGAACATTTATACCACAGAAGTCCACCCACTGGAGTGAAGGTTCTGAGCCCCACGTCAGGCTTCCCAACCTGCGGGTCCGGCAACGGGAGGAGGAATTCATAGAGAATCAGACTTCGAAGCCTAGTGGGAATTGATTGCAGGACTTCGACAGGAGTCGGGGAAACAGAGACCCCACTCTTGGAGGGCGCACACGGAATAATGTGTGCATCGGGACCCGGGGGAAGGAGCAGTGACCCTGGGGAAGACTGAACCAGACCGACCTGCTAGTGTTGGAGGGTCTCCTGCAGAGGCGGGGGCTGGCTCTGTTTCACGGTGGGTACAAGGACACTGGCAGTGGAGGTTCTGGGAAGTACTCCTTGGCGTGAGCCCTCCCAGAGTCTGCCATTAGCCCCACCAAAGAGCCCAGGTAGGCTCCAGTGTTGGGTTGCCTCAGGCAAAACAACCAACAGGGAGGAAACCCAGCCCCACCCATCAACAGTTAAGTGGATTAAAGTTTTACGCAGCTCTGACCGCCACAGCAACAGTCAGCTCTACCCACCACCAGAGCCTCCCATCAAGCCTCTTAGATAGCCTCAACCACCAGAGGGCAGACAGCAGAAGCAAGAAAAACTACAATCCTGCAGCCTGTGGAACAAAAACCACATTTACAGAAAGATAGACAAGATGAAAAGGCAGAGGGCTATATACCAGATGAAGGAACAAGATAAAACCCCAGAAAAACAACTAAATGAAGTGGAGATAGGCAACCTTCCAGAAAAAGAATTCAGAATAATGATAGTGAAGATGATCCAGGACCTCGGAATAAGAATGGAGGCAAAGATTGAGAAGATGCAAGAAATGATTAACAGAGACCTAGAAGAATTAAAGAACAAACAAACAGAGATGACCAATACAATAACTGAAATGAAAACTACACTAGAAGGAATCAATAGCAGAATAACTGAGGCAGAAGAACGGATAAGTGACTTGGAAGACAGAATGGTGGAATTCACTGCTGTGGAACAGACTAAAGAAAAAAGAATGAAAAGAAATGAAGACAGCCTAAGAGACCTCTGGGACAACATTAAACGCAACAACATTCGCATTATAGGGGTCCCAGAAGGAGAAGAGAGAAAGAAAGGACCAGAGAAAATATTTGAAGAGATTATAGTCGAAAACTTCCCTAACATGGGAAAGGAAATAGCCACCCAAGTCCAGGAAGCGCAGAGAGTCCCATACAGGATAAACCCAAGGAGAAACACGCCGAGACATATAGTAATCAAAGTGGCAAAAATTAAAGACAAAGAAAAATTATTGAAAGCAGCAAGGGAAAAACGACAAATAACATACAAGGGAACTCCCATAAGGTTAACAGCTGATTTCTCAGCAGAAACTCTACAAGCCAGAAGAGAGTGGCATGATATACTTAAAGTGATGAAAGGGAAGAACCTACAACCAAGATTACTCTACCCAGCAAGGATCTCATTTAGATTTGATGGAGAAATCAAAAGCTTTACAGACAAGCAAAAGCTAAGAGAATTCAGCACCACCAAACCAGCTCTACAACAAATGCTAAAGGAACTTCTCTAAGTGGGAAACACAGGAGAAGAAAAGGACCTACAAAAACAAACCCAAAACAATTAAGAAAATGGTCATAGGAACATACATATCGATAATTACCTTAAACGTGAATGGATTAAATGCTCCAACCAAAAGACACAGGCTTGCTGAATGGATACAAAAACAAGACCCATATATATGCTGTCTACAAGAGACCCACTTTAGACCTAGGGACACATACAGACTGAAAGTGAGGGGAAGGAAAAAGATATTCCATGCAAATGGAAATCAAAAGAAAGCTGGAGTAGCTATACTCATATCAGATAAAATAGACTTTAAAATAAAGAATATTACAAGAGACAAGGAAGGACACTACATAATGATCAAGGGATCAATCCAAGAAGAAGATATAACAATTATAAATATATATGCACCCAACATAGGAGCACCTCAATACATAAGGCAACTGCTAACAGCTATAAAAGAGGAAATTGACAGTAACACAATAATAGTGGGGGACTTTAACACCTCACTTACACCAATGGACAGATCATCCAAAATGAAAATAAATAAGGAAACAAAAGCTTTAAATGACACAATAGACCAGATAGATTTAATTGATATTTATAGGACATTCCATCCAAAAACAGCAGATCACACGTTCTTCTCAAGTGCGCACGGAACATTCTCCAGGATAGATCACATCTTGGGTCACAAATCAGGCCTCAGTAAATTTAAGAAAATTGAAATCATATCAAGCATCTTTTCTGACCACAACGCTATGAGATTAGAAATGAATTACAGGGGAAAAAACGTAAAAAACACAAACACATGGAGGTTAAACAATACGTTACTAAATAACCAAGAGATCACTGAAGAAATCAAAGAGGAAATCAAAAAATACCTAGAGACAAATGACAATGAAAACACGACAACCCAAAACCTATGGGATGCAGCAAAACCAGTTCTAAGAGGGAAGTTTATAGCTATACAAGCCTACCTAAAGAAACAAGAAAAATCTCAAGTAAACAATCTAACCTTACACCTAAAGAAACTAGAGAAAGAAGAACAAACAAAACCCAAAGTTAGCAGAAGGAAAGAAATCATAAAGATCAGAGCGGAAATAAATGAAATAGAAACAAAGAAAACAATAGCAAAGATCAATAAAACTAAAAGCTGGTTCTTTGAGAAGATAAACAAAATTGATAAGCCATTAGCCAGACTCATCAAGAAAAAGAGGGAGAGGACTCAAATCAATAAAATCAGAAATGAAAAAGGAGAAGTTACAACAGACACCACAGAAATACAAAGCATCCTAAGAGACTACTACAAGCAACTTTATGCCAATAAAATGGACAACCTGGAAGAAATGGACAAATTCTTTGAAAGGTATAACCTTCCAAGACTGAACCAGGAAGAAACAGAAAATATGAACAGACCAATCACAAGTAATGAAATTGAAACTGTGATTAAAAATCTTCCAACAAACAAAAGTCCAGGACCAGATGGCTTCACAGGTGAATTCTATCAAACATTTAGAGAAGAGCTAACACCTATCCTTCTCAAACTCTTCCAAAAAATTGCAGAGGAAGGAACACTCCCAAACTCATTCTATGAGGCCACCATCACCCTGATACCAAAACCAGACAAAGACACTACAAAAAAAGAAAATTACAGACCAATATCACTGATGAATATAGATGCAAAAATCCTCAACAAAATACTGGCAAACAGAATCCAACAACACATTAAAAGGATCATACACCACAATCAAGTGGGATTTATCCCAGGGATGCAAGGATTCTTCAATATACGCAAATCAATCAATGTGATACACCATATTAACAAATTGAAGGAGAAAAACCATATGATCATCTCAATAGATGCAGAAAAAGCTTTTGACAAAATTCAACACCCATTTATGATAAAAACTCTCCAGAAAGTGGGCATAGAGGGAACCTACCTCAACATAATAAAGGCCATATATGACAAACCCACAGCAAACATCATTCTCAATGGTGAAAAACTGAAAGCACTTCCTCTAAGATCAGGAACGAGACAGGGATGTCCACTCTCACCACTGTTATTCAACATAGTTCTGGAAGTCCTAGCTACAGCAATCAGAGAAGAAAAAGAAATAAAAGGAATACAAATTGGAAAAGAAGAAGTAAAACTGTCACTGTTTGCAGATGACATGATACTATACCTAAAACTGCCACCAGAAAACTGCTAGAGCTAATTAATGAATATGGTAAAGTTGCAGGATACAAAATTAATGCACAGAAATCTCTTGCGTTCCTATACATTAATGATGAAAAATCTGAAAGAGAAATTATGGAAACACTCCCATTTACCATTGCAACAAAAAGAATAAAATACCTAGGAATAAATCTACCTAGGGAGACAAAAGACCTGTATGCAGAAAACTATAAGACACTGATGAAAGACATTAAAGATGATACCAACAGATGGAGAGATATACCATGTTCTTGGATTAGAAGAATCAACATTGTGAAAATGACTATACTACCCAAAGCAATCTACAGATTCAATGCAATCCCTATCAAATTACCAGTGGCATTTTTTACGGAGCTAGAACAAATCATCTTAAAATTTGTATGGAGACACAAAAGACCCTGAATAGCCAAAGCAGTCTTGAGGGAAAAAAATGGAGCTGGAGGAATCAGACTCCCTGACTTCAGACTATACTACAAAGCTACAGTAATCAAGACAGTATGGTACTGGCACAAAAACAGAAACATAGATCAATGGAAAAAGATAGAAAGCCCAGAGATAAACCCACGCACCTATGGTCAACTAATCTATGACAAAGGAGGCAAAGATATACAATGGAGAAAAGACAGTCTCTTCAATAAGTGGTGCTGGGAAAACTGGACAGCTACATGTAAAAGAATGAAATTAGAATACTCCCTAACACCATACCCAAAAATAAACTCAAAATGGATTAGAGACCTAAATGTAAGACTGGACACTATAAAACTCTTAGAGGAAAACATAGGAAGAACACTCTTTGACATAAATCACAGCAAGATCTTTTTTGATCCACCTCCTAGAGGAATGGAAATAAAAACAAAAATAAACAAATGGGACCTAATGAAACTTCAAAGCTTTTGCACAGCAAAGGAAACCATAAACAAGACAAAAAGACAACCCTCAGAATGGGAGAAAATATTTGCAAACGAATCAACGGACAAAGGATTAATCTCCAAAATATATAAACAGCTCATGCAGCTCAATATTAAAGAAACAAACACCCCAATCCAAAAATGGGCAGAAGACCTAAATAGACATTTCTCCAAAGAAGACATACAGATGGCCACGAAGCACACGAAAAGATGCTGAACATCACTAATTATTAGAGAAATGCATATCAAAACTACAATGAGGTATCACCTCACACCAGTTAGAATGGGCATCATCAGAAAATCTACAAACAACAAATGCTGGAGAGGGTGTGGAGAAAAGGGAACCCTCTTGCACTGTTGGTGGGAATGTAAATTGATACAGCCACTATGGAGAACAATATGGAGGTTCCTTAAAAAACTAAAAATAGAATTACCATATGACCCAGCAATCCCACTACTGGGCATATACCCAGAGAAAACCATAATTCAAAAAGATACATGCACCCGAATGTTCATTGCAGCACTATTTACAATAGCCAGGTCATGGAAGCAACCTAAATGCCCATCAACAGACGAATGGATAAAGAAGTTGTGGTACATATATACAATGGAATATTACTCAGCCATAAAAAGGAACGAAATTGAGTCATTTGTTGAGACGTGGATGGATCTAGAGACTGTCATACAGAGTGAAGTAAGTCAGAAAGAGAAAAACAAATATCGTATATTAACGCATGTATGTGGAACCTAGAAAAATGGTACAGATGAGCCGGTTTGCAAGGCAGAAGTTGAGACACAGATGTAGAGAACAGACATATGGACACCAAGGGGGGAAAACTGCGGTGGGGTGGGGATGGTGGTGTGCTGAATTGGGCGATTGGGATTGACATGTATACACTGATGTGTATAAAACTGATGACTAATAAGAACCTGCAGTATTAAAAAAACAAACAAACAAAACAACTAATACTAAACTTTCATTGGGTTATTTGTATGGAAATATGTTAATATAAATGTTTCAGACATTACATGAAATTTCTAAAAATCTTATATGTTCTGGTATAATGTTATAAGTCATAATCCTAGTTATTACTTTAAAATGTATATCTCAGAAATAACTAATTTTCTTGTCAACTGCATTATTATGAACTTTCATCAAATCTTTAACCGTGGTCATTTTTAAGTGTTTTGTCATTTACAGACAGTTCTGCGTGTACTCTGATGCTTTTGCAAATATGTTCCTATAAAAGGGTTTCATCTTCAAGAAATTCATGGAAAAGACTCTGACAAGTACAGGTTTCTGGTAACTGACTGTACTGCTGAATGAATGAATAAGCATTTTCAGAACTCTAATGAAAAACTGATGAACTCATAAAAGTGCTAACAAAAGATCAAGATGAAAAAAAAATTAATTACATGGACTGAGTGAACTGATGAGGATGAGTATAATTTTTGTGACTTTCTGTTTGAATTAAAAAAAAAAAAAAATCCCACAAGGACTCAGAGGCAAAGAATATACAAATCAATTTTCACTGCAAAGTAAAGGAGCTGTTACAGTGGAGGATTACTGGACTGAATGTCAATATTATGACATAGTATGAGTGTGTTTCATGTTTGGTAATTGCAATCATTGTTGCTTTTGTTGTGGTCATCCATGTACAATGCTTGATGTCAGTCTATTTATCTCTTGTAAAAATAAAATATAGTGTGTGTGTGTGTGTGTGGAAAAAAGAAAAACAAACCTCTACTTTTATTTTGGAGGAAGTTCAGATAATGTACCCTCTTTTAGAAGTAGCCACTAAGGGATAATATTATCTTTTTATTACCTAAGAAATCTTTTTATTATGTAAAAAAGTCTGATAAAGCATTTATATCCTTTTAAACAGTATTATTTTACAACCTAAAATGAACAGACATAATATAATAGACATTTTACAAACACATGAAGAACATAGTAATTTGCTTGATAAAACAACTACCTTCTTACTCAGAAACTGTTACTAGTAACAACAGAGAAATTGTTACTCTCTAGTAGTAAACATTTCCTACGAAAACTTCTATATCAGCACAAATATTATAATTCCTACTGTGTGTACTACGCATTCAGATAGATGTTCTCGTTTCCTTTACAATTTCTGTTCAGTCAAATTCTGAACAGAGTTCTTACCTTTGTTATAAGATAACCTGCCCAAGATGCTGACCATTCTGCAAAGTTATTACCTAATTTACTTAAGTAAATTGGCTTCTTTACTCCAGACCAATCTGTTGACTTCTGAGAACTCTTATATCTGTAATTTAAAAAATTGTTCATTAAAAAAAAAAAAAAAAATATATATATATATATATATATATCCATCTGTTTAGAACTTTAGTAAAGAAAGCATAAGAAACTACATCAACTCTTTCACTGACTACCCCACTACTGCCTTGCCTTTACTGAAATCTGGCTAAAGACACTGCTTTCCCTAAAGCCTTCTTAATGGCAGGGCGGTAGGTCATTCATGCACACCCCAAGTACTTCAAAGGATTTAAGTCTGCTTCCTCCCTTCCTCAATGCTCCTTTCAGATCCTTCCAACCCCGTCATTGTACAAGAAAGATCTGTTCCTTTGAGGTTCAAGCCACCCAGGTATATATACTATTCTCTACTCCTCATTATGGGCATCTACCAAACCCACTGATTACCAAACTCACTGATAAATTTAGTAAATTGCTCTGCATTTTCTTTCTTCACCAAGTCTTATCATCCTGAGTGACTTCAATGTCTGGCTGAACCATCTAGTCAAACTGAAAACTTCTCAATGACTTTCCCCTCTATTTCTTTATCGGGACTCCCTTGCCAATACATAGAAACTTCTTCACTTCCAAAATGTACTATTTAGACCTCACTTTATGGCCAGTTTCCCAAAGTTCCAGTTCTTTTGCTCAGTTACTCTGACACATCTGTTCCCTCACTGAGATCTTCTGTCCCTTGACTCTGCTAAACTCTCCTGATCTATAATACCCTCCTTTCATTACCTCTCTCCCTAGCCAGCTTGGTCTCCATGGTACTTCACTTCAAGTACTCTCTTGGTAATATCCTGTACGCACCCCACTGCCACATTTTCTTTACCAGCTGTACCCATCCACCAAGCTCCCAACCTTGGATCAGTCTAAATGCCTGCCTTCACTGAAATGATACCTAGGCCACTGCACTGATAGAGGAAAAATCACTAAATTGCTTATGAGATTAGTACTACTACATATCTTAGTCTTCAACCTCAATGGACCTCTACGCTGCCCAGAAATCCTTTTAAGTTTTCCTTATCAGCTCTCTCTTCTCTTTTCCACAGTGGTTATTTCAAATCATCACCACTCTCCTTACATCACCTATAACAACTCCATTGCCACTTTCAGCCAATAATCTCATCTCCTATACTTCTTACTTCATGGAAAGAAAAAAAAGAAGAAACCATTAACACAATCCCACAACTAAATCTGTAAAATCTGCTAAGTTCCATCCATTATTTTATCTACCTCTATTACAGAAAAAGAGATTTCACTTCCTCTAATCTAATCTTCCATTAGATATATGGCTACCATTTTGGATGCCCCTCGGGGTCCTTATTATATCAATTACCACTTCTCTCTTCCATAACTTCAACATGATCCTTTCTATTTGTTCCTCAGTGTTAACACTTAAACATGCTCAAACAGGTCTCATCTTACACATGTGTACAGCAATATTTTGAGGTGAGTGGGTTCCTTTTTAATCACTAATGCAAGGTTAGGAAATGACAAATATAATTAATGCCCTATACTCAAGGTTCTCAGCAAACATTATGTATTTCACTATATCACAAATTGCTAAAAACTGAAAAATCCAATAATCTCTCAGTTAACCATCACTATTTTGAATCTTCATGAATTCTCTAGATGATTTTACCAAGTTTTATGGTGAACTTAGTTAGAAAACTACTGATATTGGGGTACAAGTCAGGTTCTGTCAAGACACATCCTGATATTTTCTCCTAAAATTATTTCTGTGGCAATTTTGAACGTAGTTGATCTAACTAGTACTAAAAATCAAATCTCCCAAACATAGCCATCCCTTTGATCTAGGTTTAGTGACTGCATATAAACAGCCCAAGTGAAAAAAAAAAAATTAAAGGAGAGTATAGTAGTATAACTTTAAAGCAGCAAAAACAAGGATATGGTAGGAAGTCTTTTATCTCTCCTAGGCCCTGTGGAGAAAATATCAAGCAGTCCAAGCTATAAAACTGCCCTACTGGCTAACCTGGTATCTTGGTGTTTTATACAAAAGTGAGTCAATTCCATTAATATTGCTCTTTATTGACTTCTTACATTTATGAGGTGGTGATTTCAATGAGCAGATTCCAGCTAGATAAATCTAACTTCTACCATTGAGGGACCATCTGAGAGGTTCCTTCTAACTCCCAGATATAAAAGTAGAAGGATCATAAGAATTCTCATTGCTTTGCTAAGATCACTCTTATAAATGACCACTTAAATATTCTTCTTATGAAAGAACAAGAAGTTGGCAGAAAATGTTCGCTTCTTACGAAATACTAAATTGAATAACAAGTGGGCAGAAATGCTGGCTTCTACTTCACATGAAGTAGGGAATAGCCACACTACCCCTTCCAAAAAAAGCAAAATTCAACAAGCTGACATTGAATAAGCATTTATTATTAAGTCTAAGTCAAATGTCAGGCACTCTGCTAGGTACTTTTTAACATTATCTTCTCTATTCCTAACAATCATATAACGTAAGTAAAGCTATCCACATTTTCAAGATGAAAAAAACTGAGACTTGGAAATATTAAGTAAATTGCCCAAGATTTTAGAGTGAGCAAATACAGTCAAGATTCAAATTTGGGTCTACATGACTCTAAAAGCCATAAACTTTCCACAAGATCACAGAAACTCTTAAGCATCTATATGTGCTATAAAATATAGATAAAGAAATGGAGAAGTATGGAGTCCTCAAAAAAGAAAAAACAAACATTTATTTTATATCTTTAAACAATGCTCTTCATAAGAAATAAAATGATGTTTAAAAGGTTTCTAAATATTAAAGGGTATCTAGCAAATAAGTATGCATACTTAAGGACTTTTATAAAGAATTTTACTACATGTCTACTAAGGTTCAAAAACTAAATTTATGCAAGGTCACATACCCAATAAGCTTGTGACTTAGACTACCTAAAATTAAAGTTTCTAACTAAAAATTATTTATGGCCTTCAATCAGTCCTAACAAAGTTATTAAAATGGGGAGGCAAAAAGGTAGAAAATACTTTTTTTAAAAGTAGAAGGAGAAAATATTTTCATGAGGAGAAACTGGTAGGGCTAAAAATCTCTAATCTCTAATTGGGATTACTAAAGGCTTTGGGACTAACTTTAAATTCTTAAATTTCTGTGTTAATTAGACCTATCAAAAGTTTCAACTCATATTCAATTTAAAGTAGATTTTTCAAAGTACTACTGACAGTTGAATTAAAAAAAAAAAATCAATCCTTTCAGCTTCAATGAATTTGTCTCAATACTTAAAGTTACAGAATTTAAACAATGAGCAGACTATACTTCTCATTTTGACAATATTATAAGCATAAATCTTAGTGCAAAATACATATTAGAACATACTAAAAATACTTTTAATGCTAAAAAGTTATATCAAAAATAACATTTAGTTTATAAAGTTAAAAACAATTTTATGAAAATAGTTTTAATGAGTCTACAGACCTAGTATTTAGATGAGGTTCCAGTATTTCCCGAACATGCTCGGGAAATCTCCTCCACAATTGGTGACCTGGACCATCAGTCTGCATCTCTCTACAGTCATAAATAGAAAGTAACTCCTACAAATACATATTTTACAGTTGTAAATCATCAATGAAACAGATAAACCTTTACATCCATCAACATTCTACACATTACAGCCATAAAAATACATAGAAAAATACATACAATGATAAAATTTTGGAGTTGTCTCAATGCTTAAAACCATTTAGGTGACTTACTCAAGGTCACAAAGCTGTGGTAATATTTGAACATGCAATTTGTGTGCTGTACATAACATGTATTGAAACAAATGACTAAGCTATTTGGAGGAAAAAATTGGAATTTTCTATATTTGCAGAACTTTTAGAATTTGACCTTTTCTGAATTTTAATGAACGTAACTACAAATCCAAAATAGTTCAAAAATTCAAGATATCGCAAATTCTATATATAAAGTACTGATCTTAAAATTCTGAAAATAAGATGCAAATGTTAAAGACCAATTTCCTATTCAAGTCCATCAATGAAATGGTTATATTTTACTTTCCTGAAAATAAAACAAGTGGGATTTTATAAAGAAAAAAAAAAAATCTTTGTCTCCCAATATCAATCTTTAAAACAAGACAAATATGTTAGGGTATTATATCTTCCATCATCTACTATTCTTTCTTTCTAATTTCACTGAAAAGGACCACATGCAATAGATATATTCCTAATAATTATAAAGTATAAATACTGTCTAATAGAATATGTACTTTATACTTAGCATTTTTTAATAAAAGTAAGGAAGTTTATGAAAGTTCAAATACAGAAATATTCAAAACATTTTCATTTAACTTTAAAATGTTATTAAAATTTTGTTTGAAGCCAGCTTTTTCTGATGTTTGCAAAGTCACTCTGGCTACAGAAGTCCTCATAATCAACCTCCAATAACAGACTTAGTAAATAAGCAATCCTCTAACTTTTTGGTCTTGGGACCATTTATACTTTTAATGTTAGGGGAGAGGAATTAGATAGAGGCAGTAAAAGGTACAAACTTCCACTTATAAATAAATACTAGGGATGTATTGCAGAACATGATAAATATAATTAACACTGCTATATGTTATATATGAAAGTTGTTAAGAGAATAAATCCCAAGAGTTCTAATCACAAGGAAAAATATCTTTTTTAAAATTTAATTTTGTATCTATATGAGATAATGGATGTTCACTAAACTTATTGTGATAATCATTTCACGATGTATGTAAGTCAAATCATTATGCTACACATCTTAAACTTATACAGCGCTGTATGTCAATTATATCTCAATAAAATTGGAAGAAAAAACAAAACACACTAATATACTTACAGTTGTAGATCTTGCTTCATATTTCACTGAGAAAACAAGCAATCACAAGAGATCTCCACAACTTCCATGCTAATATCTCCCCAGCCTGGCAATATCAGTATCAGTGCTTATATGCTCTGCTTTCTCTTTTGTTACTACAGATGAATTGGTTTTTTCTTTTTAATTTACTCTAATTTAATGAGTCACAATTGTATGTTTTATTTTTTAATTAATTAATTAACTAGTTAATTTATGGCCGCATTGGGTCTTCATTGCTGTGCGCGGGCTTTCTCTAGTTGTGGCGAGCTGGGGCTACTCTTCGTGGCAGTGCGCGAGCTTCTTCCTCTTTTTTTTTTTTTTTAACATCTTTATTGGAGTATAATTGCTTTACAGTGGTGTGTTAGTTTCTGCTTTATAACAAAGTGAATCAGCTATACATATACATATATCCCCATATCTCCTCTCTCTTGCGTCTCCCTCCCACCCTCCCTATCCCACCCCTCTAGGTGGTCACAAGGCACCAAGCTGATCTCCCTGTGCTATGCGGCTGGAGGGGGAAGGGTAAGCTGGGACGAAGTGAGAGAGTGGCATGGACATATATACACTACCAAAGGTACATGGGCTTCTCATTGCAGAGGCTTCTCTTGTTGCAGAGCACGGGCTCTAGGCACGTGGGCTTCAGTAGTTGTGGCACCCGGGCTCAGTACTTGTGGCTTGCGGGCTCTAGAGCACAGGCTCAGTAGCTGTGGCACACAGGCTTAGTTGCTCTGCGGCATGTGGGATCTTCCCAGACCAGGGCTCAAACCCGTGTCCCCTGCACTGGCAGGCGGATTCTTAACCACTGTGCCACGAGGGAAGTCCCTTGTTTGTTTCTTTTTCTTTTTAGATATTTATTTTTTTATTTGGCTGTGCCAGGTCTTAGTTGCGGCATGCGGGCTCTAGTTCCCTGACCAGGGATCAAACCCAGGCACCCTGCATTGGGAGTGTGGAGCCTTAACCACTGGACCACCAGGGAAGTCCCAAATTGTGTTTGTTTTTAATTAAGGCTACTCTTTCCACTGGTACACTATATTCCACATCTCTTTACCTATTTAAAATAGTATTATACCAATTCTCTTATACAGCATCGCTATTCTCCTCCCGCTGAACTGTTCCCAAGCAACGGATAAACATGTTTTTCTTTCCCCATCCTTACGCCTTTTCCTCCCCAGCTACTATCTCATTCTTCCGCTCTCCTTGATAGCAACACTCCTCAAAAGAGTTTCTGTAATTTCTCTAATTCCTCTCTTCCCACATGTTCTTAAAAATACTCTAATGAGGCTTTCTAAACTACACTGAAACTGCTTTTGTCAAGGTCACCAATGACCTTTATGTTAATACAGCCAATGGTCAATTCTCAACCCTGAAATTATTAAACCTATGATCAGAATTTGGATCACTCCATACTTCCTGAAACACTTTCTTGTCTTCCAGAACACCATATTCTCCTACCTTATTGGTAGCTCCTTCTCAGTTTTCTTACTTTTTCCCACTTCTCACTGAGCTCATTATCCAGGTCTCAATTATTAGAACCTTTTTATCTACACATACTCCCTCTCTTGATCGTCTCATCCAGAATCACAGTTGTAAATGCCATCTCTACTATGAATTATGAAAACTTCCAAATATGTTTAACTCATACCTCTAACCATGAATTTCAGACCTGAATATCTAACAAAATAAAAAATCTTTTAATTAAAAAAAATATCATGAAAAGGGGCCAAAAAAGTCAAACTGGAAAAATATTTATTACACGTATGGTAGACACAGGGTTAATTTCCACTACATCCAAATAGGTTTTAAAAAATCAATTAAAAAAAAGACCAATACCAAGGGAAAAATGGGAAAAGATCATGTAGAGAAAATTCACAAAAAAGCAATAAATATATAAAAGATGTTACACCTCTCTCATAATTAAATGCAAATTAAAATGAAACAATATCATTTTTTATTTGTCACATCGGCAAAGACTTAAAATTTTAATTAAGGGCAGGTTTATCAAGGGAATATTATCTGGTGAAACTTTTTTGATAAAATCTATCAAATGTAAACTCTGTATCTGCTCTGAGACATTTTAATTTCTGGATATTTATTGTTGATATATTCACTCAAGTACTTAGAAATTATGTATGTTTTCAAAACCATTTTTTTGTAAAAACAATACACTGAACACAACCTAAATGTGTTAAATAAATTTCTTAAATTACGTCATGTTCATATTGAATATTAAGTCATTGAAAAGAATGAATTAGAGATATATGTACTGACATGGAAAATTACACAAGATAACACTATTAAGCACAGAAGAAAATCAAGTACTATGATCTGCTTGTTTGGTGGAGAAAACATATATATTTGTATACACATAGAAAAAACTTCCAAGTACATATAATAATCTGTTAGGAGGGTACATTTCTGTACTCTTTGAAATTTTTGTTAAGAACGTGTATTACTTTGATAATAAAAATGACAGTCAAAAAAAAATAAGAGTTTCTAAAGCATAGAATTTACAACTTTCTTACTAGAATTTAATAACATAAAGCCAGTAATGTCTATATACACTCTTACCTGAATGGCATAAGCAGCTGAATCTTGAGCTCGGCTGTTATCTGCATATGCGAGGTAAGCTCTTGTTAGTTCCATCAATAATCCATAGGCAAAGTTTGCATCTTCTACTCCAGTCTCAATAAGAACAAGAAAAAATTACAGGATAATTTGTATAAATTGTCTTAAACTGTACATCATTCCATGGTGAATTGAACTTAGTTGCCTAAGTGAATTTAACTTCGAAAAGGAAAGCTCAGTAAGGTGTAAACAAAGTTTGGTACCACGACTAAAATATAATCTGTAGCTAAGAAGCCAAATCTAAGGCTTTTCAGACTATTTATAAAGTGTTAGACTCATTCAACTTTTACATAAATCCAGCAATTTGCATTTTTTGTTTTTTAACTCTTAGAAAGAAAATTGTACGTATAGAATTTCCTAACTTTCATTCTGTAGAAGCTTGGTCAACTGAGAAGCTCCAAAAAATAATTTTCACACACTCTTCTCTAGGAGATTCATAACGTTCCCCAATATATTAAAAGTTCTGTTTAATTTTGTTTTATAAGATTTCCCATACTCATTTGACTATGGAAACATTTTTATATACACACTATTAAAACACCCTGGGAATCAGTTTCCCATGGAGACACTTAGCAATTGTGTTTAAATAGTAAAATTTAAATAATTAATTAGATTTTAAGTATCTGTCATGATTAGGTTAGAAAGCTTATTTATTTTTTTGTTTTTGTTTTTTATTTATTTTTGGCTGTGTTGGGTCTTCGTTGTCGTGCGTGGGCTTTTCATTGCGGTGGCTTCTCTTGTTGCGGATCACGGGCTCTAGGTGCATGGGCTTCAGTAGTTGTGGCACGCAGGCTCAGTAGTTGTGGCGCAAGGGCTTAGGTGCTCCACAGCATGTGGTATCTTCCCGGACCAGGGATCGAACCTGTGCCCCCTGCATTGGCAGGCAGATTCTTAACCACTGTGCCACCAGGTAAGTCCCTAGAAAGCTTATTTAAAAGAGCATAGCACACTAGACTGGACTCCAACTTTATAGTTTTTGGCTAAAGGACTCTGCAATAGTATTAAGGAATAAACTCAGAAATTACCTAAATTGTCTAGTTTAGATCAAGCTGCCACTAAGGATAACCTGAATAGTTTCTTGTAAATGGAATATAGAAACCCCATTAGGACAGATAACTCTTCTGGTCATTCCAAATTACCAAAACTTACCACAAATGTAAAATCTTTTCCTTGGGTTTCAGTGGTTGAGAAATCTAGCCGACCTGGATCTATTGCTCCCAATTCCCCTAAGCACTCCCCACAGAGCAACCGAGCTTGAGAGTTTGCATCTTGGCAACCTTTCAAAAGCACTGTCACCAACTGTGAAATAACAGGTTCCACTGTTTCACTATCTGTTGCATATCTGATCAGTTTTTCCTAAAAAGAAGTAGAAAGTTTATACATAACTTCTACAAACTAGTATGTTGTCCTAACCAGAAAGCTTAAAAAAATTAAGGAATATCTGACAAATATTGACAAAATTAAATTCCTTCAAAAATTAAATATCTTCAGTCTTTTCACCTAGTTTTTGCTGAGTTCACATAATATAGTCCACAATATGTTCTGTGGGATTAGAATCATTAAGTGTGCTTAAAAGTTTTAATCACTAATCCATTAAATAAACAGTTACTGAGTATTATTACATCAGTATACAGAAATAAGACATAGTCTTATCCCAATGAGTTTACAATCTAAAGGGAAAATAAACATGCAAACAAACAGATAAAATATCATACAATATGTACAATAACAAATATGTGTACAAGGTAAAGAAGAAATGAAGATGAAAAAGAGCTCAGAGTATCTTTTCAAGGATAATAGATATTTTAGTAAATAAGTCAATAAGGAAGAGCTACTAATTAAAATAAGAAAACTGAAGAGTGTATAAAAAGCTATTACAGGAGAAAAAGATACGGGAAAAGAGTCCTGTGGGGATGATTTAAAACAAAAGACGTAGGAAGAAAGGTAGGCTTTATGAAAAAATATGTTGGTTCAAGTAATCTTTTTTCATCTATCTACCGAGGATGCTGTAATGAAAAACTGTTAGGCGTAAGAAATGACTATTCTCAAGCCAGTTAGATTTAGATATTGTACCTGTGTGACCACTTTAGAACTACTTTGTTTATATAATTTTCCTTCTAGCAAAAGTAAAGCATATATGAGCATCTCAAATTCCATGTTAAAACTGTGATTCAAATTAGAATAATACATTTCAAAAGAAAAATAAAAAGACATTTTATGTCATCCAGAAACTTCACCATTAACTCATTTAAATAACATTACAGGTTAATTCAGGCATAAATACTTAAAATAGATGAACTAGTAACCAATAAACAGCAAAACTAATATAATTATAGACATATATTACCTTGTTAAAACTAGAAAACAATAAGGAAAAGAACATTTTAGTTGGCAAAGATAAATGCAGTTCATACTCAAGACAATAAATACATGAACACTAAATGAAAGGTAATTTTAAAATATACTTCTCTCCTAAGTGCTTAAAAATGTTTTTACTTCACTTCTAGGTTAGATAAACTGGGTTTCATTTTTCAGCAAAAAATATTCAATTCCAAAAGAATTTATAAAATGAGTAGGTGTTCAATAAAGAAAGAAAGAAAGAAAAGAAAAAAAAAATCCATGTTTTTATCATGTCCTAAATGTCCATATACACTTGGGTCTATTTCTAGACTTTCTATTTTTTTTCCCAGTGGTCTGTCTACTCATGTACCAGTATCACACTGTTATAATTATAGAGGCTGTAGAGTATATTAATGTCTGGGAGGGCTACTGAACTCCCATAGTTGCTTTTTTTTTCAGATTTTTCCTAGCTATTTTTTACATGTTTGTTTTTCCATCTTAACATTAGTATGAACTTCTCTAGTTAAAAAAACAAACAACTTGGCATTTCTTTGGGATGGCATTAAATTTATAAATTATCCTAGGGAGAATTAAAATCTTTGTAATATTGAGTCAACCTACCCAATAAATAAGGGGTGTTTCCGTTTGTTTAAATCAATTACATTTTTGTGTCTTTCAGGAGTGTTTCAAAGTTTTCCCTCTTATTGGTTTATACATTTCTTGTTATGCTTACTCCTAAGTATATTATCTTTTTCTGTTACTACTGTAAATTGGGTTTTCCAACAAGTCTTCTACCCGGTTATTGTTGCTATATGAAGATTATGATTTTTATATTCTCCTATCTTACTGAATTTGTTTGTTGTCTGAGCTAGTTTATTGATATTTTCTAGAGTTTTCCAAGTATATTAGCATGCCATCTGCAAATAGAGATAGTTTCATGTCTTTTCCAAATCTTATGCCTCTGAGTTTTCTCTTATCTAAATTCATTGGCCAATATTTCCAACTGAATGTTAAATTGTAGTGGAGATAATGAACAAGCTTGCTTTCAGTGGGAATGCATCTTATTTCCCCATCAAGCGTGCATGCGTGCATGTGTGTATGCGTGTGCACGTGTGTATGCAGTATACATAAACACACATATGCATATGTATACATTTATAATATATTAGTACTATCCATCGATTCCTATTTTCTTTAGTGTTTTTATCTGAAATGGATGGTACAGTATGTCAGAGGCCATTTCAGCATTTATGAAAATAACAGTATGATTTTTTTCATTAATTCTATTATTAGTTCACTCACCATTTCCTCCCAACCTCCCAGCCCCAGGCAACCACTAATCTATCTTCTGTCTCTATGGGTTTGCTCGCTCAGGAGTATATATATTCATAATGTATCGTCTTTGTAAGTTCCATATCTTCTATTGTATTTTTGTGAATTACTGCTTTTAGTATTATAAAGTACCCTTTTTTGTCACATTTAATACTTTTTGGTTTCTATTCTACTTTGTCTAGGGGCAGAATCAGAATTCCTGCTTTCTTATTTCAACTTAAAAATTTGCTCACTCCTTTATTTTTAGCCTTTCTAAATAATTTATTTTATACGTGTGTATTACAAACAGCACAGAGTTGTTTCCTGCTTTGTAAGTCAATTTGTAATATTTTTTCTTTTAAGGTCTTTCACATTTATTAATATGACTGATATGTCGGGCCTCAATTCTATCAGTTTTTTTAAATTATAATTAGCTCCTAAAAATTAATTTCTTTTGGTATAGAAGAAAATTTATACTTTTTTTCTAGAGGTACCCTTTACACAAATACCTTTTATAATGTCTCTGGTCTCTTTATTTAACCTTCTTTAACTGTTTACCAGTTTTAAATAGTATATTTTGATTCCTAGTTGTTGCCTATGCAATAGTGACTAAGCTCATTTTATTTATATCTTAGTCTCTTCTTCTCCCATTTAAAAAATTGCATAATTTCTATTTTATTAAAATATATAGCATTTACATAGAATTCTCCCAAATTTGTCCCCACTGTTGTTTTAGTTAAATATATAACTAGCAACCATAAGTTCTTTTGCCAAAGTCTCCCCAGTCATCTCTTGATTGAGTGAAGCCATTCTCTAGCATACCTCTTAGGAAGGGTTTGCTTGTGAAACTCATATTTCTTCAATTCTTGTACGTTAAAACTGTGTTTCTTATCTGTGATATTCTAAGGACAGCTTGGCTTATTCTTCGTGTCCCTTACATTTTTGAAAATGTTGCTATCCTCTAGGCTCACTCTGTATATTGCTGTTGAGAATTCTGATACTAACTTACTTTTCTTGCCCTTTTAAGTGATTTTTTAAAAATATTTTTTTACCTGTAGGTCCTGAAGATTTCTTATTATTAAAGTCTAAGATATGTCTCAGGGTTGACTATTCTGGGGTCAATGTTTGCAGGTACACAATGGATCCTTTCAATATGCAGACTTATTAGGTCTTTTATTTCCAGAAAATTTTCTTGGATTATAGTTTTAAATATTAATTATGTTCTATTGTTTTATTTTTCTTTTTTAGAAACTCTATTTGTATGTGAAATCTTTGCCAAGCTTCCATTTCACCTACTTCTTTGATCCTTTGTACTCCTTTCTCTAATCTCATTTTTGTTCTCTTGATTATTCTTCTGCCTTCCGTCAATGCTCCTTACTAAAGTTTTAGTCATATATATTCTTCCCCCATGGTCCTTATAATGTAACCTTCATTTCTTCAACTTCTTCAGTTCAGTCACCTCTTGTTTCATATCTTGTTTTTTTACCCATTTCTCTTTTTAAATTTCTCACTTAATTTTTTTTTTGGCTACGCCACACAGCTTGCAGGATCTTAGTTCCCAGACCGGGGGTTGAACCTGGGCCCTCAGCAGTGAAAGTGTGGAGTCCTAACCACTGGACTGCCAGGAGATTCCCTTAATTCTTTTTTTATATCTGCAAATGCTTGCTTGAAATATTTAAATCAGGTTATAGTGCTAAGTCTAGTTTACTTATGCTTTATGATTGGTTTTGGGGGAGAAATTGTCATCAACCAAAGATTTAATTTTCATTTTCTGTTTTTGTCTTATAGTAACCTTGTATATGTATAGAACATATATTTTTTTCTATTTATATTGTGGGCCCTTCATAATAGCTGTATGCAGTTAACAGTAAGGATTTTGTAGTAGCTTACAAGATTCTGATTTCGTAAGTACTCTTTTCTGTCAGCATAGCTCAGTGTAGTTTTTTTCATAAGTAGCTTTTATTGGCAGGAGAGTAGTATGGGGAGGTATATCTTTGATTTTGTGGATTTCTTTTTATTTCTGCAGGACCCTTAAAATTCTCTCTCTTACTTTCTTCCTTCTGTTTACTACTCTCTCCAAAGAGTGCCTCCCCCTTCCTATTCTTTTACTTCTCTCCAGAGATAATGACTTCCAAAGACTGCAACCTTAGGATCTACACACTTTCAAGTACCTTCCCTATAACCAATTCTCTGATGTACCACATCTTAGACCAACTTTCAGTATCGTTGCACCTAGAGTGGGATCGTCTCAGTTGGTGATTTTGTCTTTGCTTTATCATCATCCATAGTTCCTTCACTCCACTTTTTTTTCATAGGGTCTCCTCAGAATCTAACTGTTCTCAACACAAGCTTGTGGCAAGAGCTCCAGAGATAGCTCTGCTGATTACAGGTAATTTGAAGTTCATAGTATTCTCATTCTCACAGTTATGTGGAAGGTGTGACTTATGTGTGGTTTTATTTGCTCTCCTTTTTGCTATTTATGACGTTTTGCAGGGTATACAAAGATTCACATTTAGACATCCACCATTATCCTAGGATAACTTGGAAGTCCCTAGCAGCTTTATTTTCAATGGGCTTATTCTCAGATTTGTAATTATTAGTAAATATATCTTTTTATTATTTATTCTGCATTGTCATCCAAGTTTATTTTGGTCTCAACACAAACAACTTGTCCTTCTGGGATTTCACCATAGGGATTCACTTCAACCTGAGCAGCATCAATTTTCAGAAAGTGGTTATATGGTTGCTTAGTTTGATCTATAGCCTGATTTTTTTGACATAGAAGTTAAATTTTTCTGCTATCCACTGAGCTTAGCTGTCCTATATTCCTTAAAATATGTATATTCCTCCTTAAAAGTAAGGAGTAGAAGCTGTCATTTCTTTAATGTCAATGATCCTCTGGTGACTACCCTAGAGTACAGCACTTTTGCAAGGTCAGTCCATCAAAATAGTTACGTATCCAAGGCTACATTAGCCATCACCTTATTAACTGTCACACCATCTTTAAGTGTGCTTTATTACTACATTATACCAAATTATCTGTTTATACAGTTATACAACTTTAGATCTATTTTTAGATAAATACTGTCTTTCAATGCACTCCTAAAGTATCTTTTCCTCTCTCTGTGGCTAAGATTTGAACTTTTAAAAGAATATCTTTTGCATTTGTTCTTTCATGGACTCTCACAGCATCGCTACAAAGACTCTCTTGATCTCTAACCCTGTTATCTTACATCAGTTTCATACTCTGGTTATTGCTGTAGGTTCTTCTAGAGCTGCACGAAGATAGTCCAATAAGATAGCCACTATCCACATGCAGCTGTTTAAATTTAAATTAAGCAAAATTAAATTAAAAATTCAGTTCTTCAATCACACATTTCAAGTCCTCCAGAGAGCCACATGTGGCTAGTGGCTGCAATGCTTATACAGTGTAAGTGCAGAACATTTCCATCCTCACAGAAAATTCTTTTGGATAGCACTATTCAAGAACTTAACTGAACTGCTTTCAACTTTGATGTTACCTTCTTGCCATAGTTGGAAAAGAAACCATTTCCTTCTCTCTTTTTTCCTAGGTGTTTTGGGCCAGTATACTGACTGTATTATCTACTGATAATCTAGATCTACAGTTAGGAGGGCGTGAAACCTACACTGAAGGAGATTCAAGGCTCCTCACATGTGGTAGGATCATCTCCATGTTGGCTGTTTCCCACACTGGTTACACAAGTGCACTGACTCTGAAGCATGTACTTGTTACCATCATGTATATCTTTTGTCCTAAGTAAATGCTTCCTTCTATCATGAAAACAAATACAACACAGTTTTGCAATTCACTAACTCCCGAGGGTCTTAGGCTCTCACATCTTACCATACGGGTTTTTTTTTTTTTTTTTTTTAAGATTCTTTTGATGTAGACCATTTTTAAAGTCTTTATTGAATTTGTTACAATATTGCTTCTGTTTTATGTTTTGGTTTTTTGGCCGCAAGGCACGTGGGATCTTAGCTCCCCAACCAGGGATGGAACCCGCACCCCCTGCATTGGAAGGCGAAGTCTCAACCAATGGCCCACCAGGGAAGACCCATCATATGGGTTCTTGATATGCAAAAATGAATACCTCATTTAAAATTTTTCCACTTTATAGATTTATAGTGATCTGGTATTTTAAATACCAATTCTCACTCTTACCAAGGTTAGGGATAATCTACATTATGCTGACAAGGAAAAGAATAAAGTTCACTGGTCCCATAAAAAAGGAAATTTAAAAATTTAGCTTCATTAAAACACAGTTAATTCCATCAAAATGTAAAATGGCATAATTACTGAAATTGTATATGGAAGATAGCTACAGGAAATTATATGAGAAAACTCACAGAAACTGCTGCTGTACAAACACATACAACCCTTCCTCAGGAAGATGCAGTAAACCTAAAATATAACTGCCAAATCATGACCCTTCAAAAACAACAAAAAAATATGCAAACCTCTTCAGCCTCAAAGGGTATCTCATGAATTACTGATTCTAAGTCATATCTGATAATCTTGGTAAAATAAAAATCACTTCTTTCATTGAACCTACTGAATCTCAAGCAAATACACCAATCGGTCATCTTTTCTTTAAACTTCCAACCTTTCTTTTCTATAGCTCTTTAATTATATCTTAGTATACCTGATTTTTATACAAGGTTTCCTTCAAGCT
This sequence comes from Eubalaena glacialis, assembly GCF_028564815.1. Lineage (NCBI taxonomy): Eukaryota > Metazoa > Chordata > Mammalia > Artiodactyla > Balaenidae > Eubalaena > Eubalaena glacialis. The sequence continues at coordinate 126,157,064 of NC_083721.1, read as the reverse complement.
TGTAAGAGCATGAATACGAACATCTACATTTTCATGTTGAATTGCTTTCATGGATAGCTGAAGAGTTGTCTGAAGATCAGTACTCTCAGAGGTCTCCTATATAAAGAGCACAGAGAGATACACCTTATCAATTAACCACTTCAAAAACCATTTCAGAAGGCCTGTATTTCCTACATAGTTACCGTTAAAGTAGTTAAACTGTACCCCAATTGAAAGCAGTTTTAAAAAATAATTTCTATCTCTTCCTTTGTATAGCATATGAACTTTTAGTAATTCTCAGGGAAAGGGATTTCATTCTAAAATCTTTAGATTTGGAGAAAAATTTTATTTCAACTAAAGAATTTACTTATCCAAAATAAATCCTTCTTGGTAAGAAAGGCAAGTTTCCCTTAATTTACAAAGGGCTACACAATAGCCTTGAACGAGGTCTACAGATTAAGCAGATAATTCACCCCTTATTTTGACTACTTACTTGTTTATGACTGATGATTTACCCAGTAAAAAAGCATATAAAGTCTTCAGAATCAATCTTGCGATCTGTAGTAAATACATCTGCTACTCTGACCCAAGGTCAGGTATCCCACTTCCTGCCCTAAAATTCTATGGAATCACCACTAATATTTTTATAATTTCAGAGAGTTCACTGAACTTCAGGATGTTGGAACTACAGATGATTCCCCTTCTAAAGCTCAGAATCAGATCTGACACTTCCATAACATGGTTTGTAGCACAAAAAATTGGAATCCTCCCACAGCTTTTTTTCTTTACTCAGAGTATGCAGCTACAGTCACTTCTTTTAGGGACTGTAAGTAAGAACATAGTGATCTGGGTAGTAAAGGCCTAAGAACTGTATCCTTTGCTCTCTGTTCTATCTAATCGTATTAAATCTTTGATCTAGATGCTAAAACTTCCTTCTAGAAATCATGGACTCAAGGTAGGATTATCTAGTCATCAGAAATTAGCCATCAGAATATGACTATAATATCCTTAGATATGATTCTAAAGAATCTATACTCAGTGCTCTGGAACTTAGGAATAATTTTGTATCAATGATCTCCTAAACCATACATAAAAAATTAAATACCTTTCTGTATTCCTGTAGAACTGCTTTTATCTTTTTTAATTCTGGATGATCAGGTAAAAAATATATTTCATGAAGAAAATCTTGCACAGCATCCCTAATAGTTAGTTGGAAGAAAAAGAATTATTTGCCGAATATGAAATAAAAAAAAAATACAAAGCAGAGGTTGAAACTAAGCCCAACTTAATTCACACTTGAAAGTGCTAGCTGACTGTTGACATGCAAAGTATTTTTCCTAACCATGTCTAGGATGCTCAGGTAATAGTGGCAAATAATCAAATCTAACAAAATCACCCTGTGGCAGTCTGCTACATTGGTGGCCCTGAATAATCTCTATGCCTTGGTATATACTCCTATGTATAGTCACTTCATCTTCAATTTGGGCTAGGTGTGTGACTTGCTTTAAAAAACAGAATGTGGCAGAAGAGATGTTGGGCCTATTTGGGGCCAAAGTGTTAAAAAGGTCTGGAAGCTTCTGGTTTTGTCCTCATGAGAGTCCTGAGTCACCACGTAAGAAGTCTGGCTACCATCAGAGACAGGTTACATGGAGAGAGAGAGAAGCTCTGAGACTAAATGAAAGAGGGAGAAGCCCAGCCAAGTCTACCTGCTGGCTGACTGCAATGACCATTGGTAAGAACAGCCAAGGAACTGACCAGCTGAACCCAGCCCAGACTGCAAAATCATGAGTAAATAAAGATGCTTGTTGTTTTAAGACACTAGGTTTTGGAGTGGTGTATAACGCGGCAATACAAACGCAACCCCAAAACACAAATTCTCACAAAGATATACTAGAGAAAAATACGTAAGTAATTCTTACTGAGGCTACCATTTTTAACTTGCTTCAAATATAAAGCCCTAATATTTCTGGGTCTAAATAAAAGTGTTTCTAAATTCTAGTCTTCATTAACTCATGCAACAAACAGGTATTAAGTAACTACTACGTGCTACTATTTGCTAGAAACTGGGGATGTAACAATAAAGAAAGCTGCAGTAACTCCTTCACTCAGAGAGCTTAAGGTCTTCTATCTGGCAGAGTGAAAGAGAATTTTTTTATTATATGAAAAGGCAGAGAAATGATTCCTCTAAAATAAACAGCAAAGATATACTATTTGCATAATAATCCAAAAGGTATTTGAAAAGTGATCTAGATCAGTGATTATATTGTTCCATTATGTACAAAATACCAAAAATAAAAGTATTTTAATTGGGAAAAAACTCCATTAACCTTTTCTTCTGTATTTTCTCCCTGATTGAACAGTTACTGAAAATGATTAATGGAACTGCAATAGCATAAGGATAAGTAAGTAAATAAATAGTACTTAAATCCTAATTTTTCAGAAGTAACTATGACATACAACAGTATGTACAAAAATGGACAAAAAAAATTTAAGTGTATAGAAAGACATTCCAGGCTAAAAAGCAGCCTGAGTGAAAAATAAAAATGGGAAGGAGTAATGTATATTCTTGCATTAGCAGTCTGGATTGGCTACAGCCTAATATCTGCTTTGAAAAATCTTGGGAAATGATTTTAAGAAATAAGATGTGGCCAGATTTTAGAAAGCCTTGAATATCAAAATAAACAATTTGGAATTTATCAGCTAGGAAATGGAGAAAAACAAAATGTCTCTGTACGCTGAAATGATACAGATAAAGAGATGTTTTAAAATATGAACAATATGAAGAAACATAATAAAAGCTTAAAGGAAGGGAGGCTGGTTAAAAGGTTAATGCAATGAAGTAATAAGGGTTTCAACTAAGGTAAGCTGTAGAAAAAAAGTTATTAGCTCTCCTAATCTTTCTCATGCATTCAACTGTCTGCCTTTTAACTGTGAGAAGAAAGGTAATATTAGTCTCACCCCTTTCAAAATTGATGAAAAATAATTTTGAGTTATTGACCTACTAACTACTAAGCTTAAAATATAATAATAATAAAAGCCATGTCACAACTGAAAGAGCATCAGTTCGGTATGTATTGACTTAAAGCATGTCAATTACTTCTGTTTATTAATGGACTCTAAATTAAAAAGAATGTGAACAGTTCCACACTACCAACAGTAACCCTAATACCCTGAGACATAAAAATGCAGTAATAAAAAGCTGTTATCTTTATTAATTTCATTTACAATACCTGTTTTCAATTATGAGGTAGTGAAATATAGCTGCAGTTTCTTTAGGCTGGATGTGTATGAGAGGTAACAAAGCTACTATTACATGACTGAGAAGGGAGCCTAGATAAGCGTGATCCAGGCAACGAACAAAGCAGTCCCAAGCCCTACGTGAAAAAACAAAAGTTAAAAGTCACATCATTTTTATTATTTGCAAAGCTTCATCAGTTAATTATTAGATGAACAATGATACATACAAGCAAAAAGATTACAAGGCAGCTGTAAAAATGGAATAAAGATGAGTACTGTACACTCAAACAGAGTGATCTCTATAATACACTAAGTCAAAAAAGCAAGGTGAAAAACAATGCTTATAATATGCTACCTTTTGGCGCAGGGTTAACATGAAAAAAAAAGTATCTGTGAGTAAGTGTGCATTTGCTTATACTTTTAGAAAGGGGGGGATTATACTAAATAAACTAAAATAGACACATCTATTTTTAGCAATTCAGGAATGAAGGCTAGATTCTCTGAGTGTAACTTGTTACACAAATTTGAATTTGGGACAAAGTAAATGTTTTATATGATTTTTAAATTATATAAAATAGAAGGAAAAAGAAACCTCTAAAAATTTTAAGCAAACTTAAACTGAACCTAATAATACCAAGTAGATGGCACAGCTATACAGGAAAGAATTATTTCACATGACTTTAAAACATATTATTTTTTAAAATTCTTTTTAATATTCTTTTCCATTATGGTTTATCACAGGATTTTGAATATAGTAAAACATATTACTCTGACTGTACATCTCCAATAAAATATAGTCAAGAACAAAAAGAAACTTTCAGAAGCTTAAACTGCATTCAGTAGTTTTATTGTTAGCAGTATTACTGAAATTAAATTAAATTAGCAATCAGCTAAATCCTACATGCCAAAATCTCAGTGGCCTAAAAGAAATGTGGAGGGGAGACTTAAGGGATGCATCTATTTGTAAGAGTTACTTAGGGGGTCAAACAACCAAATGTGTGACATGTGTATCTTATGTGGATTCTAATTCAAGCAAACCAACATCTTTGGGAAAAAACATCTTTGAGACAATTGGGGAAAGCTGAATTTTAGATGATATTAAGGAATTCCTATTAGTTCTGCTAAGTATAATAATTTATGATGGTTATATATTTTTTTAAATGTCCTTATCCTCTAGATACATCTGAGGTATATTTAGAAGTACAATGATATGATACTGGGTTTTCTTTAAAACATTCCAAGTAACAATAAAAAAGGTAGAGGTGGAAAGATTAAATAAGATTAACAATATTGATAACTACTGAGGCTGGGAAACGGGTATATAGGGGTTCATTATATTATTCTATTTCCTAGTATATTAAAATACTTCACAGAAAAATGTTTTTAAAGAAGGAAACACATTCCCTTTTCAATACAAATAGCCTTTCTATCTTAACTATTTCTTATTTCTGGTTTGAACACAAATTCCCTCAAAGAGATAAGAAATCAAGTTAGTGCTATTGGGAAATGCAAAAAATCTAATGAACTCAGGCAGTCATTTACCTGCAACACAATTCAGGAAAATCATCCTTGAAACGAAGGCCAGTTCTCAGCGTGGTCATCATCTTCACCCTCACAGAACTGACATGTTTGGGTCCCATTAATTTCATCAAAGACATCAAACTGTTCAAGGCCTATAAAGTAAGCAGGGCTTCAAAATAAAGCCATAAAGAAGCTGGCAGGAGCAGATGAGCCCTAAGGACAAGTGTTTCCCACACTAATCTCAGAGTACCTATTCTCTGGCAACACAAGGTCTAATAAATGTTGGCAGTTGATTTTGTCCAAGTGCTTATGTAAGAGTTATAAATTTGAAAAACACGAGTTGAGTTCTTTTTTTTTTCCCTCTTTGAAGGTGATTTGTTATTTTGGTTCTGGTGGTCCTCTTAAGCAGTAATTTTCAAATTTATTATGAATATAATACCTATTGTTTAATCTTCTTCATATCCATCCCGAACTGCTATGCAGCACATGCATTTTTTTCCTAATGGTACTAAATTCAACATGCTCTACTTTAGTAATAAAACAAATAGGTAACTAATGACATACTCAGAAAATAATACACACATTTTTATTGGTGTGGAATACAGAATCAGACTTGTATGAATAGCTCCAGATTCTAATGAAGGGGTAAAGAAACTCTCCAGTCAACCTTAACTATGTGCCAAAATACGCAAACTCTTTATGGTTTAAAACAAACTTTAGTTTTCTTAGATTTGAGGTTATTCTCTCACTTGGGATAACAGTAAGAAAGATTTCACATAGACAGAAGTTATTTGGGGGATTAAATTTACCAGTTGACACCAAAAGGACAAGTATTGGTTGCTGAAATTTTTAGAGGTTAATTAATTAAGAGAAAGGGAGTACAGACTGAAATAAAAGCTTCCCTTCATGGGCTTTTATTATAATTTTACTGATTGAAGAGTGGAGACCAATAAAAAGGGAAATTTAATCAGTATCTAAAATTCTATCCCAATCTACAGACAAAAATTTCCAGGGGTGACCAATTGTGACAGCAATCGTAAGGAAATTTCACTGTGCCAAATGCATTTAAACATACACTGACAAATACTGAAGTTACTTTACTTTCTATAACTTAACATTTTTGGTATTCAGAAGCACCATGGGCCATGACTCACATGAGACCAATTTGGGCCAATGCATTCAGTAATGCAACTTCTGTTTGAGCTATCAGGGAGTGCTGGTCTCTTTTCTTCCCACTGAGCTAGATGTTGTGACAACGTGAGCCTGAAGCTGTTGGGGCCATCACCTAGCACTTAAGTTAGAGCCAATCCAAAGGAATTTGAGCTAAGTGGTTAATTCTGAGAACACCGTGTCCAAAATCAAGCTATGCCCGAAGCTATATTATCCTTACACTTTTAGTTACAGAGCCAACAAATTCCTTTAAGCCAGTTTGGGTGAGTTTTCTGTCCCTTATAAACAAAAGAACAGTAAATGATATAATTTTTCTTTTTAGATTCCCCGAAAGCTTATGTGAGTTGTTCAGGAACACAGAATATCATGTGTTTGATTATTTTTCATCTTTGAATGTTTGCAGCTAGAAGGAGAAGTCATGTCTCCTGCATATTCTATATGAATTCTGTTCTGGCACTTTGCAACTCAACTATCACCACCTACCATTTTCTTATCTTCAATGCCAACACTGGAGCTCAGTAACTGCATGTTAAAAAAGGCCAAGATGCCCAACAACTTGGGTTGCAAATAATCAGCCTAAGGGAAAAAAAAAAAAAAAACCCACATAAAAAAGGTACTACATAAGTTTTATACAGATCAAATTTCATAAACCAACAATTTATTTAGATTATTTCTATTTTATCTAACTACACAGAATATTGGAAATAAACAGTTGGTGAATTAAATTTTTCCCAAAGCATATATTTTCACATGTAATACTTTAAAAATTAGTGAAACTGATTTACAATCAAAATATGATTAAATAGTACTGTACAGTGAGAAAATCATAAGCTTTTGAATTACAGTTGAGCTACGGTGGGATTCTCAGGATCTGACTCATGTCAGCATCCAGAGTGGAGAGTGTATTTATCTTAAGGAGAAGAAGAATAGAGAAAGACAAGTGAATGTCCTTATCTAGAGCATTTAGAGCTAAGGTGGAAAAAAGAAAAAGTACTTGATTAAGGAACAGGTACCCTGCCAGAATGAAGGTCTGACATAGAGGTCAATATCCCCTGATGTAATAGTAATAAAGGGGTACGAGCCTTGGGTATCAACAATTACAGGTTAGGTATCACTGTCCGTGGCACTTTGGGTCTCCTGAAGTGGACAGGGTTAATTCTTTCTTGAAAAAGGGTCCTAGAGGAGAGGGTACGGGCTTTAAATCAGCCAAACCTGGGTTTGAATCCCAGTTTTGACACTTTCTAGTATTTGATGCTGGATAAGTTACTTAGCTCCTCTGAGTCTGTAAGATGGGACAATGAAAGCACCAACTGCATAGAGTTGTCGTGGAGATTAAATAAAATAACACGTGTTAAGCACTTAGAATATAGTAAGTGTTAAATAAACTTAAGTTAGTATTATTAAAAACTGGGAATGTGAGTACTCTGCAAAGAAGAATTTTCCCCTCTTTAAAAATCTTTATGTATAGGCAAGAAAAGGGACCAAAAAAAAAGGGGGGGGGGTGCTGGGGAGAAGTAGCAATTAGAATATTTTCCAACTCCAGGAGAAAGTTGCATTGTTTGGCATTGAGGCACCTAATTTAAGTATCTCTAGGTTACACACACTGCCAGGCTGGGGTCAGGGGGCAGTAAGAAGGGTGTGCACTACCTCACAGTAGAGAGGAAATTAGGTGTCCAACACGTTCTCCAGGTTAGATGTTGGGATAAACTTTTTTTCTCTTCCAAAGCACAGAGAATCACCTGTTCTACCAAAGCCTAAAATTACATTTAATTTACAAACTTCTGATTTGGATTAAGACTCAACTTAGGTTTAATAAGCCATAATTCACTAATCACATGGTTCCAGCCCATTCTTAAATGAAAAGCAGATATAGATGATACTCACATAGTCTGTGTCAACATTCTAATTTTAAAGCTCTTACATTTAGACAAATAGTTCGTTCATCTGCCACTCACCAAATATTTATTACGTATGCCTAGAATACTGTGTCAGGTACAGGTGTACGAGATAAGCTCTCCCTACTAGCTTACATGGGACACTGATATGAGAAGAAGACATTAAACAAGTAAATATGTACATAAGGTTGTGACAAGTGCTATAAAGAAATAAACATGATCACATGAGAGAGAACTGGGATGAGGTGATCAGGAACTTAGATAGGGTGATCAGGAAACTCTGAGATCTAAAGAATGAAAAAGATCCAGGATAATATTCCAAGTAAAGAAACTACGTACTGCAAAGGCTGTGAAGCAGGAAAAAACTTGACATGTTTAAGAAACACAAACAAAACAATGCTGAAATACAGGGAGAAAGGAAGATAAAAGTTGCACAATATGAGGGTGGAAAGATGTGCAGACCACGTACAGCCTTATAAGAGCAATGAAAACAATAGAAGAAATTTAGACAGGGGATAATGTGAGTATAAGTTGTAAGAAGAGTACTTCAAATGCTGTGTAAATAACTGATTAAAGATGCAGGAAAGGAAGAGCAAAAGGAGAGAACTGTTAGGAGGTTTTTACAGTATTCCTGGAGAAAGATGATGGTCACTTGTATAAGGGTGGTGGCGGCAGAGATGGAAAGATATATTTTGGGGCCAGACTTGAAAGGACTTGTTGATACTTAATTTTAAAGGATATAAGAAATGAAGGGCTCATGAATACCTTCCAGGTTTTGAAGCAACTGAGCTTCTAGGTAGACACTGGTACCATTTCCTGAGAAGGGAAGACTGTGAGAGAAACAGGTTAAAGGGAAAATAAAGATTTTTTAATGGACATGTAATGTTTGGACTTGTTTGAGATGCTTAAAAGACGGACAAATAGAGATTACAAAGAGGAAGCTGGACAGTCTCTATCTGCCATCTTCCCTCATCCTCAGATCCATTCTCTGCTCTTTTCTGCCTTGCTTTGTGCCTAGGAGGCTAACCAGATTTCATCACTCAGGATATCTTTCCCTCTGGCTTCCCACTAAATTCAGTCAACAGGAGGCACCAACAAGGGAACAAAGGGCAGGAGGAGAGAGTGTGGTATTTATACTTCCTGCTCTCTCTGCGTTGTGAGGTGGTTCTGGCAGTGGTTATATACAATGAGAGCCCTTCCCCCGCACCATGGTTCTAGCTCTCAACCAGGCTCTGGTAACGCCATTTCTTCCTGCCCAGGACTAAGGGGAGCATATGTTTTCTGCCGTTTCTAGTCCCTGGGTTCCTTAACATTCCCTGCTGGTTCTCTTAACCTTGCCCATATCAATGAAAATAGTCCCTTCATTAAATTCTTTTCAGTGAAACATTTTTGTGTATGCCATCTGTTTCCTCCCAGGACCTAACTTGCATAAGCCCAAAAGTCCAAAGCTCAAGAGAGGTCTGGACTAGAATTTCCACTATGAAATCAACAAAACATAAATCATATTACAGGACCAGATGAATTCAGATTCTCTCTCATTTAAAGAGAGAATATTTATAGAGAAAAAGACCCAATTACACAGTACTGAATCAATCTAACATTTAGAGGATAAAGTAGATAAAGTAAAGATTAAGAATGAGTGGACAAAAAAAAGAAAAAAAAAGAATGAGTGGACAATCAACAGATGAATGGATAAAGAAGATGTGGTACATATATACAATGGAATCCTACTCAGCCATAAAAAAGAATGAAATAATGCCATTTGCAGCAACATGGATGAACCAAGGGATTATCATACTATGTGACTACTATGTGAAATAAGTCAGAAAGAGAAAGACAAATACCATATGCTATCACTTATATGTGGAATCTAAAATATGACACAAATGAACTTTATCAACCAAACAGAAACAGACTCACAGACATAGAGAACAGACCTGTGGTTGCCAAGGGGGAGGGGTGGGGGAGGGATAGATTGGGAGTTTGGGATTAGCAGATGCAAACTATTATATATAGAATGGATAAACGACAAGGTCCTACTGTATAGCACAGGGAACTATATTCAGTATCCTGTAATAAACCATAATGGAAAGGACTATGAAAAAGAATATATATATGTTAACTGAATCACTTTGCTATACAGCAGAAATTAACACAACATTGTAAATCAACTATACTTCAATAAAATAAATTTTTAAAAAAAGAATGAGTAGACAGCGAAGCAAAAAGAAAATCAAGAAAATGCAGTGTCACAGATGCCACATAAGAAAGGATGGTCAGTTGTACTGAATGCTACTGGAAGCCAAATAAGATAGGAAAAGAGAAGTGACCATTAGATTTGATAGCAGGAAGACTGTTTTTGACCTTGACAAGACGAGAATTTCAGTAGAATATTTAGAACAGAGTCAGGCTAGAATAAGCTAAAGAACGAATGGGAAATGAGAAAGCAGAGATAGAAATCTCTCAAGATATTTTGCTGATAGTCAAAATATCAGCGAAATATCAGCAAAATTTGAGTCTCTTGAAAGAATGAAAGCAATCAAAAGAAAAAATAGTAAGCCTCAGGATTTATGTCTTTTTCAGGTGAAGAAATAAAATAGTAAGATGATTTCAGATACAAATTTAAGACAAGGAAAGACAAAAAGGAATAACATACTTTCTAACTTATCTTAAATCCAACAATGGATTTAAATATAGTTAGAAGTGATAAAGTTAGCATGTCATGCCACGGAAGGGTTAGCGGGGGGAGCTACAAACGCACTCCAATCTACAGTGAAAAAGCGGTGAAGAAAAATGAACATTTTTACCCAATGAAAAAATAAAATCTAAGATCATTTGAAAATGCATATTTTTCAATGCTAATATGTACGCTGTGACCATGCAATTTAAATCATCACCCTTTTCAAAATAAAAACCCCAATTGAAAATTTAAATAAATCTCTAGCATTTGGAAAATATATAAAACACTGTTTCTCCAATTTCATAATTAAGCTACAAAAAGGAGAAAAACCAAGCAAAAAACCCATACAACATATTCCTTACCATTAGTTCGGGTGACGTGATATCTCTTGGGCCCTGATACGGATCATCACCAGATGCAAATGAGGCAAGTATTGACAAACCATTGAAAACCTGTTGATAGTGTTCTCCAATACGTAGCAATAATTCATTATGCAGTCCTTGGAAATCTTGTCTCAACAGGCTCCCGAGTTCAATTTCTGTTTCATTCTAACCCAAAGACACATTTCAAAAATTTTTTTAAAAAGGGTTTTTTTTCTCCATACTAATATCTTGGAAATAAGTATACTGATTTTAATACACTATTAGTTAATCAGGAGCTCTAGATCAGGTGACAAGAATTACTAATGATATAAAAAAGTCATTGGAAAAGGATTCTGACCTTGATTTCTCCTGGTAGGTCTGCCATCGGTTACAGGTAATGAAAACAAGTGATCAGACTTTATTTTGAAATAAAAATTTAAAAAGGGAGTCTAGTTTTCTATAAAGGTTCAAGATGTCATCCACTCATTATTCATGGAAATGTAACCCTGACAGGAAAATCAGTGGCTCAGAGCACAGTCTTTCTGGTCAGACTGCTGATATTTAAATTCCAGCTTTATCATTTATTAGTTGTGCTGTGACTTAGACAAGTAACCTAATCTGACCTTTCTCTGCCTTAGTTTTCTCATCTATCAAATGGAAAAATAGTACTTTTATCTCACTGGGTAACTGTGAGGAGTTATCCAAGTGAAATGATCCATAAAAATTGTTTAGCAAAGTTTCTGACATGTAGTAAGAAGCACTGAAATGTTATCATCATTCCACCTTTACAATAAAGATTTTCTTTCTCAAAATGAATAAATACACTCAATATTCAAAAAGTCTCATGTGATGCCGCGGAGCAACTGGGCCCGTGAGCCACAACTACTGAGCCTGCGCGTCTGGAGCCTGTGCTCCGCAACAAGAGACGCCGCGATAGTGAGAGGCCCGCGCACCGCGATGAAGAGTGGCCCCCGCTCGCCGCAACTAGAGAAAGCCCTCGCACAGAAACGAAGACCCAACACAGCCAAAAATAAATATAAATAAATAAATAAATTTGAAAAAAAAAAAAAAGTCTCATGTGCAAAGAGATCCATAGCTGGCATATCATGAAATATGTGAAATAAATTAACATCAGAGAAAAACAGTAAAGTTACATATGCATATCTGACAGGTTCTCTTGTTCCCATGTAGCCTCTTATTCCTCAGATATTGTTGCTACTATAACACCAAAAAAAGAAGCACAAGCTATAATTTTAAATTTGAAAACTAGCAAGAAACTGGGCCAAACTGTAATCAGAGCACTAAGTAACTAAACTCAGTGCTGACATTGTACTACAGTTGAAGGATACTGCCTCTTCCAATAGATGTAATTACTTGCATATCATTAGTCATTTTACAGCTCCAATCAATTAATAAATTCTAAAATGAAATTAGCTGGGACTTCCCTGGTGGTCCAGTGGGAAGGACTCCGTGCTCCCAAATGCAGGGGGCCCAGGTTTGATCCCCAGTCGGGGAACTAGATCCCACATGCATGCCACAACTAAGAGTCCATGTGCTGTAAATAAGAAGCCCACATGCCGCAACTAAGAAGTCTGCACGCTGCAACTAGGAAGTCTGCATGCCACAGTGAAGATCCCGCATGCCCCAACTAAGACCCGGCACAGCCAAAATAAAAATAAATAAATAAATAAAATTTAAAAAAAATAAAATGAAATTAGCTGAGAATCTGATCCACGAATGGATGACTACCTATCATATACCATTATGGTAAAACAATCAAAGAATATAACAAAAGAATAATTCTATTTAATACTCTCCTTTGGCCCAGGGCAAAGCTTATTTACGTACCATTTGAACTTATATTACCCTAGGATAGACTATAAACTACGGATAGACTATAAACTACTCACTCTATTTCCTACAAGAATGTCACAACAGCTTTCCTATAATGCTAATTTAAACAAAAGACTAAAATACAAACAAATATTCAATTACCTTTAGATAATGAAGGGCACGTTCTAATTCATCCTTGGAACAGGAACAGACCAAATGGGAAAAAATATACTTGAAATTATTTATTAAAATCTCTCTACGATTGACATTTAATTGTTTTCCTAAAGTTCGAATGAGAGCAGAAGCTGCAGGGCTTGCTTTGGCAGCAAGGTCAGGTAGCAGAACTTGTAATGTTCTCTGAAAAAGAAACACTACAATTACTAAAAAGTACATTTGTCCAGGTGATAAAATATTCATATAAGCTATGTTCAAAAATAATTAAAAATGCCACACAAATTTGGAGTCCACATACAACATATCTGAATTCAGATATACCATTTATTCATTCAACACATATTTAACGAGCATCTACTATGATTCAGGCACTTCAGATACAGCAGTGAAAAAATAGACAAGGGCCCTGATGGCACAGAGTTTACACTGCAGAGGGGGAGAGACAGACAATAAATAAGCTAATGTACAAGTAGCAAAGAAAATAATTTCTCATGAATATGTGTTAAAATGTACTCATGCTCTTAAGGCAGTGGTTCCAAGCCTGATTTATTATTTGACCTAACTATAGTATTTAGACAATAAGCAAGAGTAGCCATAAATACAATATTTTTAATTTTTTAAATTAAAAAGTTGATGCTGCAATATTAAAGAAAACCTTTTTAACACACCCACCATTCCAACATGGCAACAATCTACTTTGATTTTGGTCTGTTTCCTTTAAGATCTCATTCATAAAATAATACACAAAATTCCAAACATAAAATGGTTGGTCTTTCATTTATTATGTATCTAATGAACAACTACTACATGTCAGCCACTATCCTAGGCACTGAAGATGTGACAGCAAATAACACTCAGGCCCTGCCCTCAGAGACACTTAAACCTTATTTGTGTTATGCCTTTCAACTTAATATTAATCCTGTTAAGACTGTTAAGACATTATAAGGTAGTTTCTCTAAAGTATTTATAATTATTATGTTAAGGTACATAATATTCTAGGACCTAAATATTAGACACTTAGTTTCTTCTCCGGGTTTTGTCTATTTGCTACTTGGAAAATGTTGCAATAAACATCTGTGCTTTGGGGCTCCCAGATGGAACTACTGAGGGAAAAGGTAAAAATATCTTTGTGGTCCTCAGTGTATAGTATCATATTTCCTTCTAGGATTTGTCCAATTTACATGCAATTTAAGTTTGTTAAAATATGATAATACTGTAGAGAAAAATTCTGCATGGATCACTATTATAATATTAACTAAGAATAATAAACTTTGCCTTCGGGAAAACATAAGAAGATAATCTACACCATCCAGCTTTCAAACCTCAGCCCCACTAATGACTTTTCAAAGGCTTCCCAAACTATTCCGTACTACAAACTCTATCATCTGAATTCACAGGTCATCTATAGCACTAGTTTGTACTATATTACTCCAACTCCTTAGGGGTAGGTAAGATCATATTAGACTTTCCATTACCAATGGAACCAATCATAGCACTAAAGACATAAGGGCTCAGTAAACTGAATTAATTAGCATTAATTAAATAGTATGAACCTTTCAAGATAGCTAACTTTATAGAGCAATGACTCAAATCAACACATATTTCACTTTTATAACATAAGTAATATTATCATATCAAAGTCAAAGGAAAACATGCAAATTTGAAAATCTATGGTCTACATTGTACTTGCCAGATTTTCTTTAAAAAAATCTAGAATGGAATAAACACAAAATATTAAATTGAAAACCTCAATTAAGTCAACTATACTTTGCAACTTACAGTAAGGAAACGATTAAGATCAGGAAAGTCAAAAACATTGGCAATTTCAGACAAGGTATTTAAAGCCATTTCTCTCTGGTGAGCCACATCTTGTTTCCTCATCTCAGCATTCTGGCATGGAGTACTAGGAAGCACTGTCATCTGACTGGAGTGGAGGGATTCTACCAAAAACTAAAGCAAAATGATTTATTAGTTTTCACACAAGGAAGAACATTTAACTAATATGTTTTCAGTTAACATAAAGGACAGTATCAGACAGTGTTCTAAACATATTACCTAAATTAGTTCATTTAATTTTTGTAACAACCTTAATGAGGTAGATTATGTACATACTCCCTTTTACAGATGAAGTAACCAGGCTTAGTTAAGAAACTTGAATATTTTGCTAAGGATTACACCACTAACACAGTGCAAAGCCTGTATTTTAACATATCCTTACTTTTCAGCCTGAATCAACCTTTTTTAAAACAAAGTGCCTTATCCATAATATCAAGGCATAAAAAAGTTTATTATCACTAAAAGAAAGGCTAATACAGAAAGGCTTCTCTTAACAGATTAACAATAGAGCGTAATAATTATTATAAGATGATTTTTCCCCTCTCCCATTTATAAACAATATCTTCAGACCAAGATATGAAAATATAAAAATGATGAGATTTAGGTTCTTTTAAATAAACCATTTTTAAAAATACCTCTCTTTTAAAGCAAGAAAAGTAAAACATATATGTGTTCTTTTTTTAACTTTTGCAAAGTAATGCTATTTCCTATAGTCAAGGTCAATGCTGACTCTCACCTGACAGATGGGTTTCTTATACTGGCTGAAAAAGTTTTGCAGTTTAACACTTTTAGCTGCAACCAGAGCTCTAATTTCTGTGTATGCTGCTCCAGAGACAGATGCTGACTTGGATAATAAACAATGCAATAAGTGCAAGAGTGCAAAAGGTACCAAATCCCCTTTTGCTGCCCTAAAATTATTAAAAAAAAAAAGTTATCATCAAAGTTTTGAAAATAAATGGAAATCCACAAATAAATGCATACTGATATCATACTTCTTCCTATAACATCACATCTCTCATATCACCATTTCTAACAGCAGGCAAACAAAAAAGGAAAATGGCCAAAATAAATGAGGAAGTATACAATAGCTGCCAAACATACCTTCCAATATCCCCTGTTGTAAGAATCAAGGTATCCTTCAACTCATTATTTCTTGAGATCTGAGCATGTGTATATGCTTCTTTCATTCTTAAGACAAAAAGCTAGAGCAATAAAATTAACTAGTTAAAGAAATTTTTAAAGCCAGGTTTATGAAAACACAGAAAAATAAAATTTAAATAAAATAAAATTTTAATAAAATACAAATAAAAATAAAGTAAAATAAAATAAAATTTAAATTTAAAATAAAAATCATCAACCTCTTTTATAAATCCATCTTCAGCATCCAAGGATTCCAATATATGCTTGATATTTCCACTAAAAGCCACTCTAACATCCTTGTCTGGATCTTCCATTAAATTTAATAAAGTTCCAAGAACCATTTTTACATCTGTTTCATCTTCTCTAAAATCAAGGTGCTTACAAAGATGATACAGATTATCTATGAAAGCTAAAGGGCAAAAGCATATAATACTTAATTTAACACAGTAAACAGAAAAGTTTTACTATAAAAATACTGTCAATAAATAATATACTACAAAGAATGCTAAGTTGTCTTATAAAGTCAATATTTAGTGTTTAAATTTGTAAAGCACACAGAATTGTGGAGGATTAAAACGAATAAATACTGAGTACTTAT
This sequence comes from Eubalaena glacialis, assembly GCF_028564815.1. NCBI lineage: Eukaryota > Metazoa > Chordata > Mammalia > Artiodactyla > Balaenidae > Eubalaena > Eubalaena glacialis. Next base: position 126,140,639 of record NC_083721.1, on the reverse strand, counting down.
AAAACTGAATACTTATAAATTTACTTTTACTTAGTAAAAGTTATACATAATTTAAATCTAAAATAAATTCTAGAATTCTTTAAAGTTTTAAAATGACTAGTCACTTAGATTTTGTAGATCATTATATTACTGGGAGAGATTTAAAAGCACATTTCACTAATCTAAAGAACTGAATTAAGGGCAAGCTTAGCCTTACTGTTAATCTTATTTTGTTTTTAAAGATTTATTTATTATTTATTTATTTTGTTTATTTTTGGCTGCGTCAGGTCTTAGTTGCGGCACGCGGGATCTTTCATTGCAGTGCTCGGGCTCTTCGTTGTGGTGCACAGGCTTCTCTCTAGTTGTGGCGTACGGGTTTTCTCTCTCTAGTTGTTGTGTGCAGGCTCCAGGGCGCGCGAGCTCAGTAGCTGTGGCGCAGGGGCTTAGTTGCCCCGCGGGTGTGGGATCTTAGTTCCCTGACCAGGGATCAAACCTGCGTGCCCTACACTGTAAGGCAGGTTTTTTACCACTGGACCACCAGGGCAGTCCCTGTTAATCTTATATTACATTACATTACATTACTAGATTTAGGGAGTCCTAGAAATCACCTATCATACATTGTTTTGAAAACTTGAGGACAAGTTGTAATTTATTACCCAAACAAAGCAATCTTCCAAGTATGTGTATAAATCTCATGCTCCCAACAAGTTCATACACCATTACCATCGGAAAGCGGCAAAGATACAATCCATACTCCTCAGCTGGGCAAAGTATCTAACTATTTGAAGTTCTGAAGGTCCAAAGTAGTGGCAAGGGACACATTAAGAAGGTCCCTGGGATCACTGAAGAGGATACAGAATACTGAACCTCACAATATTGAACCAAACATCAGGTACGCCCCATTACACTGTCAAATCACAAAAGCATTTAGAAAATCTAAAAATTACTTCCATTGTTAGTTCTGTGATACAGTCTAATACCAGACATCCCTTTTATGAATGATCATTACATAAGCATTGACTCTATCAAGCAAGTCTAATTTTTTAAGGCTTTAGCCTAATTCCACCACTGATTTTAAAAACAGAGCTTAAATAGGCTTTAAAATATTAAATAAATCATAACAAACCACTCACCAAGTTTCACAGGACTAGGTAATTTTTTTTTCAGTAGGAAAAGGAATGGCTTGCAAACAGACGCTTTTAGTCGAGAAGATGAACATTCATGTTGAGAAGTGACTTTTAGGCTCTTACATAAAAGGTCAATACGTCTATGTTCAGAGAAAGGTTCTGATAAAGAACTTGTCAAATAAAACATGCCATGAAGTGTACAGACAAGCTGACCAAGTATAGATGCAAATTCTTTCTTGACAATGTCAGAATCATCTTTGACTTTATCTCTATGGGGAAAAAACCAAAAAGTACTAAACCTTCTTGCTTAATTTTGTGGTCTAAATAGTCTTGTTTAATTTGAGGCAAAAGTACTGGTAAAACAAAGGGTAGAAGGAAAAAATTTTTAATTCTAAAACTACAAGCAATGTTAGCTCTATATACCCAGCAATAAACATAAATTTGCATATATGATATCTGTCCAATCAAGTTGTATATTCAAATTAAAATATTAATACATACATAAGAATCTTGGGAACTCTGTTACAAGAATTCTGCTGCTGTAATAAGATAAAAAATCCATTAATACAACTTGTCCGGATTACTTCATGGGAGCTCTGCAGGGCCCAGCTGTAAACTGCTGTTCTCCACTCAAGGTATATTCTTCTTGGAAAAAGAGTTAGAAGAAATACGCATCGTGACTGTGCCTGTGGTGCTGAAAAAATTAAGTCTATTAATCAAGATTTCTAAGTGTTAATTTTATATATATATACATATATATGTATTCTTTGCTGTAAAGTCAAATAACATTTAAAATACATATAGTATTTAATTAAAAGCTCCTTTTCCAAAAATAAAGCATGTGCACTAAAAAAGGTCTATGCCCAATCTTACTAGATAATCAGGGAAATCCAAATTGAAACACCCATCAGATAGCAAAAAACATATGTTTGTTTAGGTAGTTATGTCTCTGACATTCTTTCTGTTTTTTTTTTAAGCCGCACTGCGTGGCTTGTGGGATTTTAGCTCCCTGACCAGGGATCGAACCTGGGCCTTCTGCAGTGAGAGCACGGAGTCTTAACCACTGGACCGCCAAGGAATTCCCTCTTTTTTTTTTTTAAGATAACAAAAATTTTAAAATTTGACAATGCCAAGTGCTGGTGAGGATATGAAACAACAGGAACTCACATATTCTGCTAACAGAAATATAAACTGGAATGACATCTTTGGAGAACAATGTTGGCAGAATAGAGTTGAGGATGTACAAATCCTACAATTTATTCGAAGTCTAACTCCTTCTTTTTAAGTTATTAAAAAATGTACCTTCTCTTGTAATTATTGAAAAAATAGAAATGATAAGTGTTAGAAGTCCTATATAGAGATAAATGAAAAGAAAACAAATCACACATATAGAATTTTGTGACCACTTACAGTAGCTATCTGAAATCCTCTGGCTTACTGTTAGAAGACTGGTGGCAAATGTGGTCAACTTTAAAGAGCCATCATCAGAATGGGAACAAATCCATGGAAGCGAGAGCATTCCACATAAGTCTTCCAGGATATGATCTTCAAATGAAGTTTTTACTACAGAAATACACAATAGGTGATTAATTATACCTTTTCTTTAATCATATTTACCTGTGTCTTCTTTCAATAAAAAAAAGACATTCTAAACATCTTTTACAAGTGGAATTACAGCAAACATTCAATAAACAGGGGTTCTTAACAAGAGATGATGTTCTGAGGTCTGTGAATCCAAAGGAATTAAATGTGACTTTATAAAAATATGCATTTATATGTTTTTTAGGAGAAGAATCATAGCATTCTTCAGATTCTCAAATCAAAACTTTTAAAGTTATAAATAGTTTCTATTGACTGAAAAAGAATAAATCAAAATGTTAGACAAATAAATTTAGAACTTACAAATTACTGATAAGCTTAATAGAACTGAAATCAGGAAAAAACTTTTGGGTATTCCCAACAATTGCATATTTAAGCCTTAGGCAAAAGAGAAAACCTATTTCTATACTGATTACCTTTTAAGGTTATTTTGATCTATTGGTTTTTTGTACTCACCTTGAATATACATCAAAGCATCATATATTTTTACCACTTTGTCAATAATTGTCTCCAGGTCAGGTTTCTGAACAGATTCTAACAAAGTCCTGCAGCTCTTAAGCACTTTTGTGTAAAAATCCAAAGACATCCAAGTTATCACTACTGAAGGTTTCTTCTTACATTTCTGTTGACAGTCCTTGAAATCACAGCAGCTGCAGTTAAAACATTTTTTAGGACATAGAATTAAAATGAATTTTGTTATAGTCAAAACTAGTATCGTAGTAAGCCAAAAGAAACTTTGAGTATGGGACTTCCCTGGTGGTGCAGCGATTAAGAATCTGCCTGCCAATGCAGGGGACACGGGTTCGAGTCCTGGTCTGGGAAGATCCCACATGCCGTGGAGCAACTAAGCCTGTGTGCCACAACTACTGAGCCCATTATTTTAAGTTTAATCCCTTTATGCCTAAATCACTCAGGATTTGGTAAAGCTAATCTATGATACTTAAATGTGACACCACCAGGCTTTAAAATAACAGAAGATATGCCTGTGTAAACCGTTTCTTAATTATACGAGAAAGGCAGACTTCAACCTAATTAGCTATTCCTTCAAGTTATCTCAAATTCCAAATTTAATGCAATCTGAATTAATATAGTTTCTTTAAAATCTCCTTCATAACTTTGTATTAGCTAGTTAAGAGTCAGAAAATACAGAATAAATGATTATGTAAAAAATTAACAAAGAGTGTTGGTCTATAATGTGGCAGTAAAAATAAGACTAAATCTTCAGAGAGGGTTCGCACTTTGTTTCTTCTGATAATTAGCCTATATTAAGAATACTAAACTGAAAATATACCTCTAATGAGTTTTAGATTCCTACTTTTATGATCAAAGGGCAAAGTTCTCCTGAGGAAACGTTTGGCTAGAAGAGCACTGGCTTCTGAGTTGTATAAAAATGTGTTCTACTTTTCTGCCCAGGAAAGTTAGTTTAGGCTTCAGACAAAAACGAGCCTCAATTTCTCTGAGCCTCAATTTCTAGTGTGTAAAGTGGACATAATAGCATTTACTTCACAGAACTGTTGTAAAGATTAAATAAGGTATGTATAGTACCTAACACAGTATCTGGCATTTAGCAGGTGCTCAAAAAAAAAATTTCTATTTCACTGAAATGTTTGTGTTCTAAGGTCACAAAAATCAAGTGAATAAAGAGGTCTTCCAAAACAATAAATTCAAATTTATTACACAAAACCCACCCAGAAAATACAAGTTGTTTTACCAGTCCATGTTTTGATGAGAACAATGAACAGTACACAGAGCAGTCAGTTGTAGGATGACAGCGATTCCTTCTAAAGTCTCAATAACAGGATTCTTCAGGTTATTGAATTCAAGGAAAACCTGAAGGGACTCAGCCTTCTGTATCAGTGCACTCCATAATATGCTCTTTTTGTTCATATCCACATGTTTAATTCTGTAATTAATTATAACAGGAGTATAAAGATATTCATATTCATATGAATTTATATAATTTTGCTCACATATGAAAAATATTTAAAACAAAAGATAGCATGTAATGGCAACTACTGAAATTTTTTTTTTTTTGGCCACGCTGTGCGGCTTCTGGGATCTTAGTTCCCCAACCAGGGACTGAACCTGGGCCACGGCAGTGAAAGCGCCGAGTCCTAACCACTGGACTGCCAGGGACCCTACAACTATTGAAATTTAAAACAACTTTTATAGTTGGCTGAAGCATGGGAATTCTTTGGCTACATTACAAAAAGATAGTTTGTTAACATTTTTTAAATTGCTGATAGATGTAAAGTCTCAGAGATTTTTCATGTATTAAAAGTTAAATTAGGCAAGTAAAGACTTAAAAAAGTCTTTTAAGTAACCATATTTAGCCATGAAATCTTTTATACTAGAATAGACTACAAGCACTATTAAGATATTTTAAGCATTCCTTTGACTACCTATAGAAAGAACAAATGTTCTTTGTGTATTTAAGTCAAAGCACTTATGTAAAGATGATTTTTAAGTGACTAAAGTTTTATTAAGTGGCTAAATACAAACTGAATGAGGGTCATACTCCTCTGTCTGTTTTGGTGCTCTTTTGGAAGAGTTAAGAGATGAGCTGAGTCGACGCCTTTTGGGTGATACTCCATCGCTATTACTGCTGAGGTTTTCCTGTTGAATTTGGCACTGAACCTCCTCAATGATTTCCATACTTTCCATTTTTAAGGCTGCATAAAGTGGGCCCAACAAATACTGAGAAAGCAAAAATAAAAAACTAATTCTTAGAAAATAAGTTTATATTATTCATAGACAGCAAAAATGCATTAGGTATTAAGATGTCAAATAAGGTAAATTATTTTCAGAGTCTCATCAGACAAAACAAAGACAAAACAAAAACCTAAGTTAATCTATATATTATTTCACAGTCTATACATCGACATATGTATAGTTCTATATCTAGAACTATGGTCTATAGTCTTAGAAGGCCTAAGACAAATCTTTCTCTCTATAACCTGTTTTTCCCTAGACCAAAATGCCACAAAGAAAAATTCTACAAGGGAATTACTAACTTCTTTCATACTACAAATCTAGCAAGACTTACAGATAAAATAAACTAAAATATTTAATCAATTTATTGTATATCTATTTTATTGTACTGACTGTCTCCCACAGTTCAAATAGAAAAAAAAGGCATAATTTGGCATGACTAGTACTATATACCTATAGGTTTTCTAGAAGTGATTGATTATAACCTGTCAAAGAAAAATCTATGTGAGTGCTCAAAGTTTTTGCAATGAAGGTGATAACTGGCCCCTTTTTAATTAATAATGCAACAAACATGTTTACACTTCACAAACTCTACTTTAAAACTCCATTGGCAGTTCATTACCAATGTAGTGCACAAATGTTTCTAAAATCAAATTAAAAATCCATAATAGGAAGCCAAAGTAGATTATAAAAATCATCCCATTCTGAATGTACATTATTAAAGATATTTTATTTTCTCATTATTAATCTTGCATATATGCATACACTTAAATTAAGAACAAATTACATGCTTAACAAGTAACCTTAAAAATGACTTACCTCTGCATCTACCTGAACTCCAAGCAGATCCACAAGAGCTCTACAAATATTTCTCACATAAACCTTCCTGACTTGTAAAGCAGATTCATACCCAGCTGGCACATATCTAAGGAAATACTGCAGTAAATGGCACAAAGCTGCTTTTAGCAAATCAGACTTAAGCTGCAAAAGCACACCATCTTCAAACATGACACAGAGCTTTTCTAGCAGCATATTTAAATAGACAGGCTCAACATTTCTATAAGCTTCTGCTTCAAAGGGGAATAGTGTCTTTATCAGTTTTGATAACGGCTCTTCATAGAGTTTCAATTGGTCAGCATCCATTTCTACAAGGTGTTTTAATAATTCCAAAAATGAGCTGAAAAAAGTGCTGGCTGGTTGTGCTGGTAGTCCTCCAAGCTCAAAGAGTTCAGTTAAAAGGCTAATTGCTAAGGATTTAACTTTTGGACTACCATACTGTAGCAGAACACAAACTATCCTCCAAAGTAAGAGTTCTTGCCTTCTAAAAAACACAATTGCAATAATACGAATAAGAACCGTTAATAAAGTGACTTCGATAAACTCTAAATTTTGCATGTTCATGAACTGCAAAGGAGCTGGTTGTAAATATCCTACATGTTCATCTAATTGACTTAAAAATCGGCTAACTACCACTGGCCATTCCACAAAGTGTCCCGTTGCATCTCTTTCGTGGAGGTAAATCAAATCTTCAAAAAGATGTAATAATTCCTTCGTCAGTACTCCAAAAATGGCAGGACTCTTGCTTTTAAAAAGAAATAATAATGAGCAGATGACTTCACAGATTTTTTTGTGTAACATGTGACAGGATGGAGTTGCTGCAATCCGCAGAAGCCTTGTTATGATCCAGTTACTGAATTCTTTGAAATAAACAAACAAAAAAGATAATAAATAAATAAATACATCAGCGTGCCAATCAATTTGCTAAATGCTTGACGATTTATTTTTAAAGTGTAAACTTCACTAACAAAATAGTCTAAAACATCGCTTACACAATGGAAACATATTATAATAATTTAGAATACCAAATTTGGCGTCAGACAAGTTCCTAGCTCTCCACTTATCAGTCGTGTGAACTTTTCATTTCTCTAAACTTCTGTAACTTCATCTATGAAAGGGGAATAATGACACCTACTTTATATGCTACCCTGATCAAGTAAGATAATATATTTGAAATTCTCAGCATAGTGCCTCAAGTTAAATAAAGGCTCAGTAAATAGTAATTATCACTCCTTCAACAAATATTATTGAGTAGTGACTCTGTCTCAGATGCATAAGAACAAATCAGTCATAGTCCTGTCCTCCTGAATCCTATAATATAGATTCTCGAACTTCTTAACTGCAACTAAGAGATATATTTTATATCACAACCCAGTATACATATGCATATTTTTAAAATTTAAATATATGAAACAAGTTTCATGAAACAGTACTTATTACATGCAGTGTACTATAATATTTTCTAGTCAATTATATTTCATCTTCAATACCCACTAAATGGGTTATAACCTGTTTTTTAAAAATCAGTGTATCAAAGAATATAGACAGACAGGTATTTATAATATAGTTTAAAAACTACTATGATAGAAGAAATATAGAACACTCTGTACTAACAGCATAAAGAAAGAGCAACTAAGCCGGTCCTAGAGTAGGCAGTCAGTAATGGTCAGAAAAGACTTTTTAGAGGACATACTATCAAAGTTGAATCTTAAATTCAAGCAAAAAAATTTTTAAATACTCTATGCATTGTACAGAAAAAAAAAAGCTATGTGCTTTACACCTCTTTATGAGGAAGCCAATAAAGAGACAAAAGTAGTATTTTAGGCTTGAGGGCCATATGATCTCCATGTCCACTACTCAGTGTTGCCTTTGAAGTAGTTGCAGACAATAAGTAAATGAATGATCATGGCTGTGTTCCAATAAAACTTTGTTCACAGAAACAGGCGGCCAGCCTGTGGGCCATGGTTTGCTAACGCCTGATCTACAAGAAAGAGACTACCAAAAACAGAAAAAAGAAAACTTCTAAAGTTTTCAATGGCATATGAACATATTCAATTACTTCTGCTCCATTCTGGGTACCTAGTTCATAATAACACAATAAGGATGCATGAAATAAAACTAACCATTACCATTTTGCTCCCTCAGTTTATACCAAATTTGACCAAAATATGTGTAACAATGTGTACATTATATTTCAGAAGAGGGTAGAATTCATAGAAGAAATTGAAAATGAATGCACAAACAGCAGGACTTACCAATACAACTGCCTTTGGCCTCATTTTGCCCATGGCTTCCATTCACATTTACAAACATAAGTGGGGAGGACTTCATGATATGCTGGATGAAATCAAGCAACATCACAGAGGTTGGCTGAGAGTCAGTCTTCTTTACAAGTTCCAGAGCAACTAAAACAATAGAGTCATGACAAATTAAATGGCAGTCCTTTTAAGAAACTAGACTTTGGTGACAAGAATTATGTCCAACACAGTGCTCATGATAAACTGATGGGGCTAAAAACACACTACAATCCTATCTTTCTAATTTTAAATGTTTAATAATCACATGTATTCATCTGTTATATATCCACTCACCAAACATGTGCTATAGGCCTACAATACGCCTGGCACTGTGTGAAAATCTGAGGATTAAAAAAACCCTCACAATCAGGTGAAGGAGTCAGACAAATAAACTAGTAATTATATGTTAACTGCACTAATCTACAATAGAGGAAACAAGTGTCTGGGAAGATGCTTGAAGGAGTTGATTCCTAGATGATGAGGAGTTGGTCAAACAGACAGGGTAAGGACAAGTGGTCTAAACAGATGCAGTACCATATGAAAACACATCCTGCAAGTATTCAGTAGTCGTTTGTTATTTTTCAGGAACTCATAATTTTACTAATCGAAAAAGAAAGGCTAAATGACTATTGTTAAGTCATGAAATCTGTGTCAAATTTGGAATTAAATTTATAAACCATGAGCCAAATGCCACTCTGTATTATCCCTTCCAAGTAATTTTACCAGACATGACACATATGACACCATCTTGCCAAGTTGGTAATATTTGTCTTTTAGATTGCCACAAACAGGAAATAGTTGATTCAACAACTCACAGAATCTTATTACCTCCCATAGACAAAGGTGCCAACTCTTATTTAAAGAGTTTTTTTTAAATGGCATTTGCTGTTTCTCAACCACTGACACAAGACCTAGCTAAAACAGAACTGGCCAAATATTTTTATCTATAATAATATCATATATCAAAGAAGAACTCATAGCAAGCAGCAGAAAATCTAGATAACAAAGAGGAAAACAGAATTACTTTAAAAGCTTAAATCACATTAAGCCTAAATCACATTATGTAACAAGTAATATTGTAAAGAACCTGATTGAAAATAGTAACTAACATAAACACTAACTGTATATCTAAAATTATATGGAGAAAAATGCTAGTATAATGTGTATACATGGAAAAGAAAACAATTTAATTTATAAAGTTTATATCAGAAATAATTGTTTCTTACCAACATTTACATCTGTAAGTATTCGGTCAATGAACTGACAAAGAATTTGTCTTGGCTTCTGTACAACGGTATTATATTCCTCTGGACTGGAACTAAAATACAAATAAAATGTTTTTAACCCTTAAAGGGACTCACAGTGTCATCTGTAAAAAATTCTCTAAAGTTGAACTTATCAAAATGCTTAGTTTTAATGTTGACACTGATAGTATTCTTCTGCAAAGTATCCAATCTGCAAAGTCTAGACCTGCCCTGCTCAATATGGTAGTCCTTATAACATGCTAGTGAGAACCTGATGTGTAGTTAGTCCAAACTGGGATGTGCTACAAGTATAAAATACACATTGGATTTTGAATATTCATTACCAAAAATGTGCAATACCGCATTAATAATTTTATATTAATTACATGTTGAAATGATAATACCTGGATATACTGAGTTAAATAATATACATTGGGGTTTTTGTGAGGTTTTAAAGTTTTTCCTGTTCTTTTTTTACTGAAGTATAGTCGATTTACAATGTTGTGTTAGTTTCTCATGTACAGCAAAGTGATTCATATTCTTTTCCATTATGGTTTATTACAGGATATTGAATATAGTTCCCTGTGCTATACAGTAGGACCTTGCTGTTTATCCATTCTATGTATAATAGTTTGCACCTGCTATTCTCAAACTCCCAGTCGAATCCTCCCCTCCCCCACCTTCGGCAACGACAAGTTTGTTCTCTATGTCTGAGTCTGTTTCTGTTTCATAAATAAATTCATTTGTGTCATATTTTAGATTCCACATATAAGTGATATAATATGGTAATAATATATATGGTTAAAATTAATTTCACTTACTTCCTTTTTGTAATGTAGCCACTAGAAAATTTCAATTACATACGTGGCTTGCTTTATATTTCTATTGAACAGATCTAGACTTTTAGAAAATCAAGAGAAAACAGTTTCTTCAACAAAGAAATTCCAAAGGGAAAAAAGAGAGGAGGAGAAACCCATAATGAACTTAAGGGCCATATCAACCAATTATAATATATGACCCTACACTGGATTCTGAATCAAAAATAAAAATAGCAAACTACATATGACAATTGGGAATATTTGAACACAGACTAGATATCTGATGCTTAAGATATCTGATATCTAGTATCTGATATCTTAATATCTGATTAAGAAATTATATTTTTAGGTGTGATAACGGTATTGTGGTATGTCAAAAAAGTCTTTATCCTTTAGAGATAAATACTGGTATTTATTGATAAAACGATGCCTGGAATTTGTTGCAAAGTACTCTGAGGAGAGGAAGAGAGCCATGAATTGATCATAATTAGGTGAAATGGGAAATCAGTTATACCATTTTCTCTTTTATTGTAAGTTTGAAACTTTCCACAATAAAAATTCAATAAAATGTTAGGGAAAAATACACATATTGAGTCTTAAGAACAATCAAGAAAAAATAATATTAAAAGGAGATAACAATAATTAAGCAGAGAAAGAGTATCCTAGAATCCTGACTGAATTCAACTTGAGTTCCATGATTTGTGTAAATAACTAAGGAATAGAACATAATAATAGAAAGCCTGTGTTCCACTACATAATGAGGAATCATACAGTTATTCGTGTAATCAACAAACATTTACTGAGTACCTATAATGCGCCACACAACACATCAGAAGCTACTGTTGGGAAGGTGAAAGGCAGTCTAATGGAGGAGACTGATAAATCAATCTAGCCCTCTATCCAGGCTGGATTATGAGGCTATTCACCCAAACACAGGGGGAAGCACACGTATGGGAAGAAAAAAAATTCAGTTTTAGAAATACTGAGTTTAAGGTCTCAAGGGAACAACTAAGTGGAATGTCCAAAAGATTTTTGGAATTACAGTTCTAGACCTCAAATTCTAGCCTAGAGATATAGATTAACTTATTGATATATAATAGCACATATCAAGCAAGGCTAAACACACTGTATTATTTCATATTTCACAAGAAATAAGATAGGGATATTAGACACTAATTTGCATATGTGGAGACTGGTGCTTATAGAGATTATATAATCTACCACTATTAGAGCTAGTAGTAGTGGAAGCCTTGGATATGAACGCAAATGTAATAAGTAATAAGAAAGCCAAAGAGAGAACCCAAAGTTAAGGTTAGTAGAGGCACGAGGAGAAAAGGAAAGGGCCAGAGAAACAGAAAGAAAAACAATGAGAGATGTGTTCTAGAATCCAAGGAGGTTAGAATTTTAAGGAGGGAGCTGTCAACACAATCAAATAAAATTAGTTTGTTAAAATGTCCTTTGGATATATTTTTTTATTATGGTAAAATACACAACATAAAATTTACCATTTTAACCATTTTTAAGTGTACAGTTCTGTGGCATTAAGTACATTCACATTATCCTACACCATCACCACCATCCCTCTCCAGAACTTTTTCATCTTCCCAAAGTGAAACTGTACTCATTAAACAATATCTCCCCATTCCCGCCACCGACAATTTTGTCTCTATGAATTTGACTACTTACATCTACACGTTGAATCCTATATTTGTCCTCTTGTGACTGACTTATTTCACTTAGCATACATCTTCACAGTTCATCCATGTCGTAACGTGTCAGGATTTCCTTCCTCTTTAAGGCTAGATAATATTCTACTGTGTTTATACCACATTTTATTTATCTATCCATGTTTCCATAGACACTTGGATTGCTTCCACCTTTTGGCTACTGTAACTAATGCCTCTATGAACATGGGTGTACAAGTATCTGTTTCAGTCCCTTTCAATTATTTTGGGTATATACCTAGAAGTGGAAATGCAAGATCATATGGTACTTCCATGTTTAATTTTTTGAGAAACTGCCATACTGCTTCCACAATAGCTGCACCATTTTATATCGCTACCAACAACTTACAAAGTTCCAATTTTTCCTTATCCTCACCAACACTTGTTATTTTTGTTGTTGTTGTTGTTGTTCTAAAATAGCAGCCATCCTCATGGGTCTGCAATGGTATCTCGTACTTTTGATTCACAATCCCCTAGTAATTAGGGGTGTTGAACATTTTTTCATGTGCTTTTTGCCCATTTGTCTTTCTTCTTTGGAGAAAGTCTATTTAAGTCCTTTCCTCATTTTTGAGAGTCTCATACTCTACTGACCCTTTCCTCATTTTTAAATCAGGTTGCTTTTTGTTGTTGATACTGAGCTGTATTAACTCCTTATCAGATATATGACTTGTAAACATTTTCTTTCATTCCATAGGTTGTCTTTTCACTCTGTTGATACTGTCCTTTGCTGCACAAAAGTTTTAAATTTTGATAATTTTTAATTTTAAATTTGATCTATTTTTTCATATGCTGTCATGCTTTTGGTGTCATATCCAAGAAATCACTGCCAAATCCAATGTCAGGAAGCTTTTCCCCTAAGAGTTCTCTTCTAAGAGTTTTATAGTTTTAGTCTTACATTTAGGTCTTTGATTCATTTTGAGTTAATTTTTTAATGTCCTTTGGATTTTAAAGTTTTAGTGTAGAGGTAAAGGCAGATTGCAAAGGGTGAAAAACAAATGAAATGTGAATATTGAGAATAGCATGCTCTCTCTAAAGCTTGACCATGAAATGAAGAGAAGAACTGGGAGTTAGTGGTAACTCAAGGAATATATGAGGTCAAGAGGGTTTTGTTTTGTTTCCCTTAAGATGGAAAGACTTGAACAATTGATTCTTGAAATTTGGCTTTCCTTCATGGGACCATGTATAAGTAAAGAGATAATCCTTGGACAGGATGATTATCATTAATCCTAATGATAATCATTAATATATATTTATTAATACAGGAGGAAAGGATGAGTACAGACATTAATAATACAATAAATTCAAAACACAAATAAAACCAGATGTCCTGCTTCAAGGAAGTCACTGGGGAGAGGGTAAGAAAGCACACAAATAATTTTAATCAAGTGTCATATACACTCAAAGCAGGAAATAACTAGCTCTGCATAGAGGATTCATGGAAAGTTGTGTATAAATGATGAGATCACTCCATCACTTCTACTGACAAAACAGCTGAGGATATAGTAGGTAAGCTGGTTATTTACAAAAAATAAAATTATGTACTTCATATAAATAACTTATAACATCCATATAGTACTATAAATGTACATCTGTTTTCCCACTTAAACAATGCTAAAAGAAAAAATGAGAAGGTTAATTATTTTCTTGATTATTCAATCACAAAGTCCTATCCTAATTGATTACGTACAGGATCCAAGGCATCTACAGCTAATAACTGCCATGATGGAAATGGTCCTGGTACACAGTAAACACTCCAAAAAATTTTGCTGAATGAATGAACGGTTCATAAGAATCTTTCTGCATCTTGTGCCTCCTTCATCCTTAATGTATAAACTTTTTCGGACCTGTGGAATATCTATCTACCTGTTCTCTGCCACTAGACCATAGGCTCCTAGAGGTGGAGACTATGTTTTATTTCTCTATGAATTCCTGCAGCACCACTAGACCATAAGCTCCTGCAGGAGAGAAAATGTGTTTCACTTCCCTTTGCATCCCCTATACCCCACCTAGAACTGTGTCTTGCTTGATAGAAAACAACTAAGTTACTGAAGTTTATAAATATTTACAAGTAATATAAACTCTAGGTGTACAGAATCAAAGAACAAGTAGTTGTATTTATACGTGAAAGAGAAAAAATTTTGTGTTTTTTATCTTATTTAAACCAGCACTGGCCAATAAAAATACAATGCAAGCCACATGTGTAGCTTTAAATTTTCTAGTAGTCACATTAAGAATGTAAAAAGAAACAGGAAATTTTAATCCCAATAATATCTCCGAAATATTATCTGAACATGAAATCAATATAAAAATTATTAATGAGATTGTTTACACTCCTTTTGGAGGGGGGTGGTAATTAAGTCTTTGAAACCCAGTATCTTACATTTAGAGCACATCTCAGTTTAGATTAGCCACATGTGAAATGCTCAGTGGCAACATTTGGCTGGTGCCCATAGTACGTTATAGGACATCACAGATTTAAATATAACAAAAAAAAATTTAAGTCTGAAATTACAAGATAACATGAATTGTTTTAGACAAAGTCAGGAGATTTTGTCATAAACCAAGTGTAATTTGATGAGTGTTATTTAAAAACGTTAATGAGGAGGTTTGTGGTGGAGAGGAACCAGGATTGTGGCTGGTGGTCAGAGTTTCCTATAAAGTTTAACTCTGTAAAAAAGATTATGCATTCATGTGTCATTTGCATAATTTTTAAAAATCAGTTTTTTTATAAAGGTGAAGTGATTGTCATTTATCAGATGTACTATCAGAATAAAGAAATTCACGGGAGAGTAAGGATTTCTTATTTTGCAACCTCTACCTTGGAACTGAGCTAAGAGGGTATACTTTTTCAAAAGAATACAGTAATATTTGGGTGGTAATTTATCACATAAAGTTTGGATACATTTAACAAACACTTGAAAACCTCCGGAGGGGCAAGTATCAAATGCCAGGAAAACCAAGGTACAATGTATCTGCCCTAAAAGAATTCTTAGTTTAAAGGACAAAAAAGTAAGCAAGCAATTTTAACACAGCATGGTTAAGTGTTAATAGAGCCAAGATAGTACGTAAGAGGGACACTCAGCCCTAAGCAGGACCTATCAGTCAAGGCTCCCTGGAGGAGGTGACACAAAGCTGAGTCCCTAGGGGGCTAGGCAGGTAAAATAAGGGAAGGAAGGCGAGTATTCCAGCAGAGGAAACAACATGTGCAAAGGGTCAGGAACAAGAACATAAACCGCTCTAGAAACTGTCATAGGTTCTACATGGCCAAAGAACAGGGAGGTAGTATCTGGAAATGAAGCTGAAGAGGGAAGATAAGGTCAAAGCGCAAAGGACTAACGAGTGTGAGTTTTGTACTGAAGGCAATGGGACACTGAAGGGTTCTAAGCAGGTGAGTGAAGGTTAAACATGTTTTTAAAACATGAATTCAATTATGTTATTTCTCTGTTTAAGACACCCCAATGGCTTCCCACTGAACTTAAAATAAAATCTAACTCCTCATTCTGCCCTATAAAGTGCTAAAGGATCTGGCCTCTGCCTACTCTTCCATCCTTAATTAATGCTACTCCTGTCTTTGCTCCCTATGTTCCAGGCTTCTTCCTCCTCTTTAAAAAGTAGCCTCATTCCCACCTAGAGATCTTTGTATTTTCTATTCCATCTCAGACACCTCTCCTCCCAGTTTCCCATGACTGGCTTCTTCTCACCATCCAAACCTCCTCTAGGGGCTAATGTTGCTGCTCCCCAGCGCCTCATCTCCCTCTCGTTTCCCATTTAACATTTTAATGGCAACTATCACTGTTGGAAAAGATCTTGCGATTACA
Source organism: Eubalaena glacialis (assembly GCF_028564815.1). Taxonomy (NCBI): domain Eukaryota; kingdom Metazoa; phylum Chordata; class Mammalia; order Artiodactyla; family Balaenidae; genus Eubalaena; species Eubalaena glacialis. Next base: position 126,124,484 of record NC_083721.1, on the reverse strand, counting down.
AAGTAATTTTAAACAGGAAGGTCGGAGAAGGTTCTCGGAAATGACATCTGAATGGAACTAGCCGGTGTTCAGATAGAAGAAACGAGTGCAAAGGAATGAAGGCAGGAATGATCTTGGTGTATTAAAAAAATAAAGCGAATGTCATTGGAGTAGAGTGAGCAAGGGAGGGATACAAGGCCATGAGGTCAGAGGTAGGCAGAGGCCAGATTATGGCAGACCTTAGAGGCCCTGGGAAGGAGTTTGGATTTTATTCTAAGTATGTTGGAAAACCAAAGGAAGATTTTGAGCAGGGGAGTAATGTTATATAATCTACAATATGATTTATAGTTGTAAAAATCACTTTGGTTGCTGAGTGGGAAATCCACTGTAAGTGGGTAAAGTGGAAATGGAGAGATCAGCTGAGAGGTTACTGTAATAGTCCAGATAAGAAATTTTGCTGATAGCAGTGGAGATGGTGAAAAGCGTTTTTTAAAGGTACAGTTGACAGGACTTGCTGATGGATTATTAAGGGGTAAGGGAAAAAAATCAAGGATAATTCTTAGGCTTTTGGTTCCTACATTTACAATAAGCTGGGGAAGGAACAGGTTTAAGGACAATAAATCAGCAGTTCTGCTTTGGATATGTTAATTTTCATTTCTGAGTATAGATGTTGAGTAAGCAACCTAATATATATCTCTGGGCTAGAGTGATAAATTTGGGAGTTATCAGCATATAGATGGTATTTAAAGTTATGGGACTAGACAAAGTTACTGAGGAAGAGAGTGAAGACTGAAAGAGGACTAATGATATAGCCCGAAAGCACATACGGAGTCAAGAATGATTCCTAGATTTCCAGTTTGGAAAAATAAGTGAACACGGTATCATTTACTGAGATATCCCTACCTCAGTGAATAAGAAGAATTAAAAAAACAAAAAACAAAAAACCGCTTGGGAAGGTTGGGATATGCAGAGAATTTAAATTGGATATATTGAGTCTTAACTGCATATAGGACACCCAGGGAACAAATGGGTTATACTAACATAGTCTGCCAGTATACAGTTGCATATATGGTTCTATATGAAAGAAATATGGCTTGGAGACACGGATTTGGAGTCATCAAATAGCAGGTGGTAGTTGAAGGCAGGAAGAGTGGATGAGATCACCCAGAGAGACTAGGCAGAGAAAAGAGTGCTAACAGAAGAAAACACTGAAGCAAAATTTATCCCTGAGAGACAGAGGAAGAAGAGCCCACACATTACAACAGTAACATCTTACTTTTTTCAGAAATCTAATTGCCATGGTCAATGAAGAAAAAAAAAAACCTGAGGAGAAAAGGTCTTGATGGTTTGAATCTGAAACCCAGCTCTAATACTAACTGCTATCTCTTTGACTTTGGTACTTCAATTTCTGTGACTCTGATTCTTAATAAACAGTGATAATATTTGCTCCATTCTATATCATGGAGATACTGTGAGACTGAATAAGCTTGAACGAAGCAGTTGCAATGAAAAAGTCATGACAATTAAAAACTATTATCAGACAATTCACTAGGGGTCAGTTTTTCTATTCCATCTCTTAGAATGGCTACAAATGAGTGAAAGGTAACTATAAGCTCTGTTGATGAAAGAGACTAAAAATAAATCCAAGATCCTATTATTTTTACTAAAGAGTATCACAGAGGAAGAAAGAAAAGGGAAGAGAAGTATTAATCAGCAAATTCTATATTAAAGCAAGGTGGGAAAGGTACACTGAGCTTCACATCGAGCCTGAAAGATGAAATCTGTACATCAGCTTCCTATATGAACACCTGCCTTCATCTTCTTTTAGAAAGGTAGATGTTACTTTACAAAATGTTAACACAAGTATGCTTGCAACATTCATACAAAGTGGAAAAGAAAATCATACACACAACAATATGATGATTCAGTTAAGACAAGTATGGTCCCTTCATTTATATCCTCTTATGTATGTAATCGAGGAAGACTAAATGTCAGTGTCTCTGTACGGTCGACAAGTGGAGATGGACACAGCTGCACTGCAAAAAGAAAGGGAATTAAATATCCCATGGGCTTAACGTCAGTCGTGGCTGCGTGCTAAGTTTCCAACCAGTTCAAGAAATGGGAAAGCAACTATTCCAATTGATAGTTCAACTGCAGCAGTGGTACAAGCTCACTTATTTTCTGTTCACAGTGGATTACAAGTTTTTTTTTTTTTTTAAAGCAAACAAACAAAAACCCTGCCTTCTCGTCTTTAGGTTAGGTTTAGGAAAGGCTGTGTGTGTCCTGAATGGGGGCAGCAGCCATCAACATCTACCTACTCTCTTCGGGCAGAATACTGCTTTACACGATTTTACTCTTGGGTTTACAGAAAGGAAAAAAAAAAAAAAAAAGAGCTTTTGCAAATGGAACATTATCTTCAAATGCTGGCAATACTCTGTGCACATTTATGTTCTGTGGACGTTGTGGCCGATCCCTGGGATTTCTGACTAAAATAACGGATTGAGGACTGGATGATCGATACGAAAGGGGTCCCATCTCCAGAATGGCATATGGTTTCAATTAGAAACGAACTTTTCCCAGCAAGTGGCCTTCCCTGCCAGAAATCAGAACTAGTGATTTTTCTTCCGAGGGTAGTTTTGCGTCAAAACGTAAAGGTAAAAACCAATTCCTCTACCAGCGATCATAAAGCACAGAAACTGGGGAAAGTCCACAGGTCAAGCACTCCATCTAAGGGAAGAGGCTTTCGAGAAGCAAATGAGTGTAGGAAAGTGACCAGAAAGTGTTCGGAAGGGGCCTTTCCCTCCCGCCGCGGAGGCAATCCTCCTGGGGTTTGGGGGAGGGGGGGAGAGGGACGAGCTCCACGGCGCCGCTGAGGTAAAGTGGGGCCAGCAGACCACCCCTCCCCTCGGATCCGCATCCCGCAGGTCTGCGGCGACGCCCCGCGTCCTTCCAACTGCCTCTCTGAGGGAGAAGCGCTCAAGTCAGCGGCGGAGCATCTCCACAAGGGCCGCGGCCGGGGTTGAGGGGATCGGGGCCGGGACGCGCGCGGCTGGGAAGGGAGAGCACGTGAGACGCCGGCCCGGCCCTACCTGCCCAGCTCCCGCAGGGCCGGGATCATAGACGCCAGCTCCAGGCCGTGCTCGCCCATGGTGAGGACGCGAGGCACTCTTCAACCACGCCGAGGCGGGCTCCTGGCGTCTCCACAGCTATCTCTGGTGAGAAAGCGCGGCGCCCGACGGAGGCTCGCGGGGCCCAAAACTCCTCCCGGAAGCCGCGGCCGATCCGCTCTCCAGGCCAGAGTTCTTTTCCGCGTAGGACTCGAGGGGGCGGGGCAAGGGGCGGGGTGCGCTCAGGTCAAACTTCCAGCGTTGTGTGCGCTCTGAGCTGGGAACGCTCGGCAGGCGAGATTCGCGAGAGTTTTGGTTTTTAGGGGTCGTCATCTGTCACTCACTCCCAGCCTGAGAGGCTCAGATAAGCCAGACACCTGGATCTGGGGAGGAAAGGGGCGTGGTGGGCACCAGCGCAGAACGCCTCGCGTCACAGATGTGAAGACTGAGACAATTCAGCAACTAAAGGCCCAGGATTAGACCGCAGGTCTCCCCGCGGAGTCACACCTCCAGGTCCCTCATTTTCTACCACTCTCTTGACATCCTTTCTGAGAGATACGGGGCAAAAGATGGGCTCCTCCTTGTCCTTTCTGTTTCAGCAGGGTTTTTTTTTTTGTTTCTTTGTTTTTCCCAACTTGAAGTCTCCCTTAGGTTTCCTTGAGGATTCTCCTAACGTTTAATATTTAAAAAGAGGGTTGAATTATATTTATTTGTGTCTCATTTAGTCAGCAGCAGTACTATGTATTTTTATGTCACCGTTACGGGCATCTATTACGTATGATTTAATTTTTAAAGTAAAATCAGTGGCTTTTGGCTGTAGACATTTTCTAGCTCAACCCAGTTTGTTTATACGAAAAATGGTCATCATAAGAAGCTGTTAACATGTCAAAATTATGTATTTAATCAGGCAAGGCCATGCAGTGTGCTTACATTGGTTCCTTACACATGAGAATAATCGTTATACAGTATCCTAAAAAAAATCAAAGTGATGGAGTGACAGCCAAATACGCTTCCGCCTCAGGGATTTTGCATTTGCTGTGCCCTTTGCCTTGACCTTAAACACCCCTCTTTCATCACCCCTCTTCAGATGTTTGCTGAAATGTCACCAGAGAGCACATAGACTAGCACACTTACACTCTTTTCCCCTCCATCCTGCTTTATTTTCTTCATAACACATAGAACCAAATTATATACTATTTTATTGACTGTCTCCTCCAATTAGAATATAAGCTCCTTGAGAGCAGGATTTTGTCTGTTTTATTCACTGCTTAGATACTTGGGACCTAAAACAGTGCCTGGTACATAGTTGGTGTGTACTAAATATTTGTAAAATTGTGCAATGCTATAGTGGGAAGAACATGGGATTAGAAGTTGAAGCCCTGTGCAAGTTCTCGTTTGACCTGCTAGCAACTATAGTTACTAAAGTTACTCAGTAAAGTTATTTAACCTCTCTGTACTTCAGTTTTTCATCTATAAAATGAGATTAGTAATATCTATCTTGTAAGATTACAGTAAAGATTAAATAAGAGGTGGTAGTGTCCTACAGTGGAATACCATTTCTTAGTTAAAATGAATGAAGTATGAATTCTGAAAATGATGTTGAGTGAAAAAAAAAAGCGAATGGCAAAGGGATACATAACAATATTAAATCACATACCATTTTAAGACCACAAAATAAGACTTTTAGTGAGTGAATTTCGTATACATACATATATGATAAGTATAAAAACATGGTTGGGAAGGATATACATCAACTCCAGGAGAGTTGTACCTCTGCAGAGGGAGAGAAGGGAATGAAATGAGAAGGTTTCAACATATCTGTGAAGGCTTTCTTTTAATTGGATTGGGTTAACCATGACAAATCTACAATTTGTTATATTTGGGTGACCTGCTGATCTCTTCCAAATTCTTCCTTCTGTTCACATCTCTCTCTGAGCTTTATATTTCATTATGTCTTCCTTTCTACTGAATTTTTTTCCCTTGAATTTTTCCCAAGTATTTTATTTTATTTATTTTATTTTATTTTATTTATTTTTCTGCCGCGTGGCACGTGGGATCTTAGTTCCCCGATCAGGGATCGAACTTGCGCCCCCTGCATTGGAAGCACAGAGTCTTAACCACTGGACTGCCAGGGAAGTCCCCCCAGGCATTTTATTTTTGTTTAAATTTTTATTACGGAAAATTTCAAATATATACAAAAGTAGAGAGAGTAGAATAAGGACCCCCCCCCTTATGCCCATCATCCAACTTCAACAACTATCAGCCTATGACCAGTCTTTGTTTCATCTATAACTACCCCTCCCATTTCCCCTCTCTCTAGTTGGATTATTATTATTATTTTAAATTGCTGAATCTTAAGGTAGATTGTAACTTTTTTAAAAAATTAATTAATTAATTAATTTATTTATTTTTGGCTGTGTTGGGTCTTCGTTTCTGTGCGAGGGCTTTCTCTAGTTGCGGCGAGCGGGGGCCACTCTTCATCGAGGTGCGCGGGCCTCACACTGTCGAGACCTCTCTTGTTGCGGAGCACAGGCTCCAGACGCGCAGGCTCAGCAGTCGTGGCTCACGGGCCCAGTTGCTCCGCGGCATGTGGGATCTTCCCGGACCAGGGCTCGAACCCGTGTCCCCTGCATTGGCAGGCAGATTCTCAACCACTGCGCCACCAGGGAAGCCCTGGATTATTTTAAGGAAAATCTCAGACAACTCATCAATTTATCTGTAAACACTTTATTTTGTATCTCTTAAAGATAAGGACTAAATTCTACCTACTAAATATCAAACCCATCCACTTCCCTCCAAATCCCATTATCACCATTCTAGTTTCAGACCATCGCTGTCTTGTGCCCAGATTACTTATATGACATTCTAGCTTGCCTTTCTTCCTTTGGGCTTGTTTCCCCTCCAATGTATTCTCTACACGGAAGTATTAAAACTTTTTTTTCTCTTCAACAGTATTATTGAAATTTTAAAAATATGCACCCTAATATGTGCATATTTACTAACCACATATATTTAGTAATATATTCTAATATGCATGGACATAATGCAGCTGTTGATTGCTTCCTGTCTTCCTCTCACCCCCTCCCCCTTTTATCATTTGGGGAGTGGAGTGTGTGGGGAGAGTGAGGCAGGAAGCTGAGAGGCTGAGGTGGGTGGATTCCTATGTCCTTGGGACCTTGGTTTCCTAAGCCCAGCATCTCAGATCAAGTCGACAACAGGGCACCAACCAATGTCCTGAAAGTTTCAGCCGGCCTCTGTATATAGAATTGTCCCCAAGGATAATTAAACTAGAGTGGGAGATGACCACCAGGTGGCACCACAACCCAAATGAGACCAAGATGGACTTGGTTCTCAGATGCCCAAACCCCTGGCTGCCTAGCTCTGCAAGTTCCATTGTAATGCATTGGATTTTTTTTTTTTTTTTTTTTTTTTGGCTGTGTTTGGTCTTCGTTGCTGTGCGCCGGGCTTCCTCAAGTTGTGACGAGCGGGGGCTACTCTTCGTTGTGGTGCGCGGGCTTCTCATTGCGGTGGCTTCTCGTGTTGCGGAGCACAGGCTTTAGGCGCAAAGGCTTCAGTAGTTGTGGCGCACGGGCTTAGTTGCTCCGCGGCATGTGGGATCTTCCCAGACCAGGGCTCAAACCCGTGTTCCCTGGATTGGCAGGCAGATTCTTAACCACTGCGCCACCAGGGAAAGTTCCTGGATTTTTTCTTTTTTTTAAACTCCATTTTGTCAGGATTTTACTGTGTACACTAAAATAGAAATCTTAAAGAAATGAGATTTAAAAATATAAACAATTTTCCATGTTCCTTTCTACAGCTGAATGGACTTCAATATACACCTCCTTGGTACGCACACACACACAAATTTTCATTTTAAATAATGTTTAATAACTTTAATTTTTAATCATTTTTATTTATTTGGCTGCATCAGATCTTAGCTGTGGTACCTGGGATCTTCGTTGAGGCATGTGAGATCTTTCGTTGTGGCGCGGGCTTCTCTGTAGTTGTGGCATGCGGGTTTTTCTCTCTCTAGTTGTGGCCGTGGGAGTGTGGGCCCTGTAGTTTGCGGCACGTGGGCTTTCTCATTGAGGCGCATGAGCTCTGTAGTTGTGGTGCGCAGGCTTAGTTGCCGTGCGGCATGTGGGATCTTAGTTCCCCGACCAGGGATCGAACCTGCATCCCCTGCATTGGAAGGCGGATTCTTTATCACTGGACCACCAGGGAAGTCCCTCATTTTTAATAATTTTAAAAGTTATTTATTTTTTATTATTTAATAATTTGCATTTTTAATAGTTTTAAAAACTTTGCTCCTAGATGATGCCAGTGTTGTTTGGAATTGTTCTACATGGCAGACAGAGCACCTTTTCAAAACCAAGTATGATTATGCCATTCCCCTGCTTCAGTAGCTTGACTGTGTATTGAATATTGTCAGACAGATTAGTGGGTAAAAAGGGGCACATGTCTATTGGTTTTCATTGGCTAAAGCCTCAAATAACAGACCAACATAACCACAAGTCAACATTCTGAAACTTAATAAAGCAGAACAAATGATCCTGTACAGCCAAACTGCATTAATGAATTAATTTAATTCTATTAAACCCATTTAGTAGAAACACTGAAAAAGCCCATTATCGAAAAACACCTAGTTGTCATAGAGGAACTTAAAGTATTGAAGAAACTTAAATGTAAAGCTGTTTGTCTTCCTATCCATGTGGCAGTTTCACATCTGCTAAGGCTGTATTTTAGGAGAAGAACTCCATTGTATTTGGTACAATTCAGAAATGACATGGAGTACCTTTGCACGTGTCCAGGAGATTTCTATCTCAGTAATGAATTATTGGCACTTACATTGCTAAGGTCTCAAGCATGACCCTAAGATTATATCAAATGTGTTCAAATGGTAATGATTATTTGCATTTGCAACCATTATTTTTACTTTTCTCAAAATCCTTTCATCTGTTTCATCTGCTGTTATCATCCCAGTAGCTCTGTAATGTAAATAAAGCTTGAGGAGAGGCTTCTAAGTTCTCAAACTTGAGCATGCATCAGAATCACCTGAAGGGCTTACTAAAGCAGATTTCTGAGCCCCAGCCCATTCTGATTCAATGGGTCTGAAAGAGAATGCAGTAACTTGCATTTGTAACAAGCTCTTAGGTAGTACTGATGCTGCTTGTACATGGACCACACTCTGAGTTAGCACTGTTTTAGAGTAGCATTTCTTAACCTTGACTACGCATTGAAATTATGTGAGTGGGAAGCTTTTTAAAAGTATCTGGGTGATGATGGAGCCTCATTAGGGTCCAAGATGGCGAAGCAGGAAGACCTTGAGCTCACCTCCTCTCACAGGCACATCAAAATTATAATTTTTTTTTTATATTTATTTTTGGCTGCGTTGGGTCTTCGTTGCTGTGCGCGGGCTTTCTCTAGTTGCGGCAAGCAGGGGCTTCTCTTCGTTGCAGTGCACGGGCTTCTCATTGCGGTGGCCTCTCGTTGCGGAGCATGGGCTCTAGACGCACGGGCTTCAGTAGTTGTGGCTCACGGGCTCAGTAGTTGTGGTTCGTGGGCTCTGGAGCGCAGGCTCAGTAGTTGCGGCGCACAGGCTTAGTTGCTCCGCAGCATGTGGGATCTTCCCGGACCAGGGCTCAAACCCGTGTCCCCTGCACTGGCAGGCAGATTCTTAATCACTGTGCCACCAGGGAAGTCCCCAAAATCATAATTATTTACAGAGCAACTATTGATGAGAAAGACTGGCAGACTAGCAGAAAAGATCTTCTACAACTAAAGATATAAAGAAGGAACCACCATGAGATGGGTAAGAGGGGCAGAAAGACGGTATAGTCAAGACCCAGGTGGGCGGCCCACAAACTGGAGGATAATCACAACTGCAGAGGTTCTCCCCAAGGAGCGAGGGGTTTGAGCCCCACATTGGGCTCCCCAGCCTGGGGGTCCTGCACCGGGAAGAGGGGCCCTCGGAAAGTTTGGCTTTGAAGGCAACTGCGGGAGAGCTAGAGGGCTGGGGGAAATAGAGACTCTGCTCTTAAAGGGCACACATAAAATCTCACACACTCCAGGACCCAGGGCAGAAGCAATAATTTGAAACAAGCCTGGGTCAGACCCACCTGCTGATCTTAGAGAGCCTCTCAGAGAGGCAAGAGCAGCTGGAACTCATCCTGGGGACAAAGGCACTGGTAGTAGCCATTTTGGGGAGCACCATCTACCCCATGGACACTGGAGCTGGCGAATGCCATTTTGAAGTCCTGACTCTAGCTTATTAGCACTAGCGCCCAGCCCTGCCCACCAGCCTTTTGGCACCAGTACTGGAAAACCTCAGGCCGAGCAACTAACTGGATGGAGACACAACCTCACTACCAGCAGGCTTGCTGCCTTAAGACCCCTTGAGCCCATAGCCACCCTAACCCAGCCCCACACAGCAGAGGGCCCAGGAGAGTGCACCAGCACTAGCCCTGGGACCCCACAGCCCTAGAGCCAGAGACCCTGGGGTCTGGCTCCATCCACCGAGGGGCTGGCACTAGCCCAGGGACCAGCCTAGCCCACCAGTGGGTAGGCACCAGCCCTATGACCCCTTGGGCTCCAACCCCACCCACTGTGGGCCAAAACACCAGCTCCAGGACCCCCAAGCCCTGCAACCAGAGACCCCAGGATGCAGCTCTGCCCACCAGTGGGCTGGTACTAGCCCTAGGACCCAGCCTTACTCACCAGCGGGTGGACACCAGTCCTAGGACCACCACAGCCCTGCACCCTGCCATACCAGGACCCAGCCCACCATCCTGCAGGCCAGCACCAGCCCCAGGACCCTCTGGGTCCCAGTCCAGCCCACCAGCAAACTAACACCAGCCCTAGGACAACCCCTACCCAGACACTGACCCTGCCCACCAGCCAGCCGATGCCAGCTTTGAGGCACATTGGACCCCTCAGCCAGCTGCCATGGGATCCAGCTGCACTCACCAGTGGGCCAACACCAGCTTTGGGACACCCTATATCAGGAACTGGCCTCACCCACCAGCAGGCCAATACTAGATCCAGGACCCACAGCCCTGTAATCTTGTACTCCAGAACCTGACCCTGCCCACCAGTGGGCCAGCACTAGCCCCCAGACCCACCAGGGCCCCAGAGCCAGCAGCCTCTGCACAAGGCAGGACCTGGCAACCAACCAGACCAGGGACCAGCCATGTCTACCAGACCGCCCACCACAGCAGAAGGGCCCATGCAGCCCAAATGGGGAGCACCACTAGAATATATAGGTCTGGTGGCCAGAGGGCAGTGTGTTGTTGGGATACATAGGACATCTCGTACAAAAGGCCACTTCTCCAAGGTCAGGAAACATAACCAACCTCCCAGATACATAGAAATAAAAGCAGCCAATTTGGCAAACAGAGGCAACAGAGGAATATGTTCTAAATGAAGGAAGAAGATAAAACCCCAGAAGAAGAACTAAGTGGAGATAGGCAATCTACCTGATAGACAATTCAAGGTAATGATCATAAAGATGTTCAAAAAACTAGGGAGAAGATTGGATGAACAGAGTGAGACATGAGAAGTTTTTAACAGAGTTAGAAAATATAAAGAACATACAGAGATGAATACAATAACTGAAATGAAAAGTATACTAGAAGGAAGCAACAGTAGATTAGATAATACAGAGGAACAGATCAGCAAGCTGGAAGACAGAGTAGTAGAAATCGCTGAAGCTGAACAGAAAAAAGAAAAAAAAAAGAAATGAGAACAGTTTAAGAGACCTCTGAGACAGCATCAAGCATACTAACATTCACATTACAGAGAACCCAGAAGGAGGAGAAAGGGACAGAAAACATACTTGAAGACATAATAGCTGAAAACTTCCCTAACAGAAGTTAGGAAACAGACAACCAGGTCCAAGAAGCACAGAGAGACCCAAACAGGATCAACCCAAAGGGGACCACACCAAGACACATTGTAATTAAAATGACAAAAATTAAAGATACGGAGAGAATATTAAAAGCAGCAAGGGAAAAGCCACAAGTTATGTACAAAGGAACTCCCATCAGCCTATCAACTGACTTTTCAGCAGAAACTCTGCAGGCCAGAACGGAGTGGTGTGATATATTTAAAGGGATAAAAGGGAAAAACCTACAATCAAGAATACTCAAGCCGGGGGCTTCCCTGGTGGCGCAGTGGTTAAGAATCTGCATGCTGTGTAACTGATTCACTTTGTTGTAAAGCAGAAGCTAGCACACCATTGTAAAGCAATTATACTCCAATAAAGATGTTTAAAAAAAAAAAAAAAAAAGAATCTGCATGCCAATGGAGGGGACACGGGTTCGAGCGCTGGTGCGGGAAGATCCCACATGCCGCGGAGCAACTAAGCCCGTGAGCCACAACTACTGAGGCTGCGCTCCAGAGCCTGTGGGCCACAATTACTGAAGCCAGCGCGCCTAGAACCCGTGCTCCACAACAAGACCGCAATGAGAAGCAGGCGCACGCAACAAAGAGTAGCCCCAGCTCACTGCAACTAAAGAAAGCCCGCGCGCAGCAACGAAGACCCAACGCAGCCAAAAATAAATAAATAAATAAATTTATAAAAAAAAAAAAAAAAAAAGAATACTCAAGCCAGGACTTCCCTGGTGGCGCAGTGGTTAAGAATCCGCCTGCCAATGCAGGGGACACGGGTTCAAGCCCTGGTCCGGGAAGATCCCACATGCCACGGAGCAGCTAAGCCCGTGCACCACAGCTACTGAGCCTGTGCTCTGGAACCCGTGAGCCACAACTACTGAAGCCCACACACCTAGCGCCCGTGGTCCACAGCCAGAGAAACCACCGCAATGAGAAGCCTGCGCACTGCAACGAAGAGTAGCCCCTGCTCACCGCAAACAGAGAAAGCCCACGCGCAGCAATGAAGACCCAATGCAGCCAAAAATAAATAAATAAATAAATAAATTTATTAAAAAAAAAAAACTCAAGCTGCAAGACTTTCATTCAGATTTGATGGAGAGCTCAAAAGTTTTACAGACAAGCCAAAGCTAAAAGAGTTCAGAACCACCAAACCAGCTTTACAAAAAATGTTAATGGGACTTTGCTGAGCAAAAAAGAAAAGACAACAACTAGAAACGTGAAAATTATGAAAGGAAAAAGCTCAAAGGTAAATATACAATAAAAGTAGTAAATCCACCATGTATAAAGCTAGCAGGAAGGTTAAAAGACAAAATCATCTATATCCACGATAAGTAGTGAAGGGATACACACACACACACACATACAAAATGTAAAATTTGATGTCAAAAACAGTAAGTGTGGGGTGGGGAGAAAAAATGCAGGCTTGTTAAAATACCTTTGAACTTAGGGAATCAGCAACTTAAAATAATCACATATATATGGCTATGTGTAGTGTGGGATATATAGTCTATAACTATGTAACATCCTTGTATGGTGACGTATCATAACTAGATTTATTGTGGTGATCATTTTGAAATATATAGAAATACCAACTCACTATGTTGTGTAACAGGAACTAATATAGTGTTTTAGGTCAGTTATACTTCAAAAATAAACAAACATAGAAAAAGAGATCAGATTTGTGGTTACCAGAGGAGAAGGGTTGGGGGAGGAGGGATTGGATGAAGGTGGTCAAAAGTTACAAATCTCCAGTTTTAAGTAAGTACTAGGGATGTAATGTAAAACATGATAAATATAATTAACTGCTATATGTTATATATGAAAGTTGTTATGAGAATAAATCCTGAATTCTCATCACAAGAAAACAAATTTTGTTTTTATTCCTTTAATTTTGTATCTATGAGATGATGGATGTTCACTAAACTTATTATAATAAACATTTCATGATGTATGTAAGTCAAATCATTATGCTGTGCACCCTAAACCTATACAGTGCTGTATATCAACTATATCTCAATAAAACTGGAAGAAAAAATTATAAAATAATATAAAAAATAAAAAGTATCTGGGCATTCCCAGAGATTCTGATTTGATTGGTTTGGAGTAAGGTGTATGTATATATATATATATATATATATATATATATATATATATATACGCATTTGTCTACTTACCAACAAGCTCAAGCATCTACTCATATGTCTATTAATCATTTGGATTTTGTTTTCTGTTAATTACCTACTCAGGACTTTATGAGTTTTATTTTGGTTGTATCTTTTTATTGATTTATAGGAGCATTTTAATATATTATGGACATTAACCCTTTTCTGATAGATACTCTGAAAATATTTTCTCTTTGTCGGTTGCTTCTTGTCATACAGAAATTTTAATTTTTATTGTATCAAATCTGTCCATATCTTCCCTTATGGCTTCTGGGTTTTGAGTCTTGCCTAGGAAGGTTAACCCCAAGGTTAAAAGTGTTCTTTTGTACTTTTTACTAAGATTTTTGTATTTGAGTTTCCTAGTATTCATTTTCTCATTTGTTTGCTGATCATTTTCGAATAAGACAACGTGTTTCCCAGATGGACCATGCATCTGTCAGTATCGAAGTCCCTTTTGCTAGTTTAAGAATAAAGAGGTTTATTACGAGATGCAGATAATATATGGAATCATTGGGAGAAACAGACTTCATCATGAGAATCCAAGAACTCCCCAAATTACCGTAAAGGCAGTTGCTAACTCTGACAGGATCAGGAAGCTGCCAGAAGAGGATCTTGCTTTCCCTCTCTCCTCATGCGATTCAATTTTCAACCAAAGTCTTACATGACCTGATGAAACCTAAATCATATCTGGAACCATACCTACAAGTAAATCTGGGAAATGTAGTTTTTGGCTTTCCAGGAAGGGATTCAAGAAGCGAGTTAGGGCAATCCACAGTGTCTGTTAATGTGTTATCGACTAGTCCATCACTTTCCCATTATTGTGATGTATCATCGTTTTCATAAGCACATCATAGATGAAAAACTATTTGGGGACAATCAGTCTTTGCCACACTCCACAGCTGTTTTCCTATTTCCCATCTGTTTCAGTTAATGTTGTACATGAGTTTATTTTTTTCAACTAAGGATGGGCAGGGTGTGGAGGGAGGAGAGAGAATGTAGTAAACTGCCCCAGATCATCCTTCTGTGCCCTAAAGCCGTTTCCCCCCCAATACCTGTTAGGCTGACTTCATCCTGAGATAACTCCTCAGCTTGATCTCCAGTCCCTACCTGCTCATCATCTGCGTCTATTCTGAAACCTGGATCATCCATTTAGTTCTTTATCTCAGTCATCAAAGTTTTAAATTCCCAACTATCTGGTCAAAATTTCTGTACGTGCGACATCTTCTCATGATTATTTGAAGGTATTAATTATACTTTCCAAATGTCATCTTCTGATGGCTGTCTAGCTCTGTTGTCTCTACTGTTAGTTGTAGAAATGGTGCTTCTCTCATAGTCATTTTTTCCTCAAATGTGTGATATAATGTTTAGTTATCTGTTCAATTTTGTATTTTATTTTATTTATTTTTATTGAAGTAGTGTTGATTTAACAATTTTGTATTTTAGAATCTCTATTCATTTTACCTTTTTATTCACTGTAGCCATCCTTTGCCAATTTGGGGTAAGGAACAGTACTCGAGAGGCCAGGATGTGTTGGCAGCTCACCCTCCAGGTGTGGGAGACTCGTGTTCTTCCTGGAAGTCTGTAGCTACCAGGACCACAGTTTAGACCCCGCTGGGGAGGAAAAAGGTGTTGACTAGCCTAGCTGCTCTAAATCTCTTTCCCCAGTTGCTCTCTCCGACCAGTGCCTCAGTGCCCTCCTTCCATTTCTTGATCTGTTAGCTGAGTTTGCACACCCTTCCCCCAACTGCTCCATCCTTTGCCTTAGCCTCCTCCTCTGTATGATTTGAGGTGAACGTTCCTTCCATCTTCGTTCTCTGAGATGTGGTCCTCTCTGTATTTTGTCTTTTCTCAACATTTCTGGTTTGTTCATGGCAGTTTTTCTTGTTTTCCTAGGATATTTTTTTCTTTTAACAAGTATCTTGTGGACTTCCCTGGTGGCACAGTGGTTAAGAATCCGCCTGCCAATGTAGGGGACATGGGTTCAATCCCTGGTCCAGGAAGATCCCACATGCTGCGGAGCAACTAAGCCCACGCGCCACAACAACTGAAGCCCGCGTGCCTAGAGCCTGTGCTCCGCAACAAGAGAAGCCACCGCAATGAGAAGCCCGCGCACCACAACGAAGAGCAGCCCCCGCTCGCCTCAACTAGAGAAAGCCCACAGGCAGCAGCGAAGACCCAACGCAGCCAAAAATAAAACCACCATTTTTTTCTTTACCTTTATGGGGAAATAATTTATATAAAATACATTTAATAAATTTAAAGTGTACAATTTAGTTTTGACAGTTGTAGACTCCTGTGAAATCTCCACTATAATCAAGACAAGATTTCTTTTCCATCATCCCCAAAAGATTTTTACTGCCCCTTGACAGCCCATTCCTCCCTTCACCCCTGGCTCCAGGCAATTACTGGTTTGCTTTTTGTCACTTTAGGTTAGTTTGAACTTTATATAGATGGAATCATATATTTGTCTCCAGCCTCTTTCACTCAGCATAATAATTTTGAGATTTATCCATGTTGAAGCCTATATGAGTAATTCTTTCCTTTTTTTTTTTTTTTTTTGCTGAGTAGTATTCCATTGCATAGATGGATATTGCACAATTTGTTTATCCATTCACCTGTTGGCGGGCATTTGTGTTCCTTCTGGTTGGGCCTATTGTGAAAAAAAGCCGCTGTGGACATTCATATTCAAATCTTTGTGTGAACATATGTTTTAATTTCTCTTGGGTAATAACTACGAATGGAATGGATGGGTTATATGGCAGATGTGTGTTTAACGTTTTAAGAAGTGTATTGTGAGAACTCATAACTCCTTTACATCTGGGCTCAGATAAGGATGCTTAAGCCACTGATTTCTCTAGGTGTAAGGCAGGGAGAAATCCTTATTCTCCTCAGCCTTAGCCCACGTACTTCCATAATTGATTATCGACTCCTTTGGGTTCCTAAAATAATTCCAACATCCTTCTTTTTCATCTCTCAAGCCATACTAATATCATCTCAGGATTTCTTGGGTACCTATTTTGTACCCAGTAGTGTGCTAGGCGCTAAAGGGTCACACAGGACTTTGAGTTAAAGGGGCAACAAATTAGGGCCCCCTCCTGTGGCCTGGACACAGCTGGAGACACCACAACCATAGGTTATGCTACAGGCAAAATACGTGAGAACTCGTTGCATTCCACTTACTTGACTCACATGCTAGAGGAAATATCCCACCTTTGCGTGTGAGCTGTAGTTACTTATTTTTTAAGCAGGTGTGGCTGTTAAATGAAGAGGAAGTGTTGTGTGAAATCCCAAAAAGAGGGAGAAGGGGAGAGAAAACTTTCCTCTTTTAATACCAAATATGTATATCTTTTGACCGGAGGTTCGCAATGTGTGGTATCCGAATTAGTAGTACCTGTTTCCCCTGTGAAAATGTTAGGCATGCAAATGGTCGGGCCTCATCCTAGATCTACTTGAATCTGAGCTCTTGAGTGTGGGAACTGTGTTTCAACAAGCCCTCCACGTGCTTCAGATCCACACTCAAGTTTGAGAAGCACTGTGCTAAGATCATTCCAATTGTGTAGATGGTCATCTTTAGGCTTGGAGGAAGGTGCGTCCTGGGTAGCTTTGGGCAGTAAGGATAAGGTTGCCGCAGCGCCCCTCCACCACTCCCCCCTCTCCTCTCCCAGCACCTGCAGCTCCACTTCAGCTCTTGGCCTCGGGTCCTTTCCCCTGGGAGCCGCAACCAAAACCCGGCAAGTGGATTTCGAGTTTGCTGACCCGGGTGCCGGCCGGGCATGCGTAGTGGCGCGAGCGCAGCAGCTAGGCGGGTGCGGCCAGGTAGCCGCAGAACCGACCTGCGAGTGCCTGGATCAGGAGCGGGAGCTGCGGGCTGGAGGGCAGGTACGCGGCGCGGCGGTGGGGTCCGAGAGGAAGCCTGAACCGACAGGCAGAAAACAAAGCTTTACTTCCTCGCAGGCGCTCGGCGGCGGCTCCAGGGGAGTCTCTCCGGGTTTCCCTCGCTGGAGAGGTGGCTCCCGGCGCCCGCTGTGCAGTGCGGCCCCCGCCGACCTCAGGGCGCGCTCCTGCTCAGTCTGGGCAGCATGTAGTGCGGGCAGGTGTTAACTCGTGTATTTATGCTGTTTACACAGTAAGCCTGAGACCTGCATTATGATTCTCTGCATGAAGTTAGGCATTTCGTTAACTTTTCTATTTTCCTCTCTTTTAAACTTCGAGTGGCCGCTGGTGAGGCTTTCTGATCCAGCCTCTTTCGCTGGACTTCTGTGACTGGTTTATTTGCCTTTGGTCTTTTGGTGCATAGGCTCAGTAGGACTGGAGTGAAATCAGCATCCGTGGTTTCTGGTTTTGGTGCCTTTCCTGGAGCAGGGGGCCCCTGGATGCGGCATTAAAAACAAACAAACAAAAAAAAAAGCCAACTTTAAGCGCATTTCAGTGCCCAAAACTTTCTGCATTTCAGCTGTATTTTAAAGTAGAGACTTCGTAAAGTTGAAGATTTTCCCCCCTTTTCTACATTACTGTTATTTCAGGCATCGTTTGGTCTTAAAAGGAAGCGGTCTTTTATTTTGTTTTTTAAAATTAATTTTTATTGGAGTATAGTTGATTTACAATGTTGTGCTAGTTTCTGCTGTACAGCAAAGTGAATCAGCTCCACATGTACATATATCCACTCTTTTTTAGATTCTTTTCCCATATAGGTCATTAAAGAGTACTGAGTAGAGTTCCCGGTGCTATACAGTAGGTTCTTATTAGTTATCTATTTTATATATAGTAGTGTATATATGTCAGTCCCAATCTCCCAATTTATCCCTCCCCCCCTTACCACTTAGTAACCATGTTTGTTTTCTACATCTGTGACTCTATTTCTGTTTTGTAAATAAGTTCATTTGTACCAATTTTTTTTAGATTCCACATTTAAGTGATATCATATAGTATTTGTCTTTCTCTGTCTGACTTCACCCAAAATGACAATCTCTAGATCCATCCATGTCGGGAAGCGGTCTTTTAGATGAGTAACAGAATTCTCACTTTTCTCCCCTTTATTTACCCTGTTACGTTTAATAGTTCACACAGAGATATTTTACCCTGGGGCTGCGGTATTGGAAACGCGTGTAGAGGTTAAGGTTATGCTGCACAAATTTCTTGGATAACCTGTAAGCCATAAACAAAATTTGGGGACCACACACTGAACATTCTTTAAGTGTTAAATTTATGATGTGGGAGGTGTGTACATAGAATTAATAAGTTTAGGGGAAAAAAATTTCTAGTTCAGGAGGAGAAACCTATATGGAAAGGGAATACAGATATCTGCCTTTTCCTTCACCCCCCTCCTGCCCCCGCCCCCGCCCATGATGAATGTTTTAATGGCAGAAATAATATACAGTTGGTTTAGTTTTGGCCTGTGGAGACCTTCGAGGTCAGCCAGTTCAGCTGCTTCAGTTTACAAATGAGAAAACCGAAACCAAGGAGGTTAAATGACTTGCTGTGGCTGCTGGAGCCCCTCCTTGGCAAAGCTGGGCCCGGGCCCCAGGTTTTCTGATTTGCAGGGCTCTTTTTACCATCCCCTGCCGATACTCTCCTCAGAGTTTGGTTAGATTATTACACTTTCTTCTTCTCTTCTACCTCCTTATACTTTGTAATCTGGTTTAGGCAGAAGATTAGCTATTCCTGCTGCTAAGCTTGCTAGTACCTTGTAAACTCCTCTCAAAGAGTACCCTCTCATTCAAGACCCACCTAACAATTGGCTGGTCTTGAAACCGCCCTCCTTCCTTGCCTCAGAATGCTTGTTTGCCTCCCTTCATGTTGAAGTCCTGTGTATGCTGCAAGGTGTAGCTCAGGTGTGCCTCTTCCTATAAGCCTTCCTTGATTACTGCAGCCAGAAAGTAGCTCTCCCCCTTCTGAACCCTCTAACGTTTATTACTGTTGCCTGTGCTAGTATCCCTCATCTTTAGTATCCCGGATTGTTGAATTTTAGTACATAACCCAACTTCCTGACCACTGTGTGTAAGCTCTTGGAGCTTCAAGCCTATGACTTAGACATCCCACCCAGAACTAAGCACCAGTAATGTTCTTGGTACTGTTTGTGGGAGGGGGGAGGTAAAGTAGGGACGGTTTGGTAAAGGGATTTGATGTGGATATTCTGTGAAATGAGGGAGGCCACCTTAGCGCTATAGCAAGACAGTGGCCAAGTCAAACCAGCCTGATGGGATGATTCTCATATCTTCATGAGAGGTCATGATGGATCATTTAGGGCAGTTCTGGGGACAGGAGTCAAATCATAACAGGGGAGAGTTGCCTAAGGCCTGGACTTAAGCATGTGATACTAAGTGCAGAGTGGAGAGCACAGATGTGAGAAGTGTTGTAAAGGGGAAAGCATTTGTAAGAGACTAGATGCTGGGACTTCCCTGGCAATCTGGTGGTTAAGACTCCGAGCTTCCACTGCAGGGGGCACTGGTTCGATCCCTGGTCGAGGAACTAAGATCCCGCATGCCATGCCGCGTGGCCAGAAACTAGATGCAGAGAAGAAAAGATACTCTGAAAGTTGCTTTAGCTTCAGGTTTGGGGTGTTGGTAATGTTCTTTTTATTTTATAAATAACCTCCAACGGTGACATTATCTCTTTCTGTTTCTTACAGTTGTTGATGTGATTGTCTCATTTGCCATTCTAGATGATAAGTTCTTTGGGAGATGACCTTTAATCCCTCACAGTGCCAGGCACGTAGCTTCGCAGTATTAGATACTCTATAATTATTGCATTAATAAATAAACAAACAAGTGTATTTTGACATGGGGAGGGTGGGAGTTTAGGATCTTAGAGCTATAAGGTAGCACTTTATCCAGACCATCCCCTCATGATGTAGAGGTGGAGCTGAGATGTGCTTAGCTTAGCTAGTTAGTGGTTTAGCCAGAGCCTCTGCCCTAGTCTCATCGCTACTAGTCCCTAACTTTTCAAGGTTGATGACCCCAAGATTAATTTGAGTTGGAGATGTTCTGTGGATCAAAAGCCCTCAGAGACCTAATCTAAAGAGGGGAACTTGGTGGCCAATGGGAGGATGTCTGTGTCATTGGAAGAGATGACACACAACGGATGACTGGCCAGTTCAAGGTTGAATGAGGGGCAAGGCTGCAGACCTGGGGATCTGGAGTCGAGGAGGAGTCTGGAAAGGACATGGTAGCTTAGCTTGTCAGTGGCAGAAGATACAAATGGGTGGGCCCCAAGTCCATGGATTGAGAGTGTATTTGGGAGAGATATTTTACACTACCGGGAGGTAGTGAGTGATGGCCGTGGTGTTTATGACCCAGGAATGTGAGGTAAGCTTGAGAGAGAGAGAATTGTGATCAGACTCTCCATCTGGAAAAATAAGACAGAAGGCAGGGCTTCCAAACCCCAAATCCTGGACCAAGAAGTAGTTTGGTATATTTGTTTACTTGGAACAGATGTTGCAAATAGCCGTTTTGCAAATCAAAACGCAGCCGTTTCACTGAGCTGCACACAGCATTGAGGGAGCTGTTGGAGGGCACACATCCTTTCTGTTGACAATCACACTGTAGTTGATCACCATCTTCAACTGGCAGTGATGCCTCTTCTTATGAGTCAAGAAGAGAGAGCACTTGGGGGGAGATATGGAGTTTGAGAGATGATTACTGGGGGGGCAGGGAAGGGTTGGCTAAGTATAGAGGAATTACCTTTTTTTTTATCTTGACATTAGTCCAAATTGATTGAACGGTGAAATGCAAGATCAAGCAGTATGTTGAAGTTAATGTCACATACACTTAACGCCCAGGTATTAAATTCCAGAGTAATGTATCATAACCCTGTGTAAAATGACTGTACTATGTAACTTTCTCCAAATAATAATACTAATATTAGTAGCTAGTATTTTAAAATGTTTTCCATGGACCAGACACTGTAGTAAACACTTTACAAGCATTATGTCGTTGAATCTCTACAGACCATCCGATGAAGTTGGTGCAAATATTATTCCCATTTTACAGCCGAGAAAACTGAGACTTAGGTAAAAATCACATTTCTGAGGTCACATCATGGACAAGTGGCTGAACTGAGCTTGGATCCCAGGCCTACCTGACTTCAGGCACTGAGAGCTAAAGTAACAATCAAATAGCTTAACAAAATGCAAAACGGATAAATGTGGTAACCCTAACAGATGCTTAGAATGGCTACAGATTTTTATCTGGTGACACTCCCAACATTCTTTGAGCCAGACTTTCATAAGAGAAACAAAACAACAGTGATGAATCTTTCTGGGTTTTGTTTTTAAAATTATTCCACTCAGTCTTTATCTCCTTTTCACCCTTGAAGACTTCCTGGAGGCAGAGACAGCAGCTCTTACTCTGGGTGCACCATAAAGCTCTTTTGGGGTGATGGAGGTGAGTTGGTAGGGATCCAGGAGATGCCTCTGGAGTTGGGGGGTGAGACTCACCTTGTGTATAAGCCTAAGGACTCTAGGGTGAACAGTTCGTAAGGATTTTTTCACCTGGGGTGGCAGGATCCACCGTTGGGAGCTCCTGGAAGATTTGTGGGTCCTGACCCTAACCCTGATCTCAGATCTTTGAACTGTGGTCAGAACCCTCAGGCTGAATCCAAACCTGGACACTTCTTCCGGGATCCTTCAGTTCAGGGAGTTCTGACGTCAGTGTGGACACGTTGCAGTTGGAGGTGGGTGTCGATACCTCAGGGAAGGCCCCGGGTCAGAGACAAGTGATTTAGAGGCAGGGCTGGCAGGCCTCAGCCTTGACCAGCTGACTTGGCTGTGAGAAAATGTCCCGTGCCTTCCTGCTTGGTGTACCACATTACTCTCTCATGGGAGGCTCAGAATAGAATCCAGCTGAGGATGTTCCTCTCCTCCCGGTGCTGCCTGAGCCCCTCTGTCCGTTTCCTGCTTCTGCCTCTGTGCTGGTTCTGTGCATTCTCAAGGCCTGTCTCTGGACGTGAAAGGAAAGGCTGCCTGCTTCAGGCCCTTACCCATTACGTGTTTCAACATCCAAAAACCCAAATCAAACTTTTGATGAAAATCAGGGAGAAAGAGGCCTTTGTGATGCCTACCGGTTTATTGCTTATAAAATGGTTATACAGTTTTGATTGCTGGAACCTGTTGCTGACATATAAAATCACATGAGATGTGAGGCTGTGTTAACATTGATCGTCTTATTTCTTTTCAGTACTACTGTGTCTGAAAGTGCCTACTTGCCTTTTCTGGTGAGAAACATGTAACGTGGCTTCTGTGAAAGCGAGTTGCTTTTTAGTAATACTGTGGGCACAGAAAGGGCGAGAGAGGACTGATTAGGAGAGTTTTTCTCTTATTTAAAACACTTGTTTCATCAGAAAGTATTTTCTAAGAGTTATGTGTTATTTGTTCAAAGTCCAGTTGTGAAGGAGACTTTAACCTTTATAATAAACTAGATCTTTCTTTTTGAGCAATTCAGAGCTATAAAACTATAAGATTATTTGGGTTATGACTCACTGCACAGAGACATGCCTTCTTCAGAAAATCCAAGCCAACCACAAAGAAAACACGAGAAACTGTCTTTTTCTGATAGTAAGGTGGATGGATATCTTAGTAAGGTGGAAGGAAAAAAGCAAAAGGTTTTGGGGAATGGTTGACAGGAGAAATTCAGTATTAGAGGAAACCAGAATTACTTCATTATTGAGAAACTCAATAAATTGTTTAAAGATCCAGTCCCAGGAAATAACATTTAAAAGAAAATGATGAAAGCCCCTTCAATTTGTTAGAGAACGAAAAAACAAGAGATTTTAGCAGTACTGTCAAAATAGAATTTGGATTGAATTTGAGTTTAAAACATTGGTAATGGTAAATGTATGTAGAAGGATTTCATGTTAATTGCCCGCTACAATGAATTCCCACATGGGGCCTCTGCATTCCATGAATAAAAGAGTAAACCTATCTCCATGGATCACAACTGTAAAACCCAAAGTGATGCATGACAGTCTGTGACCTAAAACTGATGTTGATCAAGGAAATTTGAATGCCTTAGACAGAAAGTACTGGCTCTATTCACACTTTGTTCCCATAGCTGGTGCTCAGAATCTAGATTAAATTGTTAAAATGAAAGAAAAACAGGTTCAGAACTGACTCGTTTACAGTGAATGATCAAAGGCACAAGTAGACTTTTTGTCTCATTTTACTTTGTCATCTTAAATGCCACCTTTTATGGCTATATTGGGTTTTTTTTTCTTTTTTTTTGTCCTTGATGATATATACTGTGTACTGTTTATAGGTAAAAATCAATGCAAACTAGAATTCTGAGGTTTGATAAATGTCTCTGCTTAGGGTTTTAATGCTATTCATCAATAATTTGGTGGAATGATAATATCAAATTAGTACATAATTGAACGTTCAGCTCAATAGCAAGTTAGTATTTATAACCATTGGGAACAAATCAAAAGTTCTCAAAGACTCCGTAATTCTTTCACTTGAAAGCTCTCTCAGCATTTTGTCCTGGTCAAGTCTCCCTTTTCCTTCCTCTCCCCTCAGAGGGTCATTGGGACACTCTTTTGGTCCAAGGGGTATTGCCAAGAGTGACCCAGTTATTTCAGAGTTGAAGTGTTATTAGGTCAATGAGGTGCCAGCCATGAAACACAGCTCACAAAAACCGAATGATGTTTTTCAACAAAAGTTGTCATGCCAAGTGAATTAATTTTGGAAAAACAGCACTAGCATCAATTGGCCTGATCCCTTTTCCTATCAAACAGCCCAAGTTAAACCCAAGATCACCATCCGTGGAAAAAAGGTAATCTGAGAATCTCTGAATGTGTATTGCTCACTCAAAATGAGCCCCGTAGGGTAATTAAAGTTTAGATATCTGAAATCAGTTAGCCTATGATCAGGTCCATGGATGAGAAGTCAAAGTCCGTGATTCTGTTTCTGACCCCATGAGAAGAGAGGCCTTCTCTTCAGCTGCAGGTTTGATGATTAAACAAGATAGTAAATGTGAAAGCAATTAGTAACCTATAAGGTGAGGAGGTAAGGTATTTATTGATATAATAATTTTCCAGCTTCGCTGCCTTTCATTGATAAGTGGCCAAGACTTTGAGAATGAATGACTTGCCTGCTTGAGGTTACCTGGCTTGGAAATGGCAGAGATGGAACTCACATCTGTGTCTTTTCATTTCAACATTTGACAAAATGTTAGGGCTCAGCATTGGGACTATAGTGATGGCCAAGACAGATATAGGGTCCCTGTCCTCATGGAGGGTCTTGCACCCCAAATACAGTGCTCTTTCAGTCAATCCATATTTCCTTCTTGTACTGACCAGAGGGAATAATTTCTCTATGAAATTGACATCTGGCTTTTATAAAATCTTAAATGTGTTTATGGCTAAGCCTCGACTATGGAGCTCTTTAAGTGATTTCTCTGTTCCCAAAGGTGCCTTCAACAGCTGCTCCCTAAACTTCAGATCTCACTTGACAGGGTATTTATTCATCTCCATTGTGGAGAGAGGAGTTGGATGCCTCTCAGCATCCTTCTCAGGGGCTTGTTGCAGAAGAATACTTTTCCCTCTTCCTCTGCAAAATCAAAGGGATTTGATTGCCGAAAGGGAGCTGGGCTGCGACAGCACTGTAAGTGAGGCACGGTCCATGTACTCACAGGTTCTCAGTCAGTTGGGGGAGGCAGACACAGAGACAGCCTGTGACACAGGTGAGCACCAGGAGGAAGGGCAGAATGAGGCTTTGGGGGAGCCCGAATGGAGAGCAATTCATTCTGTTCAGTGGGTTGAGGAAGATGTCAAGACTTTTGAGCTGAGCCTTGAAAGAAAAGCACAAGTTCAATCTACAGAGAATAGATAGAGGAAAAAGCGTTCCTTGGGGAAGGGACAGCATGAGCAAAAGCACGGAGACAGGATGGAGCTGACCTGTTCAGGAAAATGCAGGTACTTTAATGTGCTCTAACAGGTGATCGGGTGTAAGAATCAGTTGGAGAGCTTGTTAACAAACGGGTTGGTGGGTCCCAACTCCAAGTTTCTCATTCTTTAGGTCTGGGGTGGGGCTGGAGAATTTTTTTTCTTTTGAGTTAGGTCTGTATTTTATTTTATTTTTAGTTGTTTGAGCAGGGAAAGTTTAATATAAAGAATTATTAACTATAATGGGGACTGGAGTAATAAGAGATTGGGTAATAAGTAGCAGAGAGAATATAGTAATATAGGCTGCTTCCTACGTCTGCTATTCCTATATTCTTTTTTTAAAATTTTTTATTGGAGTGTAGTTGCTTTACAGTGTTGTGTTAGTTTCTGCTGTACAGCAAAGTGAATCAGTTATACATATACATATATTCCCTCTTTTTTAGATTCCCTTCTCATTTAGGTCACCACAGAGCACTGAGTAGAGTTCCCGGTGCTATACAGTAGGTTCTCCTTAGTTATCTATTTTATACATAGTGGTGTATATATGTCGATCCCAATCTCCCAATTCATCCCACCACCACCTCTGGCCCCCCCTTGGTATTCATACGTTTGTTCTCTACATCTGTGTCTCTATTTCTGCTTTGCAAATAAGTTCATCTGGGCTGGAGAATTTCATTTCAACAAGTTCCCAGCTGATGCTGAGGCTGATGATCTGGGAATCACACTTTGAGAGCCACTGGACGAGAGTATAGTAATGTAGGTTAGATAGGAGAGCTAGAAACAAGTGGTTTTCTTTGGAAACGGTACTAACTTCATAAAACTGTTGTTACAGGGTTTTTTAATTGTTACTTTCTTTTTAAATTAGTTTCATTTACCAAGTGGTTGCTGCCTTGTGCCCTTTGCTGCCCTCTGGAAGTTCCTTACCTGCTCCACCCTGACCCCAACCCCCCAGTTCTCCCAAGAAACCAGCCCTTTTCTTGTATTCCATATTTTTGAAGTAACTGCGGTTCAGCCAGTATGACATTCCGCTTATGGAGAGCTGAAAAGCTGACATCAGCTAGAAGATGTTAGGAGTTGACCCAAACCAAGCGTGAATGACTAATAAACTCAAGGAGTATGTTTTTGGATTTTATTTTGTTAATCTGGATGTAATATTAAACTTCATTTTATAAGTATTTTTGGAATAGCTTGCAAGATCTGAGGTCAGAGGTAGGATGTACACAATTGCAGAAAGTTCCTTCCTTGCCCCTCAGAAAACGTGCAGTCTTGTAGGAAGGTTAAGATATATGAATTCCTGGCTCCAGTACAGGGCAGCTGGTGCTAAGTGCTATAAGAAAGATAGGAACCGACCTGTGATAGGTCTGAGAAGGAGGAAGTTTCACTTTCCATTGGAACAATTAGGGCAGGCAGGGCAGAGTTGATGGGGTTATCATTTATGCTGTCTTCTGATGTTTTACCCATCTTTGTGAGCCAGCTGATAAGAGGGCTTCCTTTTGTCTACATAAAGAAAATAGTGGAGGAGGAAGCATATGAAATAGGCAGTGAGGGATGGGCAGGTGCTCACCAGGTAGAGTGGGCAGCCGGGGGAGTTATGGGGAGAGGTGTTCCAGACAAAGGAGCAACTGAACCTCCAAACAGAGGTGCAACGGGGAAACGCGGGTTCAGCCGGTGTTGAGTTCTCCAGTTCATTACGGAAAGTACAGGGAGATAAGACTGGAAAAGCGTTTTGGGAAGATGGTGGAACCTCTTGAGTATGAGGTTGCGGGATTTGGACTTTATTCTGTAGGCAGTGTGAGTCACAGGTTTATCTCGGCTTACTTTCACTTCCGGTTTACTCCTGACTCCCAACACATTGGAAGAGGAGGAACCCCATTTCTTGCCGTGTATTGACCTGTGGTTCATATTCTTTTGGAAAAACACCTAAAAATGCTTTTTTCCTGGCTCTGATTTTAATTCTTTTTTTTTTTTTTTTTTTTTTTTGCTGTGCCGCTTGGCTTGCAGGATCTTAATTCCCTGACCAGGGATTGAACCCGCACCCTCAGCAGTGAAAGCGCAGAGTCCTAACCACTGGACCGCCAGGGAAGTCCCTGATTTTAATATGTGTATTTCAGTCATCTTACAGACTTGCAAAAATTAATCCATCATATTAAAGGCTTCTGTGTCTTTCAAAAATATGTAAAATATAAAAGGACAACCAATTTCAATTTCTGAGAGACAGATTATAAAAAACGAGATAAAAATAAATAAATCACCAAGTCAAGTGATCATAGTACTTGTTCAGGGTTGTTCTGGGAAGAGAAGGGAATTCAAAAGTGAAGGCTAAGGCTGTAAGCATGGTGTTCTACAGATACTTTCAAACTGACTTCAAGTGCTGAAGGATTACAGAGGTAAAAGTGAGAGGCGACGTGGTGTCTCTTTGGGATGCTTTAGCTATACATTGGGAGATTCTACTGGTTGAGTACTGGTTTAGAAAAGCTTGTCTCTGGAGAATAGAAGGTACTAAGGCCTTCTGTTCATCTTTTTGGGGTGACGTCCACAGATGGTAAAGACATTTGTGTCTCAGTGGAGGTTTTGAGAATCTTCCGTGTGTGTCTCCTAAAAAGAATCCTGTGTTTAAAACTACAGTGTGGTGGGAAAAGCAAAAAAGGTGGCTTCGTAAGTAGAAGCTGCCACCCTGAGTGTCACTTGCTAGCTGATTGATAGAAGAGGTGGGTGAGTGGGACAGAGCTGAGTGACTCATCCACAGCTGAGAGGTTCAGTGGGTAGGAGAATCTCCAAGTCATTCAGCCTGTCTGAACCTTGGTTTTTGTTGCTGTTGTTGTTTGCATTTTGTTTTTTGTTGTGGATTAAATAAGATAAAATAGGAATGCTACAATATGCACGTTAGATCAAAATCTTCCAATACTAAGATT
The DNA here is from genome assembly GCF_028564815.1 of Eubalaena glacialis. Lineage (NCBI taxonomy): Eukaryota > Metazoa > Chordata > Mammalia > Artiodactyla > Balaenidae > Eubalaena > Eubalaena glacialis. The sequence goes on along the minus strand of NC_083721.1, from coordinate 126,096,560 downwards.
TATTTTGTTATAAGTTCTTGTGGCCACATTTGTGGCCACGCAGAGTGTGAGTTTCTTGAGGGCAGGATTGTGTCTTTTTCACTTTGTATCCTCATTGCCTGAATGCCTGCTCTGCAAGGAGGCACTTGATAAATTGTTGAATGAATGGAACATGAAAAGGAATGAATGAATGGATGAATCTATACCCACCCCCACCCCACCCACATACCCAATATTTTCTAGCTTCTACTTGCCTGTAGAGACTTATCCATGGTGCCTTATTTTCAGACTGCTAACTCCAGGCCTGTGTTTTATTGACAGTAAATCTTGAGAGAGACTCCAGCTTTACCCAGGAGACAGCTGCATAGCTTGAATTCAAAGTATAAGAATCTTTGTAGATTCACATGCGTTCTAGACTAATTCCAGAAATGAATTAAATAATAATATGTAATAATAATGTTTCACATGTAGATAATGCTTATACGTAAAACAGATTCACCTCTGAAAGAAACTGACATATGTAAATTGAGGTTATATTCCTCTTGAAGTATTTCTTATTGTTTTAAGAGAAATCAGATTAGAGGTGAGTAGGACAGTAGTTTATAGAGATGCTCAAAGAAATGTATATTAATACACTAATCTACTAGAGGCTTGGATACCTGTTTTACCTGCAGTTAAATGAAACAAGAACTAAAAGTAACTTTATTCTACCTTAGGTTTTATAGTTTCTCTAATGTTAACAGTAATTCAGTTCTAGATTAATGAAGTTAGACTTGATTAATATGGGAAAAAAGTTCATCTCTTTCATTGTGAACTAGGTAGTTTGGTTTTTAAAATTATATTTCCTGTTAATATACATCTGGAATGTGTAGGATAAAAAAGATTAAACTTTCTAAATTTTCACTGAGTTATATCCTACCAATGTGATATGTATTGTGCTGTGGGAGACTAAAGTTTAATTGACGTATTTCTGCAAGATGAGTATTACATTTCTCATAGGACCGGGACAATGAATAATGGAAGAACTGAAAGCATTGTAATTTTCTAGTAATTCAGAGGAAATGATTGCATTCAGAGGTAGTATGCTAAAAGAGTACACAATGATACTCATTTTTTGTAAGTTAATTTATTGTTAAATATCAGTGGGAATATTTTTTGCATCCTCTTTCACATCTCAGGCACACTTTAGGGAGGCCTTATATTTATATAGTTTGCTCATTTAATCTGAAAAGCCTCATTCAAACCTTCTGTGTGCACAGGTTCTTTTCATTATGTTACGCCCTTATGCATTACACTAAGGGTATTACAAAATCAAACAGAAGACTTCTCAGGGAAATTAAAGGTTTCATGTCAACCAGACAATGTCAAAATATTTGCCTTGAATAGGATTGAATGTGTTCCATCAGTGTTCTTGGTGTATATGATGTTGTTTTTTAAGCTAACAGCTTTATTTATTAAGATATAATTCACATACCATACAATCCACTCATTTAAAGTATAAGTCAGTTTTAGGGCATTTTCATCACCCTGTATCCACTAGCATTCACTCCTCATTTCCTCATTTTTCTAAAAATATGGTGGACAGTACTTTATTTGGAAATGTTTGCTCCTGTAATTCAAATCCTGTTAGTCATCCTGTACCTCTCCCCAGGCAATGACAAATCTACTTTCTGTCTCCATAGGTTTGCATATTCTTGACATTTCATATATATGGGATCATACACTGTGTGACCTTTTGTGTCTGGCTTATTTCACTTAGCATAATGTTTTCAAGGCTCATCCATGTTGTAGCACCAATACGTCACTTTTTGTGGCTGAATAATATTCCATTGTGTGGATCTACCATATTTTATTTTTTCATTCATCAGTTGATGGACATTTGAGTTGTTTCCACTTTTTGGCTACTATGAATCATTCTGCTATGAACATTTGTAAACAAGTTTTGGGGGGCCATATATTTTCATTTCTCTTGGGTGTATACCTAGAAGTGGAATTGCTGGGTGGGTCATATGGTGACTCAACATTTAACACTTTGAGGAACTGCCAGACTGTTTTCCAAAGTGACTGCACCATTTTACCTTCCTACCAGCAATGTATGAAAGTTCCAGTTTCTCCACATCCTCACCAGCACTTGTTATTATCTGTCTTTTTGACTATGACCATCTTGCTATGAAGTGGTGTCTCATTGTGCTGACTTTTTTTTTAAATTAGTAAACTTCATTTTTTGTTAGAGCAATTCTAGCTTTACGGAGAAAATAAACAGTACAGAGATTTTCCATGTGCCTCCACACTGATACACAGTTTACCCTATCATTAACATTTTACACTAGTATGGTACATTTGTTATAATTAATGAACCAATATTGTTACATTATTGTTAACTATAGTCTATGGTTTATTCATATTTCCTTAGTTTTTGCCTAAAGTCCTTTTTCTGTTCCAGGATCCCATCTAGGAATCCTGATGGATTCCTGATGGATCCACATTGTATTTAATTGACATTTAGCTCCTTAGGCTCCTCTTGGCTGTGACAGTTTCTCAGACTTTCCTTGTTTTTTGTTGACCTTGAGGGTTTTGAGGAAGAGTAGTCAGGTACATTGTTGGATGCCCCTCTGTTGGAATTTGTCTAATTTTTCATTCTTTTTTATGATTACGCTGCATTGACATTGATTTTTAGCATAAAAAAATGAGAGCAATTTACTTGGAGCATAAAAATACATAATCAGAATTGGAAATCAGCAAAAGTATGGTAAATAGGAAATTCTTAGGAACTTAAAAGGTTCATTTGCCTCTGGAAAATGAGCAGAAATTTAACTCAAAATATATTTTCCTAGCAAGGGCTTGATCACGTTGGAAGAGGATCAGATTAAGTAATAGAATTAATTTTTGTGACTGTCATTAGACAACATCTAATCTAAGGATAAAGCTGAAGGTATATTTTTCACTGCTTTAAATGTACCTGAGAATGTTGTTTTGCTTGTAATAAAACATAAAGGGAATAGAAATTCCAGTTGACTTTAAGAAGAATTCCACGGTTCGGAGGCAGCAAGGGTCCAACGTGCAGTGAGTATTTCAATCTACATCAGTTCCATTAATCCTCACAGATGCCTTGTGGAGGCGTCAGGGAACTGAGGCTCTGACAGGCTGTGTCTTTGTCTTTTGGCCTGACTCACACAGCTGTAGTTGTTGAGCTGAGATTTGAACCCACGGCTGTGGAAGTTTATACCCTGCTGTTTGCCAGGCCAGGCTCCAGAGTTTCCAGTGGTTTTAAATCAGGAATGTATCAAAGGACACAGGATTGAGTCCTTATCTTTCTGGATGTTTTTATTGCCAGCTGGAGGAGATAGCATCTCTCTGTGTTCAAAGCCCCACCGAAATGAGTCTGTCCAATGAACAGCATACTTGTTCCTGCTAACAAAAGAGACCTGGGCCAGCTCTGCCCAGGGCCCTCCACCATCTTGTCCATAGAGCAGTAACCCCACCGCCAAATGTGTCTCCTGAAAATGAAGTCTGAGAGTCATAAAGCAAGACAAGAGCCATGCGGGAGAACAACACATTCAGCTAAGGTTTGTCAGTGGTTACATCGTTCGGTGAACATCGCTCAAGGTACATAGCTCAGTATATATCTCAGTAAGATCTTAAGTTTTATTGACAAGTGAGTGGCATAGAGGATTTGGCTTTAAATACTTATCTTAGAATAGGAGTAGGTGTAATAATCTATGAATGAACTTGAAATGAAATAATAAAGTTGCACAGATACCTGTCTGAGGAAGGTTTGGAAAATTTCCCTAATTCATCCTTGTAAATGTCTCAAATTGGTTGATCACAGGATACAAGGCTTCTTTCTGCTCAGACTTTCTGTATGAGTCAAGATAGTGGGCTATGTTACAGTAACAAATCAACCCTGATATTTCCATTGATTTCTTATTCACATAAATGTCAGTGTGCATTGGCTCTACTCCAGGGTAGCTGTTCTGCATGCAGTGACTCAGAATCAGGCTGCTGTGATTTTTGTGATTTTGCTGTTTTAACATGGGACTTCCAGATTGTCGCAGCAGAGAAAGGGGAGCTAGAGGATCACGTGGCTCTGAAATGCTTTGGCTAGAGGGACACAAGTCAGGTCTACTCACAGCCCATTGGCTGGAACTAACCACATGACCTGCTGGAAGTGAGGGGCAGCACATGGCTATTCAGTAAACAATACATGTCTTTGCTTCACCACTTTAGAGTAAGAGAACTGGTTAGTTTGGGGGTGGGGGTGGGGAAGAAACCTCCAATAAAGAGAAGTCTACTAAGATAGTGATAATTACCTGATAATAATTTAGGTATGGCTGATTCAGCGACTTGATACCATTTGTGGGTATCAAGGCTACATCTTCCAAGGGGATAACAAAGTGTACTTCTTTCATATCATAATTCTTCAGGCGATGGCGCTGGTGATCAAAGCTTGTATTTAGTGAGGTGTCCTAAGTGCTTTACATGAATTAAATTAATTCAGATTGAGGACTGTGATTTCATCTCCATGGTAAATCCTCTCCAGTTTTATCAACTTGCCTTGTTGGAAATGGTGCCTAGATTAGACCCATCACCATGCTGGTAGTTCTCCTCTAGAAACCAGATTGTCAGTGTACTGTCTTACCTTTGCTCCTTAGGTTGAAGGTGGCACTCTGGATGTTGTCTAACTAGCGTGGATTACAGTGAGACCCAATGTTTACTGTGATTTGGATTCATACTTGTATATATGCAACTTAAGACTTTGCAAACCTCTTTAGCAGCTGTATCTAGAAATAAGGCTTGTGGTGAACTAAGGCTTAAGACCATAGGATTTTTTTTTTTTTTGGATATATAAATGTTTTTCTTTCAAAGTAATCCTCTTTGGTTGTGTTTTTGTGATGCCATTTTTTTTTTTCTTAAAAATATACTGCCGGTAAATGCAGAACTCCTCTGTAGTTTGTCCTTATGATCTGCCCTTTCCCCATTCTCCATTGTGGCCTAAAATTCTACCATTAGAATTACAGGATATCAAGGACCCTAGCTGGGCCGCACAGTCCGGAGCAGTCCTCTCTTGTTCTCTGTCTGAAAAAGGCTCTCTGTTGTTTGAGAACAACTCTCTTTACCACATAGAAGGAGCCCCACCTAAGGCTCTTTATGTTGATGCCATATTCATTCATCAAATATTTACTGAACACAGTTTGGGCCAGGCACTGAGCTAGGCCCTACAGTCTCCGCCCTCAGAGAAACAACAGTCTAGACCAAAGGTTGGCAAACTTTGTCTGTAAAGGACCAGATAATAAGTGTTTTAGGCATTATGGGTCATATGGTCTCTGTCTCGACTACCTAACTCCGCTCTTGTAGCACGAAAGCAGCTGTAGACAATACGTAAGTGAATGAGCTTGGCTGTGTTCCAATGAACTTTATTTGTGGGCACTAACATTTTGATTCCTTAATGTCACATGTCACAAACTATTATTCTTTTGGTTTTTTAAAAAACTGTTTAAAAATGTAAAAGCCATTCTTAGTTCATAGGTAGTATGCAAGCAGGCAGTGGGCCAGATTTAGCCTGAGAGCTGAGTTTGCTCATCCCTGGTGTAGAATCAGCTCTGTATGGTGTTTTTTGTATTTTCTTTTTTGTTTGTTTGTTTTTGTTTTTTTAAAACAGAATCTTTAAAAAAGAATCCATATAAGTGATTTGAGTTTAGTTGTAAAGCTCTGTATGTTTTTCTTCTCACAAGTAGATAGTGAACTGCCTTAATGATTACTTAAATTATTCAAGTTCAGTGTTTAAAGATAATTAACTTCATCCAGGCCTTTATTTAATAAACAAGTCTCCCATCAGTTATTGGGGAATGTTGTTTCTGCAGACTGAGATGATTTTTCCCTCCCTTCCTCCCTTTCCTCCAAATATATTATGTGTATACATACATGTACACATATATGTACGGGTACACATGATATACAAGTGTGTACACAACTGTATTACTTTTGAGGACCACTAATGCTATGAAAATCATGAATCACCAATATTTAAAATAATAGCTAACATCTATTGGGCACTTACTATATGTCAGACCCTTTTCTAAGCCCTTTGCTGTTTATTTTAATTAATCCTTCCCAAAACTCTATGAAAAATCTATTGGAATCATCATCATCATCATCTTCATTTTTTGGCTGTGTAGACCAAGACTCAGAATGACTCACCCGAGGTGATATAGTTAATAGGAAGCAGAGTCTATATTCATTCTCAAGAATTCTGACTCCAGAGTCAGGGATTCTAATGATAAATTATGCCTTCCTTGGTACTGAAATACATGCGTGAAAGTAAACTGTGTTTTTAAATTACAATAGAAGAAAGTAGAAGTGGTGAATAAAGATTAAAAAATTATTTTTTCTAAGAAGCAAGAATGCGATTGCAAAAGGAAACATTTAGGAAGCAAGTGTTCTAATAGTTTTCACTGATTTAATTTTAACTTGTTTCTGTCCATGAATGAAGGTAATCAACTTAAGACTCTAACTTTCAGATAGGCAGTGTGCTGAGAACTTCCTCTTTCCTGAACTGAATTATCAGGGCAGGGCTGGATTTACAGTAGAATGGTGCATCATGTCCAGCTCAAAAATCATAGTACAGATACTTTATATTTGTATATAGCACTTATAAAATACTCTCTTGCTTGTGACACACCAGGTGGAAGCACTTCGTAACCTGCAAATTGTATTCCGTAGGGATCATTGTTAGTCATTCCAGTGGGCTATTCCACTGTAGGTATAGCCTTAGCCCTACTTTCATTGCTCCTTAAGTTGGATCAGTAGAAAAGGTTAGATCTCAAGGGAACATAAACTGTGAAAGATTCTTAGTGGACCATTTAACATTTCCCTCATTTACTTGTGGACCCGTTTTATGTTGAACCAGGAGGAAAAGGACTACAAAATCCATTCTTGTCCTGGGAAGTTTCTGAGAAGTAAGGCCTGACACATTTTATTTTCCCATTCAGGTGCTGGCTGTAGAGGGAGAGAAGTGAGAAAGAGAAGGAAGAATTCTGAAAATCAAATATTTACCTTGACACTGACTCACTCATCTAATCTTTTTTTTTTTTTTTTAATTTATTTATTTATTTTTGGTTGCATTGGGTCTTCGTTGCGGTGCGCGGGCTTCTCATTGCGTTGGCTTCTCTTGTTGCAGAGCACGGGCTCTAGAGTGCAGGCTCAGTAGTTGTGACACGTGGGCTCAGTAGTTGTGGCTCGCGGGCTCTAGAGCGCAGGTTCAGTAGTTGTGGCGCACGGGTTTAATTGCTCTGTGGCATGTGGGATCTTCCCAGACCAGGGCTCAAACCCATGTGCCCTGCATTGGCAGGCGGATTCTTAACCACTGCGCCACCAGGGAAGGCCCACTCATCTAATCTTATGGGCAAAGACCAAGAATTCAAAAGGTACCCAAACTTGTGCCACTCTGGGGCGAGTCTCTGACTGTGACACTGCAGTCATTTGGTGGTGACACAGCAGTACTTTGAACCAGTTCATTGTGCGTGCAAATAACAGATGATTTGAGATAAGAAAAGATCTTTGTACTCTTTTATTGCACAGTGATCATATCCTAATTAGATAATAATTCTCCTCTAAGTTTTTCTGTGATCTAGCTTATTGCTAAATAAAAAGGGACATCAGGTGACAGCGTCTTTCTGAAAGCAGTAAACTTTTATTTGCTTTATATATAATTTGTAATTAAATGGGCCATAAAGTTCTACGTCTGGTGACTTCGGATTATGGAAGTTTTGTCCTGTAACAACACAGGTTATGGCTACTTTTGCTTTCAGTGAGTCCTCATCTTTTAAGGAGCTCGAGATGTTGGAAAAGTGATTGCCTTTTTATTTTGAGTCCCTTTACCCTCTTTTTCCTCACCCTGTACAAGTCTGGGCCACTTTGGGGTAAGCACTTGCCCATTTGTTCATGATTCCTACAATTATGGCTTCATGACTGAGAATGGAAGCAACCAACAGCTGAAGAGAAAAAAAATACATATGTTTCTTTTTCTCATGATCACAGTACTTTAATTTGAATTTAAGGATACCTGATGAAATCAACAGTGGCAGATAGTAGAGCTTGCACTTAACCACTGTTGGTTCATGTATGTTCTGTGGAGGAAAGGCTGTGGGAGAATGGGGATGGCAGGGGATTGTAAGGATTGTGGTGAACTTGAACATTTACCCTTTATCTAAAGGGCACGACTGTCACTGGCCTAGCCCAGTGTTACCATGTGGAAATGTGGGCTCAGTGTTGCCAGACGTTCAATCTGAAAAGAGAAAATGGGAATCTGAATTTTATGTTAACCTCCTCATTTTTAGATATTTGCTCCAAAAGTTAATGAACACTCAATGAGCCACAGAGGACACATGTCCAGGCAGGATTTGGCCCATGGTACCACTTTGTCCCTTTGGCAGCCGGAAGCTCTTGTAACTTCTTTTTCACTAAACTGAGATGGGTGCCCCGGAGTACGGAGGCCACAGAACGCAAGACCTGGCTTGGGTTTCACCCTCTTCTTTCTTTTTTGTTTGGCTGATGAGGCTGTGTTGTAAATTTTCTGCTCTTCTTAAGGAAAACCTTGTGCTATCCAGATTTTCCTCCTGGAGAGGGAGGACCTGGGGTTGTTGAACCCAGCTGTGGGACTCCAGGAGCTGAGTGGGGCTGAGCAGAGGTGCGACAAGACTGGCTGCACTGCAGGGTTTGAAACCCGGGTGTCCTCTGAGAACTGAGACTCAAACGCATCTCTGCAGGATCTGGGTAGGTGAGCAGAGCATGGCATAGAAGTAGAGCTGCCAGGCCCAAGGATGGAAAGCGGGGCTTGAAAGGGTGGTGAGAGGTTCCCAGGGTGCTAAAGAATAGCCCAAGGGCTTGACTTAGCTGCGGGTGAGGAGGGAGTTGTTGAGCCAGCCAACCGGGTCTGGACAGTTGTTGATGATTGACCCAGAGAAGTAATCTAGGCTGAATTTCCTGAAGGCCCTGTATCTTCTTGTCTCCATTTACATCACTTTGGTGATAACTACATGTTCTTCAAGAGCAGGAACGTTAGTCCTTTATTTATTATATGCACAGTTGATGTGATATGGCTTCAGCATTACGGCTTAGACAAGACAGGGTCACTCTGCTTCCAGATTGAGGCCACAGCCTTTGGAATTTCTAGTCATATCCCCCGTCATTTCCATGATTGTTATGCTGGATGCTCGTGGGTTGAGGAGGCTGATAGTTCAGACTCTTCTCTTTATTCTCTGAACTGATTGAGAAATTGATAGAGGCCTCTTTCTTACATAGAGTTCAAAATATCAACTTGATTCCTGGTGGAGCTGGTCAGGATTGCAGGCTGGGCTGGCGGCCAGATGGTCTTCCTCATACCTTTCCTCCCAGAATTCTAGCTTCTACCCACCCCATCGCAGGCAGACCTGCTGGACATTTCCTTACCATGGGTTCCTTACCATGTGGAAGCAGAGGAGAGCTAGTGTCCTGAGGACAAGCTACTGCTATGAGGGAAGGGGCAAGCAATGGAGGACAGTAACGTGGAACACTTTAGCCCCATTCACAATAGCAGTGCTTCTCCAAGTGTGGTCCTCAGTACCCAGCAGCAGCATTACCTAAAAGTTGTTAGAAATGCAGATTTGTGGTCTCCAACCTAGACAAACGGAATCAGAGACTCCGGGGAGTAGGACCCAAGAGTCTGTGTTTTAACTAGCCCTCCTTGTGATTCTGTTGCAGTTAAAGTTTGAGAATCATTGCCGTGGAGGAAGGAGGTTTAGTGGACCCAAGACACTTAACCCTCTCACGAGTGAGAGAAATCATTCCCCTTCTTCGGAGGAGAGTAAGAAAGGAGTGCCGAGAAAGAGGCCAGAAGTGCTGCTTTAATAATAGGCCCTTATGGATTCCATGCCCTCTATAGAGGACTATAGTCTGAGAAGGACCAGCAGATGCAAACATGAAGATTTTCTTCAGATGACCCTTTCTTATCTGTTAATCTTTCCTACCTTTTCTATAAAGAATAAAAGAGAGAAAAAGGAGTGATGAAGGAATAAATACAAGCAGAGAGAGGAAAAACACTAAAAGATATAAAAGGAAAGTAATGAATAGGTATTATATTGCTTCCAACATCATTCTTTACAGTTAATTCATCATTTATTTTGTATTTTATTATTTTAGTTTTTAGTCTCTGATTTATTTTTCTAGTTGTGACCCCAACTACAGGCCATTTGACTGTGGTAGAATCATCTGTCGTTGGCATGGACTCGACGGTGCTGTGCTGTTTGCTTCCTATTTGTATCTATTCATTTTCACATTATTGAATCATGTGTATCGTTCAGTGACATGATTCTTAATGTCCTTCACAGTCAGTTGAGACTATGGCAGTTGAGATTATTTAACTTGCTTTGTAACCTTGAGCAGGAAATTGTTTCACTCTCAGCAGTCTTCAAATCAGAATGGAGGCCCGCTCAGCCACGAAAATACTCAGTGATGGCAAGGAGTGATCTCAACAATCCATATAGCTGGCATTTCATATTCGAAAGTGAAAAAAGAGATACATTTCCTAAATGCCTGTGCTTGGGAAAAATGTCTTTTTGCCTTAGCCGACCTTTCTAGAGCATTGGTATGAAATTCTGTGCAACCTCAAAGAGAGGTGGGTATATGGTTCCCTTTATTTTTTCCCCACAACACAACCACTTATAAACACACCCAATTCCATGCAGTCTAGAGGAGAAGCTGGTTTCCATTAAATATTTAATCTTTCCAGATACTGTTACAGGAATGGAAATTGCTAAAGAATTTTAACTACCTCTGCTTATAAATATTTTGCTTGACTTCATCCAGAGATGGAATTATGGTGGTGTTAAAATCATGGTAACTGAATAGTTGCTTAATCCCAAGAACTGTATTCAATCTGTCACAACAACCCTGTGGGTAGGTAGGTCATTCCCTTTGTACAAATGAGGAAATTGAGGTACAGAGAACTTAAGTGACTTGCCCCAGAATGCTCAAACACTCCCTCACTAAGAGGTAAAAGCAGAATCAAATCCAGGTTTGTTTCTATCAAAGCTATACCCTGAACCATCTGGTCTACTAGATGGGCTACCTCCTGGGCTAACTCCTGATAAGAATTGTATTTTGGGCCTTGGTCAGAATAGCAGAGATCTCTGGTGGTTGGTGGGAGAAGTGGAGAATGCTTCAGCAATATTAGTCATTTGTTAGAGGACAGGATTCAGAAATTATTCATTTTGAGCCTATTCAGATTCCTGGGGCCTACCCTAAAACTTCAGAATGAGGATCTTTGGGGATGAGATCCACGAACCTGCATTTAATATAAGCTCCACAGGTTGTTCTTGTGACTACCGATGAGAACCACTGCACCTAATTTCTGGGTAGCATTTAATGTCTACTGCAGGGATCTCTAGGCCCCAGTCTATTAGGTAGGGTTCAGACAAAGGCACTTCTGCTCACCATTACTGAATATTTTAATTTTTGTAATGTTTTTCTCTTTAAGCTGCTAAACCGAATATTTGACTTCCAATATGTTTGTACGTATATCCTGTTGGAGGGAAAATTTATTTAAGGAGAATTGTAAAGCCAACATTGGCCTCTTCTCCCAAATATACTCTTCCTCTCTCTCTGCTTCTCCTAAACGATAACCGTTCTCTCTTGTGGGCAATCCAAGGCCAAGGTGATAAGAGCATCCTGTTTGGAATCAAACTGTCTAAGCTTGTATTAGTTTTTTATTGCTCCCATAACAGAATACCACACATTCAGCAGCTTAAACAACACAAATTTATTATCTTATAGATCAGGAGTCCAATATGGGTCTCATTGGGCTAAAATTAAAGTGTCACCAGGGCTGTGTTCCTCTCTGGAGGCCCTAGGGGAAAATCCTTTCCATGGCTCATTCAGTTTCTTGAGGTGGTGGGCCTGAGAGACCCGTTTTCTTTTTTTCTTAAATAAAGTTTTCGTTTTTTAAAAATTTTTTATTTATTTTGTTTTTGGCTATGTTGGGTCTTTGTTGCTGCGCGCGGGCTTTTCTCTGGTTGCGGCGAGTGGGAGCTACTCTTCGTTGCGGTGCACTGGCTTCTCATTGCGGTGGCTTCTCTTGTTGCGGAGCACGGGCTCTAGGCATGTGGACTTCAGTAGTTATGGCACGCGGGCTCAATAGTTGTGGCTGGCGGGCTCTAGAGCGCAGGCTCAGTAGTTGTGGCGCACGGGCTTAGTTGCTCCGCGGCATGTGGTATCTTCCTGGACCAGGGCTCGAACCCGTGTCCCCTGCATTGGCAGGCGGATTCTTAACCACTGCGCCACCAGGGAAGCGCCCCCATTTTCTACTGAATGTAAACTGAAGGCCATTCCCAGCTTCTAGAAGCCACTTGCATTCCTTGGCTGTGATCTCTTTCCTCCATCTTCAAAACCAGCAACCGCCCCTTGCACTCTCCTCCTCTTTCTATTTCATCTCTCCTACCCAGCAGGGGAACGTTCTCTGCTCTTAAGGACTCAGGTGGTTAGATTGGACCTATCTAGATAATCCAAGATAATCAGCCCTTTCCCAAGGCCCGTTCATACCCGTAGTCACATCTGCCGAGTCCCTTTTGCCATGTAAGGTAACAAGTTCACAGGTTCTGGGGATTAGGGCATGGGCTTCTTCTGGGGGAGGGGGAATTATCCTGCCTGTCACAGACACATTGTCTGCCTTGGTTGACAAATAAGACAGCAGTGGTTATCACTGCCAGTGGGGCTTCAGGAGTTCATGCTGATGTATATGAGAAAATGTGACTGAACTGGATCGTTTTCTCAATTGAAATCATCTCAAGGCCAGATTCCTAAACAAGTAGTTTGGGAAAGGATGTTTCAGGACTTTAGTCCAGTCAAGCAGAGCTGCAGCATCACTTCTCTCTGTGTGTCACAAAGGAGGTAATGCACAGAGTGCCTGCTTCTCTGGTGATTTAGATTCAGAAAAAAATGATGTGAAATAGGCACAGTCATTCAGCCAGGATATTGGCTTTCAGTTAGTCATTATGCCGCATGCTCTCATGCTTCCACAGGTTTGTTGAAACCCTTCCAATTGCCTGGTCTGCCCTTCTAGACTTCTGCCCATTTATCTGTAATAGTACATATTTATGACAAATTTTGATACCTACTCATTCTCGGAAACACTTTCCAAGGTGCTAAAAAGTATGGCATCTACTCATTTTTCCCAGTTGCTGAATTCAAATGATAAAAAGAATCCATGTTATCTCCCAGTCTTTCAGAGGATCTTTTTGAGTTCTTCTCTGTGATGTCTTCCCCCATAAGTCTGTACAGCATTGAAAAATTCCCTGTTACATCTTGGACGTAGTCGGTACTCAAAACTGCTAACTGAATTGATTCAAAGTGCAAAACTTAAATGATCATGATTATGTTATCTATACACCCCAATTCTGCAAGATATGTGTACTTAATGTTTCCTTACAACGTTGTTAAGAAAAAGAACATTGCTAAGAATGTCCTGTGTAAGTGAGGAAAACTGGGATTGTTAGAGATGAAGTTTCCAGTTCTCTTTTACTGAGTATATTAATTCATATTCTGTCAGATTACCTAGCAGTATATTGGGGGCAAGGGGACTTTTTTGGGGTCTGTTTTTGAATATTCAATTGATGTATAGTATACATGCAGAAATATATACATATGGTAAGTACATAACTTGATGAATTTTCACAAAACGATACTCCCACGAAATCAGCATCTCTATCAGGAAACCAGAATTATTACCAGCACCCCAGAAACCTTCTTGCTTCCTTTCAGTGTTACTACTCTCAAGGGTAATCACTAACCTGATGTTTTAGAAGTTTGAGAAATGGACTATTTTTAAGATACAGAAAAAATTCTTATAATTATTGTGAAAATATTTCTTTTGAACAAATTCCTAAACAAGGGTATGTGGGTTTACAGAGGTTTGAAAAATCTCTCCTGCCCTGAAGGTGCATTTAAACACGGAACAGTAAATTCTTTTCTAAATATTCTTGCTTTATCAAATAGTTTGAGTTACAAAAGCAACTTTGAGTCAGATTATTTCTCAATATTTATTGAGTATTTGTAAGGGTTCAAACAATCCTTTTGCCTCGAATACTCACAAGTTGTTAAAACTGCACCAGGCACTTGGCAGTGATGTGACACCACATCAGTTTCTACATAGTTTTTATTGAGAACAAATTAGTATATTTTCTCTCGAATTTTGGTTGAGGTTCATAGTAGGTACTCAAGAAGAAAACTATTGTCAGCAAAGGTGGCAGCCACCATACCACATATTTTTAACTGTCTACCACAACACTTCCTAGCTGAGTGGAAGTGAAATTGCTTGTAGCAAAATAAAGTGGATAAAATGTTAAGAGAAGCTGGATTCAGGGCTGTCGTTCCCTCATTCCCTATTCATTTTCTGTGTTCAAGGATGTTGAAACATAATTTCTAAATGTAAAACACTGGAAACCACTTTACCTACCAACATGAGTGCTTAAATGAATCATGGTATAGTCATAACGTGGACGATTATGAAAAACAAAAGGCATGTTTCCAAAGAAAATGCTTAATGATATGAGAAATTTCTTAGTAGAGTTAACTAAAACTATATATTGAAAACTACCAACTTTGTAAAAAAAAAAAAAAGTGTATTCATGCACATGTGTGTAGAAGAAAGACTAGAAATTCATAACCTGTTGGCCCTAGTTGTTTTTGAATAGTGTGCTTGAGTGCAACTTAGCTTTTTTATTTTCCAAATGTTTATATTTTCATTTTATATATTTATATATTTTCATTATATATATATATATAAATAACTTTTCAAAAATCAGAAAATAACCACACAGTATCCATTTTTTTTAAAAAAGGATGCATTGGGCAGATAATTGACTTTTCCTGGGCAGTGAAGTCTTTGGGGGAAATCAGAAATGGCAGATACATTGGTTAGTCAAGAGGTTAGCAGAACTCCACACCACAGCAGCACGGTCACAAACATCCATCAATGAATAGTCATCCTTGAAATAATGGAATTTTCAGTGCAAGAAACATTAATGTTCACTTCATCCAGTTATCTATGTAAGAAACCCCAAAACAACATCATCTGCCCAAAATGTACTTTGAGCCTGTATTCGGCAGGCCCAGTGAAGAGAACCTCTTCACTGTTCCAGAGGTAGCCTAGGTTGGCTCTGGACCTCTTGGACAGAATATTTTTCCTTATGTTGATGTGGAATTTGTCTCTGGGTATTTCTGCTTAATGGACCTAGTTCTACCATCCTGTGGCCATATAGAGCAAGAGAAAGCCTTCTTCAACACAGGTGCCTTTTAACTATTTAAATACATGTATGTGTACTTTTAACAATCATTGAGGTGTAAGTTAGGTATAATAGGCTGTACCCATTTAAAGTGGACATTGATGTGTTTTGACAGAGTATACACCCATAAAATCATCGCCACAATCAAGATGCAGAACGTTTCCATCACTCCTTAAAGTTTCCTCGTGTTCCTTTGCAGTGTATCTCTCCTTCTGCCCCTATTCCAGGCAACCATTGATCTACCTTCTGTTACCATTGATTAGTTTGCATTTTCTAGAATTTCATATAAATGGAACCACGCAGTAGGTACTTTCTTTTTAAAACTGGCTTGTAACATAACAAACCCTTAACTTTTTCTTTCACTTTATGAAGCATTTTTGTAAAAGCCATTCTTTACTTTTATGGTGCCATTGTAAAAGGTGTTTCAGACTTCCTCTTCAGAGAACTCACCATTCAGTGAAAATGTATTGGAGTTAATAAGTGAACCTTCCCTCACTTAAAAAGTAGAATTGGACTATAACCCTTGAGGACATTTTCCAGCTTTAACACTGTTTAATTCTATGTAATATTTCTAGTGACTAATCAAAGCTAATTTTGTGCATTTGAGTGAAATTAGTCCAGGGACTATTTTTTTGAAAACTCAGTAGGGTGTAGGGTTTTTGTTGTTGTTTTTTAAAGTTTAACACAGTTTCCTAATCATTTTAGGAATCTCAATGTATACGTAATTGCTTAATGATTTTTCACATGGTGAAAAAGAAATTGCCATTTCAAAATTAAAGTGGCAAAGGAATATTTATAAAATTCATATAAGACCTCATAGGGCAGGCAGTCCCATGTCATAGGAAGAAGACCTGTTTGAGTGGAACTAAAGGGTGAATATCCTGTTTTATATATATTTATATAGTGAATATCCGGGTGTATTTTAAGCACTACAGTCATAATCAAACAGATAAGGTGATGACATCCACATTTTTTTTTTTTTTGGTAGTTCCAAACCACACCCATTGCCCATTGGCCTTTCTACTTGAGACCAAGTTCTTTTGAGATTAAAATCTGTAGTAGTAGACAGAACGCTAAGTGTGGAGTTAGTTGCTTGTTTTCTTTGGTCAGATGCTGACTTTGGCAGAAGATTATTTGCAAATAGACACAGTTTAAAATAACTGAATTTTGAATCTTCTGAATTGTTCTCTTGGACCTCCAAATCTCAGGTGATAACACCAAGAGAAACAGGCATGCAGAATTTTCCCTTATGTTAATAGCAATAATACAGCCTCAGATTCTAGAGCTGCCTTTTTATATGATTGTTAAATTGAGTTAAACCACCTCATGTTTTTGGTTTTTTTGTTTGTTTGTTTTAGTGCATTCTTGCTTTGGGGGTCTAGGTAGCTTTGCATAATCAGTGCAAATAGTGACCATGGTGTGAGGGTCACATAATTTCTTATTCTCTTAATTTTTCTGTCTTAAAAATTATTTATTTCTTAAGCAATACTTGTTAGGTAAGAAAGAACTGTTTTGGTTTATTCAGGGTTGGATAAAAAAATTAAATTCATAATTTTTGTTTTGGCCTTAATTTTCCCTTTAGAAAGATATATACAATTTTAGGAAAACGCTAAAGTGACTGAATATACTTTTTGTGTCATCTAGAATGTATATGTATTATTGCTTCGAAGATTCTTTCAATCTGATGAAACAGCACTTCCTGTCCATAGTTTAGTCATGGAGAAGCAAAACTCCTCTTTTTTCTAAAGAGATTCCACAGATACATAAAACAAATGTTAATAGACGATATTGTCGGTGCTAAGGCTATGGCACGATTATATCCAACTGTCTGGAGTCTGAAGAAAACATCTTAATTGAAATACATTCTTTATCATTATTTTTGCTCGTCTATATTTTTAAGTCTTGGAGATAGCACTCCTGCTTCAAAGCTTTTTTCACTATTTCATTGAATTCGGGAAGAGGCTGAAGGCTTTCAGAAAGAGCTTCCTATAAACTGTGTTCAAATAAGCAGGTTGCCTTTCACAGTGAGCCTTTGTAATGGTTTCTGAAGTTGGCTGAAGAACCACGTATCTTCACCCTACACAGTCCTGGCATCTGTAGCTGCCTTACTTTAGCTCTTTTCTCAGTAAAGCAGAAAATGAACAGTTCCCAGCCCATGTAAAGCTGAGAAGCTCTTGAATGATACATGTCGAGGAAACCTGGATACTGATACCGCTGGCAATTTGCATAGGTCTTACTGCCAAAGAATGTAAGACTCTTGAGTTTTCTTGAGAGAGGCCAGCTTTTAAAAAGTTAAGTATGTTTCCTTTGTGCAATGACCTGAGCTCTCAAACCTAAGTAGAAAGTTAAGACTTATCTGCTCAGCTTTGTGAAGCAGTCAACCGTTTAAATTTATTCCTAGGCGTAATAGAATAGAGTTACCTTGGCTCTTCTTAGAGAAACAAACACATCATGACCAATTAACTCTGGAAAGTGAGTGCCATGGACAAATTCCACATAATTCTTAAAATAACAAAAAACCCCACCAACCCTTTATGGCTTTCTTAGGAGCCAGAATTCCCGTTCCTGTGTTATGCCCGGAGTCCAACAAAGGCTGTGCTCTTGTGCCAGTCCTTTCATAATGAACCAGCCAAATGCTCAATTGTGTTCTTACAAGGGAGGGGGATAACATTCCTTTATGATCCCCCGTTTAGATCAGCTTACCACCCAAAGCATGATATTTGATTACCCTTATTATGTTACTTTGCTTAGCTACAAATGTTGCTAATGGCGTGGCCTTATCTAGCCGTTTAAAAGTCCATGTTCATGCTGACTTACGGTCAATGTTGTAAAAGGCCCTATTGCTAAGGACCCCAGTAATACGAGCCTGTGGAGAGGGAGAAGCACTTGGGGTTAGGTATGCACTGCAGGCGCATACGTCTTGACTTTTTTTTTTTTTTAATTGAGAGAAGTTTTTTTTTTTTTGGCTGCATTGGGTCTTTGTTGCTGCGCGCGGGCTTGCTCTAGTTGCGGCGAGCGGGGGCTTCTCTTTGTTGCGGTGCACGGGCTTCTCATTGCGGTGCCTTCTCTTGGTGCGGAGCACGGGCTCTAGGCGCACAGGCTTCAGTAGGTGTGGCACGCAAGCTCAGTAGTTGTGGCTCGTGGGCTCTAGAGCGCAGGCTCAGTAGTTGTGGCGCACAGGCTTAGTTGCTCCGCGGCATGTGAGATCTTCCCAGACCAGGGCTCGAACCCGTGTCCCCTGCATTGGCAGGTGGATTCTTAACCACTGTGCCACCAGGGAAGTCCTATTTTGGTAGGATTTTAATGATTTTCTGCACTTACGTTCATACAGCAAATTTTCATTGAGCACCAACTATGGGTAAGCGATATGTTGGACAGTCAGTATTCAGGGATGATCTGAGAAAAGTTGTTTCTTACATCCCTAAATGCATAGTCCTTGATGGAGGTAGGATGGACAGAAAATACAGTGTGCAAAATGGCATTAACCAGAGTGTTGGATGACTTTCTTTGGCATTACTGATTGACAGCTGCTCAGTGAGGAAGACTCCGCAGGGGAATGGTTACTAGGAATTTGCAGGTTGAGGAAAGGATGAAGGGAATTCTAGGGAAAGGGCATGTGTAGAGGGTTGGTATTAAGGAAGAACTAACACGTACACGATCTGCTGATGTGCTCAGTATGTTTGGGGGCATGTGGTGTGGGCAGGCGTAGCATCTGATGATATGGGTTTGGCTGGCTGTAGGGGCGTTCCATTAGATACCAGTTTGGATTCATTCTCCTAGTATTAATACATCAAGGTTTATCCCCTCCATTTTTCAAAATTCTTTTAAATTGTCATGTAGGAATGGTTAAATGTGAAACTTTGCTTTTTTTTCCTTCCTTTTCTTCCTTTCTTGTCTGTTATAAAAGTAATATTTGGTCAGTGTGGAACATATGCAACTATATAGAAAAAATTAAATCATCCATAATCTCACCACCAGCACCCCCAAAATAGTTCCTGTTACTACTTTTACGTACAATATCTCCTATTCATTTTTTAAAATATACTTTCTCTCTTTTTTTAAGATTGTCTTGTTTTTTACTTGTGAATGAATTCCTTCTTTTATCTTTGAACATTTCAGACATATTTATTTTAAAGTCTTTTTCATGATTCCCAGTGTGGAAGTTTCTTACTGACTTCTGTGGTGATGGGTTCTTATATGATTTGTAATTTTTGTCTGTGAGCTCATCTTTAGAGCATTTTCTTCAGTTGGAGTTCAGTGTATACTCTAGAGGGTGGAGGTCTTCCTATGGGACAGTTTTGTTTCTGCCTCTGCCAGATCCATATGGTTTCATTGGTTTCTTGGGTTCTTATAGTGGGATGGTGTGAATTCAGCACTACACTCACTCCCAGGGCAGATTGGGGGTTCTGACTTCTCATGGGTGCCTTTTTCCTACTCATGGTCCATGGTGAGCATCCCGTTTTACAGAGAGGATTGCTCCTTCCTAGTTTCTGGCTTTGGGTTCCACTTCCAGCTTTCTGCTCTGTTCAAGCCCTGAGGTTTCAACTCCTGTCCCTTGAGATGTGAACGTGGACCTGCTCTTGCTTGATTTCCCACTTCATTTCTGGTACCAGGAGATTTCTTTGGCTTGCTCAGGCTCAGATGCCTATTGTCAAATTTTAAAGGTTTATATTTTATCCAACAATCCTATGTATTTGAAGCAGGGTCGGGGGAACTTACCTTATTGCCTATATCATGTGGTCTATCCACTCTTTTTTCTTTGCATAGATATATGCTTTAAACAAAGTTGGGAATGCATTACACATATTGATATTCTCCTTTTTTTAAACCTGATGATATATTGTTAATTTTTTCTCATACTCATTGAGAACATGATTTTTAATGACTGCCTAACATTCCTTTTTATGAGTGTACCATATTTTATTAAATCCTCTATTTTTAGAAATTTAGGTTGTTTTAGTTTTTCCATTATTGTGATAATGATGAAGTGAACATATTTATACCAGTACCTCTTTGCTCATTTCAGATTGTTCTGTAGAACAATTCCTAAAAGTGGAATTCTTTGATCAACATTTTTGAGACTTTTAATTCTGTTGTTGTTAAGTTGTCCTAGAGAAAATTTGTTTCAGTTTGCACCCCACCAGTGCAGTCTCTCAGTTTGCACCCCATACAGTGAGTCTTTATGTTTCCTGGAACCATTGCTCCAACTGATTCTTATACTTTTTAAAATATGGCTGCTAATTTTCCAGGCAAAACAATGAAATTTCATTGTTTCAGCTTAATTTTCATTTGGCTTAATGGCCATTTAAAAAAGATATTTTCAGTAGGTCAGTGGTTTTTCAGTTAAAAAAAATTTCTTAAACAGTCACATGGAGCTTATGTGACTACTAACTTGTCCGCTTTTGTTACTTGCTATTCCCCTACTGTCTTCTAAGGAAGTTGGATCCTTAGGTGGAAGTTGTGTTGGGTGATGGGTGAAAGGATGCAAATTGTAGAAGCTGAGGAAAGAGTTGAATTGCTCAGTGTAAGAAAAGTGATTGGGATGGTTGAGGACAGGAGGCTGAAGCCCAGAGAGGGGACAGTTCAGGAGTCCCCTCTATCCCAGAAGGAGAGAAAGGAGGCTCTCTCAGAGAGGAGTTTTGGGGAAAGATGAGGTACTTAAAGGAAAACTTGCAGAGTTTTGCCCAATGGTGTGCAATGTAAATTTTCTTCTCTACCTCTCCGTGAAGTCTTAAGTACAATATTTCTTATTAAATGCATTGTTAGATTGGCTTCACTTGAGGGGAATATGTTGAAGCTGATGGGCATAGGGTAAGAGCCAAAGACTGGATGGGGAGAGTCAGGGAGAGCAGAAATGAACCTCCTGAAGTAGCCCTAACAAGACACCAGGTTGCTGGACTAAGGCAGTGACAAGTAAAGACGGAGAGGAGGGGAATATTCCAGAATTTGGTGGTAGGATTTGGTGGTAAGTTATGGGTTTTGGAAGGGAGAGAGTAATAGAGTCAAGATGACTTTGAGGCTTACAGCTGGGGAGACTGCAGATATAGGAGATGTTCCAAGTGACTGGGACTGACCTTGGGAGGAAAGGTCACTGTTTCTGGCTTGCCACTGGGACGGCGCTTTTGAATGTATGATATAAACCTGGAAGAGGAAGCATCTCTCTTGCTCACTGATGACAAAAGGGATCTTCTCATTGTTTTATTCTCATATATTCTCTGAGGTCCTGGTATAACTCACAGAATGGAGAGGGATCTATATAACAATTGGTGTTGGTCTTCTCAAATGATACTGGGTAGGCCTTAGAGCTAACGTTGATTTAATTTTGGAAAAGAAGGAGTATAATCTGAGGGCTGTAGAAAATATTATACCATTACAACTTATTAATTTTATTCAAATTCTTATATCCTTATTTGCTTTTGACTAATTAAACTATCAATACTTAACATCTTCCACAGTAGTTGTGCTCTTGTTAATTTCTTTATTTCTAAAGCTGTACAACCTATGGCATATAAACATTAATGCCTATGTGTCTTAATTTTGACTGTATTTTTCTTTAGTGGTTTTTCCTTTGAGTTCTCTTTTGATGTAAGTCCTCTCATCCAGCATTGTCGATGACTTGTTCTGGAATTCTGAGCACGTCATTTTACCCCTCAGTCTAGGTGCCAGCTCTCTTGTCTCTGGAGAGAGGAGTGTGGCCTGGATTTTAAAAATGTTATAAATTATTAAAATTCATTGTGTCTCGATTCCTTTATTGGGGTACCTATGTCTAAGAATGAGATAATCAATGTGGATCTACTTTGGAAAGTATAAAATGCTTGGCAAATATATAGTGCTGCTATTAATTTTTTTTTTAACTTTTTTTTTTAAGTTTTATTTATTTATTTATTTATGGCTGTGTTGGGTCTTCGTTTTCTGCGCGAGGGCTTTCTCTAGTTGCGGCAAGCGGGGGCCACTCTTCATCGCGGTGCGCGGGCCTCTCACTATCGCGGCCTCTTTCGTTGGGGAGCACGGGCTCCAGACGCGCAGGCTCAGTAGTTGTGGCTCACGGGCCTAGCTGCTCCGCGGCATGTAGGATCCTCCCAGACCAGGGCTCGAACCCGTGTCCCCTGCACCGGCAGGCAGACTCTCAACCACTGTGCCACCAGGGAAGCCCCTGCTATTAATTTTTGTAATGCCAAGATTCTGGTGAGAGAAAATTTCCAGAGCTGGTAGTGGGTACTGCTTTCTTCCATTCTCTGATAGCAAAGGTACCTCATAGTTCTTGGGCAAATATCTAGTTGTCCATCTCTTGGGAGTAGGAAAAAAACTCTAACCTGTTATGTTTGGCTGGTAGAACCCTTCATTGGTAGCAGGCAGGCTGTTAAAAGAATGATAAAACTGTAGATTCGTTATCTAGTGGTACTTTTTAAGAAAACTGTGTTAATAATTTGATAGTTGTTAGTTCTTTGTTATATGGCATCCTTTGCAATTGTTTGAAAATATTTCTCAGTACTAATGATTTTTATCCATAATTTATAGAAACTTAGGATTTTAGGAAAGATTTCTATGGATCCTTGAAAACACCCACATATAATGATAATTCCTTCTTTTGCTTGTTTTGTTAATAAAGAAATGTCAGAGTTGGATTCTGCAGGTTGTAATATAAAGTACCTCAGAGATTCAACTCCTGAAAATACTGGTTTAGTTTTTCTGCATAAAACATGAAGACTTTAAGTGTGTTCAAAGCACAAACAGTGTGTGCTTTGGAGGTTAAAGTTCAAACACTGACATGGAAACATCCTGGTAGGACTCCACTGCTCACTTGGATACAGGTTGGACCAGAATCTCTGTGTCACTGTGAATCATTTACATAGACATTCTTGGCTAGAATCGGGGAGAAAGGGGGTTATAAACTAGGAGGTAATGCCCGGTTTATTCCGGAGCACTTAGAAATGACTCATGGCTTCCTGTTCCCTGACAGCACTTTGGTGTTGGTATTGAGGCATTCGTTCTGAATGAGATATTTGGCAATATAGGCAGTAACAATCTAGGCAATTATCTCCCTGGTGTATACTTTCCTGTGACCAAATAATACATAGAAAAAAGGAGCAAAGTACTTTTCCAGAGACAAAAAAAATGCGATGTGAAATAATTCATATCACTTTCCCAAAGCTCATTCAAACTCTTCCATCCATTACCTTAGTTTCTATAAGACACATCACACTGTGTCCACACTACATCCTAACAGTTTATACTGACAAGAAGGGTTCTAGGGCAGCTTCTAACAGGAAAAGGCCACAGGGTGTATAACTTGAGATATAGGGATGAAAGGGGATGGGTGGACACCACCACTGAGAAGGCAATGTATAATTAAGGATCTGGACTTGGCAGATTCCCTGAGTTTGGATCCCAGCTCTGCCACTTATTGTGAAGCTTTTGGCCTCAATTCCTTTAACTGTAAAATGGGAATTGTATTATTACCAACCTGATAGTATTGCTATGAGGATTACATGAGGCAATATGTGTACTGCTCAGAACAGTGCTTGGCTGGTAGTGAGCGCCCAAGTCTTCCTTGCCTTGTTCAGACTGCCATTGTGTATGAGTGTTGGGTATTGTGGTTTTGGGGTGGGGAACTTGGGAGAGATTTTATGAGTCAGGTTTATATGACCTTCAGGTGTTTTTGGTTGGGTGAGATGAGTTCAGGTCGGGAGAAGACTATTAGGATGGAATGCTTACATTTGTTTTGGAGTCAGATTTAAACTTTTGTCTTTGCTTCATGCAAACACAGAGGCGTGCAGAAGGCAAATGAGATTCTCTACAGCTGTAGGCCTTGTCTTCCTGGTATCCTCTGAGCGCAGGGATGGGCATGTGGCCTGAGCTCTGCCAATAAGACTCCCCATCCTGGGAATGATACTGTCATCCACAGATGGTGGTGGTTGAAGCAACTGGAACTAGCGCCCAAAGTGGAACATTATAGTTTCCACTGTGGGTTTCCTTAGAGCTTCCTGGCACCCGTCCTTCCAGAGCCTGCGTGTTTAGCCCTCTCTTGATTCTTTGAGCCAACCCCCAGTGCCCTTCCAGTGCGGGTCCTTTTTGGGCAAATTTTGCCAGAGTCAGTTTTATTGCTAACAATCAAAATACCTTAATTGGCACAAATACCAAGTAGATAGATTAAATGTTTCTATTGTCAGTAGGTAAGGGGACACAGATGAGGCCAAGAGTCCTAGAAGTCATAGAAATGTCCTCTTTAGAAAGTATGGCTTGGAGGATAATGTCATTTGTTTTCTGAGGTGCAAAAGAAGTGAATTTTGGCCTACTTGAATGGAAAGAAGAAGTCTTCAGGCTGGCCAGCATTGGTCTGTTCCGAATACAAGGTGTAGCATGCAGCCATCTTTGGAGACGGCAGGGGTTATTTTTCATATGTCAGAGATGGAAATTACCAATAGGCGAAAGAACTAACAGAAAAGTTAAAGGCTTTCAAAGGAGTGACACCTTTTGAATAGGATCACTCACCATCATTGTCACCAAGAAGTTAAAAGCGGATTTTTAAAATAAGTATTTAGGGCTTCCCTGGTGGCGCAGTGGTTGAGAATCTGCCTGCCAATGCAGGGGACACGGGTTCGAGCCCTGGTCTGGGAAGATCCCATATGCCGCGGAGCAACTAGGCCCGTGAGCCACAAGTACTGAGCCTGCGCGCCTGGAGCCTGTGCTCCGCAACAAGAGAGGCCGCGACAGTGAGAGGCCCGCGCACCGTGATGAAGAGTGGCCCACACTTGCGTCAACTAGAGAAAGCCCTCGCACAGAAACGAAGACACAACACAGCCAAAAAATAAAATAAAATAAAAATAAAATAAAATAAAAAGTGTAAAATAAGTATTTATATTGTATTGCATCATTTTATCACCCTGAAAATGTTTAAGTTTCTTGAGGGCAATGGTGTATCTTACATTCCTTCTGTAATTAAAAATTACATGGTGATAAGATGCTGTAATACAACATAGATACTTAGTTAAGAACTCCATTTTGTGGAGGTATTTGTAGTGAGGTGGATGGAGTTAGAGTCTGTCATACAGAGTGAAGTAAGTCAGAAAGAGAAAAACAAATACAGTATGCTAATACATATATATGGAATCTAAGGAAAAAAAAAAGGTCATGAAGAACTTAGTGGCAAGACGGGAATAAAGACACAGACCTACTAGAGAATGGACTTGGGGATATGGGGAGGGGGAAGGGTAAGATGTGACAGGGTGAGAGAGTGGCATGGACATGTATACACTACCAAACGTAAAATAGATAGCTAGTGGGAAGCAGTCGCATAGCACAGGGAGATCAGCTCGGTGCTTTGTGACCACCTAGAAGGGTGGGATAGGGAGGGTGGGAGGGAGGGAGACGCAAGAGGGAAGAGATATGGGAACATATGTATATGTATAACTGATTCGCTTTGTTATAAAGCAGAAACTAACACACCATTGTAAAGCAATTATACTCCAATAAAGATGTTAAAAAAAAAAAAAAAAAAGAACTCCATTTTGTTAGACCCAGTGCTCTGTGGGGAGACCTCTAAGACTTTTCTCCCTTAACTGGGATTTGCATCTCTCTCTCTATGCTTGCTCATTTTTCAAGGTCTCAAAGGGTGCCTCTTCTGTAAAGTCTTCCTTGAATCTTCCAGTCAGAAGATTCTTCTTTTCCTGCTTATTTCATTCCAGCTTGTACTGCGGTTCTGGAGGTGACATTCAGTTCATTTTGAGGGCTGGCCCCCTGGTAGGGGCTGTGTGGGGGGCCATGCTGAAAAGGGAATCCTGAGGCAACTCCAGGCTCCGTGGGTTAGAACTGCTATTGGAGTGACGTTGGCAGTGGGTGAAGGAGTCCCGTGCGTTTGCCATTGCTGTCATCTGTGGTTTACTGACTCCCTTTCTAGGTTGTAAATTCTTTGAGAGCCAGGTCCCGGTGTTAGTCACCATTTGATTGCCTCCAGATATTGGTGCAATACCTAGTACCTCAGATCTTCTCAATAAACATGTGCTAAAGTGGCATGAGGGCAATGAAGGAAGTCATGGTGGAGTTTGAGCTGTGCTTAGCAACAGGAAGTGGCAGGAAGGAAAGCGATGGGACCATCAGGAAGAGGCCTCTACAGAAAGAGAAGGCCCTTCTCAGGGTACAGTGGGAAACAAGAATTGTTCACAGAGAAAGAGTAGAGTCTAGAGGCGTAGGTTTAGCCAAAATCGTTGAGGCTGTACTCTGATGAAGGGAATTGTTTGAAATATAGTTTAAAAGAACAAAAAAGGACAAGAGAATATTCAGTTCTGGGAGACATCAGTTTTTGGAATGTTTTCTTCCTCTAGAATTTAAAAATAGAGGATAATTAGGCAGCTTGTGTAATTTTAGACAGCAATATAGTGACATCTCAGGAAATGATTGTAAACTGGAGGTCCAAAACAACAATAAAAGCAGGAAATAGATTTGATAAAGAAGCTAATAGAGGAGAAAACAACTAGAATAATAGAAGATACTCCATTAATTCAAAGGAAATCAAGAAAGGACAGAAAAAGAAAGATAAAACAGGTGGGAAAAATAGAAAACAAATTGTAAGGTGGTAACCTGATGCCCAAACACATCAGTAATTACATTAAGTTTACATTGAGGAAGTATTCCTATTTAGAGATAAAAATTGTTTGAGTGGATATTTGATGATATTAAATTGATAATATACTGCTTATATAAGAGATACGCCTTATATGCAAGGATTCAGTAAAATTGAAAATAGAAAGCACTAATCAAAAGAAAGTTGTACTAACGTCCAAGTAGGTTTTAAGGCAAGAAGCAGTCCTAAAGATAAACATTTTATAATAAAAAAGGGTCAGTCTACCAGAGGTTATAACAATTCCACATTTATATGCACCTAACACATACACACACACACACACACACACACACACACAGAGTGAGGGCAAAAAAGTGACCAAACTAAAAGGAGAAAGACACAAATTTGCAATCATATTGGGAGATTTTTAACGATGAGAAAATTCTCAGTAACTGATAGAACAAGGAGACCAAAAAATCAAGGATTTAGAAGATTTAAACAGCAGGATTAAATCTTATCTGTGTACAGAAAAAAGATAGAAAGAAAGAAAGAAAGAAACGTGTCATTTCTAATGTTCCTACCCAAAGTTTATTTCAGGCCAATTTCCTTGTGAAGCCATACTACTGATAATGTATAAAAATGCTATTATAAGAATAGATGGAGAGTTTTAATTTTCAGCCTCATTCATTCCTGAATTCCTGTCTGCCATGCATCTTTCTTGTCCCCTTTGTACGTTGGAAGCACATTACTGTTCCACACAGCAAATTATACTATGAGTCCTGCTGAGGTCTGGGTTAAGTATCCCTTTGGAAATTGAACTAACTTCCAGGGACTTGATGCCTGGGGGTACCTGTTTTGGGTGGGCCATGGGATAAACCTGCAAACATCTTGCTTGTCTTTTTTTGTTTTACTCTCAGGGACTGGATAAATTACTTGTTTTTTTCCTCTACTTGCAGTGAATTAGTAATGTCCTGATTTTAATGATTTGTTGACTTTGAATGTCCATTACTACAGCTAGATTGCCCTGCCCTGCCTCACACCAGAAATACCTGTTATTTCTCATACTATATTACTACTCAGTTTGTCATCTTTAGCTAGAGGTGACTTAAGAGAGAAGTGGGGAGAACCTTTGTAGATGAGGGGAAGGAAAAAAAGGTACAAAGAAGCCATAGGCTAGGAAGGCTTTAGGCTATGAATATAATCTGTAACACTGCTGATTGCTATGGGAGCAACCATAAACTGACTGTTTGGTAGTTCACTGATACACTGAATTTCTGAGATTAGGTGTGGTGGTGGTAAAGAACAAATTATGAAAAAAAAATACTTCTTACTAGATGTAAATCTATTCAGAAAATATAATTATGGTTAATTTTCTTTCCCAGTTCAGGATCTCCAAATACTCTCTATCCTTTGTGGAATTGACACCCCCCCCCCTTTTTCCATTTTCTTTTTGTAAATTATGTCTGTTATTGCTCTTTGTTATTGGTTTGGACTCATTGTTGCTAGTAATAGAAACCCAGTTTACCTGGCTTTAAAAAATATTGTTTCAAGTAACTGAAGAAGCACAAAGGCGTTAGCACGGTGGGATTCAAGACTCAGCCCTGCCAGGTGTGGGGTTTTCTCTTCACTCATTGTCACTGTTTTCTGCTGAGTGTTGGTTTGGGCTTCTTTCTCAGCCCTGGGTTCTTTCCTCGTGGAGGCAAGATGGCTGCAGCTACTCTGGCCTCTACATCCTCATGAATATGGGTCAAGGGGAGTGTGTGGGACTCTCATTACAGAAAGCTCCACAAAAGCCTTCTGTTTTGTTGGCTCCAACTGGGTGACATGGCCATCCCTAAACCAAATCACTATGGCCAGAGAGTGTGATGTGCTGATTGGCTTGGACCTGGAGCTTCACTCAAATGGCATGGATAGATTATAGGGAATGAGTAGAACCCCAAAACTAAAATTGGTGCTGTTACCAGAAGTATAGAAATAGTTGCTGGAGAAGAAAACAAAATATGTTGAGAAAATTATACTTGAAGTGTTGATGATATTGTAACATTATATGATAGGAACTTGGGTAACACTTGTGTGTTGAATTTTCTTAGCCAGAGAAGTCCAAAGTCGGGGTGGGGTTGGGGGAGAGTAGATGGGATGTAAATAATAAATGAGAAGAAAAAGATCCTGGGATGGTGGGCAGATCCAGTTACCTGAGCTAGGAATCTGATTGATGGGCTCTTGACCTGCTGGACCCTCTTCTTTCAGAGGAGCTGACACTTGGAAATGTCCCTCATTGAGATCATATGGTAAGTGGTGCATAACCGAGGTTGGGTTTTGACACATTAAGGGACTAAATATTTTCCTCTGGCCCTTAGAATGAGCTAGTTTTCTTGAAGTGTTTCTAGAGAAACACAGCATTTCCTCCAAGACCCTTTGGGAGGCCAAGGGAAGTAACAAAATTAGGGAGGTACAGAACCAAAATTAATAGACTGGAGTTCAAGTTTGACATCCCTGGTGTTTATAATAATTCAAATTGTTTGCCAGATTTAAAAATCAGATTGCACATAAAAATATGGATTTCTGCTTCCATTTAAACATCAGAAGATCAGGCGACTTCGGCCTGATTCCTCTTGGCAACAGTCCATTGGAGCTCAGCCATGGCTTCCTCTTTTAGAGCCCTGATTGGCATCGTGGAAACATCAGGAAAAGGGGTGAAGGCTAGGGAGTCGGATATAGGGACCTCCTCCCTCATCTAGGACTTTAGGGACCAGGAAGAATTTTCATGGCCTTCAGAGCAGAAGTGTTGCTGAGCTTGGGACCATGGGGTATCATGGTTCAGTAGGCCCTGAGAAGAACTGATTCCCACTTCATAGATTGTAATTTCCTCAGTTTACAAGTTAGTTATATTCATTTAATGTTGAACTTAGAGCTTGAGGCTTCAGGTGGGTACTGGGGACTAAGGCCTCTCCTTCGTTTCACACTTCTAAATGGTTCCAATCACGGTCTCCTATGGATATTCTTGACTTAAGCTTGGATCAATAAACTCTACTTTGTATCTTTTAGGTATAGTTTTAGTTTCCTATTTCTCAACTAAAAAAATATTATTAACCTTGGCTTTGCTAACAAAGGGGCAGAGGTTTCCCTGCCCCTTGGACAGGCTGCAGTGGAGGACCTGTGTCTACACCGTTGAGGCATGGTGGCTCCATTAGTGTACCCGTCCGGGTGGAGCTAAGGGCACAGGGTGGGAGGTGAGCTTTTCACATTGTCCCTCTCTGCCTAGGCCATCCCTTTACCACTTCTGCACTTGTACCTACTTTAAGTATTTGGGTGTCAAACCTGAGTCGGCACCTGTTTGGTGTTAGTCAGGGATAATGGGGAGAACTCTGGAGTAAGGGCCTTGTGAGAAGAGACCAATGTTTTTTTTACTCGCTGATTTAACCATTCAGTGAGCAACTCTAACTCTTCACACCTATTCATTCAACTGCACAAGTCAAATGACATTTGAACCTCTGTGCTTGAGTGACCAAATCCCATATATACAAAGTAGTGAAGGTCAGAGTTGTGGTGCCAGCAGCTTCCGGTGTCTGTTCTGGGGAAAGTTATTTTTTCCAAGTCCTTCTGTATAATCTACTTTTTTTTTTTTTTGTCTGAGTCCATTTTTGGACTCCAAATATTTGTTGACTCACCACATGCTTTTACATAGGTATTCTGGTTTGGGTCTTGCCTGCCTCTGACTTGCACTTTGCTTTAATGAAGAAAGAGAGTTACATGAATTTTTCACATGCTAAATGCTTTTCCAAAAACTTCTGTTTCTGTTTTCTTCAAAAGTCTTTGGTCCCTGTCTCTTTCTCCCATTCTTATTTTCTCTTCAGTGCATATGTTTGCATGTGCATGTGTGTAGATACACGTGCATGTGCACACAGACAGAAACCCACACACGCACACCCCTTTTAGCCTTCTCATATTGCCATTCCATATACTACAGTTGCCTTGGCTACAGTTAGAAACTTCCAACCCAGGATTATATATGATATATGCTGAATAACCCCTACAATAAGTGATATATAGTATACAAAGAGGTCCCTTTAAATCCAGATTAAAACAGCAGATGAATTAGGGGATGATTCTAATTTGTTTATCGAAGAGAAGTCATCGTAAGATTACTTTATATCATTTATCAAAAAAAAAATCAGTTTTAGTTAAACTTCTCAGGCATTTATAGTTGAACCTGGTCAGCATTACATTGAATGTTGTTTTAGAAGAAACTAATTCTTATTCATCTTTAAATCTCCATGCTTAGTCCAGTCAAATAGTACGTTATTTGTTGAGTACTTGAATGAATGAATTTAAACTCCCTTACTAGGGGCTTCGTATTGGGGCTTTGAAGTAAATGGATGTAGAAAGGTCTTGGTGGAAACTCTAGCAGCCACTCAATGCTCAGAAGCCAACCCAAGTCAGAGCCCAAGTGTACAAATACACAGGACTATGATGAATTTAACTGCAGCTGGTCATGGAGGTGACCATTGCGGTGGCCCATGCAGTGAGGCAGTGGGGACAAGATGTAGGCAAGTTCTCTCTGTTCTTCTCTACTTTGCCGGCGGATTTCTTTATTTCTCTATCTGGTGTTTGCAAGAGTAACACTTAAAAGGTTCCTCTAGGGAAGGATCGGGGCTATATTATTTACTCCTTTGTGAAACGATTAGGAAAAAGTTGACAAAAATTATTTTGCAAGATTTAGGGGAAAGATTATTTTGAAAGATTTTCAACCCATGTGGGTTCAAAAACTGCGGTGCCATCTTTGTGCCCCTAATACTCAGCACAGTGAACAGGTGTTCATTAAGTTGTTGTTGAATAAATCATGAGGTGAGTGAATGAAGAAGACTGATTATCGAGGTGTGGAAGCCCTCTCTCAGTCTTTTCACTCATCTGTTGGTGGCGCATTTCCCACCGACCACTGTTTTGTTTGGCCCTTTTTTGACCTAGTACTATCCCTGCTCTATGAAGGGAAATATCCCTGATAACGAATTTAACTAAACTTTCCCCACGTACATAATACAGTAAGGCCATGGGGAACATAAAAAGAAGAAAATATGTATCTTTTACCTGCAAAGAGCAAGCAATGAAGTTAGGAAGGTGAATAAGAATAAAATAGCAAAATGTGACGATTACAAGACAACACATAATCAAGAATACATTAGTGTATGTGAATAATACGTAAGAGCCAAGGTAAAGACAGAGGCGATCATGTCTAACACAGGTGAGAGGGGTTAAGGAGACGTGGGCATTAGTGAGTGGGCTGTTGGTTGAGCATAGGCGGCAGAGAGCATGTTAACTTGGTAGTGTGCGGAGTAATGAGATGGTTAAGACTTGGAAAAACTGAAGCGGAAAAAAGCCCCAACATTAAGATAACAGTATATTGTTACTTTTTGTTTTGTTTGTTTTTGCAGGAGATTACCAGGCCTCCCTTTGAGAGATCACAAATGAGTCAATTCGGAGCCAACTGTCCCTTCATCCCAGGTGTTAAACCTGTCTTAACTCTTCATAATGGTGCCTAATTATGTTTCTAGGATTGTGCAGGCACTTAGGAAATTATTTTGCTTATTTGAGAATAACGTGAACTCTTTTTAACATTACCTTTTAAAAAATAGTTTGGGGCTTGGAAAATCCTGGCTGTTGGCGATCAAATTGATCACTTTTTAGGAAACCTAGCGTGGCTGCCCCTTGTAGAATGAATGAGAAAGCTGAGCTCAGTTCTGTCAGAGCAGAAAGATGCTCAGGGAAAATGTGAATTACACTGTACCCATTAATAACTTGCTTTGTCCAAAGGGCACTCCTGGCTGGGGTGTAGAATAGGAGACTAATATTTAACAAAGTCAATGGTATCCCAATTCATACTTATATTAGAGAGTCAGTGGGCATTCCAGTTAACTAGAGAAAATCTGATTTGAAGAAATTAACAGGTTGATATGGAATATGACGTTGGCTTTTTGCAAAATGAATGACGCAGCTCCCTATTGTGAAATGTAATTGAAAAAGGAGATGGATGAAAATATTATAGATAGATAAAAATATTTTCCAGGTTTCCTTTAAATTAGAAAGAAAGCTCTTCAATTGATTTGTATTTCTTGCTGTTTATTTTTTCACATAGTGATTTATTCCAGTGACCCGTGATCTATCTATCTTCCTCCCTCCCTCCCTCCCTCCCTCCCTTCCTTTATTTCTTTCTTTTTTTAAAATTTTTCACCTGTGATCTTTCAACTTGTAGTGGAGAGCTGAATATAGGATGTGAAAGGAAAAGAGGAGGGCTGTGGTGGGAGCTAAGTTTGTGGAGAAGGGAAGGAGGAGACAGGATACCAGTAGAACTGCTACTCACCAGAGGTACTGAAATGCTCTGGAACCTCTGATCCTGGTCACTTCTCTAGAGAGACACCATCAAGGCTCTTGCCATAAAAAATCAGGTAGGAAAGAAATATCACATTTCTTTATGTTCTTTTTTTAAAATTAATTAATTAATTTATTGGCTGCGTTGGGTCTTCATTGCTGCGCACGGGCTTTCTCTAGTTGTGGCGAGCGGAGGCTACTCTTCGTTCCGGTGCGCGGGCTTCTCATTGTGGTGCCTTCTCTTGTTGCGGAGCACAGGCTCTAGGTGCGCGGGCTTCAGCAGCTGTGGCACGCGGGCTCAATAGCTGTGGCTCACAGGCTTTAGAGTGCAGGCTCAGTAGTTGTGGCGCACGGGCTTAGTTGCTCCGCGGCATGTGGGATCTTCCCAGACCAGGGCTCGAACCCATGTCCCCTGTATTGGCAGGCAGATTCTTAACCACTGCGCCACCAGGGAAGCCCAACAGATTTGATTTTGAATCTTTTATTTTGTCTACCTTCCTTGGGCAGGTTACCTAATCTTTGTAGGCCTCTAATTTACATTTGAAGGGAGGATGCTTGTTCCATCAGAGGAACAGATAAATGGTGAGCTCATTTGTGTGAGGAAGGTGGCATAGTTCCAGCCCCACTGAAAGTCCTCTCTAAATATTTGCAATTATTGTTTTTAAGACTAGAGAAGGGGGAAGAAGGGAAGAAGGGAATTTTGGAGAATGGGCTGGGGGAAGGCTGCCTGCCCTGGGCCAGTGGTTCCCTGGAGAACTCAGAATCTCAGGTGTCCTGGTCTAGGACCACAGTGGGAGGAGGGAAAGCAGAATAGCCGGGAAGCCAAAAGGTACCAGGAAAGACAGCTTTGATCCCTTGAAGTTGGGACCTTTGGGATTGGTAGAAAGGCATCAAAGTCATGTTGGTCTCAGGGTTGTTTCTAATGCCTTTTTCTTTGAAACTGTCCTAAGAGCTTTAGATCCTGCCAATCGTAAAGGGCTACTTAGACTAATTTTGGTAAAGCTTTTAAAGGTTCAAGGAAGTTAGAAATTTGAGGGAGGAGAAAAGATGAGATCCAATTTCATCTAAATTAAGATGTTCATTTTTAGAATATACTTTCTTAACTTTCCAAATTTATGTTTGGTTGTGTCAGGTACACTTGAGGATTAGGAGAGGGGAAAAAAGGGGCTTTAATTGGTGAAAGAAGGTTTTACTTAAAATTATATGGGCTAGGGCTTCCCTGGTGGTGCAGTGGTTGAGGGTCTGCCTGCCAGTGCGGGGGACGCGGGTTCGAGCCCTGGTCTGGGAGGATCCCACGTGCCGCGGAGCGGCTGGGCCCGTGAGCCACAACTGCTGAGCCTGCGTGTCTGGAGCCTGTGCTCCGCAACAAGAGGCCGCGGTAGTGAGAGGCCCGCGCAGCGCGATGAAGAGTGGCCCCCGCTTGCCGCAGCTGGGGAGGGCCCTCGCACAGAGGCGAAGACCCAACACAGCCAAAAATAAAATAAAATAAATAAATAATTAAAAAAAAATTACATGGGCTAAAAAAAAAGGAGAGGAGGAAAGCAGAGTTGAAATTATTGAAGATATATAGGGCACATGTCAAAATCCATGGGAAGATGTACTTGTCTAGAGAATTCAGCATAACCTGCCCTGTTGGTGGGTCTCTGGTCAGTGATCCTGGCCACCTCTGGGCTGCATCTTTCAGGACTGACTTTGGAAAACTATGCTCTGAGCTGTATCAGGCATCCAGGTATGTGTGTTTCAGTGTTACATGTTTGGGTACTTGTTAATGATGTGTTCTTCATTTCTAAAACTACAAAGTGAATTCTAGTAACTGTGTATTCTACAGTGTTTCAGGACCGACAGGTTATGTGGTAAATAAAAATAAGTTGATCTAGCTAGAATTTTTTCCCCAAAACTTTACAAAGAATTTTACAGAAGCTGATTTCTTTTAAAATGCAAATTCTTATTTCACAGGTATATAATATATGCTTCATATATTATGTAAGTTATTGTGTGATTATTGTACAAACCCATATTGACATGTTTTTATGATTTGATGTCAGATTATATGGGGGAGACTGCAGAACATACTGGCCTAGAAGCAGGAATGAGACAGTCAGGTTCTGCCATAACTCAGGAGACTCTGAGAGTTATTCACTTTGGGACCTTGAGAAAGTTACTCAATCCTATGAAGCATCCCTTTCTCAATGATAAAATGAGGACAGTACCTACCTCATGGAGTGGTGAGGAGTAAGTGAGAATGGACACAAAGCACTTAGGACAGTGCATTAATCACCTAAGTCTGGGAGTAATAAGAAAAATAAATATGGGGATACTAGTTATAGGGTCATTGGGCTTTTCTTCTAAAATTTTAACATACTACTTTGAAAATTTAATTCTCGTCCATAAAGTTTGTAAACGTCAGTGCTTTTTATTGTAGCAGGAACATTTTTCCATGGAAAAATATCATAGTAAGCAATTTATTTGGGGATCATGTAACAGTCCTTTACACATCAAATATTTTCTCAGCCAACAGTGTATATTGCTCCCGATAA
Source organism: Eubalaena glacialis (assembly GCF_028564815.1). Classification (NCBI taxonomy): domain Eukaryota; kingdom Metazoa; phylum Chordata; class Mammalia; order Artiodactyla; family Balaenidae; genus Eubalaena; species Eubalaena glacialis. The sequence continues at coordinate 126,060,807 of NC_083721.1, read as the reverse complement.
GTTTATTGTGCTATGTAAAAACGCTTGTTGGGACTTCCCTGGCGATCCAGTGGTTGGGACTCCATGCTCTCAATGCAGGGGGTGCAGGTTCAATCCCTGATGAGGGAACTAAGATCCTGCATGCTGCGCGGAGCAGCCAAAAAAAACATGCTTGTTAAGGCACACTATACACTGTACTTAGTTTCTGAAGAATCCTAATATTATCATAATTTTGCAAAACCTTAGAAAAATATTGGTATTGTATGTTTATGCATGAGTCTACACTTATAAAAGAGGCAATATATTTTCCATTAACCATTCTACTGCTAAATCGTCATACCTTTGTGGAAGGCTATAAATCACTTTGCTATTTTAATCATAGTATTTTGCTTTGTAAGGAAATATAGGTGCTCTTACTTAAAATTGTAACATATAGATATAGGTACTGTATATATTAATCTTATTATCTGTCAGTGTTCAATAGTGTATACTTTCAGACCACTAGTATTTATTTTATTTTTTTCCAGTGTTTTACCACAATTACTTCTATTGTTTTTCAGTTATTTTTTTAAAATTTTATTTATTTATGGCTGTGTTGGGTCCTCGTTTCTGTGCGAGGGCTTTCTCCATTTGCGGCAAGCGGGGGGCCACTCTTCATCGCGGTGCGCGGGCCTCTCACTATCGCGGCCTCTCTTGTTGCGGAGCACAGGCTTCAGACGCGCAGGCTCAGTAATTGTGGCTCACGGGCCTAGTTGCTCCGCGGCATGTGGGATCTTCCCAGATCAGGGCTCGAACCTGTGTCCCCTGCATTGGCAGGCAGATTCTCAACCACTGCGCCACCAGGGAAGCCCTTCAGTTATTTTTGATTTTGGTAGGCTTATAGTCTAAAAAAATAAGTTAAAAATACACATAATGAAAAGTAAGCCCCTTTGTCATTTTGCCTCCAATCCCTCATTTTCCCTCAAAAGGCAATCACTGTTACCTTTCTTTGTATCCTTCTGGAAATGCTTTTATAAATACACAACTGATACAGCTCCCCTTCCCCCAGCCATACTTATTCTTCTGCATCTTGCTGTCTTCTTTTAAGAATATATCTTAAAGATTGTTCTGTATTTTTCTCATTTAAATACTAAAGGACTTGTATAATGCTATAAACTTCTTTATCCTTATGAAATAATATCATTTGGGTAAATTGCTTTTTCACTACGTTTATGTGCTGGTTTTGTCTGATTGTGGGAGAATAAAGATATTTTATGTAATTAACAAGTGATACACATTTGAATAGGCTTGAGCAAAGAATAGAACTCCAGGTATATTTATCATTTCAAATGCAAGGTCAACACAAGGACTGTTAATTTGCAGCCTTTCTGTGGAGTGCGAATGCTAAAATTGGACCACTATTTTTAAAACTTGAGGCAAGGGATAGAAACCATTTTGAATATGGGAAAGGATATGCAGGATATCCAAAACCACAGAGAGTCAAAGCCAGCCATGACAGAATTAGCATTTTGCAGACTGGGGGTTATCCTTAAAAATCCTGAAAGGATTGTGTCATCTCTTTCAACACAAAATAAGTATGCCTGTAAATAGTATTAAATACAGTAAAACATTGTAACAGTGAGAATTCAATAAAAATGTGGACATGTATTTAATGCTGACATGTAAGAAATTGCATCCAGGAAGTAAGAATTCCATTTACCACCTTTTTCCTACTCACTTGAGCTCTTCAGTTTTTTAAAAACAGTGTAGAATTAAATAGTGGGCAGTGGTGTGTGTGTGTGTGTGTGTGTGTGTGTGTGTTTAAAATCAAAAGATTTAATTACAGATTTAGTTAGAACCAGGCCCCAGAACAACTGTAAGAGATAGAAATCTGTCATTTTGCAACTTACTGAATGGGAGAAAATATTTGCAAATGATATGACTGATAAGGGGTTAATATCCAACATATATAAACAGTTCATACAACTGAACATCAAAAAAAAAAAAGAACCAACAAAACAACCTAATTAAAAACTGAGCAGAAGAACTGAATAGACATTTTTCCAAAAAGGAATTGCAGATGGTCAACAGGCACATGAAAAGATGCTCAACATCACTCATCATCAGGGAAAGGCAAATCAAAACCACAACGAGGTATCACCTCACACCTGTCAGAATGGCTATCAGCAAAAAGACAACAAATAAATGAATGTTGATGAGGATGTAGAGAAAAGGGAACCCTCATACACTGTTGGTGGAAATGTAAATTAGTGCAGCCACTGTGGAAAACAGTACGGAGGTTTCTGAAAAAACTAAAAATAGAACTACCATAGGACCCAGAAATTCCACTCCTGGGCATATAACTGAAAAAGCCCCCACTAATTTGAAAAGATACATGCACCCCATTGTTCCTAGCAGCATTATTTACAGTAGCCAAGATATGGAAGCAACCTAAGTGTCCATCAACAGATGAATGGATAAAGAAGATACACACACACACACACACACACAATGGAATACTACTCAGTCATAAAAAAAGAATGGAATTTTGCTATTTGCAGCAACATGGATGGACTTGGAGGGCATTATGCTAAGTAAAATAAGTCAGACAGAGAAAGACAAATGCTGTATGAAATCACATATATGTCGAATCTAAGAAATACAGTAAACTAGTGAATACAACAAAAAAGAAGCAGACTCTCAGGTACAGAGAACAAGCTAGTGGTTACCAGTGGGGAAGAGGGAAGGGGGAGGGGCAATTTAGGGGTAGGGGATTAAGAGGTATAAACTATTAGGTATAAAATAAGCTACAAGGATATATTGTACAACACGGGGAATATAGCCAATATTTTATAATAACTGTAAATGGAGTATAACCTCTAAAAATTGTGAATCACTATATTGTACACCTGTAACTTACATAATATTGTACAACTATACTTCAATAAAAAAATCTGTCATTTTGAAAGAACAACAGAAGTCCTAAACAAGTTGGTATACAGATCACGAATGACAAATGCACTGTACTCTTAGAGGGCTTCACATAATTTAATATAATTTTTAAGTGATCAGTGAAAATTTTAATAAATAAATTATTTCAAAAATTATGTGCTGGGACTTCCCTGGTGGCGCAGTGGTTAAGAATCCGCCTGCCAATTCAGGGGACACGGGTCAATTCCTGGTCTGGGAAGATCCCACATGCCGCGGAGCAACTAAGCCCGCAAGCCACAACTACTGAGCCCGCGTGCCACAACTACTGAAGCCCATGCGCCTAGAGCCCGTGCTCTGCAACAAGAGAAGCCACCGCAATGAGAAGCCTGTGCACCACAACGAAGAGTAGCCCCCGCTCGCGGCAACTAGAGAAAGCCTTCGAGCAGCAACGAAGACCCAATGCACTCAGAAATAATAATAAATAATAATAATAAATTATGTGCTTACCCCCCAAATTAGGAATGTTCAGGGATGATGTTGAACCTCTTATATAAATATGTGTGTAAAAAAAGAGAATTTCCTACTTAGCTTCAGTTCTTATTATCTTATAAAACGCTCATTTTCACTTACTTTCTGAAATACATATTAACTTTAATGTAATTAGGTGTGTTTAAGAGGAATACATGATTTGTATTCATCTATAATTTTACATTGAATAGTCAAACCATGAAGTCATTTTAAAAATGAGTTGTCCTGCTATATATTAGAAGTGTTAAAAATGTAAATAATTCTTGGGAATTCCCTGGCGGTCCAGTGGCTAGGACTCGGCGCTTTCACTGTCTTGGCCCGAGTTCAATCCCTGGTCAGGGAACTAAGATCCCCGCAAGCTGTGCGGCACGGCCAAAAGAAAAAAAAAAAAAGTAATTCCATCTTGAAATATTTATCTACAGCAATAAACATGGATCTGTACAGAGCTTTATCTGTAAGGATGTTCATTGTAGCATTTGTTTATAATGCAAAATTGGAAGCAATGCAAATACCATGAAACAAAGGATTTACCAAATAAGTTATGACATAGTACTATGTGGCCATTAAATATTATGTTGATACATACAATGTATTAGTACAAAAAGTTATAATATACTCAGATTTTCACCCCGCAGTAAAGGTACAGGTGCATTTGAAAAGCAAACCAGAAAGATGTAGATAACAAAATGTACTAGTTGATATTTCTGGATAGTAGAATTGTGGATAATTTAAAATTTCTGATTTGAGCATTTGTTACCAATTTGTTACCAATTATTTTCTATAATGAATATCACATGCTTGCTTTTCTTACAACCCAGTTTTACATCATTTTTATTTGTTTGTTTGTTTTAGTTTGTCTCACCTGCTCAGAGTAAGAAGGGCCCCGCAGATCTGGGAAAGACCTAGCACAGGGAAAGGGAAAGGAGGTGGCAGTGGTTGAATGCTGTAAAGTTAAACATTCGAGCCGCAAGCTCCATCCAAGACGATCCAGCTCTAACTTACTTTATTCTTTTTGTGGACATTATTCATGTCCTAAAATTTTACTTTCCAACCACACCCTTTATATTTTTAAATGCTATACTTTCCTCAATTTGACATGCTTCTTTTACTGAAACAGTGGGTCAAATGTAAATGAAAATTATACAAACCATTGAGAAATGCCTATGCCCTGGATAAGCACAGGGTGTGGAAAACCGGTGTTTCTTCCCTTTACTGAATCACAGTTATTGTCTGGCTTACCTATGCTGGGAAAGAGTGTTATCAGGGGATCTATTCCTAGTTGTTCCTTGTCAGCCAGACCTCTCAGGTGATTTCTTCTAGATATTTTACTGCCTGTGTCCTCTGTTACTGCTTAGGTAAATGTTTCCAGAGGGCTAACGTTCTTTTTCTAACATTGCTTTTTCTAGATATAACGACCTGAAGGTAGTCTTTCCTACTCAGAGATGGAGAACAGCACCACCACCATTTCTCGGGAGGAGCTGGAAGAACTACAAGAAGCATTTAATAAAATAGGTATGCTTCAGAAAAACTAAATACACAGTCACTATTCTGCTTGATACCAGCCTTCCAGGAATGGAACAATACCTTCTATTGCTTCCACCACCACCCCTTAACCCCCAGATTTATTCCTTTTTTTTTTTCCCATCTGGGTTTCACTGGATTCTTTCTTTCTTTCTGAAAGATAGACTAAGACTGGCTTGAATTTCTAGGAGAATTGGACTTTGAATTCTTTGATCATTTCTTTGCAGAGAATACGCCAGGTTAATGAATGACAGTGTAACTGAATATGCTTAACACGATCTTCTCATTACAGAGAAAATATAGAAACACTTCCTTGTCTGTAAACTGAACTCTGGCCTCCATGTGTTTGTCACGAACAATAACACATTTTGCCTTCATGCAGGATATTTTAAAATCTTGATATAGTTTTTATTTTTTATTTTATTTTTTTAAAATCTTTTTTAAAAATTTATTTATTTAATTTTTTTCTTTTTGGCTGCATTGGGTCTTTGTTGCTACGTGCAGGCTTTCTCTAGTTGTGGCGAGCGGGGGCTATCTTCGTTGCAGTGCGCAGGCTTCTCATTGCAGTGGCTTCTCTTGTTGCAGAGCACGGGCTCTAGGCACGTGGGCTTCAGTAGTTGTAGCATGCGGGCTCAGTAGTTGTGGCTCATGGGCTCTAGAGCACAGGCTCAGTAGTTGTGGCGCACGGGCTTAGCTGCTCCGCCTCATGTGGGACCTTCCCGGACCAGGGCTCGAACCTGTGTCCCCTGCATCGGCAGGCGGATTCTTAACCACTGCGCCACCAGGGAAGCCCTTGATACAGTTTTTAAAGGCCATATGTCTTATTTTCCTTCTCCCTCATGCATAATTTAAAAATCTTAGTGTTGCTTTTAAAGGCCACACCTCTTATATTTCTTCTTTCACTTTTAAAGCCATTCAGTGTTTTGCCTTTACGACATCATTTTGACAGCTTTGTCTTTTTCTTCCAGAAAATTCCCCCATCCTCTGTCAGATCACGATTCTTCTGCATTTTGCTCTTAGGAAACCCTTGAGAGTCTGAATACCATCTTTTGCTCTAGTCTGTACATGCGTGCAAGTGAAAGGTGAACCTAGGGAAAGGTGAGTGCAGTGAATAGACATTGAGATGGTAACACTCTCAACCTTGCCCCTGCCTCAGTGGGCTCCTTTGCTGGTGCATTAGAGCACTCTGGAAAGCAGAGTCAGAGGGTAGACCAGGGAGGATGGAATGATCACGGTTGTTCTTGTGCCTAGATTTCTCACAAACCTAGTGAATAATGACTAAAATTAATGTAGGTGAAATGCAGTGCAGAAGTTTCAGAGATCAAGATAAAGAAAGAAAGATTTAAGTTTTAAAAAATAAAGCTCTCTCTGAAAAAAAAAAATGAGTAAAGTTCTCAGGAAGCTCGTGACTTACAAACTATTGCTCTGAAATAAAGTGAATTCGACACATCTCTGGGCCTTTCTACTTCTCCCTTCACAGCTGTTTCCAGAGTAACTCAGACCTTCAGAATACAGTCCACATGGTGGCCGCCTTAGGCTCGTTATTTTGCAGGCAGTAGAGCATTGCATGATTTCTAAAAAGTTATTGTTAAAAATACATTTTATGGAGTATTGTGTGCAGTGCACAGAGTCTTTCCAAGACAAAAATGGGGCAATTATTGGAATGTTCTGCTCATTTCGAGCATTGAAACAGAGGAAGTAATAAAAATGTATCTCCTAGTTTGGTATTTTTCGTTATATTTTAGGTACAGTTTGGCAGCTTGAATAAAAGTGCTACCTCGGTCTTAGTGAAACGAATGAATTACTTCTATTTCCTTTCACACACCAACTTTAATCTTTGTGACTCATGGACATATAATCTTGCAATATTTATTTAATGATATTTTGAATAAATAATTCATTGATGGAACAGTTCTGACAGCAAGATAATTTGCTCTGTGTGACGGAAGTGCTGACACTAGCAGAATTTATACTTCCTCACTTTATGTACAAGATAAATTTTTACTCATGAACTCAGTAATCCTCTGCTAATTTGTACCAAACAACTTTTCTCAGAGGGAGAGGGACATGCCCATCCAACCTTGCTAGCTGGGATATTTTTGGGTCTCTAGGGAGAAGTGAGAAGTTAAAATATTTGTCTTTTTTTTTCCAATTGTGGTAAAATAGACATAACATAAAATTTACCATTTTAACCATTTTCAAGTGTACAGTTTGTTGGCATTAAGTAGATTCACATTGTTATGCAACTTTCACCACCATCTATTTCTAGAACTTTTTTATCTTCCCAAACTGAAACTATACTCATTAAAGACTATTAAAGACTGACTCCTCAACAATCCACCTCCCCACCCCACCCCCCGCCCATGCCTGCCCCCTGGGGCTACCACCATTCTACTTTGGTCTCTGTGAATTTGGCTACTCTAGGTAGCTCATATAAGTGGAATCATATAATATTTGTTTTTCTGTGACTGGCTTATTTCACTTAGCATAATGTCTTCAGGGTTCATCTGTGTTGTAGCATGTGTTAGAATTTCCTTTTTAAGATGGAATAACATTCCATTGTATGTCTTTACTACGTTTTGTTTATCCATTCATCTGTTGATGGGCTTCTGAGTTGTTTCTACCCTTTTGGCTATTGTGAGTAATGTTACTATGAACATGGGTGTACAAATATCTGTTCAAGTCTCTCTCTTCAGTTATTTTTGGTATATACTCAGAAGTGAAATTGCTGGATAATTTAATTCTGTTTAATTTTTTTGCGGAACTACCAAACAGTTTCCAACAGCGGCTGCACCGTTTTAATTCCTACCAGCAATGCTCAAGGGTTCCAATTTCTTCAAATCCATGCCAATGATTATTACTTTCTGTTTTTGTTTGTTTGTTTGTTTTTACAACAGCTATCCTCATGAGTATAAAATATCTCATTGTGGTTTTGATTTGCATTTCCCTGATGATTAGTGATGTTGAGTATCTTTTCATGTGCTTACTGGCTATTTGTACGTCTTCTTTGGAGAAATGTCTATTCAAGTCTTTTGCCCATTTTTAAATCAGGTTGTTTGTTGTTTTGTTGTTGAGTTGTAGGAAAGTCTTGTCTCTTTTTAAACTGTGATTTTATGGCTATTTATCCTAAGCCTTGATTTCCTCATCTTTAAAATTAGAATAATATTATTAACTACCTCAAAGTTGTTGTAAGGATTTCATGAGATAAGTCAAGTTCTTAACAAATCACTTGGCACAGAATATGTGCTCATTAAGTGGTATCTATTATTTCTTGTTATGTCACACCCAAACCACAGAGGTTGTAGGGATGGAGCTGAGATTTAAGCACACAGATCTGTCCATCTTCTTAGCCCTAACTCTTAATGATAGTTTAGCATGACGTTTAGCATGTAAGTAACTTTTTCTTGATCTTGTTTATTTTTAAATACTCCCCACCACAGTGCTGTTAGGCAGTAAGTCTGCCTAGTCTCTTTGTCTATTTCAGGATTATAGGAAACAATTCTAAACTGGTGATGTACTAAATAATGAGATTTTACTCTAAATTCAAAGAAAACAATTATTGCAATTTCAAGCAATTTAGCTTCCTTTTGAGATTATAGCACTATTTTGGTTCTTGGTAGATTCTAGTTTGGAAATTTTTCATCATTCTGAACAGTATTAATTCTAAAACTTGTGTATGAGAGTTTAAAGGAAAAGTTTCTGTCTTGTAATTCATTCAGTTTTAGTGTTGATAGCTCTTATAGTGAGAGGAAAAAGAAATATAGGAAACAAAGCAACTACTACCAGATGAGTAAAGAGAGCCTATACAAGGTGGATCCAGGCAACTAACCAAACAATCCAAAGCCCTGTTGCCAACTCTGGCCAGAAATGTTTTGTGTTGCCTTTGTTCTGTGTCAAGAATTGATATCCAGTCTCTAGGGAAAACCCAGGGACGGGTATCTCAGTGATGATGTGAAAACACCTAGAAACCTATTTCCAAAAGTCCAAATGAAATTATTTCTTGAACACTTAATCTCAAAATGACATCGAACATGATTCAGCCTACATAATGGTATCATAAATACCTAATGAAGAAGTAATGAATTATTGACAAGTGAAACAGAACTGCCACCAAGTGAAATGTAGACCAGAAGTGCCTTATGTGTATTTTACATGATGCACATATTTTATATGGAATGTGGGACCAGCATTTCCATTTCGTAAATTACATAGAGAAGTCAGAGTCTGGGTGGGTGTTCCCCTATGACCGATGCTGCTATATTTCTTCTAGATATCTGAGACCTCCCCATGCTTAATTCTTTGAAACTTAGTCATGTGCTAAACCTGAGTTTTTCGTCTGTCAGCACAATGTCCTTATTATACACTTAAAATACATATGGTAACCCTAAATCTATGGGGGTAAAGTTCATTAAATATGAATTTTTTTGGTAAAGTATATAGTATACCTTGTACAATTCAGGTGTAGGAGAAAAGATTACTGCCACTTGTGAAACAAACCTGAAATGTTCTGCCTGCCTGTGAATCTCCCGAACAGCCTTCTCTTTTTTTTTCTTTTAATATTTATATATTTATTTATTTGGCTACATTGGGTCTTAGTTGCAGCACGCAGGCTCTTCATTGCAGCATGCGGGCTTCTCTCTAGTTGTGGTGCGTGGGCTCAGTAGTTGCAGCACACGGGCTTAGTTGTCCCACAGCATGTGGGATCTTAGTTCCCCAAGCAGGGATCGAACCCGCATCCCCTGCACTGGAAGGCGGATTCTTAACCACTGGACCACCAGGGAAGTCCCCAAACAGCCTTCTGAGTGCACATCTCCAACAGGGTACAAGTGATATTTGATAGCTCATAATTCATGTTTTTAGATATTGACAACAGTGGGTATGTCAGTGACTATGAACTCCAGGACCTGTTTAAGGAAGCAAGCCTCCCTCTGCCTGGCTACAAGGTTCGAGAAATCGTGGAGAAAATTCTAGCAGTTGCTGACAACAACAAAGATGGCAAAATCAGCTTCGAAGAGTTTGTGTCAGTAAGTAATCTAAATCCTCTCCTGACTACTGATTGTTTTGCTTCAAGCAGAATTTCAGTAATGTCATTGCTCTCTTTGGTTAAATCTGGCTTCAGAGACCAGATAAGGTACTGCTTTAAAGTGATGATGATGATGATGATAACAATAACAACAATAATTTCCACAGATAATTCATAAAACAAAGGAAAAAATTATTCTCAAATTGTTGGAATTGAGGTCAGGTTTAGATAATCATCTTTCATGCCCTACTAAAACTACAGTTGAATTTAAATGCTTATTGACTATCTCTGTATGCAGAATATTTTCGTATCTTAGTACTTGGTCTTGAGAAGTGGAATATTTTTTTGTAACTGAAATAGCTAAGGTATGGAAGATATACCTCCTAGAAACCGGTTGTTTCCTTGTGATTGGTTATATCTTCAGTTTTGGTAAAGCCACCAGGTGAATTTTGATGCCAGCTATGGTTTCATTTTTAAACTACCTTGAGACTCAGGGAACTGAAGAAGATGCAAAATAATATATGACTCCACCAATAAAAGAAAAATAGAAGTGAATATTGCGTATCAGGTATTTCAAACCTCTCAGGCTGAGAGAGATGACTGAGTTGCCATTGCCAGCTGGCAGTTGAGGTAGAGCTGTCACTACCTTCCATCAATACCACCATGACTGTGTCTTTCATATGAAAATTAATGAACTAATTTATTCACTAATATAATTGAATAAATATTTATGAAATAGAAATTGTCTGCTTTTGCATTCTTTATTCATCTGGCAAATTATCTGAGCTCCTTTCTTGCCAGGAACTCAGGCACTGTGAGTAATGTGCTGAACAAAAAGAGATGTAGCTCCAGCTTTCATGGAGTTTACAGGTGGAGGGGAAGACGGAATCACACAGATGGATAAAAGATAACTGTGATAAATGCCGTGACAGAGCAGGACAGTTCCCTTGAAAGTTTGTAGTAGGAGGAAGTGAACTTGGTGGGGAGGTTAGGGAACTCAGAGATTCCGGGAAATGGAAGACTGTCCCTGAAGCTGTGAAGACTGAGTTGCCATCTGAAGGAACAGATAAAAGGGGTGGGTGGGGGAAATGAGTACTGTGCAAGGCAGGCAGAGGTAACAGCATGTGTAGAGCCTCTGTGCCTTTAGGGGTGGTGAATGCTCTCAAGCACTTGAAAAAAACATCAGTGTGGCTGGAGCTGAGATGCTAAGGGTTAGGAATGCGGCTAGAGAAGTGAGTCAGGTCATCAGGGTCTTGTAGGATTTTTGTTTTTATCCTAAGAGCAGTAGGAAGCCAGTGGAATAGAGTATGAATTGACATGATCAGATTTGCATTTTTTAAAACTCACTTTGTCTGCTGCATGGAGAACTGATTGAATTCAGTTTATCCAGGCTCTAGGGTAGCCAGTGACAGAGGGACTGACAGAGGGCGTTTCTCTCTACGCCTGTGTAATTCCCAACAAAAGCTGACTTCTTGACTTTAACATGTATATGTTTGAGCTGTTCAGATGGGATAATATCTTTATTAAGGCATTTTAAAATCTTCATCATGTAGCTAGTTATTCTTTAGTTTTTAGTACAAAAGACCATGGCAAGTCTAGGCGAACAATTTCAGTGTGTACACTTTGAGTTTAATTATAGGTTGGGGTGCAAACATTTGTCCATTTCGTGTTGTTATAAAATGACATGAGAGTTATCTGTCTACACAAGCAATAAGAGCAAGAACAACTGATTAGTATTTATTTTGATGTCATTCCGAATAAATAACTATCCTTTACGCTGCACGGATTTTAATGGTTATTTAATCAAGAGTCAATTTTACTTCTCTCCCATTCCAGCTAATGCAAGAGTTAAAAAGCAAAGACATCAGCAAAACATTCAGAAAAATAATTAACAAGAGAGAAGGGATTACTGCTATTGGAGGAACTTCATCCATTTCCAGTGAGGGCACACAGCATTCTTATTCAGGTAACCAACCACCTGCTCCAAATTTAATCTTTCAGTCATTGGTTCATTCAACAAGTCCTGTATTTCATCAAATCTAAGATGACATTTATTGTAATTCACACCATTGTTTTATGTGTTCTTGAGGGAAAATGAGACTAAATTATAAAGTGCCATCAGATCTGAAATGTATCATAATTTCAGAGGTGTCAGAATGAAAAATCCTAGAATTTATGATAAGTAATAATAAATGAGTTTTTACTATGTGTCAGGAACAGTGGATAACAGAGATTAGAAATGGCAAAATAGAAGTTATTTATATTTCAGCACTGAATGTGTTTAATCATGACCTTGGAATGGATTTTTCATCCTGACCGGTGAGATGAGTTTACTTTAGACCTATTTTAGGGATGGTGGAGAGGTTTATTGCAAGGACTTTCCATTTTGGGGAACTGAGATTCCTGATTCATCTTTTATCAAGCAACCAAATGACTGGTAGAGCACAGCACCTGATTTGCTTGATCTGATAGGATCACTGGATTGTAGCCCAGTGGGAAATCCAGAGTCACATTAACTCCTAAGAGGAGATGGCTTGCCCCATGCTAAGCTTGCTTCTCACGATCAAGATGCCTAAAAGCCTTTGGCCAAGTTCCTTTTGTTCATGTTAACATAATTAGAACTATGCTTTTAAAATTTTTGATAAAAAGCTCACTTTAACTTTTCCCCCTCTTTCTTCCTTTGAGATCTGAATTTGTTAATTATCCTCTTGGTTCTCTTCCTTTCTAAATGGATTTTCCTCTAACAGTATACTCACACTTCTCCTACCCATTGTATATATTTTCCTAACTTTTTCCCACCAGGGAAGTGTAGTGGGGAAGGCAGTGGTCTATAACTGCTACCTCCATTTTTTGAAAGGTACTTACTCCTTAACTCTATTTCTGCCTGTCCATTCTAATGAAATGGCTTCTCCATTTAAAAAAAAAAAACTTTTTAGTAAGGTATGATATGCATTTAGCAAAATGCTGTGATCTTACATGTACAGCTCAATGAGTTTTCACGTGTGTATGCATCATGTAGCTGCATTCATGCAACTGCCAACCAGATCAAAACACAACATTTCTATCACCTTGCATGTCTCCCTCTTGCCTCTAACAGTAACTGTCCACTTTCTGATGTCTATCACCATAGATTTTTTTTTAACTTGTTTATTGAGGTATAAGATGCACAGAATAAAGTGTATACAGTGCCCTATTCTTAAGTATATGGGAGGATTTTTTTAACCTATGAATACACCCATGTAACCATTATCTAGAACCAGATACAGAACATTTAATGGCTTTTAAAAAAAGAACAGCTTTATTGAGATATAATTGAGATAAAATAAATTCATCCTTTGAAAGTATAGTTCAGTAGTTTTTAATATGTTCAGAGTTGTACAGTCACTAGCACCCTGTAAGTTTAGAACACTTTCATTCCTCCATAGAGAAACCCCATGCTCATTAGCAGCCACTCCCCATTTCCCCCTCCCCCCAGGCTCTGGCAACCATTAATCTACTTTTTATTTGTATAGATTTGCCTATTCTGGAAATTTCATGTAAATGAAATTATACAGTAGTGGCCTTTCACTTGACAGGCTTCTTCCCTGGCATAATATTTTCAAGGATCATTCATGTTGTGGCATGTATCGTACTTCATTCTTTTTTATTGCTGAATAATTTCTGTGCTATGGCTCATATCACGTTTTGTTTACCCTTTCATCAGCTGATAGATATTTGGGTTGTTTCCACTTTTTGGCTATTATGAATAATTCTGTATGAACACTAGTGTACACATTTTTTGTGTGGACATATGCTTTGAATTCTCTTAGGTATATACCTAGGAGTGGTCTTTTGGTAACTCTGTGTTTAACATTTTAAAGAACTGCCAAACTGTTTTCCAAAGGGGCCACACATTTACATTCCCACGAGCAAGGTATGAAAGTTCCAATTCCTCCACATTCTCGTCTACACTTGCTATTGTCTATTTTGTTCATTACAGCCATCCAGTAGTTGGGAAGTGGTATCTCGTTCCTGGTTCCTATACCTGGAACACATTTCCTTTCCCTGACCATCTACACCTATTAAATATCTATCTTTCAAATAGTACCTTCTCCATAAAGCCTTTTCTTGATCAACCTAATGAGAAATGATTCTTTCCTTAAATTCCCTGAAACATTACTTATATCACTCTTGTGGTATGTTCATTTCCCTTTAGTTGCATTTCTTCGTATATCTGTTTTATCTTATCACTACCCTAAAAATTCCTTGATGGGAGGTACAGTATCTTAGTGATCTTTAAATCCCTAGATTCTAAGTCCCTAAGCAGGTATGCATAGTGAGGTAAGAAGATAAGAAGGCAGATAATGATAGGTACAGAAGTAAATGTTTGTGTCTTTACTGATTGTGTGTGTGAGTTGGATTGAATTTGGGGGTATCTGCCAAATATGCCCTTAGGAAAATTACCTAGTTCTAGGAATTGGGGCAATAAAGAGAAAGGCCAGCTACCCTGTGATGGAAATTGGAATTATTTTCCTTTAAGTTTTATATTGTTAAATCATTTTTATATTTACAGAATAATAATAAGGCAGTAGACCATTTTTCCTTTAAGTTCCTTCCTATTTTCCCCACTGCATAGCCCAACAATTTTTTCTGCCTAAAGATCACTGTTTTTATGCTGGAAGCCATGGGTTGAGAAGTTGAGGATGAAGATGGCTGAGAGTAGGACTGGTATCTAGATGTGTCAGTTTTCTTATAATAGAAATTCTACAGAAACGGAGCTATTTTATTCATTCAAATAACTCTTGATTAAAACTAGTATTTCTGTTGTAAGTTCCAAATCACAACTCTATAAAAGTTTTTTGGGGGGCAGGTGGAATTTATTGCTGTGGTTATTTGTTTCTTGTATTTTCCCCCCTGGCATATATGTGTATGTGTGTGTGTGTGTGTGTGTGTGTGTGTGTGTGTAATCTGACCACTGATGTTTGGTTCCTGATCCATTAGCACTCAGAAGCAATATATATTTGGAAAGATTTTAGAATCAAACCGAATATTTATTGTGCTCATTTAAGCTATATGACTTACTCTTCCCTGATACATCAGATGAAAAAAGTGGAATGAATCCCCCTTTTTCTTTAAACCTACACCCTCTTAAACCCTTTATTGTTTCAGTAGGGTTTTTAAAATTGGCATTTATTATTTTTGAACAGAAATTCAAAATTATGTTTTTGCAGTGCAATTAATTTTGTGAAATGAGGTATGCCAACTAAGATTTTCTGTTTTCAGAGGAAGAAAAAGTGGCTTTTGTTAACTGGATAAACAAAGCCCTGGAGAATGACGCTGACTGTAAGCATCTCATACCTATGAATCCCAATGACGGCAGTCTTTTCAAATCACTTGCCGATGGCATCCTTCTTTGGTGAGTTGAGCATTGCGTTAAGGGAGCTATGTTCTTACTGTCCACTGACGAGCATTCAGTGAAAACTACAATTCAGTGAATCCATTGTCTTTTGAAATTAGTTAACAAGTAGCTACATTAGTCTTGAAATTTTTGTATTCTATATATATTATATAGAAAATCAAGTACTTTATATTTTCCAACATTTTCTTTCAAATGCAGTCTCTTCTTTGGTATCTTTTTCATCTGCTTCCTTAACGATGCCAGGAAACTTTTGAGTTACTCCTCTGATGCATTTAGTAATGTTCACAGGGTTTCTTTCTTTTTTTTTTTTTTTTGGCTGTGCCACGCAGCTTTCAGGATCTTAGTTCCCCGACCAGGGATTGAACCTGGTCCTGCTGGCGGTGAAAGCGTAGAGTCCTAACCACCGGACTGCCAGGGAATTCCCCATGGTTTCTTTCTTCACTTCTCAGTGTGGGACTGTTGATCATTGACTGGGACAGGAACGTGAGGAAATATAATAGAACTATATATCTCATTTGTGCTTAAATTAGATTAACCTTTTAATTCAATCTTGTCACATCCATGGCTCTTTGCAATCTGTTTCTGCTCACTAGATTGTAAACTCTCTAAGGGCATGTCTTTGTCCTTTTTGTGTGTACTAAAGTCCCAGCATACTTCTTTGAACAAAGCAGATGTCTTTTATTTTTTAAGTTTATTAAAATAACAGACTTTCAAAGAAGAAAATAACCACCACAAATATTCTTAGCGCCCATAAATAGCTATTATTGATATTCTGGCACATTTCCTCAGTCTTTTTTCTGTGTTTTTTACTTAAAAATAAAAAACTATCCATGAGTACAGGATATTAGTTTTGAGGACATTACGTATACAATATACCTTGAATTCTA
The DNA here is from genome assembly GCF_028564815.1 of Eubalaena glacialis. Classification (NCBI taxonomy): domain Eukaryota; kingdom Metazoa; phylum Chordata; class Mammalia; order Artiodactyla; family Balaenidae; genus Eubalaena; species Eubalaena glacialis. The sequence goes on along the minus strand of NC_083721.1, from coordinate 126,044,561 downwards.
CCTACAAGTCTGATCTCTTCCTCTGACCTTCAGAGGAGATTCCTATTATGAATTGAATGGGTATTTTCTTACCTTTATCTTAAAATACAAAATGTATTCTAAAATACAGAGATAAAATTTATATTAGTTTCTTTTAAAATGTTTGAATTACTGAAATTTCAGACCAAGTCTCTGGCTCTTCATCTTTCTGCAACAACAGTAATTTTAACACTGTTGATACCACTTTATGAAATTTGCCTTCTTGAGGATTTTTTTGTTCAACATTTCAGGCTGCTGAATGTTGATGATCATTAAAGGAAATAAAGGCAAGATTCACATAAAGAAAATGCAAGAGTGTTTGAAAACAGTTAGAAGGAAATGCTAAGATTACAATTGCAGTGAATGATGAATGTGTTTTAGGTTAGGGAATATTTCTTAGATTTTTCAAATTAAGTCCCTGACATGAATTATAGTATAATATTTCAAAGAAATGGATGGTTACTTTTCAAAATTTAACTTTATTGTCTACTTGCAAAAATAAACTGAAAACATTTCTGGGAGTCTTAAACTAAATTATTCCCATTTTCTCTTTAGTAAAATGATCAACTTATCTGAACCAGATACAATTGATGAAAGAGCCATTAATAAGAAGCTCACCCCTTTTACTATTTCTGTAAGTATTTGTCCTTTGCTAGTAATCATGTTACTGTAAGGATCATGGATCCCTTATTAATGGATCTTTAGGCCCAGGCAAATCCTTTGATTTAACATAATTTTGGTTTCCTATTAAAAACTAGGTTTTTACTAAGTAAAAATTCAGCTGCATTTTTTTAATGAAGAAATTAAGATTCAAAGTACGTTGGATGAAACTTAAAGTAGTATTCAGATTATGTTACTCAACTATTGTAGTTACTGAGTTATTTTTATTAATGAATATTCGCTTGATGCCAGTGTTTTTGTTGGTTGATTGAGATAAGAATACTCCATAGTTTTACCACATGTTTTACCATTTCACAAAATTTTAGCTATTCTTTCTGTACTAGCTTTTTCTGTAGTCAGCTTCTCCATTCAGATCTTGTTAAAGTCCAGGAATTTATAGTCACCACACTTTTCCCTCAAAATCTCTAGATCAATAGGGGAATATCAGTATCTACTAAGTACATACTAGGTACCAGTCACTGTTCTAAACACACCACATGAATTATCCCTTTGACTCCTCCCAGCAGCCTTAAAATAAGGTGGATACTATGATTTTACAGATGAGGAAACCGAGGCACTGAGAGGTTGCACAGTGGCCGACCCAGGATCTGGTCCCAGTAGTCTAGCTCCAGAGCCCATCCTTTTAATCACCAAGCTATACTGCCACTCTCACGTGGTGGTAGTAATAAGCAACTAAGTAAATGTGCTAGTCATAGCTGTAGCTATTAGTGAGCTACTGCTAGGCTGTTTCCTTTATTTCTATTGGCAGGTATAATTCTTGATTTTGCTAAGGTTGTTAAGGCTCTTCTATAAGGAAGCTATGACCTAAGAGTACTGGTATGTGGTTAGTCTCAGACTATCCAAGGGGTCCTCCCATTTCCCATTATCCTTGAGTAGTACAGAATTGGCTGTTGACTAACATGGCTTTCTTGACCCCCATTTTCCAATAATGTTACATATTCCTAGCAGAAACTACCGTTCTTGAAGAAGCCCCTTTCTGATTGCAATTGCCAGAAGTTTATTTTCCTTCATATCTTGTGTCAGGACGTTTCCTCTAATATCTATCATTGTTGAAAATATACATCTTATTTTTAGAATACATGTGTCACACAATTTTTTATGGCCCTGAATCTGAAATGCAACATTTCTTACTATTGTATAAATTAATTGTACGGTTTTACTTTTAATACTTATATGCAGTGCATCGGAGAAAATGAAGAAAAATGTTCTGTAACTATTTTTGCAATACTATAGGATGGGTCTTGAGGGGCTAAGTCTTTTATATTTCTATTTTTAGAGATAGCATTCTTCCAATATGAGTAGGGGTAATAGTTGAGGTCTCTAAGATGCTTGAAAAAGTGTACTAATGTAGAATGAGAAAAGATAGCCCTCTGGGAAGGGGCAAAGTGTTACTGTGGTTATTAAATCTGTTTTGTTTATTCAGTAATTTTAGAGCTCTGGGAATAGATCTGCTAGACAGCTACCCGTTTCCCATGAAACTTTATCTCAAAGAAGCCTAATTCATTTGTAAAAGATTGTGATAATATAGTTTTTCACCTCATGATGATAGGTTGGTAAAGTATCATGATGTATGAAAGAAGAGAAATACAAAAGGATGAAAATGACATACAGTAACTATGAAAGCAAGGGAAAGAGATCAAGTAGCTAAGAGCAGGACTCATTTATGACCTTGGATACTTTGTCATCTCTCTTTCTACCCAGTGTGTTACTGAGCTGCATTCTTTTGATTGTTTGTCATTATTGAAAGAAAAATAATTATATGAGTAAGAGTCAAACAGATGGCAATGATTTAGGGACCTAAAAGTCAGGAAACTAACACAAGAGTAGGTATAGGAGATTGAATCTGTTCCTTATAAATGTAAAAAATCCATTGCAATTGATATACTCACATATATACAAGGTGTGTATGTGTATACTTTACACTTACATATGTTTACAAATGTACACACACATGTATGACCTTAATTTCAATTACACTTTAAGTAGGGAAAACATAAATCTCATTTGGACGTTACAAATGCAGTGAAAGTGATGGTATGTAAAACAAGGATGAAATCTGAATAACAAAGAATGCCTTTGTCCTTACCCGATAAGTGTTTAGCACAGCCCTCTAAAAAAAATCATTAACAGAAGTGGACTCATCTGGAATTGAAGCTTTATTGGAAATGAAAATTTGCAAAGTGGTATGAATTAAAAGAAAGAAAACTTGCAATCCCTATTTGAGACTGTTAGTAAAGAGTTGGATAGTTAATCAAAATAGAAGGGACATGAGAAACCATCTAACACAGCCGTGTAAATTTTTCTGCCTGGTAAAGTGGACTCTATCTTAGACACAGGCAATTCACTGATGCACAAAAAAGATGGGAGAGAATGGATGGCTTCTCCAAGATAAACTGCAATGTTTGCTTGATTGTTTTGTTAATATCTCTGTAAGGTAAGATATCCTATTTTACAGATTAGGACACTGAAACACAAGGAGGAACAACACCTCTCTTATGTCTCCATTGTTGAAGGTTCCCCATTGTTCTCGCCTATCCCCACCAAAACAGGTCTTCAGGAAGGAAGGTTGAGCACTCAGGGCAGTTGTCCATGTTAGGACTTGGAGAGCAACCTCTGTATGGGGTTCTCCTGTTACTTCTTATTCTTTAGAATTGGCTCTAGACAATAGTGGTCATCCCATTCCCTCATTTCCAGTAGGGCAATAATGTATTTACCAATTAGAAACTACCATTTATTTGAGGAAGCACATTTTAGCTCCTTATTTTCAATCCATTTTTAGCCAATTACTCATGAGTCATTTGCTATACTTGTAAAGCCAACATTTTTGAATAAAATTAACATCAAAAGCTGGTTCTCCATATATCACCAACATAACCTGTTGATAAGACAAAGCTGAGTTTTACTGCTTACAGCAGTAAGGGAAAACACCACCTGCAAACCCGTGGCAGTGTCTTCAAGCTGAGGTTAGAATTGTTGATTTGGAATTGCGGTTTAAGGTGGGTCTTTCACTGTGGGAGAGGGGAAGAGAGGAGACTGATGACTGGGTAAGGATGATGATGCAACTGATGCAACAGTCAGAACTGGTGGAAATTGCAAGGGGAGGATTTCAAGGTGAGGGTGTCAAAGGATCTTTTAGAGGATTAACTGTCCATTGATGCTCTCCACTGAGGAGTTGATAGGTCTTGCAAGTAGTGGCTGCAATGAACAATCAAATATTTTGCCTTCTTCTCCTGGAAGAATAAAGCCATGCCAGTGAAGACAGAGGAGTAAGTGCAAAGTCACATTAAGGTGTGGTTTCCTTGTCATTGTCCAGGCTGAGAAAAGCAGTGGAAGGTTTTGGTTCTCACTAGTTATTACAGTCAATTTGGTGAAATTACATATCTCTTTTGGCCACAGTACCATGCTGTCAAGGTAATGGGTCATTGCAAGATTAACAGTATTACTGGAATAATTTTCAGTCCAGTTCTTTCCCCAGCTAATGCATTCTGGGGAATCACAACCAGAGCAAACATTCTTTATGCTCTTGGAAATGAAGAGAGAAAAATATTACTGGTCTAGCGTAAATTGGCAGAGGCTGTCTCTTGAAAGTTATATTGATTTGATTTAAGGTAATTAAACATATCTGAAGGTATAAAAAATCTTCTGAATATCTAGAAAATACTTGAAATTTACTGAAAATATTTTCACATTTATCATGTTTATTTAGGTTGTAAATGTATTGAAGGATTCTCTGGTTCTGCCTTCTTTTGGGAGAACTGCATTTAAATGAATATTGCTTAATACCACTACAAAAATAATTTAATTCCAAATGCTTACTTCAATTACCCTTGACTAAACCCCAAGAGATACAACCATTTACTTGGAGCCCAGCAAGATAAATTGCTTCAGCATACTGCAAGAGGAAGCCATTGAAATAATCATTCCGCTTTGTAAACCTTTGTGTAACTTCTGGCTAGTAAACATAAAAATGTAAACAAACTGTGGGAGCAGGGGCCCCACCCAAACATGGACTGTAGAAATAAAAGAGGAAAAGACAATCTCTACCTTTTCCCCAAAGCAAATCAAACACAATTAACAACAAATCCCCTAGCTCTTAAAGTTACCTCCTCTTATCTTTGGTGACTTGAAAGTCTGACTGTATTGATTATTTATCACCATTAAATGGCCACAAAAATAAGGCCTAGTAGCAAACAGGCCACCGTGCCTTTCCAAAAGGTGAAAAGGTGATCGGAAAAATGTCATCGGTACATAGTATGCATTTGTTACTTAGGAAAGAAATTTGAGGAGGGAATTAAAAAAAAAAAAAAGTTAAAAGCCAAGGTAACTGTAAATTTTTCTAATTGAGTGTCTTTTCCAATTTGCTGCCTTGTGTTGTCCCAAACTGTTTTTTTTGTTGTTTGGTGGTTCTTTTTCTGTACATTTGTGTTTCTGATCACTGGTAGAGCATTGATAGATGACAACTAAAGCAAAAATTAATTAATATTATTAAATAAATATTGCCCTCAATTAAGCTTTTAGATTAAAATTATGGCATGTTTGGATAAAAAAACTTTGAGTTACCCTTTTTTTAGGTTTATTTGAAAATAATTTCAAGCATAGAGAAAGTTGCAAAACTAAAAACTGTACAAAAACACTCATACATCCTTTACCTGGGTTCACCTGTTGTTAGTGGTTTATTCCACTTTAATATTTGTGCTCTCTCCCTCGTGTATGCATGTGTACACAACATTTTTTCCTGGACCACTTGAGGATAAGTTACATACCTCATCACTCTTTACCAGTGAATTCCTTAGCATATATTTACTCAGAACAAGGATTTTCTCTTATATTACCACAGTATAGTTATCAAGTTTATAAATTTGTATATTGAGAGGCACAAGATATCTGTATGTCACTTATAGTTGATGTTAGTTTTTATCATCAGGTTAAGATGTTACCCAGTTTCTCCACTGTATAATTACTGTTTCCTTTTCTTTTTCTCCCTTGCAACTAATAAGCAGTCCATGAGGAAACACTTGAAGGCTATGCAGATATCCTGCTCCATAACAGAATTTTCCCCTAGATTTTAGATTCCCTAGACTGATGATTCTTTCCTAACCTGGTCTTTACCATGATGGTTGCAAAATTATGGGTTTTTTCCAACTCCAGCACTTCCTCCACATTTACCAGTCTTTTATTATTTGGCATTCTTCTGTAACCCAGAGACCTCTCTTCTCTCTCTCTGTCATTGATAGGACTCAGGAATTCCTACTTTTTCCAGTGGCTTAATTCATTACTGTGCTTGATTATTTTGGTGCTTAACTTGTCCCAGATTTGGCCATAGAGAGCACCTTCAAGGTGGCTCTGGGCCATTTTTCCTTTTCTTTCCATTGTTGTAAAATACACATAACATAAAATTGACCATTTTAACCATTTTTAAGTGTACAGTTCTGTGGCATTAAATACATTCACATTGCTATGGATTCATCAATACCATTCTTCTCCAAAACTCTTCTCATCCTCCCAAACTGAAACTTTATATCCATTAAATAATAGCTCCCTGGGGCTTCCCTAGTGGCACAATGGTTAAGAATCCGCCTGCCAATGCAGGGGACACGGGTTCAAGCCCTGGTCCGGGAAGATCCCACATGCTGCAGAGCAACTAAGCCCATGCGCCACAACTACTGAGCCTGCGCTCTGGAGCCTGTGAGCCACAACTACTGAAGCCCGCGAGCCACAACTACTGAGCCTGTGTGCCACAACTACTGAAGCCCATGCGCCTAGAGTCTGTGCTCCGCAACAAGAGAGGCCACCGCAATGAGAAGCCCATGCACCACAAAGAAGAGTAGCCCCCGCTCGCCTCAACTAAAGAAAGCCCACGTGCAGTAACGAAGACCCAATGCAGCCATAAATAAATAAATAAATAAATAAATTAAAAAAAAAAAAAAAAAGCTCCCCATTGTCCACTCCCCCATCCCCTGGCTATCACCATTCCACTTTCTGTCTCTATGAATTTGGCTACTCTGGGTACCTCATATAATGGAATCATACAATAGTTCTTTTTTATGACCAGCTTATTTCACTTAGCATAATGTCTTCAGGATTCATCCATGTTGCAGCCTGTGCAGAATTCCCTTCCTTTCTAAAGCTGAGTAATATTCTGTTGTATGCCTATACCATATTTTACTTATCTGTTTATCTGTGGCTGGACACTTGGGTTGTTTCCACCTTTTGGCTTTTGTGAATAATGCTGCTACACACATGGGTATGCAAATATCTGTTTGAGTCCTAGCTTGCTTTTTTTTTTTGAGTAAATATCCAGAAGTGGATTTGCTAAACTATATGGTACTTCTGTGTTTAATTTTTTGAAGAATAGCCATACTGTTTTCCATAGAAACTGCACCATTTTACATTCCCACTAGCAATGCACAGGGTTCCAATTTATCTACATCCTCTCCAACACTTGTTATTTTATTTATTTATTTATTTTTTTAATAATAGACATCCTGATGGGTGTGAAGTGGTACCTCGTTGTGGTCTGGTTGACATTTCCCTAATGATCAGTCATGTTGATCTTCTTTTCACGTGCTTACTGTCCATCTGATATCTTCTTTGGAGAAATGTCTGTTCATGTCGTCTGCCCATATTTTAATCAGGTTGTTTTATTGTTGTTGAGTTGTAGGAGTTCTTTCTCTCATCATAATTAGAGCTCATACTCTAATTGGGGGTGATATAAAAATAAACATATAACTATATAACATGTCGGAGAATGATACAGAGTAAAATAGAGAATAATGAGTGCCGGCAAAGGCTGTGGTGATGCTTGCTATTTTGTGTAGGACAATTGGAGAAAGCCATTAGGTGCATTTGAGCAGTATAAAGGAATTGTGGATATTTGAGGAAAGTGTGTTCCAGGCAGAGGGAACAGCAAGTTCAAAGGCCCTATAGAGCTGGAACAGAGTGAGTGAGAGGAGATAGTGGGAATGATGGGGAACATTTGTAGGGTTTTAAAGCTAGGGAATGCCATCGGGTCCATATTTTAATAAGGTTACCAACAGCAGGGTACTATGGAAGGTGGGTTTTAGAGAGTAAGTCTGAGCATGGGTGTTAGGAAGGAATTAAGAAACTTGAAGAAAGGCACTGACAGTTTCCAGAGGTATTTAGAAGGTGGAATTGACAGAAATTGGTCACAGGATGTTAGAGGCAAGAAGAACAAGGATTCTGCTCAGGTTTCTTTTCTTTTTTTTTTTTTTTTAATTAATTAATTAATTTATTTATTTTTGGCTGTGTTGAGTCTTCGTTTCTGTGCGAGGTCTTTCTCTAGTTGTGGCAAGCAGGGGCCACTCTTCATCGCGGTGCGCGGGCCTCTCACTATCGCGGCCTCTCTTGTTGCGGGGCACAGGCTCCAGACGCGCAGGCTCAGTAGTTGTGGCTCACGGGCCTAGTTGCTCCGCGGCACGTGGGATCTTCCCAGACCAGGGCTCGAACCCGTGTCCCCTGCATTAGCAGGCAGATTCTCAACCACTGCGCCACCAGGGAAGCCCTCTGCTCAGGTTTCTGACTTAGGAAGAAAGAAGCAAGAATGAAGGTTGGTCCTATCAACCAAGACAGGAAATAAAGGAAAAGCCAGTTTTGATAGGATTAGAGGAAGTCTAGGGAAGCATGGCCAGAAAATTGCTTCAATTATGGACATGTTGAGTTTGAGATACTTGTGAAACATCCAGGTAGACATAACCAAATATGTATACAGGTGTAGTGCTGGGAGGAAGTGTGGCCTGGAGATACGGCTTTGAAAGTCATTGGCATATAGAGGTGATATAAGTACTACTTATGTTAAAAAATGGGAAGTTTCACCATCCATTGTGTCTTATTTACCCTCACAACTTGTTGATAAGAGTTTAGAAAGTACTTTCTCACGTGTATTTTTCTTTGTGGCGATTCAGGAAAATTTAAACCTAGCCCTGAATTCTGCCTCAGCCATTGGTTGTACAGTGGTCAACATTGGTGCACAGGATCTCAAAGAAGGAAAACCTCACTTGGTCTTGGGACTTCTCTGGCAGATCATCAAAGTTGGTCTTTTTGCTGATATTGAGATTTCCAGGAATGAAGGTAAGGTCATCAAAAATATTTACTTTTCATTGATATATACTTACTATGGGAAGAATTTATATTTCATTGTTTTCCTCCCAGCCCTGATTGCATTGCTAAACGAAGGTGAGGATCTAGAAGAGTTGATGAAGCTTTCTCCAGAGGAATTACTGCTGCGTTGGGTGAACTACCATCTGACCAATGCAGGATGGCGTACCATCAGCAACTTCAGCCAGGACATTAAGGTTCATATTTTAATGTTCAAATCTGTGACGTACAAAAAGAATGTAGAATGCATGCCAAAAACAAAAGGAGTTCAGACTTAATTTGTATGTGTGTATGTGTTATGGCTGTGATTTTTTAAACAAAGACAAAAAAGAACTTCAATCACAGACTTAAATTTGAATTGAAGTTTAATTCACAAGCACACAGCGTAGAAAATGAAAATTTTGCATTTCTCTGTGTGAGGTGGATCCCCCACTTATAATCACAAAATCTTTTGCTAAAAAAAAACTGGTTTATTGGCTTTTAAAAAGAAATACAACTGGTTGTGAGAGGAAAGAGATGCTAGCATTAGCAGATTAAAGCATCGTTTCCCTTTTGTATGCCACAGATAGACTAGATTATAATGAGAATGTCTGTTAATTTCGACTGAGAATTGCATCTGTTTGCTAGACTAGAGGCCCTTGTGGGCTTGACCAGTTTAATACTTCTACTTTCTCAACAACTAGCTAAGAGGAAACCAAAGTATCAGAGGGCATAGGGAATCAGTAGACAAAAGGTCTTCAGGTGTGTCTCTGAATGGAAGTAGCTTGAAACACTTTCCTCCCCACTGGAAGAGACTTGTCAAGGAAACTTGACCCTAATCTTAACTGATGCTGAGCCTTAGGAGTGTAAACAAATGAAAGAGGTGAGGAAGGGCATTCCAGGTTTAGGAAACAGTGTTGCTAGAAGCTCTCAAGTGTGAAACAGCATAGTGCATTCAGGATCCTGTAAGTAATAAGTAAAGGTTACTAAGTTATTATTCCATTCTTGGAGATGAGGACAGTTGCTTCAATTTGAGTACTTTTCCCCCTAAATCCAATGATGATTTGATTCATTTGAAAAATTCTGTTTTGTTTCTTTCCTTAAAGGATTCAAGAGCCTATTTTCATCTGCTTAATCAGATTGCACCTAAAGGTGACCGGGATGATGGACCTGCCATTGCCATTGACTTTTCAGGATTTAATGTGAGTATAGTTTTTAATTAAAATTTAAAAAAATTTTGATAAAATATGCATAGCATAACCATTTTAACCATTTTAAGTGTACAGCTCAGTGGCGTTAATTACATTTGCAGTAAGTGCAACCATCACCAGTATCCCTCTCTAAAATTTTTTCCTCATCACATAGTGAAGTCTGCATCCATTAAACAATAACTCCCCATTCCCCTCTCTCCCAAGCTCCTGGTAACCACTATGCTACTTTGCATCTCTACGAATTTGACTAGCGAGTACAGTCATATTTAGAGTACAGTTCGCTTCAGGCAATATTCCCTGGTGGCGTCCTCAGCCCTTCATTAAACCTTGGCTCTTTGCTTTTCAGAAGTTATTTTTCATGCCCTAGGCTCCAAATTTCCATGCTAAGCCATCTGGCTGTCATGAGTAAGGGAGGGGAATTGCAGAATTCTGACCTTGAGTGTGTGTGGAATCAACCCTACACCCACATTTCCCTGGTGCAACGTCACTGGAACTCACCAGGGTGCTTTTGCGGCTGTGCACAAGGAAAGGGAGCAACAAGCTGTTATTAGATTTCTAAGCAATTGATTATCAGTTCTTCCAACTTATATTTGACAATACACAAAATAAAAAATGGCAATTCCTAGTATTTATGGTGTAGGAAGAACTGATACAAATCCTGACCCATCTAACACATTTTATAGGAAGCCCATTCTTTTAGCATAAGTTGTAAATACCAGGGATGGTTCTATCGAAACCTTAAAATCTGGTCAGATTATAGTTTGTATGAAAATCTATTAAGTACTTAAAGTGTAATATCCAGAATATTTAGTTTTAAAGGCAACTTGAGTCATCACTAATTATATTTTACATTATTATAAAATCTAAAAAATCAGTATTGCAACATTTACAACTTAGCTTGAATACAAAAATTAGGAAGTTAAAAAAACTTACAGAAAGTTTCAAACCTATTCAAAAGTGAACGGACTTAATATACTGAACTACCATGTGTTCATCCCCCAAGTTCAACAACTATCAACTCATGGTTAGTCTTGTTTCTTCATTTATCACCTACCTATTTGCTTCCTCTTCCATATTATTTTGAAGCAAATCCTAGACATGATATCATTTCATCAATATGTACTTCTAAAAGATAAAGACCGTTTAAAAATATAACCATAATACCTTACATAACTAAAAAATTAATAATAATCTGTAATATCAAAATAACTAGTCAGTGTTGACATTTCCTGTTGCCTCATAAATGTCAGGTTTTCTTTTTATAATTTATCTGAATTAAGATCTAAGTAAGGTCCACATATTGTGATTTGTTCATGTCTACCTGAGGAGCTTTTTATTGCTGTTTAATAGCATTGAACCTATTGCTTTCTCTGATTTCAGTTACATTTTATTTACAACTCTGGTGCACAGAATTAGATAAGTCATAATCCTTGGTCATGATATACTCTCATCATGGGTCCAGGCATGTCCCTCTTTTTATTTATTTTTGTTTGGTAGTTGTTTGTTTGTATTGAAATTGTAACAAGCTCATACAAACACTCAATCCAACAAGAAAACTAAGACTTTGACATCAGTTTACATTTAGCTGTGTAGTTCTTCCCTATGCCATCTCTCTGCCTCCCCTTAATGTGATAATCACCATCTTGAATCTTATGTTCATCGTATTTTGCCTTTCTTTTGCTATCGTTTTCTTTCAACTAAATGTATTTCTTACAAAATTAAATTTATTTTAATTAAAAAATTTTTTTATTGGGGTATAGTTGATTTACAATGTTGTGTTAGTTTCAGGTGTACCGCAAAGTGAATCAGTTATACATATACATATATCTACTCTTTTTTTAGATTCTTTTCCCATATAGGCCATTACAGAGTATTGAGTAGAGTTCCTTGTGCTACACAGTAGGTCCTTATTACTTATCTATTTTATATATAGTAGTGTGTATATGTCAATCCCAATCTCCCAATTTATCCCTCCCCTACTTATCCCCTGGTAACCATAAGTTTGTTTTCTACAAAATTTATTCTACTTTTTAACTTCATATAAAGTTATCAGGTACTTAAATGTCTATACTTATTTTGAACATATTATATTAATGAGTCACTCATATTGTTATATGTCATTGTGTGAATATAAGACAGTTTCACAGTTTTCATCTGCTCTCCTGTTGATAAGCATTTGGTTTGTTTCCAGGGTTTTGCAATTGTGAAAAGTGCTGTTCCTACTGATTGTAATATTTTTTATATGTATCCCAACTTGTTTTTCATTGAGAAAAGAGTCTACTGGAAATACCAGAGTAGAAAGTGTGAGATAGCTAAGCCTCTTAGCCAGAAAGCATTCTAGTATATGGCCTTGAGCAAGTTACCTATAATTCAGCCAGTAGAAGCTTACTGATATAATGTTTGAGAGTTTTGTTGAGTACTTCAGCAATGAGGGTGAAATATTCCTCTGATCCCAGCAAGAAAACTCAGAGACTTGTTCTTACCGATTTAAAAGAAATGGGGAAGTTAATTTGGAATTCCTGCACATTCTGACCCTATTTTGAGCCATTATTTGATATATTTCCAAAAAAGTAGTTGCTTATAAATATGTATATGAATTAAAAATTACACCAGTAAAAAGTTTAATCTTGAACATTTTTGTTTTATTTCATTGTTTAGGAGGGAAATGACTTGAAGCGTGCTGAATTCATGCTTCGGGAAGCAGATAAACTGGGCTGCAGACAGTTTGTTACTCCTGCAGATGTGGTTTCAGGCAATCCTAAACTTAATTTAGCTTTTGTAGCTAACCTGTTTAACACATACCCAAGCCTACAGAAGCCTGATAATGACATCGATATGAATTTATTGGAAGGTATGCGCTTTCTGTCTTTAATTGATTCACTGTGTGTATCTTTTTGTGGTATTGTCCTACTTCACTGTCAGAGGTAGGGGATTGTGGTGGGAGATGAAGTTCACTGTGTGTAGGCGTGTGCATCCATTAAAAAATTCAACTTAAAGTCGTTTTTCATTTTGGTTAAAAGAGAATGCTGAGGTAGATTTTACATGTCTGTCACTTCTCCGTAAGAGTTTAGTGGAAACTATCATACATTTAAAACGTTCTCTTAAATGACCACATAACATAATTACACCACCAATATGGACAATGAATTATAGCTATTGGAAAAAATAATTATTTGTAGCTTTTTTCTCCTTTGAAAGCTACAGTTTGACTCCAGTATTGTTCTCTTTTTAATGTGTTTAGTGTACATGAAAAAATTTATAATATTCATTACTTGTCTTGTGTGTGGGCTATTGTTATCTGTCTCATAATTTATAATACTTTCCTGTTTTGCTTCATGAAATGCAGATTTGACCCCTCCTAATGTAGGTACTGTATTTAGTACTTTTCTATACTCTATAAATATATTCATTCTGAATGTTCTTTTTATTAGTACCATTTATTCTTTCTGTCTGGGTTGACATTTATTTTTTGCATTGTTCATGTTGTGGTTTTTTTTTTTCTGTCTTAATATGCCTAAAGAATGAATGATGACAAGCAAGAAACACAAATGAAACCTAATTAGAATAGCAGAGCAAGACTTGATTATGTAAACTCTCCACCTAATTTGCCTTCTATAATGATGGAATAGTGTAGTTGTTAACACATTAGAAATCAATTTTGACAACTGGATTTCATGATTTGATGTAAAGCCTTTATCCCTCTGCTGTGAATAAACAAACTTATCTTTTATCTTAAGTAATCTTTGGCAGGATCTGTTTAGATTCTATAACATAGATCATTTTGTATTACTTAGCTACATTACATTTACTAAATGTCATTGAAGCTTACAATATATGAATCATCATAATGACAAAAACATTCTCAGTGTCTAGTTCTTTCTCCTTATCTGTTTCAGCCTCTCTCCTTTTCTTCTGCCATCCTCACACTCACTCACATGCGTACTAAAACCCACATTAGTACCAGCACTAAGAGTAAAAACAGTGGCAGCAGTGGTGGCAGTTGTCAGAGGTTAGGGCCACTCCTAAAATAGTCTTCATGGTTGCCCTGGTTTGGAGAAGCTGGTCCTCAGGTGAGGATTCTTCCTGGTGGGGAGAACTTGATACTGCAGTGTTGTTCATTCTCTCACATCACCCACCTTCTTCCCTTCTTCCCCAGTAAGACAGAGTGAGAAATCAGCTTCATCGTCTTTTTCTCTTTGACTGCCACAACCAGAGTTCCAAGGTCCTGGTCACTTTATGATTACAGCTTTTTGATTAATGAAAGAAGTTTCAGATTTAACAAATATGTTCTTTGAGGAATATGATTAATTCACTCTTTCAGAAGTTCAGTAAAATAAAGATTGTGTTCTCTACATAGATATGTAACTGAGAGGTAAGATAGGTTAAAAAATGTTGATTTTTCAGCAGAGAAATTTAGGGTGAGGGATTGGAACTTTTAAAAAATTAAAAAGGGAGACTGCTGTGTTTTTATCGGTCTGGGAAATTTCAAGTTTCCTCTGTGTCTTACAGTAGAAGGCATTGTTTAGAGTGGCATATTAAAAATGATCTGCTTTTTATAGTCACTGAATTCTTGCTAGATACCTTTTCCAACTTGCTCGCTCTCCTATTTGTCACGTTTGAATTCTTTTGCTAGTGTTCAGCATGCTTTTGGAATTTTTCAGTGTGAATAGGATTGCTAAATATTTCCATTAGTATTTATTTATGTAAAAAGATACTGTGGGAAATATTTATCAGTCATCTTTACTTAGAACATATGTATGTCCTGATACATCTGCCAAAAATGAATCTGACTTTGACTGTCATTGGAATTTTTTCCTCTGTACATTTGTTTTTGTAGAGCCTTATGAAATTTGAAGCTTGACCTTATCACATCCCATATTCATATATTAGTATGTCCTCATTGGCAAAGAATTTTATCTGTATGGAATTAAAGAAAATTAAAAGTCCAGTTAAATATTAAATCTTTATATTAAATTGAGCCAAATATGTGGGCTACATATAGAGAGACAATCTCAGAATTCATTTGTGGTGATAGAAAATACAGAGACCATGGAATTAGACTTTGTCCAAATCACGGCACCACCATTTAATAACTGAGTGACCTTTGTGAGCCTTGGTTTTCTCATATATAAAACAGGACTAATAATACTTATTTTGAAGAATTCCAGAGCAAGTTAAAATGACCTTTCATGAATGAATGAGTTTAGCATACAGTATGTGCTCAATAATGTTTGGGTCGGGAAGAGGGAAACACTTAATACATCAATTAGCACATGTAGTGAGTGTTCAATACATGTTCCTTTTCTTTCCTCTTAGTAGCCTACTTTTAATATATTTTTTATTTTCTCTGAAACTTTTATCAATTGCAGTGTCAGTTTGGCCCTGAACATGAAAAGAATGTTTTATGGTTCTTTCTCTCTTTTATGTCAGCAATTAAGATTTTACCTCGAAGATGGCTTCAGTTGTCTGAAATCCAGACAACATTTCCAGTCCGGAATACATATGTTTTTGTAATGCTTTATCATGGCTCTTGCGCAAATGCATAGTGCTTCTGGCTTTTAGCATTTATTTACCGAGACAATTTGAAATGGTATTAGATAAATAAATGCTCACTTATAAAATCTGTTTTACTTTCCAGGTATCAAAAATTAAAATAATGATATAATTAGTTTAGAACAATAGGAAGAAATAGGAAACACTGAAGTTTGTAATAGTTTCAGAACTCAGTCAAAATACAACTTTAATGTCTTTTATCATCAGGTTCAGCAGAAATTGCATATTATTTTAAGTAAAAATTAAATTATTGTTATACACTATCGATGTTTGTAATCTTAAAACATAATTTGGATTTTCCTAGATGGAAATAATGTAAAAATTCTCTAATTACTAGAAAAAAAATTTATATACATAGCAAAATAATAGAATGTAATAGAGAAACAACTAAAAGGTGAACCCAAGTCACATGCATCAAGCTGTTGATCATAGTATGGTTATATTTATGTCACTTCCAGGAAAGTTCAGGTAGTTAATTTGAACCTATTTAATAACTCCTAAAACAAGGCAAGCATGGGTTCTGGGAGTATTTAACTTGGTTCTTTTTAAAAAGGTTCTCATATCAGTTATGTATTATAAAATGGCAGTGGCAGATACAACAGACTGATCAGTTACCTTTTACAGACCAGAGGGAACAAAATTTAAGCAAGAAATTATATGGCTATGTAATTGAATAGAACAAGAATTAAAGCAGATTCTGGGAAAGCCTTTAGGTAATGGTATTGAAAACCACATGAACATACAGGGGGCAGATTATTTCCTGAACAGTCGGCCCAAAAAAACAGAATCTTTTAGATTTTACAAGGTTTGGATTTCTGTTCTGGGTTGCAGGTGTACACTATGTGTGGCACTCAGTCTGAAGATGACTGCAGGGATGACTGCATAGGACTGGGCCCCTGGAGCTCAGGTGGTTAAATGTGCCAAATTGCCCTGGGGATCCCACATGAGCCAAAGTCCAGATGGTGACCTGGACTTGCCTGTGGCTTAGAAGTGGTGAGAAGTGTAAATGTTTCAAATTTTCAAGAGTCTGGTGATGAGGTGTAGGCAAGGCCATTCCATTGTCTCCTAACTTGGCTGAAAAACAAACAATAATATTTATAGATGGTCACTTAGGACAGTCTGCAATCCAGGGGATGACCAGAAAGCAGACGTGGCAAAAAGAGCCCCCATCTCTCTCTGCCCACTTTGTGGCACACCAGAGCCCACATTTCCCTTATGGATGGGGTAAGCACTGCTGTGAAGGGACTGCTCAGGGAGCGTAGGTAATCACAGGTTCAAAAATAGTGCCTGCAGGAGTTTCTTCTTGAGGTGATCTTTGAGGTCTAGTGACTTACTATGATGAAATGTGTCTTTCTCTTCGCACTCTGAATGGGGACTGTGTCCCTTATGTATTTTCAGTAGGGACAATCTAAAATAACTCAGGAAGCCTGTAAAATAGTTATAGCTCCTCGTTGCTTGTTTTTATATTACCTCTCCCCTTCATTGCTGTTTGGTGTGATTAAAATGCAGGTTTGTGTGCTCAGACACTTTTCCTGTGTAAAACCATAATCTGTACAAATTTAGAGATACTGCATTGGGGAAGGTATAGCTTTTCTATTTTTGTTTAATGTGCTAATGCTACCTTAAAAGGCTGCTTTATTAATTTTTAGCTAATCCCTTTTGCATGTAATCATTAACTACAGATAGGACCACATAAGTTTATGTGTTACTTTTCTGAACAGAGAAACCCATGGCTCAGTAATTCACAGACATCAAATAAGGGATTCTAGATGGAGACATTTAGAAAGCAAATGGAGGCTTTCTAGACAGGGAAAACAAGGACTTTGGCAGTAGGAGATTTTTCCCCCTAAAAAGATTGTAGTATCGTAGGAACCATGACAAAGTATGTATGGCCAGTTTGTACCTGCCACAATGGTTTAAAATATAGTTCTTGATTTCTTTTGTCCTGAATCATCAGTGTGAACTTGTGTCTACTCTAGGAGAAAGCAAGGAAGAGAGGACATTTCGGAACTGGATGAATTCCTTGGGAGTCAACCCATATGTTAATCATTTGTACAGGTAAATATTTTAGGTGATTCAGCTTTATGGCCAGGGTCCAACTTTTCTAGTTTCAAATTGTAGGTATGTTTACAAGAGAACATTTTCTAAAAATCTCAAGAATTTTAGCCAACATTTAGAGTATCAGAATGCTGGGGATTGGCAATACACTAGATTTTAAAAGAAAAGTATTATTTGAAAAGATAAGATTATGATAATAGTTATAATTTGTGATGATATAAATAACCAATTTAGTAAAGATAATCAGTTCATCTCGCTTTTTTATAATTACTAATCAGGAAAATAATAAATTATTTCAACTTTAACAGATTAGAAGAACAGTAATATTTTATAAATTGCTCTTACCATTTTATCAGTATTTTTCATTATAATTCATATTCTTTCTATTTATTTTTGCCCAAAACTTCAACTGTCCCATAATTTGTTCAGCATATTTTTTCTAATTTGTAGAAGTAACTTGGTTTCCCTGAGTACTTGTTTATTTTGTTCTTTCTTGTTTAAAAATGACATGTTATTAACATTGGTAGGACTAAGAAAATATTTTATTGAATCATTTTCTGTGCTCTCTGGTAGTGCTAACAATGTGTCTTTCTAGGTGTAGATGAGAGGAAACCTTCCTTCTCTCTTTATAATAAGATCTACCAGCATGCCTTAAAAATGCAAAAGAACTCAACTTCAGCTAATTGTATATTTTTTAGGAAAAAGGTCTAATTAACTAAACCTATTAATAATTTACACACCAAGGAAACTCATTATTATTTAAAATATGAACTGAAGATTAATTCCACAAAAGACCACGTTCACTGGCTGAGATTTATGGTGCAGTTATTTCTTGGTGTATATTCAAAATAGTCTTTAAAACCGGTATTGCCTGATTCTGGTAACTAGCGTTGATGTGACAGACTTAATTTAATAAAGTCTTTAATAGGAGTGTGTAAATCCTAGCTAGATGACAAGAGATATACGTATTTAGAACTTCTGTTCTATCTGGAACTTCTGTTATAGTAGCAGGGCAGTAAAGGACTCAAATGCTGAAGGTAAAGAGGGGTTAGATCTTTATGGACTCATTTGAAAGAATGTCTATGATATATAATTGAGAGAAACTAATAATAGGGCTACCATGATATCATTATTATCTTAAAATTGAGTATATACATATGTGTATATGAATTTTTGAAAAATCTGGAGGGATGAATACCAAACTGTATGCAACCTAGAGAGGGTAGGGTAATGAGGAGACTTTTATTTTCAAACTTAGTAACTTAAATATGGGGTTTTTTTGTTTTGTTTTGTTTACAATGAGCATGTATTTTCTTTTTAAATTAAGAAATAAATTTAAAACTAGGGGATTAGGCTTTGTTGAAACTTCATGGTAACTTCATAAATGTCAGGAACACTAGAGTTCTCTGTGGTTGACAGTGGAGAAGAACTGACCAAATTTTTTTAGCTAAAGATTATTTTTAGTTATTTAGATCCTAAACTGCTAGCACAGGGCTTCTGGGTGTATGTAACTTTTGGAGGGGGAAAGGGAATTCAGAAAATTCTCAAAAATAACATAACCTTAAAAAGAACCATCGGGATATAGAAAAACAATAACCAGAGGTCTAGTTGGCACCAGAACTACGTGTCCATGAATTTGTGTCTGGCTCATATTTCTAAACCCACCTCTAAGTGATTTTAGCTCCCCACCTACATATACCAAACCAAACCCAGACCAAAGCAAAATAAAAATTTAGATTGATTTTAACTGAAAATTCTCTCCTCTCAACAGGTTATTAAATATATTTTAAGAACTACTAGTCCTAGAATTTTTCTATGACAAGTTGGTTCTGGAGCACATCTTAAACTCTCTGGAAATCATTTTAACTCTCTGGGCATCAGTTTCCCTATTTGCAAGACATGAGTAATAAACCATACTACATAGAAATAAGAATGAATTCCTTTAGAGTAAAAAAGAAAAAATTCATGAAATAGATGAGATTTCAAAACCTATACAACTACTTCAGTGATTTATTTTTCATACAAAGTTCTCCATGTGCTGATAGATAACTTAGCTCTTAATTACCTTCATTCAAAGGAGGACTTTCTCCCTCCTTCACTCAGCACAGGGTCCAGCCCCCTTCACGGTCACATGGTGTGTGCTCAGAGATGCAAAGTAACTTTAATATGAACCTTAGCAAAACATAACTCAATGAACAAGCTGTCGAGGGAGAAAAGTCAGGTAATTCATCACAGAGCTAGCAATTAAAAAAATCAATCACTGTTGCATTATGTCCTTAGCGTACAGAATTGAAAACAGCCTCAACAGACATACTCTGCGCACCTCGGAAGAATGTGTTTTTCTGAATACAAAGTAGTAGTATTATTACTTCAGTAACTCCTACTTGCTCATAAATTCCTTCCTCTTAATGCTCGCTATTTAACATGAACAGCTTCCTACTGAGTAGCTATTGTGATTTTTATATAATTATTTTTTAAAAGTTTTAAAAACCATAATACATAAGTAATAGATGAACTCATTCTCACTGCACAAGCTTCAGGAAGTATGTACGTTAAGTAGAACAAAATAAAATATGATAATCCCTTTTTACTCCTCCCATATTCCTTTTTTTCCTGACCAGAGGTAATTGCTATTAACAGTCCATATCACACAGAGGTATTTAAATACTACTAATTTTGAAAATATTTTTAATAGGTAATAAACTGTATGCAGTGTTCTGCCTCTTGCTTTTTTAAACGTAATATGTTGTGTAAAGCTTTTCATGTTAGTACATAGAGATCTACCTTATTGTGTCTTATGGTGGCCCAGGAATCCATGGTATGGATAATTTATTCAACAGCCCCTACTGCCAGGCCTTTAGATTGTTTGCAAATTAATAAATACTCTGGGAGTGAATATCCTTGTACATATATCTTTGTAAACATTTATGAAAAAAATTTGGACAGATTCCTAGATTAGAATTTTTGGGTCAAATGATCTGTTCTGCCTGCCATTCTTTGAGCATTAAATGACCCTGTTGTATTTTTATAGATATAAGCCCATCTCCAGTGCGCTTAATAGAATCAGGTAGTACCAACATTTCCTCTCCTTCATTTTCTTTTCCTCCTGTCTTAGTGACCTTGCAGATGCTTTAGTCATCTTTCAGCTCTACGAAATGATCCGCGTGCCAGTCGATTGGAGCCATGTCAACAAACCTCCGTATCCTGCTCTTGGAGGGAACATGAAGAAGGTGAATGAAATAATGACTATGGATATTTTATTATTGTTCAGATAGAAAACAGAGGATTTAGAGTTTCATAAAGCTTAGTAAAGTGTGGTCTGTCCCCACAGATTCAACCCAAAATGTGTTAAGCTTAATAGCCTTTTTACAAGTGAGCTTTAATGTTTGGAAAAATGCAGGCAGTCCCCCCGAGTCAGATACTGTATATAACTGTTTTTATCTTTAGCAAGTTGTGATACTTAATGTTCTTTGAGATGTATCATAAATGAATTCCTATTTTATAATCACCAGAACTTGCAGATCTTCACTGGTTATTTGTTAATATTTTTCAACAAATATTTATTGACTAACTATGACCTGTACAGTGCAATGTCAGGATATAAAATAGTAAAAGGCATGGAGTTGGCCCTTAGGAAACCGTAAAGAAATGAGATATGTGTGTAAATAACTACAATACAGTACAGTGTATGCAAAAGTGAATATTATCAGTTTTAAGGAAGAAAAAGCCACAGGCTGCACTTATCAGAGGCTTCATGCAGGAGGTAGTCTTGAGTTATACTCTGAGAAATGGATGGAATTTTGGCAGAAGGAGACTGGAGAGGGGGCTAACGATTAGGAAGAATAGTTTGGCTATAGCAGAGGTTTCTGATAGGTAAGAAGTGAGTGTGAATGCCAAAAATTTGAACTGAAGCCAGATGTTGAGAGCCTTGAATGTCAGATTAAAGAGTTTGGGTTTTAAGCTGCAAGCACTGGGAAGCCGTTAAACGTTTCTGAGCAGGACAGTGACTTGATTACAGTTGGTGGGAGAATAGCTGGCAGATGAATGGTAAAGGAAGTGCTTGTCTCCAATATTCTCCTTCCTCAAATAGGGGATCTGTGGTGTCCTTGGTGTACCTGCTTGTTCTGTTGAATTGCTGGTTTAATATTCAACTTTTCCTTTCTACCTTCTATATCAGGTTCATTTGCTTTATAAAGTAAAAGTATGTAGGACTTTAAAATTTTTATACTTTCATTTAACTTTTTTTTTTTAAGAAGTAGATGATTTATTTATTTATTTTTAAATATCTTTATTGGAGTATAATTGCTTTACAATGTTGTGTTAGTTTCTGCTGTACAACAAAGTGAATCAGCTATATGTATACATATATCCCCATGTCCCCTCCCTCTTGCGTCTCCCTCCCACCCTCCCTATCCCACCCCTGTAGGTGGTCACAAAGCACCGAGCTGATCTCCCTGTGCTATGCAGCAGCTTCCCACTAGCTATCAATTTTATATTTGGTAGTGTATATACGTCCATGCCACTCTCTCACTTCGTCCCAGCTTCCCCTTCCCCCACTGTGTCCTCGAGTCCTTTTTCTACGTCTGCGTCTTTATTCCTGCCCTGCCACTAGGTTCATCAGTACTGACTGGAGAGGATATGGAGAAAAGGGAACCCTCCTGCACTGTTAGTGGGAGCATAAATTGATACAGCCACTATGGAGAACAGTATGGAGGTTCCTTAAAAAACTAAAAATAGAACTACCATACGGCCCAGCAATCCCACTACTGGGCATATACCCTGAGAAAACCATAATTCAAAAAGACACATGCACCCCAATGTTCATTGCAGCACTATTTACAATAGCCAGGACATGGAAGCAACCTAAGTGTCCATCGACAGATGAATGGATAAAGAAGATGGGGCAGATGTGGCACATATATACAATGGAATATTACTCAGCCATAAAAAGGAACAAAATTGAGTTATTTGTAATGAGGTGGATGGACCTAGAGTCTGTCATACAGAGTGAAGTTAGTCAGAAGGAGAAAAACAAATACTGTATGCTAACGCACATATATGGAATCTTTCATTTAACTTTATCATTTCATTTAAAATGATGTGTATATGGGAGTTCCCTGGTGGCACAGTGGTTAGGATTCTGGGTTTTCACTGCCGTGGCCTGGATTCAATCCCTGGTTGGGGTACTGAGATCCTGTAAGCCGTGTGGCACAGCCAAAAAAATAATAATAATAAAATAAAATAAATGATGTGTATAATTTAAATATATAATACAAATTAATGGACTCAAATTGTTATAACTTATCAATATGGCTACTGTGAAATCAACCTGCAGTCATATGACTTAATAACTATCTCTAGTGGAATAAATGGAAATATAACCATATTCCTGGATAGAAAGACTAAATATTATAAAATTCTTGCAAATTAACTTACAGATGGAAAATAATTCCAGTTAGAATTAGAAGAAGTCTCCTTTTATGTATATGTGGGCGTGTGTGTGTGTGTGTGTTTGTGTGTGTGTGTTGGGGGATGGGATTTACAAAGTAATTCTAAAGTTCCATTGGAGAAGAAATAGGCCTAAATCATCAAGAACATTTTCCAAGAATATTGAGGGAGGAGCTGTTAGAAAATATAAAAAACTTATAAAGCTAAAGTAATTGAAATAGTTTAATAGGTATATAAGAATGGAATGAAATAGAGTAGCCTAGAAACCTATCCTAGAATATAAGAACTTAATATATGACAAGGTGCTTACTAAATTTAGTAGGGAAAGAAAGGATCGTCCAAAACATGATGCCAGAACAACTGGTTAACTATTTTGTTAGGGAAAAGAGCAATTTTCACCATGTGTCATCCACCAAAATAAATTCCAATGGAATGAAAGTAAAGGGGTAAATGTTTAATAAAACAGAAGTGAGTGATAATCTACTCTTAGAGTGATAAATTACAAAGGAAAAAATTGATACAGTAGATACATATAAATTTAAAACTTCTGTATGCAAAAATAAACACCATAAACAAAATTAAAAAGCAAATAAAAACAAACTTGGAAACATTTGCAACAAAACGACAAATGGTTAATATCCTTAACATATAAATAGTTCATATGAGTCAATTACTAAAACTCGATTACTATTACTAAAATTGTAATAGCAAAATGGGAGAGTGAACAATATGAGTGAAAAAAGTCACAGAAAAAGAAATAATGATGGATAATATACACATGAAAAACTTTTCACCCACAATAAAGAAATGCAATTTAAGAAACAAGTGGATTGCACTGCATTCAATGTTAGAGGGAGTGTTCATTCGTGTAACCTTTCTAGAACAGTTTAGTAATACATATCAATAATCTTCAAAAAGTCCTTTGACTTAATAATTTCACTTATTATCTATCCTGATGAAATAATCAGAAAGTCAGACAAGAAGTTGTGTGCCAAAATGCTCATCATAGCAATGTTTATAGAACAAAAAAAAACAACTTAGTTGTTCAACAAAGGGGTAATAAATTGGGATACACCCTAAAATGAAGTAAAATGTACTATTAAAAAATAGAGTTTTTCGTGTTTTAGTAATAATGACATGGAAATGAGGATACAAAATTGTATATATACATATGAACCTAATTTGTTTAAAACACACACACACGCACACACATGCACACACGCATGCACACACACACGTGCACACACACACGCATTCAAAAAGGACTTCGTCCTCCAGATCCCTAGAATATGTATGTATTTATAGACTTCAAGATTTTTTAAAAAGCCCTATTTTTTGAAAGATGACAAAAAAGAAAGGCATCATAATATTAAAGTAATTAAATGGGTAGTATAATTACAAGAGATTTATATATATATATTCATATTTTTCAGTATTTCTAGTGGTTGGACTGTCTACATTTTATATTTTATTTGATATGCCTATAATTCTCAGGGGAGTAGAATTCAGGAAATTTCATTAGCTAATTTCACATAGGTTTGTTTTTTTTTTTTAACATCTTTATTGGAGTATAATTGCTTTACAATGGTGTGTTAGTTTCTGCTTTATAACAAAGTGAATCAGCTATACATATACATATATCCCCATTTCTCCTCCCTCTTGCATCTCCCTCCCTATCCCACCCCTCTAGGTGGTCACAAAGCACCGAGCTGATCTCCCTGTGCATGACTCTTTTTGAATTATGGTTTTCTCAGGGTATATGTCCAGTAGTGGGATTGCTGGATCGTATGGTAGTTCTATTTTTAGTTTTTTAAGGAACCTCCATACTGTTCTCCATAGTGGCTGTATCAATTTACATGTAACAGGAAAACAAAACTGAACCACTCATTCATTATATCTGGAATTTTTTGTTAATTATAAGATGTCTCAATCATATGTAGAATGCTTCCTTTCAGCAAATACTAGCTATTTATAGAATGAAACACAAGGCCTGAAATAAGTTCAAGATGTTTTAAAATTAAAGAAGCAGTACTTTCATAAAATGGTATCCAGGGAATTATTTTATGGACTTTGGCATTCATCAGCGGATGTCACTTGCTTCATTTGTAAAGTTCATAAAGCTGCACCACTTGAATAGTCTTTCTTCATTATTTCTTCAGTATTTCTTTTCTCTTGGAACTCTGTATCCCATTATGTAATTTTTCTCATTTTCCAAATGATCTAAGCCTCACTTTTGAAGTGCTTGGTAATCATTTCTTCCATTAATTCTATGAGACTATATTCTGCAACTTTTTCGTGCTTTGTATTCATTCTTACCTTTCACAGGGTCTTAAACTTTTAGCCCGACAACTCTAGGAATTTCCAAGGCTCAGTTCTTGGCCTAATGCTCTTAACTTTCTGTATTTACATCCTCAGGGAGCAGATCCCTTTTTAGAGTGTTAAGTACTACCATAAATATGGTTACCTCTAGGAACCTAATTTCTTACTCTTTCTCTAGTTTGGTACCTCTCCAGATCTTAGAAGTATTTTGCCAAACTTGAAATCAAATGTTGCCGAAAAGTAGAACATATCTTTTCCCTTACGCTAGCATCCATTTCCAGTTTCTCTTTCACTGCTGGTCACATGAACATCTTAGCCCTCTAGACTATGAACCCTGAGCTCCTTTCTCACCGTCATTCCCTTCAGGAACTTTGGTCAAACTAACCATAAAACAGGTGGCCCTTCACTGGAACACATTTTACATGAGTGGTTATTACAATTTGCTAGAAAATTGTCCTGTTCAAATGAGTGGCAGTGGAAAATATGCTGGTTTTTATCTCTCCTGGTCACACTATTACATAATCAGGGCTCTGCTATTTTCCATAAATTAGGAATTCATTTTTTTAAATTATGTGCATATTTCTATTTGGAAGACTAAATCTATAATATTAAATGACTAGTAGGAAAGAGAATTTTGGAATATTATCTCCATGCATGTAAAAAAATGAATACATATCAAAGATTTGATTTAACTTATTAAGGGAACCAGGCAAATATTACAGCAGGTTCAGAGTATCTTCTTGCATTTTTATTTGTAACAGGCTGACCTCTGGGAATTTGGATTCTCTTTTTGCAAGTACAGTACCCATTAATTTGTACAAATTCTGTTATTGTGGGGTCCTTTTCTCACCTTTCCTGGAAATATTTTCTTCTCCTTAGAAAAAAGTGTATCTTTGTATCTCAGGTTTACTTGTTTTTTTAATGTGGCCTTAATTAACTTGGGAAAGAAAATCAGGAGAAACCAGTTATACTGTTTTTCTTAACTAAATGTTTACTTTATTCTAAAAAAATATTTAATCACCTTTTATTACTGGTGATATTATGAGATCTTACAATTTCACTGGGGGAAAGGTAAATATATATATGTATGTGTGTACATATATGTACATACACACATTTATATATGTATGTTCTGAGGTAAGAAGTATAGTACTAGATGACTGGAGATAATAAATTTCTGTAGAGCCCAGGATAGACAAAAAAATTTTAATTGTACTTATACCACTGGAAAGAAGTAGGTAGATAATTTACTTGGTGTTCATTCATCAGATTTTTACTGTAGACAGGGCACTGTGCTGAGTCCTGGGCTAGGGGTGGGGAGAGTATGATACAGATTTGTACACTTTATAGTTTTTGCCCTTTAAAAGGAGCTTATGTATGGTTGGCAAAAGAAAGTTCATAAAATGCTAAGTATAAGATGGTACATAAGCATTATAAAATAACCATGATTGGCAGTTCATCAAGGGATGCAGATGATACGGTTAAGCTTAATCCTTTGATGAAGAAAATTGGCTAAAAGCTTAATTTTAAAGGATGAGTGAGATCTAGATATAGAATATTGGAGATGAAGTTAGATTCTTAATGAAACAATTTCTCTATTCCTTAATTTTAAATGTAGACAAAACAACATTGATTACCTCTATTGATGGAATGCAGAAAACTGGGTTTTTAGTCTCAGATTTGCCACTAATCAGCTGTGTAATCTTGGACAGTCAAGACTTTTAGAGTAAGAGAGGATCTTTAAACTTTTCAGCCAGTTGTTTCTCTATCTAGGTTAACCCCTCAGTGCTTTGATATTTTCAGCTATAAAATGGGAATAGTTATTTCCTTAATTTCACTGGGTATTAGGAAATGAAATTCTGTCATATAAATTTTCAGTGTCGTCATAATTATTTTTCAGATGACTGAACTAGGCTGGCATATTTAAGAAATATATTAAAAAATTTGTATCATACCAAAACGTTTACTTACTATTATTTACAGATCGAAAACTGTAACTATGCAGTGAAACTTGGGAAGAATAAGGCCAAATTCTCCTTGGTTGGCATTGCTGGGCAGGACTTAAATGAAGGGAATTCCACACTTACTCTGGCACTGGTGTGGCAGCTGATGAGAAGGTAAAGGCTGATTTGTTTGTGACATCACTGTCCGTTTCCTTCAACAAGTCACTGAACTAAAACTTTAGCTATTTTTGAAGAATAGCAAACACAGAAGAAACATACAATGTGAAATATATTAATTTTTAAATGATTTGTTGTTGATAATAAATTTTTTATAAATTATATTTTGTTTTAAAAGTGGGTCAATCTCTAGAAACACAATTACTTTTATTAATGCCTCTGAAACACTGCTTTGTAAGGAGTTGTTTTAATTTTTAAAAATACCATATAGTAGTTTTTGTTTCTGATTACTAAGCTCTGTACTAGAGCTTACCAGACTAAAATTAGAAATATTTATTAGAACTGAAATATTTCTTAAATGTTCATCTAAATATTGATATAAATGATGTGAGAGCAAATTTTACCCCTTTCAGTCTTAAATATGCATCTCTTCTGTTACAGGTACACGTTGAATGTGTTATCGGATCTTGGAGAGGGTGAAAAAGTAAATGATGCAATTATCATTGAATGGGTCAATCAGACTCTTAAAAGTGCAAACAAAAATACTTTTATTTCCAGCTTCAAGGTAATCAAAAGCTATTTAAAAATTTGGGGGGGGGGAGAAACTAAGTTTAAGAAGGAATTTGTATTGGGAATTACATTGGTTTAGGTTTAGAATTACATCGATGTTGTATCTCAGAAACACACAATTGATGAGCTTAGGCATACTAATTATTTGGCATGTGTAAACCAGAAATATTCAGTTTGAATTCTTATATTTTTGACTGGTTATCTTATTGAGTATAAATGCAGGTTAATATTATCGGACTTCAGTAATCTAATCTTAAAAAAGAAATTGAGCCAAAAATCCAATTGTCAAATGAAAAAAGAAAGATAAAAAGACATTGCTTATATAGGACCTTTAATGTTTTGTGCTCCCCAGCAGCAGTCTCAGAATTGTATTGACATCATTTCCAAGGCATAACAGAGCCAGCCAAACTCATTCAAGTGGGAATTGACAAAACTGGTAGGAAAAACAAAATCTTGTCATCTGGCTTCATAATGGCACTTAACACTCACTTCCGAGCATTTGTGGATGATTCATAAAGCACTCAAAATGTAGTCTGCACATACATACTGACTAATTCTCATGCATTTCCATTGTGTTTTGCTTTTGCATGCAAGCTGATATTAGCTAAAAATAAGCATGTCTGCTTGTACACATTCGTTCAGTGAACCTTGTGTTTGTGATTTTATTATATGTGAAAAATTAGCCATCAATTTGTATTTTTTTTAGTGAAATAAGAGTGCAAATAGATGAAACCCTAAGCTCTCCCAAGAGTTATCTAACCATCTTTATTTTCTTCTTTGCCTTTGCTATATATGTTTGACAACATGGTAGAGCAGAAGAAATGTCAGAAATTGATAAATTCAATCTTCTGTTCTTTACCGAAAACTGAGCCCCAAAGCGGACAGCTGGATGTTGACAGAGATGTTGCCTGAGTCCTAGTTCAACTGTGTTTCTTTCTTTTCCATCTTGGAAGGAACTAATGACACTGAGTTTTTGTTGCTGCTTATTTTTTTAAAAAAAAAGAATTTTTAGTCCATGATTTGTCTTTATATATTTTAGATATAAAACACAACTTAAAATGTAAAACAGGAAAGGGGACATATAAAACTCTCTAATTGACGGTTACTCTTTAAAATTGTTATACTGAAATTATATACATTTGTACATTAATTTGTGAAAAATAACAAGCATGTATATCATTAAATACAATGAGAAAATATTTAGAAGCACATTAATAAATATTTATTGAGCTCTAACTATTAAGTAACATTTTTGGTAAAGAAGAAGATGTAAGAAATTATTTTGGCTCTCACAGTGTTTGCCATTTACTTCAAAGACAAAATTTGTATAACCGAGAAGGTAACAATCCTACAGGGTAAATGTTAAAATCCAAAGAAATAATACAACTAATATTATGGAAAAATCTAACTGATCATTTCCAACTGAATGGTTAGTGGAGACAGTTGGACTTTGAGCATCAGAGATGGAAGCAGGATTTGAATTGGTGGAAAACAAGAGGGTAATAATAAGCTAGAAGGGGGTCCACCTTGAATAAAGGCAAGTCTGAGAAGGTTAGGAGAAATAGTCTGGCTAGACAGGATTGTTCCTAAGGGATATAGTGCAAGATATAGGCTGGACCAAGACTGTGGAGGAATCTGGCCTTAAAAAGGATATTGATAAGGGGAGTAACGTAAGCACAGTACCTTAGGAATATTGTTCTGAAGGTAGGGAGCAGGATGGGTTGGAGCAAGAGTGGTGTTAAGTGCAAGGAAAGTGCTGAGGCAGAACTCAAGGTGTGAGGTGATAAGGATCCTGGGTAGGGGTGGCAGATGGGCACTGGGAACTTTAAGAATGGATAGTTATTTGCAAAAGAACAGGTAGGGTTTGGCTTCTTGACTTAGGGAAGCGCAGGAAAGAGAGAGGAGTTAAAACTGGATGTTTGGGGCCTAGGTAACTGGAAAACTGATAACAACAAAAATGGGGATGTCTGAGGTGCAGCTGCTTTCTAAAAAGGCAATGAATTCAGTTTTAAGCTTATTGAATTTGAGGTAATTTTCAGGAAATGAAGAGTTGGATGAAAAGAGATATTAAAACTAGGATTACAAGCTTGGTGATCAGTTGAATAGAAGAGAGAGTTGAAAAATGGGAGTACACAACCTATTTAAGGGAGAGAGCTCACAGAGAAAAGCAGACTTGAGACTATGGTTTTACTAGAACTGAGGTGGTAAAAACATATTGCAAAAGTGCTTGGCATGTATATATGCTTGATAATAAAACCTTTAAACAGAATATAAATAAGAAATATAGCAGTGCATGCTAAAAAATAGTTGGGCTGGGGAGGTTTTTTCCAACTCAGTGTGTTATATTTGAAAGCTATGATAAATGGTACTAGTAAGAACCTATTAATCATAATCAAGGCAGTGCTGTACCCAGAAATTTTAGAAAAGACAAATTTACCCGTTTTAGTTGCAAAGTAATTTTTCCTCACCAAGAAGATGAGGAGGTGGTATATCAGCTAATGACTATAATCATAATTACCATTTATTGAGTCCTATGTGTCATTATGCTAAGCATTTTACACATTGTTGTTTCTTTTAATTCTCTCACCTCTATAAGCAAAAAGGTGAGCATTAGAAAAGTTAAATACCTTGTCCACTGTCATCAACTATTAAGCAGAAAGCTGGATTTCATATCCAGATCTAACTGCAGGCTGAAAGCCAAGCTATGGAGTTGTATGGCCCCGGGTTTGACACAGGCTTAGCCACTTCTTAGCTATGTGACATACTGCTCATTCATTCCATAAATATTCAAAGCTTACTCCGTGTCAGGTACTTTGCTAGGTGCTGTGACTACAAAATGCTCTCAAAGAGCTCACTGTTTAGGAAGGGAGGCAAATAAGAAAACAGGAATCACAGTATGGGGTGTTAGCAGTGCTACAGAAATCAGCTAAGGAGAATAGGGAGTATGAGGAGGGCATGTGTTTTCCAGAAATCTTAGCAGTTTATACTAACAGCTGGGTTACATCTCTTGATGAATAAAACTGATTTTATCTCTGGCTCACATTGAGTATCTATGTAACCTTGGGCAAATTATTAATTTCTCTATGCCTGGGTTTCCCCGTATTTAAAATGGAGGTATTAATAGTATCTATCTTCTGGGTCTGTTGTCAAGCTAAATAAGTTAACACATGTAAATAGCTCAGTCATACCTGGCACGCATTAAGGGCTCAATAAATGGAGCTTACTACACTACACTACTGGTACTGCCAATATATAAAGGGCATCGTGGAGAGGTTCCTGTTGTGATTTTTTTAGGGAATTTTGGCGGCCACAACACTGTTTTTCCACTTTTATTTTCAAAAATGACAGGAGGAACAATGGAATGGAATGTCCTACTAGTTATGTATATCAAATTAAGAGAAGAGATGGTACAACTCACTAACTTGAAAATCAAGGGCTTCCCTGGGGGCTCAGTGGTTAAGAATCCGCCTGCCAATGCAGGAGACACAGGTTCGAGCCCTGGCCCAGGAAGATCCCACATGCAGTGGAGCAACTAAGCCCGTGCGCCACAACTACTGAGCCCGCGTGCCACAACTACTGAAGCCTGTGCGCCTAGAGCCCGTGCTTCGCAACAAGAGAAGCCACAGCAATAAGCCTGCACACCACAACGAAGAGTAGCCCCCCCTCGCCGCAACTAGAGAAAAGCCCACGTGCATCAACGAAGACGCAGTGCAGCCAAAAATAAATTAAATAAATAAATAAATATATTAAAAAAAAAAAAAGAAAATCAAGCCAAACTCTAGACTAGTTGTCTTTAATATTCTAGAAATTCTTTTTGCTTAAGTAATTTCTATATGATTAACTTAAGGAAAGTGAAAGAAAAATTATGAAAATGTATTTATATACTAAACCAAGGGTTTTACAATAACCCCTGCCCTTTTTGCAGTAAAATGTCTTTCACTGATAATATGCAAATCAGGGGAGCTGGAAGATAGGCCTGTTTTTTTGGAAACAGGAAGATAAGGGATCCAATATCATCTTTAGAAACTTAAATTTTTCATTCAACTCAGTAAAAGTTTTTCTCAAGGTGAATCATAAGGAAATAGGTGGAAAAATCCTTGTTTCCTAAATCTAAGTTAAGAAATATTTAAAATACCACAAAAGGGTATAAACTTTCAGCTATAAGATGAATAAGGTCTGAGAATCTAATATATAACATGGTGGCTATAGTTAACACTCTTTTGTATAACTGAGATTTGCTAAGAGAGTAGAACTTAAATGTTTTCACACACACACACCACACAAAATACATACATAAGTGAGGGTGATGGATGTATTAATTAATTAGATGGGAGGGATCTTATCAAATCATCAAGATGTACACGTTAAGTATCTTACAATTTTATTTGTCAATTTTAACTCAATAAAGCTGAAAAAAAAAGAAAACAATTTTCCCCAAACTTAAAAAAACCCTCATAAATATGTAAACAAGTAATCAAAATATAGCACAATTAAGCCACTTGTCTGATTGTGAATCACCATAGAAATATTATATGAAAAGTAAGCACATAGAAATTTTTAATTTATTATAGAATGACATGCACGTTAAGCTTTAATTTTAGAAAGTATAACGGTGTGCATTAGAGTCTTCTAGAAAGCTTATTAAAAATGTAGATTCCTAGCCCCATCCACAAATAATCTGACATTACTTTGAGTACAAGGATTAATTTGTGCTTTTACTAAGCACCTCAGGTGATTTTCATGTAGGCGGTCTGCAGGCTACACATTGAGAACGTATGTGTGAGAGTTTTTCAGAAATAGAAAAGATGCCCAAAAACCAGATCTGGATTACCAGGATCATATAGACTTAAGGAGCCTAATTATTTTTATCCCTCTATTTCTACTTCACCCCCAAAAATCTGTTTCATAAAATGAACATTCCTGAAAATGAAGAATATAAATTTTTCTAAAATTAATAAATGTAGTAGATCATGGCCCCAAAAAGAACTTTGTACTCTTCACATGGCTTCAAATTGTTTTATCAAACATTTATTAAGAACCGCATTTGGGGGGCTTCCCTGGTGGCGCGGTGGTTAAGAATCTGCCTGCCAATGCAGGGGACACGGGTTAGAGCCCTGGTCCGGGAAGATCCCACATGCCGCAGAGCAACTAGGCCCGTGCGCCACAACTACTGAGCCTGCGCTCTAGAGCCCGTGAGCCACAACTACTGAAGCCCATGCGCCTAAAGCCCATGCTCTGCAACAAAAGAAGCCACTACAATGAGAAGCCAGCGCACCGCAACTAGAGAAAGCCCGCGCGCAGCGAAGACCCAATGCAGCCAAAAATAAGTAAATAAATTAAAAAAAAAAAAAAAAAAAGAACCACTTTTGGCCAGGAACTGTACTAGATGTCTTCACTTATCTTAATATTCCCAAGAATCCTGTGACAGTTCCATTGTAGTGATTAGGAATGGGTGCTTTTGGCTTCAAGTAACAGAAACTCAAAGTGATTTAAACCAAAAGTAAAGGCACAGAACAATAGCAAAGATCCAGAGGCAGGGTAGACATTAGGATTGGTTGAGCCAGTAATTGAGGAATGTCAGTCAGCTTTTGTCCATCTCTGCTTTGCCGTCTAAAGTGGTTTCCTCTAAAGTTGGTTTTCCTCTTGCTCATTGGATAGCTGCTGGTTGTGCCAGAGGTTTCATCCTCTCATTCACATTCAGGAGGGGGTGTTGCTAGCTTTCCATAGCTCTTCCTGGATAGTAAGGGCCTCACATTAAATTAAATTAAATTAAGTTAAATTAAATTAGTGATTTAAATTAGTGATTGCCAAATAAATCACTGTGGCAATCAGATGGGATTCCTCCCTTTGGCTTTTTTAGACTTTTTTCCAACCTTTTTTCATTATTGTTTGCCTGATGAGTCTTTTAGACATTTTCTTCCTAAATTCCCCTCCCCCATGAAATTTTAATGCCATAGATATTAGTATATCTGTTATTCACTGTATTGCTCTATACATAAAAAGAATAAGTTTATCACCTTACCCGCAGAATAAATGGTCTACACTAATTCAGGGTCGCTCTTGGAGCTGTGGATGGGGTTAATTTTCCTTGAAGCACACGTCCCTATATGGATACAGAGCAAACATGTGGGTTCTGGTAGGATGGAGAAAGTAGTAAGGAGTGGATTCTGGGTAGGCAAGTGACAGTTGCTACTATTCATGCTGAGAGACAAAACAAATAATTTGTTCAAGTGCTGGTAAGTTGTACAATCAATTC
This sequence comes from Eubalaena glacialis, assembly GCF_028564815.1. Classification (NCBI taxonomy): domain Eukaryota; kingdom Metazoa; phylum Chordata; class Mammalia; order Artiodactyla; family Balaenidae; genus Eubalaena; species Eubalaena glacialis. The sequence continues at coordinate 126,010,233 of NC_083721.1, read as the reverse complement.
AGACCAGGATTTCTGACTTCAGTAGCAGTGTTCTATCCACTAGAATTTTGTTGTCCATTTTTAGTTGCCTTGGAGGAAACTTCAAAAGTGGAGAGAATCTTGGGTGTTAGAGTCAGACAGTCACGGGTTCAAATACTGGTTCTGTACGTACTGGTTGTGTGAACAGGTCTTTTGAGCTTTCTGACCTTCATGTTCTTCATTTTAAAATGAGAGATTATAATTTCTTTATTACCAGGCTGTTAGGATTAAACAAACTGAACATGTAAAGCAACAAGAATAATGCCTTTATAAATATTAGTTCCTTTCCAGTATTATTTTAATTTTTCTTTCTGAAAAATATTAAGTGAAGGCTTAGGAGTCCATGGTCTAAGAAGAAGAATGTTACTAGAATTTGCAAAACTATTCACTTAAAATTCATCTCCTATTCCCTTTCAAAAGTTGTTTATTTTTCACAGAATGGATACTGTAGTTAGCATACTTTAGGAATTGTCACATCCACAAACCTTATTCCAGGTATGATGACAATTCTCTATACTGTAAGCTCTGTAAGGATGAAAGGAAAAGCATATTTTAAATGGTTTGTGATGTGTGTTGTTTGCAGAATAGCTGAATGTTAAGTATAATGAAAATTTATAAATTGCTTTTAGTTATATGGTTATGATCTTCTGGTCTGACATTTACAAAAGATGTTTATGAATATTCATCTATTCTTTCTTTTCTAGGACAAATCTATTAGCACTAGTTTACCTGTCTTGGATTTAATAGATGCCATTGCACCAAATGCAGTTCGTCAAGAAATGATCAAGAGAGACGACCTTTCTGATGAGGACAAGCTGAACAATGCTAAGTAAGCCTTTATGGTTTATATTAGAACATAGTGGCTCTTTTGTTCTTAATCCTTGCAGGTGAGGCTATTATGTCTTTAAAATTCACAGTTTTAAGTACAATTTATGTGAGGTATATGATTTAAAGACTCACAAACTTAACTTTCTTGTAAAGTTAACCTTGTCAAAATGTTTCATTCTTTTGTTAACATATATTAAGTGAAAACAAATAGCAAGATATTTTTCTTGTCTTTTCAAGATACGCCATTTCAGTTGCTCGAAAGATCGGTGCCCGGATATATGCCTTACCTGATGACCTCGTGGAAGTGAAACCCAAGATGGTTATGACAGTGTTTGCATGCTTAATGGGAAAAGGACTGAACAAAATAAAATAATGAAACATTTATTATGATTTTCTGCCACATTAAACACATTGAATGCCTCACAGTTTACAGAATTCTGAAATGTAGTGGGTATTAAAACCAGAGATTATTTGTATGCTCAAAACAGTTGTATGCATCATTAATGAATTTAATATCCTGTTCATACTAGCTAGGATTTGTTGACAATTAATTTACCAGTCGATACTGATAAGAGTGTGTTCATTTTCAAGATGATATTTATGATTAAATTATTGTTTCCTGAAAGTCTCATTAAAACAAGACTAATTCATTCTTTTTCATGGTTCAGAAATGATCAATGCAAAACTTTTTCTGCAGGTCCTGCTGTGAAATGTGTTTTGATTTTGTGTGTGTGTTGATTTTGATCATAAATGTATTCAAAGTCATAATCCAGTTTAATCCTTTTATTTTTTTCCTCCAACTATGTGAAGTGGTCCAAAACTTTAACTTTTCTGTAAATTTCTATACTGTCTAAAATTTTTAAGTGACAAGTATTGTTCATTAACATTAAACTTTTTTATATATAAGGACTAACTCATGAATAAACTTCAAAGTACATTCTCTTGTGTAAGTAGCAGGAGCTTTTTACTTAAAACTTAATTTTAACTGCATCGATACTTTACATGTACTGGTTTGGTAATACAGCTTTAAATATGACATGCAGCATATATATGTTGGTAAGATGTTATTAGAGAAATATGTGTGTACATATACATATTTTGCACCTGAATTACCCAGGTTTTCTTAAATGGTATGTATACAGTCAACCCTCCATATCTGATGCATGCATATCCAATGGTTCCACATCCATAGATTCAACCAACCGGCGATCAAAGATATTTGAAAAAAAGAATTCCAGAAAGTTCCAAAAAGCAAAACTTTAATTTGCCAAGTGCCAGCAACTATTTCCATAGCATTTACATTGTATTTACAACTATTTACATAGTATATTAGGTATAAGTAATCTAGAGATGATTTAAAGTACACGCAAGGATGTGTGTAGGTTATATGCAAATACTAAGCTGTTTTATATAAAGGATTTGAGCATCTGCAGATTTTGGTATCCCTGGGGGGGTCCTGGAACCAGTCCTCTGGATACTGAAGGATGACTGTATTGGTCAGTTAACCAACATTAAGTAATTATTGTGCTCCCACTATGTGCGTAACACTTTTCAGTTTGTAGCTATCTGGTACATGAAGATTTCTTTTAGAAATATTCATTTTGGATGTGCATATAGTTACTTTTCAACTGACTTCAAACACTGGCTACAGCTCTCAAAACATGTTGATACCATATTATTAGCTTCATATTACACATGCTAATTTTTGATATTCTAGCCCTAAATAATTTAGAATATGCCCACTGAATATCTTTAGTAGAAAGTAACACAAAGCTAATATTCAACATATTTTCACGTTTTTCCCAGTTTCATTCAAATTGGCAATGTTTGGTTAATGCTTACGTTCCTTGGCAGTAGCTATGCTTCAGACCTATTTTTGTCTGAATTTTTTAGCAGTAGACTGATTCTGCTAACAAGTGAGTTCAGAAGTTTACTTCCTTCATCTTCCACTGTTAGTGCCAGTGACCAGTACTGCTGTGCAACAAAAAATGCTGTCACTTTATCTCACTGGGAATGAGTAGTCTAAACCCCCCTTCTACCGTGGATTAAAACATACGTGATGGTAAGAGTACGACTACTCATGTGTTTAGAATAGAATTTTTTAAATGAAATCAACAGGTGGAACTTTGAAATATATTCTACAAAAGAGATTTCCTTTCCTTTTATCATTTGACGATTGTTTTCTTACATGAAGATTAAAATATGTTCTTGCTCTTTTGTGAGATTATTTAAATCGTTTCCTCTTGATTTTTTCACCATTATATTCACTAAGTTATCTGACTTACATGAAATTTGGCACTTTAGAGTGTTCTTTTACTCACAAAATATATTTAATAAAAATTCTGTGTATGTACAAATGTGTCAATATTTATTTCATTTAAAGAAAAATATATAACCTGGGAAATTAATATATCATAAACTTATTTTCCAGAAAAGAAAAGAGAACAATTCCTACACTAATGAGTAAAACAACAACAAAAAATGTATTGTTTTGGGAGGAGTGAAGATGGTTCTATGATTCTTTAATAGGAAGAATTTTGGGAAAGACCAAGTACATGATTACTACAAATTTAGTTTGTGATGAAATAATTTGAGTTAATCAACATAAATTTGTCTATTATGATCCGGATATGATACTAGACACTGGGGATTCAGCTGAGAAAAATATAGACAAAGTTTTCTGGCCTCATGAATCTTATTTCCTAGTGGAGAAAGAGAGACAGTAAACAAATAGGATTTGTAGATGGTGATAAATGCACTAAAAGAAATAAAATAGGGAAATGTGATAGAGACTTAGGAACTGGGGTGAAGATGCTTTTAGTTTGGGTGGGTCAGGGAAGGTCTCTCTAAGGTTGTGATAGTCAGGCTGAGGTATGCATGGTAGGAGGAGCAGCCAGATGATAACTTCAGTAGAAGGAACAAGTGCAAAGGCTGTGAGGCAGGAAGAGTCTTGCAGGCATTTTAAGAAAAGAAATAGGCAAATGTGGCCTAAAAGTAGTGAGGGAGAGGTAGAGAGTTTGGAGATGAAGACAGGGTCTATTACTTATAGGTCTAGATATGAATCTGGATTTTCTCTTCTCCATCACAACTGGAGTTGTGATGGCTCTTCAGTATATGAGGTTCGGTGAGTTGCTTTAAGTAACGTGCTGCTTCTGAATCTTGTATGCTTCTGAATCTTGCATGTTCATCATAGCTCTATCATCGGTTTCCATATCACAGATGAAAAATAAATCATATAGAGGATCTTAAAATACCCCAATTTACACTGGATGAAAAAGGATCTGAGAAACAAGATAGAATATTCTGCATCTGAGATGATTCAAAAAGACTTCTGAAGATATAGTTGCAACACTAGCTTACTTTGAATGAGGAAAAACCCTCTAATACTTTGGAATGCCTCCTAGGATTATCTCCTAAAGTAAATTGGAATTCGCCTGAATCTAAGAAATCAGTCCAGCCCCGGTGGGAGCCTTATGGAAAAGGAATCACCTAAACCCAGAAGCTTGAAAAAACTTCAGATTAAAATGGTTTCTATAGTTCTGAGCCATCTGAATTTTTACCCTTAAACACTCTGGAACTTTTGGATGGGTCCGGGTTAGAGTTGTTCTACTGAGAAAAAAATTTTACTGGACTACAAAGAGTGTGTAAGCACACTCAGATAAACCCAAATATGTACCACTCCGTTCACTGGCCACAGATTTACAACGAGCAATTTTGACATTCCACTAAATACACAAACTTAGAACTATATTAAACATTAGAGAATGGGGCAGACATGATCTACTAGAGATAAGAAAGAAAAAGCTAAAATGATTTAATAGATAACTGTTTTGAAGTAAACACATAAAAATGTTTGGAAAGGTGGGCAATCTTGTCTACCTAAGGCCTCTTAGAGAAGATCGAAAGAGCACTGTGAATGATGAGAAAGATATATTTAGGAAATTTGGGAGTTAGAGTTGGTCGGGACAGCGATGGAACAAATCAACCTGAACAGAATAGGAAGTATTTCTCTCAAATACATGTACTCAAGTAAATTTATGTATTGCCTTAAAAACCTAAGCACTATGGGCGCAATTTAGATTTTTGCACAGTTGGCTGTGGAAAGCAATAATTATTCGAGATACAATTCCAGTCCTCCTCCCTCAGCTTTTAAAGGTGCAAGAATCTGCTTTAAATACAAGCTTAATTTAAAAAAAAAAAAAAATTCAAGGAAGTAGCACTTACTGCACTTCGGTTAGCTTTTGCTTAAATAACACTCATCTTCTAATATCTGAGTTATAAACGTGAAGATGAACAAGAAACCGCGGTAAGGACTATGACGTAGAGTAGATCCTAAAGATGTGCTTATCCAATGGTTACATGCGAATAAATGTATGATACTAGAAATGTTATGCCAATTTTATATCACAAAGGAGTTGTTTTTTTTTTTTAATACAGTTTTAGAAACAAGGGTAGCTAGCCCAACATAATTACACACAGACGAACACAGGTCTGGTGGCGTGGCGAGGGCCCTGTCCTTTCCGCTTTAGGCAGAGGACAAAGGAATATGCAATAATTCGACAATTCCACGGGGGGATTTCGACTAAACGTTAAGTCATCAGAGGCTCAGTGAACCACCCCGCTGCATGTTTAACTTGTGTGCAGCCCGAGACGTTGGGGAAATTACCTCAAACCTGCAACCTGGTTGTGCAGACTACACCCGGCCATTCGCCTTTTCCTCCGAGGCTGGAAGCCGACCACGGGGCGGTGCGCTCGCGGACCCCGCCTCCGCCCCAGGTCCCGCCCACCACCGAGCCCGCCCCGTGGTCGTCGCTCTCACCGAGCGGAAGATGACGTGAGGAGAGCCGCGAACATCTCTGGGCGCAGCTCGGTCGGCAGTTTCCACAGCCCTGGAGCCCAGCTGGTGCAGAATCGCCTCTTGGAGCTCCTCTCCCACCGATTTTCGTCCTCCTCTCTGGCCGGGCCGCCCCCCGCGCGGCCCCTGCGGCTCCTGGCACGGCCCCGCGCTCGGCTGCCGCCCTGGCGCGGGCCACTCTGCCGTCCCCGGACGGGCGCGGACCTGCTCGGCCCGGGCGCCGGCGGCTGGGGAGGGGGCGCTGGCCCCGGGGCCGCGCATGCGCCGCCACCAATTTGGGGCTGTCGGTGGAGGGCGAGTGCTGGCTCCGTGGGGAGGCGACGCCCTTCGGGGCCAACGGGCCGCGCGCCGAGGCGGCCGTAGGAACGACTCATCCCTTTTCCAGCCGGGGGTCGGGGCTGGGGTCGGGGTCGGGGCTGGTGGGGGCCCCGCCCCCGTCTCCTGGCCTGCCCCCTTCATGGGCCGCGATGATGGCGGCCCTGTATCCGAGCACGGACCTTTCGGGCGCCTCCTCCTCCTCCCTGCCTTCCTCCCCATCCTCCTCTTCGTCGCCGAACGAGGTGATGGCGCTGAAGGATGTGCGGGAGGTGAAGGAGGAGAACACCCTGAATGAGAAGCTTTTCTTGCTGGCGTGCGACAAGGGTGAGAGCTAGGCCCCTTTCTCTGCTTGTGGATGCCCGTGTCCTTCACACCCCTCATCCTCTCCCCAGCCTCAACTCGGGGCACTCCCTCTTCCTCGTGCGCCGAGCGTCTGTTCGCGCCGCGCCCGCTGCACCTCCCGGGCTGCCCGGCACCGCCTCTGCCTTGTGAGTGCAGAGCTGTCGGGCGGGAGCAGCCGCGGGTGGCGCCCTCCGAGCGCCGCACCTGGGCCGGCGGCTCTGCCCAGTGGTCTCCTTTCGTGCGGAGCGTCGTGGGGGCCGGGACCCTAGGGTTTCAGCCTCACCTGCGCTACTGACCACTTGAATGACCTGGTCTCCCGCTTGGGGCTTTAGTTCTTTCTTTCTGGAATCCCAGAGGTTCTGTCTAGCTTTGGACCTTTCAGTCCGAAAAAATCCCATGTCCTTGCTTAAGGTTCCTCCTGCTTATGGGCTGGTTTTTTGTTTTCTTTTTTCTTTAAAACCTTACTTGTATTATTTAACTCCAGCCACCCGGTGCCTTGTGTTCAGTGACTGTTGAATGGCATTAGGTATGTCAATATCCTAGGTGGACATAAAGACAGCACTTTATGGAGAAATTCTGCCTAAGTTCCAGAGTTTCTCCAAATTTATGGAACAACTTTGTTCATGCTTTTTATTAGAGAGGAAGGTTTATTGCTCCTCATCCTTCTTTGGGAAATAAAAGTAGTGCAAAATAATTACAGGGCAAAAATGTGGAATATATTTAATGCGTTTTCGTTTTTTAAAAAAATCTGGAAATCGATCACTTTTATGGCCATAACAAAGTCTCTTCACTTAAGCATGCTTTCTATTGATGAATATAATAAAAAGAATGGGAAGTTGGTTGCCCTAAGACTGCTTTTATTTCCTACGTGTAAAAAAGTGCTGTAAATTTTCTCTTTCTAAATTTATTCAGCTTGCCTTCCAGTGGCCATGCTTGCTTAGGAAAAATGTTTAGGATCATGCAAACTTCCAAAACATAAACCCAAAGGGCAACTTACACTGTGAAAAGATTAACTACAGAGGATTTTTTTTGTCTGTATGTGTTTTTTTTTAAAATAAATGACAGCCTCCTTAACCTCCTTTACTGCTGTGAGATAGGATTTTATTTATACAACTTTTTGAAAACACATTGATGTATAAACAAAGTCCACCCCTGTCCATCATGAGTCCTTTTATGATCTTATGTAATAGTATGAAATTATGTTATGAAAGCATTTGTGAAAGTCCACCATGGACAGGTTCATAGAGTCTTGGAAATGTGAAGAAACATAAAATGTATGTCTATAACCTCATAAATATCAGTCTGTGGATTATGTAAAATTATTTAGTATTTCTGGAGTGGATAGTCTGAGTTCTCTTCCTTCAAAAATTCTCTGAGAGAGGAAGGGAACAAATAGTGTTGTACTAGAATTAGTAAGTGGCTGCTACATCTACCCCAGCTTACTGAGCTATGGTTATTTTAAAGCAAACAGAAATCATGTCAAGAAAGGCAATTTAATATTCCTGTCAAACTGAGGACAGAGGAATGTCATAATGGAACATAGCTCGAATAAGTACTTGTATGGTGTGTATATTTAGGATTATTGCATGACATATCTCAAAAGAGTTTGAATGTATGACAGTTCTGTAGCCTGTCCAGTAGTGCTAGTTGAAATAGCCTTGATGTTCTTTCTTCGTCAGTTTCCCTTTTATAATATCATTAAGATCCTTGGAGAGATTTGGCTTTTGGGGGTAGGGTGGAAAGTAAATATGCATGCTTTTTCTCCCCCGTATAAATTAAAACTTTTTTTAACAAGTGAGATTAAATAGGTATTTTCTGTTTCAGGTATGTTGAAATGAATTTTTAGGTTAGATTTGGAAAAATGGCTTATTTCTTACATGTACTTATGGTATACATTTATGCTGAAAAAATATATTTGAGTTATAGCAGTTTTTTTTGTTTACTTGTTTATATTCACTAATATTGTTAAACCTTTTTTAGCGTTACCCAAACCAAACCTAAAAGTGAAAAGTTTGCTGAAGTAGCTATAGTTTCCACTATTACTTTGGAGCTTTCATCAAGCCAAATGGCAAACATTGACTGAGACAGCTTTTGGGGTAGAGTGCATATGCTTTTCATAGATGATTTCATTTAATCCTCACAACCCCATGAGCCAGATGTTGTTATCCTCATTTTATGAATGAGGAAAATGAGGCTTAGCAAAATTTTAGAATTACTTTGCCCAAGGTTACATTAGTTAGTAGTAGAACTAGGATCTATTTTGAGCCTGTACTCTTAACCACTAAGTTTTGATCTAGTTGTAGTTGAATGAATGAAAATCACTTGTGTTAGAAAAGACACATCCATATTTGGATTTACTAATTGGAAATTAAACTTGCTCTCTGTGAATGTTTTATTAACTGTGGTTTCCATGGATTATATATTTATCCAATAAAAGTAAAAAGCTTTAATAGCACAAGAGCAGATCCACTCTAGAACATCTATGTTTCTCATCCTTTTTTCATTTATCAAGTTTACACTACATGTGTAAAATGTCCGTAATGTATTCCACTTAAGGAGAATTCCTAACGCAAAAATTGTGGAGATGGGGTTATGTGTTTGTTAGTGGATGGGTGACGCCTTGAAAGGTGTGTACAGATTAAGGAGTAAAGAAAAAAAGGTAGGAAAGAAAACGATTTTATAGTTTGATTTTATAGTGTGTACAGCTAGCTTTTATGTAAATTATTAGTCCGATAGATCTAGGCAAGCGCAGATCCAGGTAGTGGCCACTTAATAGTGGCTTTTGTTGATCTTGAAAGTGGGTCAGAATCATCTCAAAGGTAACATCGGTTCTTTTTCGTAAAATTTAGAAGAAAAAGTGAATTGAAGGCTCTTATGCCAGTTATATAAAGCTAAGTCTGGCCCCCCCACCCAACATAAAATTCTCAGAAAGTACACATATTCTTTTTAGACATAGAATGCTGCAATTTAGAGGTAAAGGTTAATTGAAACAAGAGCTGAAACAAGAGTGTTGTTTTATGGAATATTAAGCAGTGATTCTTACCACCCAAGTCTTTTTCCTTTCACACTGAGAATTAGTATGGTAATGAGCCACTTTTATTTGTGGGAGACAGGGGTCTAACTTCAGACCTGCTGGCTGGAGAAAGAATTAATACCTTTATTTAGGGAGCACCTAAGCTAAATATAGTTGTTAATTCACCACTTTGAAAGTAACTGTTGAGTAGATGGTAGCTTTAGTATTAAACCCTTTAATTTGCTGATGATCAGTAATCAGTTCTTGTGTAGAAAAAGAAAATGATGAAAGGATTCAGTCTGGATTCAGTCCCTGCCAACTTTTCATGAAGAGCATTTTCAGGAAATTCGATTTGCAATAAATAAGTCAGGAGGCCCTTCTTGAAATTTCAGCATGGAGTCAGGGGAGGGATGGAGAGAGCTGAATTTCACCTTTATTCTTGGGCTCAGTCTAATAATCTAGATCTTGTGTCACCTTTGTGGTATTGATTTGCTGCGTTGTATGGAGGGTGCTTTGATGCCTGAATTCTGCTTAAACTTTGCATACCTTTGGCTTAGCATGCTTTTGAAATGGGTAACATTTCTGGGAGAAATAATATTAAGCTGTTGTTTTAATAACACTTAATATATTTAATGGGACTTTTAAAAAAAGCTATTTGAAAAGAGATTTTGAAGTGTTTGGGGTTGGAGAGGATGGCAGTGGGAAGAAAAAGTGCAGAGTACTGGGTACTGCCAAGAAGTTTTATGTCGACAAGGGACACCTAATGTTAAGAGGTATGTGCTGTGAGGGAAGAAAACTTTGCAGAAAGGAGAGGTAAAGAGGGTACTATATACAAAATTCTACAGGCATTTCACAAATTGTCATTAGTATTTAAGCATTTAAGTATTTTGTACAGGAGAGTTTTTCAAATCACCAGTGGTGCCATAGTGTATGGTTCATCTTTATTTTAACAAAAAAGACTCTTAAATCACCAGAATCTTGGTGGATAGTTTTATTATAAGAGGCTAATCATTGAGCAGCTAGCTGCTTCATAGTAGTATAATACTGGCATTTCTTTGTAGTGATTCCAGAAGTATGCTTCTTTATTTCATTTTTAACTTGCTGTTCTTTTCTATAATTCATCATCTGACTATTTATCAGGTTAATTTTGTTAGGACACTGGAGAAAGGTGCTTTATCAAGAAATAACTGACTACATCCCTGTCCTTTAGTAGCTTCTTCTGTACTGGAGATGCTCTCTTGTGCTCTTGTGAGGAGCAGTAAGGGAAGTAAAGTGTGTTTGTGCCTAATAGATCTGTCTGAAGGGCAGAAACAAATGCTCAATTTAACTTAAATGGCCTATTTATGATTTGGAAGATGGGATATTCTTAGTATACAGTCAGTCTTTTATCTGGGCAGTTAAAAAAATGTAACCCAAGCCAAACCCCTTTACCTAGTATATTATAAACTTTGGGGAAGGGTGTTAAAAGATTAAATTTTATTGTATAGGTATTGTTGCAACCTTCTTCCATGCTTCCAGTGTTAGAAATATCTTCCTTATAACTGACCACCAAATTTAATGATACTAAGAAGCTTAAGATCTAGGATTAGTAGTTTAATATGTAATGAGTTCAAAAGCTATCACTAAGAGGTAAGTAGTGACTTTTAAGAGCCTAAACAAATTATCAGGACTAAAAGAATTCCAATACCATATCAGTATAGTTATGAGATTCAGTAGAATTTCTTTGGATGCCCAAACTTTGTGACCTATAAAGTGGTGATCAGCACTGTTATTAATAGCTTCTGTTAATTTAAAAAAAAACCAAAAAACTCCTATATGTTTATTTCCTGGTCGTATTTGTTGCTCCATCACTAATCCTTTTATATTTTTTGTAGCTTAATTTATATTGATCCATAGTGTACTTTTTCAGTTCTATAAATATGTATAATTTAAGTGTATGTGAGATTAAATTTAAGCAACACAATAAATCCTTTATGAAACTATTACTGCATACCTGATATTAACTAAAGTTTTATACAACTTGTAATATCACTGTGAATTAGATCTCAAGTCATATACCAGACTCTAATTACAAAGTAAACATTGCTTCTAATAAATTCAAGAATATGTTAATAATTTTCAATTTATAAACTAATTTACTCTAAAAAAATCAGCATTACCTTCTATGATATAAGTATAATTTTTTCCTGCAGCAGTTTGCTCTTTTCCAGGTGATATTCATTATCACTAATAGTCTTAAGTAACAGACATAAATGGCTAAGAAATTATAGTAATAATTGTCTTTTTCCAAAAATATTCAGAATACTACAGACAGTTCAGCATACCATGTTTCTGAGTATCTAATTTTGAAGGTTTCATCCACAACAATGTGATTACAAACATGTTGGGGTCTATGATAAATATTGGGTTTTGCACATCTGGTAAAACTACATTTTAAATTGTCTTCACTCTAAAAGTCTTGCATGTGTTTTTTTTTTTTCTTTTTAGTATTTGGTTCAAACTAATTTGAAGTTTGCTGTAGAGTTAACATTTTAATCAGTATTGTCACTATTTATATTTCCAGATCCAACAATTGAATTTGATCATGGCTTTGTATTTTTTTACTTCATCATTCTTTTTCCTCTTAATAATAAAATCTTCTGTTTTAAGTGTCTTTAGTAATAGTTCAATAAGAATGTTGCAGTTGCCATAGTCAAAAAGTTTGTTAGAAAAACTTGGTTTGAAAAACTTTACAGATTTTTTGACAGATAAATTCTCCCATACTTCACAACTAACTGAAAATTTGGTTACCATAAAATTAAACTGACCGACATTAATACTCCCATTTCAGTGACGTTGAAATTTACCATCATATGTCAGAAAATAAAATGAGATGCCAATGAAGAAAAGATGATTACCAGTTCTTCACTGATACTATAACATATCTCCACTGTCTTTCTCAAGTTGGCCAGGGTGAATATATCACAGTTGGCCAGGGTGAATTTGTTGCTAAGGATCCATGGGATTGCAACAGTATTTTTATATACTATTTCATTTTTTTAAATTGTTGGTTAGGACTCACTACATTGATTTCATGACTGCTAATGGGTTTCAGCCTGCAGTTTGGGAAGCATTGGTGTAGAAAGATCATAGTGGGTAAGTGAGAGAGTGGCAACAAGGTAAATGCAGAATGATAGCAAGGCCCAGGTCCCATAAGGCTTAGTAAGCCACGAAAAGATTGTGGCATTTAAAGTGTGATTAAAAATCTTGAGGATTTAAAACGTGATATGATTTGAATTTTAAAATGATCACTGTGAATGCTGGGTGGAGAGTGGACTAAAGAGGTGGTGCTAGAGTAGAGGTGGGCAAACTACAACCCACAGGCCAAATCCACCCACCACTTGTTTTTGGAAAGCCTGTGAGTTATGGTTGGGAATAAATCAAAAGAAGAATAATATTTTATAACATGTGAAAATTATATGAAATTGAAACTTGAGTGTCCATAAATATTTATTGGAACACATTGGAGCTCATCGTGTACATTTGGTCTGTGGCCACTTTGGTGCTGCAAGAGCAGAGTTGAGTGTTTGCAACTGGGATGATACGGCCCCAAAAACCTAAATATTTACTATATGGCCCTTTATAGAAAAAGTTTGTTGACCCCTGTACTAGAGTGTAGGCAGCTGTGTCAGTAAAGACGTTAATGCAGAGTCCAGGAGAGAGATGATGGTGTCTTGAACTGGGGGTTACAGTGTACATGGGTACAAGTGGATAAGTATGGGAGATACTCTGGAGAGGGGACTGAGAAGTTTTGCTGTTGAATTTAGATACTGGTGGAACTGATCGAAAAGGTTTCTTTTTCCTTCACTGAAAAAAAGACAACCATCTAGCCAAAAAAGTAAATGGATCATGTTGTGTTTCCTTCTATATGTTATATTCTAAAAGATGAAAGATGTATGTAACTATTAAAAGCAACTTCAGTGTAAAATGAAAAACATTTCTAAATTTGCCTGACCCAAGAAGGCATTTTTACTTGTAATCCTTGCTCTATAACTAGCTTCTTGCTATATATTTTAAATTTACTCACCTCTTCTTACATATACACTCATCCTAAATATTAAGACTGTTCTGGGCTTTCTGAATACAGTACATTGTTTTAAATGGCTTGCAAATATAAACTTTGGTAGAATGCTTAGAAACCAGTCTAGGTTTCCTATAGGTTCTGTGACTATAGTTTATAATTGTTCATTTGCGTGAGTGTGTCAGCCATGACAGGGTGGAAATTTTTATTATTTTTAGGGATGAAAATTACTTATTTGGTTTTGATTTCTAAGGTTTTTTTTCTTTGTATAGCCCCCTAACTGTAATGGGAATAGTGTTTGAAACCTTAAAGCTGTAGAATCTGACATTTGCAATACAATTACTTTTTAAACAGCAATCTAAACTTTAAAAATGTGTAGCCGTTGTTTTTGACCATTAGCTGTATGTGAAATTTATAAAATTTTATAAGAATTATATTTATACAGCTCTCTATACTTTTCTGTCTCTAGCAATATGGCTGACTAAATAATCTGAAAACCCTTCTGTTTTAAATCACCTAGAAATGCTAGATAAAATATAATAAACATACATTTAAGTGAACAGCTGAGCTTTCAGGAAAGTAAGGAAAACAGATTCAAACATAAAGAAAAGACTGAAAAACAGAGGAGTGTGTGAGCTGACATTTGACTGCTCCGTGGATGGGAGCAAGAGTTATTGGTCTGGGCATTGTTGGGATTTGAATTTTAATGCCCTTGTGGAAACAGGTTACAAAGCCTTGAGTTTGTAGAAAGTGGGGGAATTGGAACAACATCCAAACATGAAACCAGGATCCTTAAAGGGCTACACTTTTAGCAAAGGGGTAGATGAGGAAAAGAACCGGTCCATCAGCACAGGGAGACTACAAAGAACCTTTTAAATAAGACTTCCCTAAGAACTCGTAACTATGCTCCTGCCTCTTGTTGGCTTGGGGTTTAAATTAATATTACCTACTTGATCTGGGAAAACCTAAACTGAGAAATTAGTATAAAAAGGATTCATAGGGTAGCAAAACCTCTGAGTTATCTGGAAGAAGCAAACACAAAACATCCTTGGTGGGACAAGCTTTCAAACTAGGCTGCCTAGTTTCCCACAGTTAACCTGCATGAAGTTGAGTTTGCAATACCCAATTAAAAAATTCAGAAGACAGTCACCTATTATCACAATAGACACAACGAATAGGGTTAAATCCCTAAGACCTCCAGATAATTATCATATAGAGACCATAAAATAAGTATGTTTAAAATGACAAAAAGCTTAAAATAAGGAAATTAAAACATAAGAAAGTAAATCAAAGATTTGGAAAGGAATCCAATAAAACTTAGAGAAATAAAAAATGTAGTCATTAAAAATAAAATTAATGAATAATCAGCAGAAACAGTTGAAGGAGGAATAAGTGGAAGAGAAATCTGAAGAAGTTATCCAGAATGCAGGAAAAAGAGAAAGAAGAAAAATCTTTAGAGACACAGAAGTTAGAATGGGACAATCTAACATAATGTCTAAAGAAGTTCCAATAGGAGAAAAAATAATAAGGGGATGAAGCAATATTTGAAGAGAGAATGGCTGAAAATATTGCATATGAATGAAGGGCATAGTCCTTAGCTTCAGAAAGCCTAATGAGTCTCAAGCAGGATAAATAAAATCTAATCCTCACCCAGACACATCATGAAACCAAAGAAAATAGAGCAAGGGTTTTTATGGGTAGCATTCTCCTACAACGAAGATATTGAAATCAATTCACCTGAAATAAGATTTTAAAGTTATTTTCCAGTATTAGTGATAAGTTTTCACTGATCTATCTGCATGTTCATATTGGTTCAACTTGTGACTAAGACTTTACTTTGTGAAGTGTTTGGTAAGTTTTTTGCCATGGAACATTAGTGTCTAAATATTAATTAGTAGTTCTATGAGGAAATAATTTCTTTTTGTGACTAGTTTTCTTCTTGAGGGAACTAAGGAGATACACCATCAAGAAAACTACCATTCAACATCTTCCAAAATGTGTGGGGACTTTAAAGTCACTGGTTAAAAATAATAGCATAATTTATTTGAAATTTTAACCAAAAAAATCTGTTACCTTTCTTTGTTATTCACTCATTTAGTCCAGTTTTAGAATTTTCTCTTTCTGTATCATGAAATCATTTTTTTTCCTTCTGATTTCCACTCTGATTGTTCTTTTCCTGTTTCTTATTCATAGACTTCGAAGGAACAGCTATATTTGCAAGTCACTTAAAATCATTTATTCATCGTATGTTTAAAAAGTAAGATGAAATAAAACAAAACCCACTTTGCTTTCTTTCTCCATTTAATTAGCATTTCTCTTTTGATTTATTCCCCTTTTACCTGCTACACCAGCTGGTTAGCAGACAAGTATAGTGGGCCCTCTGTGAAAATGATTACCTCCATAATTATTCTCATTTCCCCCTATGAGTTAGCTGTTTTGTTGTGGGGTAGAGTGAGGCAGAAGCTAATCTGCATAATCCTGACAGGTCAGATTTCGCTTTGAAATATTCTGACATTGACCTCTACCAGCATTAGTCATAGTCTTGCTTTAGAGTTTTGTGAGCTGAATATTCTGTCATTATTTAATCTAAACAGCTTCATTAATGAGATGTGTGTGTGTGTGTGTGTGTGTGTGTGTGGGGAGAGTGGGGAGGAGACTAGGAATTTTGGACATATTTCCCTTTTACTATACATACCCGCAAGCATATACACGTTCACACTGCTTTTCCAAAGTATTTTCCCCTGTAAAACCTCTTTATAACATCTCCACTTATTACTAGATCTCGTTTTTAACCGTTTAACAGTTAAATGTGTGTATGTATTTGAGATATAAAACTTAAATCCTTTAAGCTTATATCTTATTTTGCTAGCACCCAGTCTATGTTTTTAGACATTCTTTATTTAAATATCTTCTGAAAGTTCTTCTCCTTATAATCAATCAGTTATGAATTTTAAACAACTTTTATTTTGAACTGTACATTTAAATTTTTTCTACTTTTTATGTTTGCAACTGATATACATATTCTTTTATCAGGGTATAAGTTTTCAGCAAGGAAATGCTCACATTTTCTTTGCACATTTCCATATACAAAAATGAGTTTACGTTTTTTAATCTTTTAAATAAACAGGCTAAGTTTTCTTTACAGTCATTTAATATGTCATGGATATTAAATTATGTTTGTATATTGTTATTTAGGTGACTATTATATGGTTAAAAAGATTTTGGAGGAAAACAGTTCAGGTGACTTGAACATAAATTGCGTAGATGTGCTTGGGAGAAATGCTGTTACCATAACTATTGAAAACGAAAACTTGGATATACTGCAGCTTCTTTTGGACTACGGTTGTCAGGTACAAGGCTAGATAATTTTATCCAGTAGCTTCTAAGTACTGTTAGATATGCCATGTTTTCTCCTTTCTTTCTAGTTTCCTTCCTCCCTTCCTTTTTTCCTTCTTTCCTTCCTTTCTCTCTATATTCTTCTTCTCTCTTTCTTTCACCTTTTATTTTGTTTTGAGCTACTAAAAATTTAAAAACAAACCAAAAAAACCCTTTTTAAAAAAGTATAGTATTTTGACTTGATTTATCTTTTTCTTCCCAACTTTCACTCCTGCCCCTTATCTTATATGTTTTAAACCGTCCGACAGAGGTAAATTATCATGACTTATTAAAGATGACTTTGTTTTTATTACTTACATTATTATATTACTATTTACCTTATATATCTAAAAATAGTACAGGTGTTCTGGAAGTATCAGGGGAACAGGTATTTCTGTGGCCCATGTAATTTACAAGCATAAAAACAGAATGCTCCTCACTTACAAAGCGATTTTCAATTTGATTTTCTTCAAAGTTTTATTAGTTTGTCCTTTTTGTCTGAAATTTAGTGTTTGCTTATAGCTAAAGGTGAATGGATTTTTTAAACTGGAAAACATTGACCTTTCTGCTTGTCTTCATATCAGTTCGTGTAAAAAAGCAAGCATGTGTATGTCTTGAAAGAATTCAGTTAAGAGATCGGAAGGAAATTTAATAATATTATTTTCCTTCCTTTTTGGTTTGCTTATGATGGGACTTGGCATATGAATTCTGGCTCTTTTTTTTCTTCCAAACAGTATGATTGTTTGCTCTTTTGTAGCTTTAAACTAACGAGACATTTTTGGGAGTGGTATCAGGAAGCGCTCATAGAAGATTTTTTAAAAATAAGTAGGTTAGTCCTATGTACGTTTCTATTATATATATAAATATAATACATATATATGTATTAAAACATGTGGTACTGTCTCTATGTATACATATTTAGAGTAGAAATAAATTGCTTTCCCAGAAATTTCATTTATCCAGAACACCCCCGAGAACCAGGAAGTAAGTGAAAAATACCTCTGAGTAGCCAGGGTAGATGCGGTGAAGTTTCCCATTTATGAACTTTATCATAGGGGTAATTCTGGAGTCCTCCTTCAAAATCTGTTTTTTCTTACTTTAGATTCCGCTTTAACACACTTACTTAGTTTTCTAATCCATAGAGAATTACAGGGGCAACAGAAAGGGCATGAGGCTGCAGTGGAAAAAAATTAGGCACAGTACCTCTGACTCTATTTAAAGAGGTCAATAGCATTAGATACCTGATAATCTCTAAGGGAACTGTATGTTAGAGTGGTAATTGATGTTTATAACAATGGCCCAGAGTCAGTAAGAGAAAGTTAAATTATATTCAGTACGTATTACTTTAGAAGAAAGAAGAATATATATAGTACTTCTGAAAGCAGAAAACTTCCATCAAATTTGTTTAAATTTCAAAGTTAAACACCTAAAGGCATAAGCTTCAGTTACCTATAAAATAATGTCGCAAAGAAAGTCTTTGATGATTCTATGTAAAAGAGGTATTAGGGTATTGATATAATAATCATTTTGTCTTTTTACATGTAAGATTCTATGTATATAAAATTTCTGCAATATACATGGTTCTTTCACATACCTGATCACATTTGTACATCATAGCCAGCTGTCTAGATGTTATATTTTATAGATAAGAAAACTGAGGCTCATAGACTGTAATGAATTGCCCAAAGTTCTAAAATAAGCAAGGGCAAAGCTAAAATTTGAACCTAATCTTTTGACTGCAAATCCCATGCTCTTTCCAGTTCACTGTGTTCCGTCTTAAATTACCTATGTCTTATCTGTCAATCAACAGATGTCCAAGGCCTTTGGTTGGGTGTGATTGTGGAAATGAATATGTAAAACATGAGTTCTGTACTAAAGGATGTTAAAACTAATTGGACAATGAAAGTGCATATGAATTTTAAATCAATCAAATGATACAAAAGTGTTATTTCGTAAATGCTGAGTGTTAATAGTACTTGACCCTTGTTTATCGCTTTGAGGTTACAAAGTGCTTTCATGTATTTTATCTTGTGTTATACTAGTGGCTCTCAACCGGCAGTTTTGTCCCTTAGGGGACATTTGGCAATGTCTGGGAACATTTTTGGTTTTGCAGCTTGGGGGTGGGTTAGTACTGGCATCTGGCGGGTAGAAGGTAAGGGCGCTGCTAATCATCCTACAGTGAACAGGACAGCCCCCCATGATAACGAATTATCTGGCCTCAAATGTCAATAATGCCACCATTGAGAAACCCTGTTTTATATTTAAACTTTTGTGGTTCACAGTAAATGTTTTGGAGACATAAGAAAGAGAAGATCACTGTGGTTTAGAGCTAGCAATAAAAGTTTCATGGAAGAATGGCAGTTGAGCTCAGCCTTGAAATATTAATAATTGCTAATATTTATATAGTTCTACTGTGTGACAGGAATCTTAAATATATTCACTTCCTTAATCCTTACAACAGTTCTATGAGATAGGTGCTATTATTATCCCCATTTTATAGAGGAGGAAACCGTGGTACAGAAGGTTTCAGTAACATGCCCAAAGTTACTCCATAAATGCCAGATCTGGAATCTGAACCCAGGTTCTGGCTCCAGAGTCCATGCTTTTACCTGCTACCTAAAACTACTGTAAAACAATGTGTAGATAGGTGGGAACAGGAGGTGGAGAAGGACGTAAACAAAGGCATGTAAATGTATATTCTTGAGACAGTGAATTGACTTAGCCTTTTTGAACAAAATATTTGGGTTGGGTAGTAGTGGAAAATATCTGGAAAAATAACTAAGACAAAACTGATGAAAAGGGCTTGAATGCCAGTCTAAGGAATTTGGCTTTTATATGATAGTGAGATCATTAAATGATTCTTGAGGAAGGATGTGATGTGTCCAATGGTATTTTAGAAAAACTAATCTAGTGGCTGTGTTCAGCACAGATTAAAAAATGGGAAGTGAGGAAGGCTATAAATAGCTTGGGTGAGCAGTTTTTATAATAAT
The DNA here is from genome assembly GCF_028564815.1 of Eubalaena glacialis. Lineage (NCBI taxonomy): Eukaryota > Metazoa > Chordata > Mammalia > Artiodactyla > Balaenidae > Eubalaena > Eubalaena glacialis. Next base: position 125,990,434 of record NC_083721.1, on the reverse strand, counting down.
CCAGATGTGAAGAGGTTAAAGCCTGAACTGGAATACCGGCTATAAGAATAGGGGAAAAAATGGCAGATGTGAGAGATGTTATGAAGGAAGAATTGATAGAACTTAGTATTTAAATTTGGAGGGGGGGATTGAGAAGGAGTCCAAGATGATTTGAAAATCTTAAACATGGTTTACTGGGAGAATGATGAAAGAAAAACAGGAAGTTAAGAAGAGAAGTCAAACTTGGGGCAGAGAACTGTGAATTCTGGTTTTAGCCTTGTTTATTTTGGGGCTATCAGGCAGTTTCCAGTGGAAAGCTGACATCTCTAGGGAGAGGTTGGGCTGGAGAGATACAGCAGTCGTGGCCATGGGGATGACCCGACATCATGAGAGTGGATGAAATCATAGAGAAGAGCAAACAACTAGTGCTGATTCTTTCTCAGGGAGCATCTACATTAATAAAGGGCATTAGAAGGAAAAGGTTTCATTAAAGGAGTTAGGATACGCAACGTTGTGAAAACCAAAGAAACGGTTTTATTACGTTGCTGAGAAATCAAGGAAAATGGTAGGAAAGGCCATTGGATTTTGAAACTGGCATCAGTAGAATTAGAGAAAATGACACGCGGGAGTTTGAGAGTGAGAGTGAGAGAAAGAAAACTCTAGTGGTGAGAGAAAGAGAGGATCATGTCAAGTTAGCAAAGAGTGAAGAAGTATTTCATGTTTTGGGAGGTTTGGGGAGGTGGAGGCTGGGACTGGTGTTTCTGCGAAGGAAGGACCAAGGTCCTGTAGAAGACCAGAGCGCTAAATAGAATACCGAGGTGGAAAATTTAGCTTTGGGAAGGAAGGAAGTAGATGAGTATCTGAGCTTAGAGGAGAGAGTATGGGAATTGTTGAAAAGACAAATTCTGAGGTGAGAAGGGAGATAGTAACCTCATTAATACATAATAGGTGTGTACTGGATAGCTTTTAATAAAGAATGGTCAAATATCTGTGAAAAATTAGGAAGCAAAACTATTGAGGACATTTGTATACCTAGAGATACTTAAAAAATAATTTAAAACATTTTTCCCTTCAGAGCTGCCTTTGATATATCAAGTAACAGCATTGTGCAGAATAAGTCCAGGGCAACTCCTTACATGACTTTTTTACATAAATTTTTTTATACCTGAAGCTTATCCTTTTAAGCATTGAAAGATTTAACATTAATCTTTCTTTATTCTTTACTAAATAGTATATCTGAATTTAATTTTAACTTTACCATTGTAAGTGGGAATCATTGAGAGTTTAATCATTTTACTTTGCTTCATATAGTCTGAAGCTATTGACATGTTTTTCCTTACATTAAGTGGCTTCAGACTGCTTTGTATTGATAGTGATTTTGCTATGCTGATATTTTATCTTCTCAATGATCCACTTTTAGCCGTTTTTCATCCTTCCTCCCTTCTCTGTTGGTTTTAATCTAGCCTGAAGGGTACTTGGGAAAGCCAGGTGTCTGTCATTTATAGACAACTCTTAAGTCGGTGTGGGTGAGGCAGTTGCTTCTAGGAAATAATGCCCATGAAGTTAGTTTGTGACAGCTCAGTATGGTTTGGGGAGAAATTTGCAGCTAGATCCATGGCTATGTTTCAGATGATTGGAGTTGCCTGGTGTTTTGACTTTGAGAGCAGTGGCATTACTATAGTTAGCTTTATAGGTTAAAATTAAAAACCATAAATGAACTGTTTAATAGTAATGAACACATGGTTCTTTTTGCTTGTTTGCTTCACCTGACCAAGTACAGTAAAAACTGAAGAGAAACGTTTGTAAAGCAGAAGAATAATAGCGCTAGCTTTTAAAGAATAGGCTACAGCCCAGTGAACCCTAAAATGTTTAAGGGATAAAATAATGAATTAAATTTCCCATGAGGGTGGGGAGTTTTTCCTATAGGAATACATAGGCAGTTCCTAATGGTTGAATGTGACCCCAACCCAATTATTTGGGGTACTTAGTCCTATTTTTAGACATCCAGATAAAGTCTGCCATTTTTAGTCCTGTTTTTGACGTCTAGAGAAAGTGGATGAAAGCTTTCTTTTCAGCTACAAAGAATATTAAAGATCTGTTATAATTTCATTTTCATGGGAGAGAATATTGATTTAAATAGTTGTTAAACATTATAGTAGTTTAAAAATGTACAGGGTACATTTTTAAATAATCAGGGTATTTTCTTAGATTAAATCATTACTTATCCCCACTTTTTGCTTCTGCCTTTATGGTTTTCCTTAAAAAACAAAACAAAGCAAAACAAAAAGAAACCCCAAACCTGATGTCTCAGTTGCCAAGTATCACAATAGGACTGAAGAGTTTGTTTTATTGAAAAGTTGAAAAATCTCCATTTCCTCAGCTTCTATTTATTTACTTTTTCCTCTTGTCAAAGTTGGAGCTTCAAAATGACCTATAGTTTGGGAGTAAAACTATAAAGTCACTTCTCCCTCTTGTCTCTAAGGACATTGGTATCCTAGTTCTTTGTGATTTTTACTTGATAAGATTGCTAATGTTGGGAATTTCCTGGTGGTCCAGTGGTTAGGACTCGGCACTTTCACTGCTGTGGCCTGGGTTCGATCCCTGGTCAGCGAATTAAGATCCCGCAATCAGTGTGGTACCACCAAAAAAAAGAAAAAGATTGCTAATATTAATGCCATATTTGTACCATTTCAGTCAGCCACGTGTGCTTTAAAGATGAGCGCAGAGGGGCCCCGCCTTCTGTTAACATATTTTTCATTGTCCCCTAGCCTCATGGTTGCATTGATTATCATTTTTATCAGACAGAAAACAATCCTTTACCTGTAGTAATTGTTCTTGGCAATTTCTTTTATAGATTTGGAGTGATGAAGATTCTTTTGGTCCAAAGTTCGAGAGTAAACATCTTGAAAAACATAACGTATCAACTTTAAATACTGCATAGATCAGCACTGTTTCATTAGTAAACCCCACTATCAAGCATTCATTATTTTACCAGCTCATTCAGTGAAACCAGGACAAAAATATGTGTGTTGTGGTACACTGAAGTACTGCCAAGGCTAGCAAATGTACTATTTGGACAGTCTAAATTTTAAAAAATTCAGTATTACTGTATATAATACAGTTTAAATTAAAAAAAAATAGTTTTCTTTATGAATTAGTAAAAATAAATAGTTTACCTTTTTATCCTCCATTTTCATTTTTAACCTTTTTTTTTTTTTTAAAGTCCGCAGATGCACTTTTGGTG